>NC_140581.1:340992908-342192908 GCF_964204655.1 Triturus cristatus | reverse complement strand
ATAGTAATTTATTATCCAGCCTTTCATTGAGTTTATGCAACTGTACTTAGGATGGTGGTATGGGTAATAGGATATAGGCGCCAAGGTGAATTTTCACACTCCTACAATCTGTGTTTATAGCTTCAAATTTATCTAAAATGGTGCTGAAGAGATTGAGAGAACCACCAGCCTCCCTATTATATATTACCAAAGCCAAATAGAAACATTCTATACATTTCCCCAGCACACGTAATTTCATAACATTTGCATTTCTGCTGTTTTACACATATACAAGAAAGCACATCAAGTCAGGTGATCAATTTCTTCTTCCTTCACATCCAAGTTGTTTAATGAGTGTGATCATTCCAAGCCAAAACCAAAGCCAACACGTGTTTCGTCGCCTCAGTATTTTTGTACACGCGACTTGTTCACGGCTATGTAGAAAAATGCATAAAAGCTAAAATTACTTCAACATATGCATCCATTTGTGACTCACAAATGTGCACCCAGGGTAAAAAGAAACTCATTAAAAGTATGAGGGCCATATCCTTGCACCTCCACAATCTGTGTTCATGCACATCTACATTCTACATACCGTGACATGTGTGTTCTGAACATTTGTGATGCACAAAATTACAATCAGCATCTTTATGAAAGCTAAACCATAGTGAACGTGACATCGTGAAATTATGTGAGCGTATCTCATTCTATATGTAGTTCAAAAAACAAGCCACCTATACCATCTCCGTATCACCCAGTGACATAAACAAACTCTCCAAATTCAGAGTTTAAAATATGAAAATTACTCAAAGGAATAGTGGAATAACTAACCTGAGTAAATTGACTGAATTTAAGTCTGAAACAACAATAAAGAACATCCAAGTTCAGAAAGGTCAACAACAGATCCGTTTAAAAATAAATCTGCACTGTACGAAAGAGAAAAGGACCATGTGACTGCTGCAATACATACATGTAGTGTGGTGATAATTCCATGCCACACTTATCCTGTTGCGTGAGGTGTAGTTTCGAATAAGGGTAAAAGATAATGTACCCAATATCCTCCTGGTGCTGTGTTAAGTAATCTGTGGACGATATAAATTCGGAAGGACTAGTCTAAGAGCGGGATAATGTTCAAATCATGTAAGGGCGAAGGGCGCAAGACAATACTATTCACGCTTACATAGAGCGCTAATAAATTACTATTATGCCGCCAAATCCTACCAGTCAAGGCGCCGATCCGCGTCCTCGTACATCACGCTGTCCCCTCTGAAATTCAAGAGAGCCGGCGTTCATCGTGAATTGCTCTATTTAAGGTAAAAAAAACCCCGATTTGAATATTATCCCACTCTTAGACTAGTCCATCCGAATTTATATCGTCCACAGATTACTTAACACAGCACCAGGAGGAAATTGGGTACATTATCTTTTACCCTTATTCGAAACTACACCTCATGCAACAGGATAAGTGTGGCATGGAATTATCACCACACTACATGTACGTATTGCAGCAGTCACATGGTCCTTTTCTCTTTCGTACAGTGCAGATTTATTTTGAAACGGATCTGTTGTTGACCTTTCTGAACTTGGATGTTCTTTATTGTTGTTTCAGACTTAAATTCAGTCACTTTACTCAGGTTAGTTATTCCACTATTCCTTTGAGTAATTTTCATATTTTAAACTCTGAATTTGGAGAGTTTGTTTATGTCACTGGGTGACACGGAGATGGTATAGGTGGCTTGTTTTTTGAACTACATATAGAATTAGATACGCTCACATAATTTCACGATGTCACGTTCACTATGGTTTAGCTTTCATAAAGATGCTGATTGTAATTTTGTGCATCACAAATGTTCAGAACACACATGTCACAGTATGTAGAATGTAGATGTGCATGAACACAGATTGTGGAGGTGCAGGCATAGTGCCCTCATACTTTTAATGAGTTTATTTTTACCCTGGGTGCACATTTGTGGGTCACAAATGGATGCATATGTTGAAGTAATTTTAGCTTTTATTCATTTTTCTACCTAGCCGTGAACAAGTCGCGTGTACAAAAATACTGAGGCGACGAAACACGTGTTGGCTTTGGTTTTGGCTTGGAATGATCACACTCATTAAACAACTTGGATGTGAAGGAAGAAGAAATTGATCACCTGACTTGATGTGCTTTCTTGTATATGTGCAAAACAGCAGAAATGCAAATGTTATGAAATTACGTGTGCTGGGGAAATGTATAGAATGTTTCATTGAGTTTATTTGGTTTTGGAGTTGGAATAGTAATTTAGGTGCTGATTACGATGGCAGATTGACTTCAGTCCGTCCGCCACCATATCGGCATGTGGGACCGCCTACCTACAAGTCGGCAGTCCCACAGGGGGAATTACGATGCGTCTGCCACCACAGCTGTCGCACTCCCCATATTTTACATTGAGGCGGATGCTGCTGGCAGTAGCACCCCCGCAATGTAAAAACAGCATGTATTACATTTCCCTGCACTATGTGGCAGGCACCATGTGGTGTCTGTATGGCTGTGTCGGTGATTGAGTGCATGTGTCAGTATGGGTGAGTAACTGAGTGTGTGAAAGGCAGTATACGTGGTTGATGGGGTATATGAATGACTGTATGCGTGAGAGTGAATGTGAGAGTGGCTATATAGATGAGTGCATGCTTCTGTCAGTGACTGTATAGCTGGGTGAGTATGTGTTACTATTTGTATGACTAAGTAAGTGGGTGGGTGTGTAACTCTTTGGGTGAGTAATTGACTGTATGAATGACTGTATGGCAGAGCTGAGTTCTGATAGCAGGCCATGCCCCCTTTGTCCACCACTCTGCAAATGCGCCTCCTGGCGCACTCTTGGTTGGGGGATGAAGTCCCCTTGCCTCTTGAGGGTCACTGTGGGCCAACTAGCCCTTGTGTTACTACCAATAAGCCCCACACAGCTGGATTGCTGAGAGGTAGTCAGAGGCCACACCCCCTTTCTCCACCACTCTGCAAGCGCACCTCCTGGTGCACTGCTGCTTGGGGGATGAAGTCCACATTGGTCCTAAAGTCCTCAGGACACAAGGGGACCTCATCGCCCCACCAGTAGTGCGCTGAGAGGCACTTTGCAGAGTGGTGTAAAAAGGGACATGGCCTCCAACCACAACTCAGCAATCCCACTGTGTGGGGCATATTGGAGGTAACAGGTGGGCTGGCCCCTAAGGACCCTTGGCATCGAAGGGGACTTCATCTCTCAACCAGAAGCGTTCCAGGAGGTGTGTTTGCAGAGTAGTGCAAAGAGGGGTGGGGCTTCTGGCGAGTTGCCAGCATCATTTTTTTCTTTTTTAGGAAGGGGGTATTTTCAGCCTCAGGACATTGTTGGAGCCGGCCCTGGGGGTGGCGGTCCCTAGGGCCATTTACGGCTCCATGAGGGGAGGTGGGTGTCCCCGGGCCTGTGTGGGGGGCTCGAGCCCCCCTACAATTTATTTTTTAATATAGCCCTGGGGAGGTGGCAGTCCCAGGGGCTCCGTGGGGGCTAGGTGGCCCCCTGCATTTAACATAATTAGCCCTGGGGAGGTAGCAGTCCCTGGAGCTGCCTGGGGGAAATATCTCCCTGCACATTTATTTTAAAAATAAAGCCCCGCGAAGGTGGCAGTCCCTGGGGCTGCGGGAGGCCCGCGTGGTCCCCCCGCATTTAATATATATAGCCCTGGGAAGGAGTCGGTCCCCGGGGCTGCACATCTATTGTAATCATTGCCACCAGGACCAGGCACTCCACAGGGATTGAAGAAAACAGAGCATCATTTTCTTAATAAAAATTCAGCCGGATTTGCGGATCCACCGCCAACACATTACAAATTCAAAATACTCCTCTACATAAAGAGGAAGCCCACACTCGGAGGTTGGGGAAGTCCACGTATTTACTCATTAGAACAGCACAAAGAGAAAATCCATTAGTTGATTTAATCATGCAACTCTTGTTCCACTGAAACGGAGATGCGTTTCAGCTGACTCAAAGCCTTTCTCAATACAATCAGCTGTTCCCTACTCCGCTGAATAAATACACCTAAATGCACTAGAAATTGAAGAGATACTGTTACATTCTGTTTAATTGTAAGTAAAATACTTTTAGTGTTCTTCTATACCTGGCTATGGCAATTGTAAATGACAACAATAACCAGTTCTTAAACTTGTGTTCTTCAACAATCGCAAAAGTTGAAATATTTTTATTTTCAATTGCTCAGCTTTACTATATTGTCCATTTTATGTATTAAGCGCTGCAAAAAATCCTTCATAAAGCAAATCGTGAGCAGACAAAGAAGGTCAATTTAAGAATTGTGCCTGCATCCGAATTTGTCACTAAGCTGCTCAAATCTTCAATTCGTGAGCCCCAAACCCCCACCGCTTTGGCAATACTGCGGTTCCCTGCTCCAGACATGCATCTATCAAGAGCGAAGATTGAAAGGGCTTACTGCACGGAAACAAAGTCCCCACCAAGAGAGTCAGTGCCGAACTACAGTTTATGCTTTAGCCCCAACATCATCCTGATCTGCGTACGGGGGCTTGCCGACCTTCATATGCACAAAGAGATGCACTTTTTTTTGGCCATGGGGGTCCCACCCCCTGAGCAGGCCTAAGGGGTCAGGGTGTTTCTACCCTGCCACTTTTTCTAACTTTTTTACGTTTTTTACCATTTATCTTGTGACTCGGTTCAACCGAGGCACAAGATGGTTGCTAACACTTCCTGGTTTGGCAGCCAATCAGATTGCAGGTTTGTGATAGGGAGGGTTCGCGGTTTCTCCACGGCCATATTTGTAAAGCTGAGAAATCTTTAAAGTTCTCAGGAACAACTGAACAGATTTACTCTGGACCAAGAGCTACCTTTCTGCCACATTTTGTGTAATTTCGTTCAGCAGTTCGGGCTTTAGCTGTGTCAACATTTTCCTATAGAAATTAACATGGAGAAAAAACATTTTGGGGCAGCCCCTTTTTCTCTGTCCTTCTTGAGGAATAACCCCGAAACTTCCAACACAGCAGCTGACCTGATTGCCCCTTTAGTTTGGAAAATTTCACGAAGATTTGTCAAACGATGCCAAAGATATTGACAAATCAAAAAAAGTTTTACCTATGGAAACTAAGTCCTAACTATAACTACCTACTGGCGAACATATATATATATATATATATATATATATATATATATATATATATATATATATATATATATATATATATATATATATATATATATATATATATATGTACTGGCGGTCGCTAGTAGTTAGTTATAGTTAGGACCGTGTTTCCATAGGAAATCTGCAACATTCTATTTGGAATAACTTTGGCGCCGGTTCAGGAATCCTCGCGAAATGTTCAAAATAGGTGGGGCGCTCCGCTCCGCTCCTACCCTGAAAGTCTCGGGGGGATTCGTCAAGCGGGGGCTGAGAAAAAAGGGGGGTCCCAAAACGGGTTTTCCCCATGCAATTTTCCATAGGGACCTTTAGTCCAAGGTACAGCCCGAACGGCTGAACAGAATTACTTGAAATTTGGCAAAGGGGTAGTCCTCAGGACAGGCATGTGCCTTTTGCATATATGGTGTCAATCTGTTTAGTAGTTCCTGAGAAAATCAAAAGTAAAATCATATACATATCTGGGCAGAGCCTAACCACACATCTCATCGTGTGATCTGATTGGCTGTCAGTACTTCATCCAAGAAGTGTTGGCAGCCATCTTGGGACCAATATACATGATAGCACCTCATTAAAAAGCATTGCAGTTAATAGAAGGTTTTAAGTCTTTAGTTACATTATAAATCATTTGTTGATGGTACCATACTCATTTTAGGAATTGTGGTGTGTTCTACGGTGATTTTACCATGTGAAAAAGCCTTCTGCTGTGATATCATGAACCATGTTTGAGAGAAACAGGGGTGGGGGAATCATATCGCCCAACGCCCGAACCAAGTTGTTTATATTGACGGGCAAGAAGATTTATTGTCTATTTATGTCCGACGGACATGTAGACATTAATCACTTTTTAATCACGTTAAAACAACAGGCTGTGGGCACTCTGGGGCTCACAGCCAATCCAAAGCTTGCAGAGAGCCTTTGGCGGCATCTGATTGGCTAGCAGCCCATGACTGGGCTCTAGCCAGTGATTGGTTGGGGGAGTGAAACGTCACTCAGCCTCTGCAAGCAGTAGTCCGTGGCCACCACGAGGCTTGCAATAAGCATTCAGGTAAAATAAGCAGTTTTGCCCGCTTGAATTGTGTGATATTGTGACGGAGGTGCTGCGATCTTCTTTTATTTATATTTTTAGCAACCGTGTGTGGGTAGATTAATTAGTACAAAAGCCTAGGCCTGGCCCGCCTCGGCGCCTCAGATGAGGACGTCAAAAAAGCGTATCGCAAGCAGGCGCGCTGCGCTACCACCGCTTCATGGGGGAAACACCCATTACAACGAATTCAGATTCACGCGCTGCCATCGCAACGCGGGTTTAACATCGCGGGTCCGGAGCCTTCATACCGCAGATGGAAACAGATCTGCAGATTAATGCTTTCAAATGAGACATCCGTTGGTGACTTGCAATTTATAACTTAAAGTCCTAATATAGAATAGTGAACTATTAACTTTCAGCCCAGAACTGCATAAACACACCGACAAATATACATTACAAAATTGATTAATGTTGCAAAGAGGGTACATTTGGCGAAAAAACGATTCTTATTATTAAAGGAAGCTCCCAACTTTGCTGTTTCTTTTTCGACTCTACGTTTGTGCTTTTCCACACCAAGCACTCTTAAACTACTGCCTACCAGTATGGGTGACATGTGACTCCTACACTTTCACTCCTTTGGCTTATGGGCAAAAAAACATTGTTGCACACGGCGCAGCCAGCACTAAAAGCTTTCGAAGCACCTGCTGCAGCGTTTCTTTCCGCCGCCAATTACCAGGCCTCACAGAAATGTGTAGGAAACTTGTGTGATGAATTACCATCCTGGAAAGAGATCCGTGCTTTGTATAGTTGAGATTGTGACCTCGGTGAAGTTAGTGCAGAGGGTTAATATGCCTGCTGCAAAGAACATGTACGAAGTCGATTACAGAGTGCATAGGATGGAAACAGATCTGCAGATTAATGCTTTCAAAAGAGACATCCGTTGGTGACTTGCAATTTATAACTTAAAGTCCTAATATAGAAAAGTGAACTATTAACTTTCAGCCCAGAACTGCATAAACACACCGACAAATATACATTACAAAATTGATTAATGTTGCAAAGAGGGTACATTTGGCGAAAAGATCCGTGTTTTGTATAGTTGAGGTTGTGACCTCGGTGAAGTTAGTGCAGAGGGTTAATATGCCTGCTGCAAAGAACATGTACGAAGTCGATTACAGAGTGCATAGGATGGGAACAGATCTGCAGATTAATGCTTTCACAAGAGACATCCGTTGGTGACTTGCAATTTATAACTTAAAGTCCTAATTAAAATAGTGAGCTATTAACTTTCAGCCCATAACTGCGTAAACACACCGACAAATATACATTACACAATTGATTAATGTTGCAAAGAGGGTACATTTGGCGAAAAAAACGATTCTTATTATTAAAGGAAGCTCCCAACTTTGCTGTTTCTTTTTCGATACAACTTACCGATTCGCAAGGAACGTAGGGCTCACGTCTGGCCAGCTGCAAAAGTGAGGGGGAAATGGCAGGAGGCACGCTGGCTGACACCTTTTATATCCCACCCATAAGTTTTTACAAGGGTGACGGTAAATTAGTACATTACGTATGGTGTGAAATGTACTTATTTTGTGGGAATAAATATACAGCCACGGGTGACGGTAAATTAGTACATTACGTATGGTTTGAAATGTACGTATTTTGTGGGAATAAATACACAGCCAAAAAAAATGGAAAAAAAGGGGAATAGAAATAAAAGAATTGCGGTCAGGGTTAAGGGGAGGGGGCGCAGGGGGGCAGGGACGCGATAATATCGCTTGACAAGTTTTCCTTTAGCATTATTATTGCACAGCATTCAATGGTTTACTGATTTTAATAAAGCAAAAATATATTAATGTTTCTCTGTCAGCCGGAGCCCTTAGGTTTGATGTGGAACGGGGGTAGGTGGGACAAGTGGATTTTACAGGACATGTAGATCTCAGTGGCATTTTGTCCCTTGGACAACTAGATTATTTGGAAAATTCCACACCCCTGAAATAAAAGACCGGCATCGCGCCGGAGGCCACGCCCCCTCCTTGCAGCACTCTGCAAACGCGCCCCCTGGCCAGTTGTAAGTTGAGGAATTAATTCCCCTTCAATACTGAGGGTCCCTGAGGGCCAACTAGCCCAACAGGTATCTCCAGTATGCGCCAGGGAGCTGTGTTGCAGACAGGTGTTCTGAGGCCACGCCCCTTTTTACACCTCCATGCAACGCAGCTCTGTGGCGCTTTCTGGAGGTACCTAGCGGGCTAGTTTGACCCTAGGGAGCCTTAGGATTCAAGGGGACTTAATCTCTCAACTCAGAACGCCCACAGGCCCTGTGGCGCGTTTTTAAGTTGGGGAAATAATTCCCTTTCAATCCTGAGGGACCCTGGGGTCCAACTAGCCCACCAGGTGCTTCCAGTAAGCACCACTGCTCTGCGTTGCAGAGAGGTGGTGCAGGCTGGCCACTTTTTACACCTCTCTGCAACGCAGCTCTGTGGCACTTACTGGAGGTACCTAGTGGTCTAGTTGGACCCTAGGGACCCTCAGGATTCAAGGGGACTTAATCTCCCAACTTAAAACGGCTACAGGTCGTGTTTACACAGTGGGAAGGGAGGGGACGGGGCATGAGGTGACGTGTTCAAACACGCCCTGTGGTGCGTTTTAATCCCCTGCCCTATTATATACTAGGGGCTTACAGAGGAGGTCATGCTAATCACAGGGGGACCCCAACACACAGTGTGCCCTAGTGTATGTAGGTGTTTTCACTGTATTCTGAGTGTCTTTTAACATAGCACTGGCTCTAGGACTGGTTAGTCAGACTCAGTTACCACCAGTATCCGTCTGAAAAAGTTGAGGGTACAGGATGATTTTGCAACAAGGCTTGTTTCTGCTCTTCTGTTTGTTCTTTCTGCACGTTATACTTCTTCCTGCACTTTTCTTCGTCTTTGAGGACTTCTGTTGCTTCTTTCTGTATTTCATTTTTTTCTTTCTGTGCGTTTTTCCTTCTTTCTTCACATGTCCTATCTCTGTAGGCATAGCTAGAAATTAGCATTTAAAAAACCTTTGAAATTCACTGAAAAAAACATAGGTTTCAGGCACGTTATAGCTAGGAATTAGCATTTAAAAAACCTTAGAAATTCACTGAAAAAACAATAGGTTTCAGGGGCGTTATAGTTAGCTGGACTTTTCACTCATACTAAACCATAGAAATTCCCCCGTTATAGTTAGTTCAGCTAACTATAACTCGCGCGCCTGCAATGCACTGCTGATGACGTCACATATTACATCACTCATGACATGGTCAGTGACATCACTCATGACATCACTGATGACATCACTGATGACATCATCCTTGTGATAGAGTGGCAGACCTCCTCTCCCCCTAATATAACCTTTGATACACACATTCAAAAATAGAAATTAAAATTTTCAAAACAATGGACATACCAATACCAGTTACAACAACCTATTCAGTAATTGTAAGATCCACATCCACATCCACTCATTCACCAACAGTCCTTTACAGTCACTCATACATGTACTCACTCATTATATGTACTCATACACCTATACATCCTGTTACACAACGCCACTCATCCATAAAGTTACTCACACACATAGTCACTCATGCTAATAAAGAATCAAACATCCGTTTACCTGCATATACAGTTAAACACACACCACCACACTTACTTCTACAGAAACTTACACATACTTAGTCTTTTTAACAATCACTTATAGAAACACATACTTATTCATACAGGAACTCTTTCAATCTCTCACTCTCACATATACTCACTTATATACACCAATAGTCACATATACTAGTTTAAAACATATGTAGTTACTCATAGAGACACTATTGAGACAGTCATTCACTCACTAACACACCCATGCACACACTCATCCACCCATACAGTCCTGCACACATGCTGTCTTCAACACATACAAACAGTGAGTCACTCATTCATACACCTATGCACTACATAATACCCCCCACCGAACCATACAGACACTCAGACACTCATACTGATACTCCAAAAACCAACTAATAACCTATATAGACACTCATGTAGCTACTCACCAACCCATGCAGCCACTTATACACAAAGTGAGAGACTGATACAGTTATTTACATATTTAAACATTACTCACTAAGCCATGTATTCACTAAGATACACTTAATCAGTCAGTTATACAATCAATCTTTCAAAAACAAATCATCCATTTAGACACTTATATCTCCATTTATTCTTCCATCGACCTTGAGATATACATATATAAAACATATGTAATTTTCAGAAAAACACACATTCACTGGATGATGTTATCAGTGATGTCATCAGTGATGTCATTTGAGATGTCATCAGTGATGTCATGAGTGATGTCACTGACCATGTCATGAGTGATGTAATATGTGATGTCATCAGCAGTGCATTGCGGGCGCGCGAGTTATAGTTAGTCAATGGTTTTGTACGAGTGAAAAGTCCAGCTAACTATAACGCCCCTGAAACCTATGGTTTTTTCAGTGAATTTATATATATATATATACATATATATATATGAGAGTGTGTATAATCCATCGGGAAAGTGAACGGTAGAAGCAGGAATATACCCACTGGATTATAAGAGTGGACTTCAAGCATCACAATGCATTGCATTGCTGCTCAAAACATCAGCAGGGGCATGAGTAATAATTCACAGATAATGACTCTTAAGAGAATTGATATTGCATATTAGATTCAAAATGAATAACTTGAAGACATGGATGTTCCAATAATGGGAAGAATATACCAAATGTACTCACTAGAAATTGTGACTGGAACATTGCACTTTAGGAGTATAAACACCAGTGCAATAATAATCATTAAGACAGAACATATGTGAATTGGGAAACATGACTGTCCCTCCAAAAGGGTTTTTTAACTGTAAATTTTATTGTAATTGTATGGAACTTTTTTCTCGTTTTTTTGCACATAGTTAATTTTGCACATGTAAAGGCACAGTGTCACTTAAAATAAGAGTGAAACTTCAATTTCCATGCAGGAACCTGAAATAGTTCAAATCACGAGGACAGTACATAAGAAAAAGAAATGAGACTCTATGCCAACACGTGGCCATACCGTTCAGCGGGCATTTCTCTGGGAGGCTGGAAGGGTGGTGGGCTGATTTTGTCACTGGAGGCTGTTTTTGTAGCACTGCAGCAGTTTTTAAAGCACCCACTGCAGAGTTTCTTGTCTATCCAGAAGTTTTCAGGCAATAATAAAAGTGTCAAGATAACTGATGATTAACGTACCTGGTGGAGAGAGATCAAAGTTTGGTCTAGTGTCAGTTTTGACTCATCTAATGTAGCACAGAGGGTTAATATGCCTCCCGCAAAGGACGTGTACTATGCAGATCACAGACCAGTATTTTATGTGCATAGCTTGGTGGGTTACTGCTTTTATCACAGAGGCCCTTGTGTGCTTGTACAGTTCAGAAGTTACAATCATAATCTAGCACAGTGAACTATGAAGTTCATTAAAGAGCTGCATGCAAAGTACATGGTACAGGATAGAACGTTATGTTTTTTTCAGAGTTTAATTGGGTAGAAAAAAATTCTCATTAGCAAAGCCAACCCTAACTACTATGTTATGTTCTGAATACTGGTTTCGTGCTTCTCCATACCAAGCACTCTTAAAATGCCTACCAGTATGGAAGCACATGAATCCCACATCTTTACTTTCCCTTTGTCTGTGTAACATTTTCTTTTTGTTGATTTACACATGTATTATTCATTGTCTCTGTATTTGCGTATGACGCAAAGTGCTCCAGAACCGGTATGAGAGGCACTTTAAAACAAATGAAATACAAGTGAGAGAGGGGATCTGGAGAGAGGAGAGGCACTGTTGGAGGTTGATAGTGGGGGAAATGTGGGAGCCCCATTAAAGATTGTTGAATCCTGGTACACTCTAAGGTAATCATTTCCTATGCTTTAAAAAGGTAATTCATTAAAAAAAAAATGAAAAATGTGATGTAGAATGAACAATTTTTGCCTACATTTTCCTATGGGGAGAACCCCCTCAAACTCTCCTTATAGTGGTCAGGCTCACTCGCTGCACTCACTATGCACCGCAAGCACTCACTATGCACCGCAAGGGGCTGGCCTGACAAAGTGTGCCAGGGCAGCTTTGTGTTCCCAGTCTCACCCTGCAGGTGAGACAATGAGTAATAGATTCTGTTTTTGGGTTTGCATGTATAACTGCACCCATACATGCCAACCTTCCCGACTATCAATTTCAAGGCAAGACTCCCACCTTCCGATTCGTGTATGCAGAAACGCGATTCGGAGTTTTGCAAAACTGCCACATATAAAATGGCGATGCCTGTCGCACATTACATACATTAAAGGTTAACGCCCTGTCCTTATTTCTTGAAGGGGAAGATTAGAGCATGTGACAGGCCTCGACATTTTCACTTTTGGCAGATTTACATAGCCCAAAAATAGAGCTTAGAACTCTGTTCTTGTTGTTAGAACTCTGTTTTTGTTTGTGCTATGTCATTATACTGACAACAATGAAATGCTGATTGTCTGTTTCCATGCATACCAATAGATCTAATTCAGACAGATTGCCTCTGTTCTGATATGTCAGTGGGGAGGTGCTGGTGGATGTTTTGAGTATTCACCAGGTCAGACTTTTCTGAAGCGTATCCAGATTTCACGTGTAGCGCTTTCAAATGACATTACTTTTTGACCATCTTTCTTTGTATTAACTCCAACTATAGGACCACGTGCATATACAAACTAATTCATTATCAGTTTCTATTAAAAAAATAAAATATACCATGAACCCTGAAATTCTGACAAAAACCACACGATCCTTTCCTATGGCATTGAAGCGACATAGGACATTAAAAAGACTACTAAAAGCGATATTTTAAGGTTAGTCAGAAAGTTACACACTGTCCGTAAAACAATAAATTGCTTCCAAAATCCTCGCTTGTGAACCTGAATGCATGTAATGGCCCGGGTGATGGGATTCGGACACTTGGACGTTTGCAGAAATGTACACTATACTCTGTGATTGTCTGCAACTGCTGCTCTGATTGCAGATGTGTATCTTTTCCGTGATTGCCTCTGCGTGTGATTGCTTTGTGATTGTCTGCTTGTATCACTACTCACTACTGTTGCTTTTTCATTCTTTTTACTTTGACCTATGCATGCCCCACCCAGAGCAGTTTTTGACGGAATGCATGTTTAAAAAACATATGTTGTCAAAGGGTGCGTTTCGAATGTGAAATCGAAAACTATATCTTATGTACTAAAAACAGAAAACATTCTTCACGTTAGTTCTCGATGAAATAATATAGTAAGTGGCTTCTGCTTCACAGCTACAAGGATATTCGTGCATATCATAGATGGGGCACCTGATTGCTTTGGAGACAAAAGAGCTTCCATTGAAAGGGTCACTTGCGCGTGTTGTTTTTCTGTTCTTGGTTTGTCGAAAGTGATTTCCCTTCAGAATATGGGACATCATTTGCAATTTACTATGATTTAAATTGTGTTTATGGAACTTTTCAGCAATGTAATGATAAAAACAGCAAAACCATAGAGAACGTGACCCTTTCGCAGACTACAAGAAAAAGCTGATGATATTTTTGCTATTCCATACACATTATCTAGGTGACATTTTTGTCATGGTATAGTTGCATTTAAAAAAAAACAAAAAAACTACCGTGAGTTAAGCAGGGCTTCGGGTGAGGCTGCATCATCCAAACTGAGAGCTATGTGGGTGAATGTACAATGACCTTTGACTACGTGAGTGGGTGCATGGAATGTGGCCTTCTGTGATGCTGAATGGGGCTGGATGGGCCTGTCAGTAGAGCAGGGTCCTGTCAATGTGAAGAATTCTGCTGTCTTTGCCATTCACTCTTTGACCCGATCACACTCAACTGCTCAACTTATGGTTACAACACTTGGCACGCTTTGCAGACGCACTTACAGTGTTATTGACATTGTAGAGAGAGTTCAGTTAGCTGGTTTAGCTTCACACAATAGCGATGTGCCGCAACCAATTGAACCCACTATACTTCTTCCTCCAGCACTGATGGTGCATTCCCCACAAGAGCCCTCTAGTGACATAAAGTTTCTCTCATGGAACATAGCGGGATATGAAAATTAAAAAGATAACCATAGATGGTACAAAGTGTTCATGAATACAGATATTATATGTTTTCAGGAAACTTGGTCACAGCTGCCTGTGTATGTTAATGGCTATCGCTCCTATGTTACACCAGCAGTCCCTTCATCAGCAGGTAGATCCAAGGGGGGCCTACTCACACTTATTGCAAATACGATCACCCTAGGCCAGGTGAACTTCATTAATAATTCCCCCCACTTCCAAGCCATTATAGCCGAATGCTTTGAGAAAACTGATTTGTTATTGATTAATTTTTACAGTAATAACTTCAAGAAACCTACACAAGTGATAGAGGAGTTGGGGGAAGTATTGGAAGCCTTTTTAATACATCACTTGCGATCAGCCTTTTTAATTTGGACTGGGGATTTTAATGTACACTGTTGCCGTAAAATGGATCAGCGCATTTGTGGGGTGACTGACTCTAATGTTAATGGGACTTGTTGAGCGTGCAAATACCCAAAGGTGTCTTGGTGCTATAGATGCAGTATTTACCGCCAGGGGATCAGTTCTGGAATAGTCATGTTTTCAACTTTTTGCTAAAAATGGTAAGGGAGGCAAGGCAGTCCCTCTGAGCTCAGTCGATAACCTATTCCACAGTTTTGCTGTACCGTAAGATAAACTTCAGCTGCCCCAACCTGTGGTTAGTATTCTTGGCACTTTCATCAAGCTTGCGCCTGTGGATCGCAGCTGTCTGGATGGTTGATACCAGACAAAGAGATTTCAAAGAGAGGAAGGTCCTGTGTTGTTCAGAGCCTTGTATGCTAAACAGAGAGCTTTGAACTTAATTTGCTGAGCCACCGGGAGCCAGTGGAGTCTGCGAATCTCCTTGGATATTTAGTCATATTTGGGGATGTTTCCCAGCAGCCATGCAGCTGTATTTTGAATCTTCTGAAGTTTTTTTTTTATATTGCTTTTGCACACAAAGGTAGAGACCATTGAAATAGTCCAGTTTTGACTGGACCAGTGCAGTCACCACCAAATTTCTGCAATCTGAATTCTGGCATTCATCTGGTGTGATAGTGCTAGTTTGATGTCAATCCACACTCCTAAATGTTGGGCCTTTTGCACAGGTTTGGGTGCTTCACCCATCTCTGCCGGCCACCAAAGATTGTCCCATCAATGTTGCAAATTACCGAAGATTATGATCTCGGTCTTTTCAGAGTTGAGCTTCATATAATGCAATCCCATCCATCTGTTTTCTTCTCTCTTACAGTTCTGAAACTGTAAGGTGGGCGAAGCTTGTTTCCTATATGCTGCCAGGACTATCTGGGTGTTGTCCGCATATGACATGAGACTGAAACCACATTTTCGAATCAAAGGGGCGAGTTCTGTGACATATATATTAAAGAGAGTTGGGCTCAAGGAGGATCCCTGAGGGACTCCACAGGGTAAAACATATGGCTCGGATTGAAAACTGTCCATTGTGACTGTTAACCTCCTTTCCTTCAGAAAGGAGGCCAGTAAGGTCAATGCCATTCCCTGGACTCCCATCGATTCCAGCCGCTGTTGCAACAAATTATGGTCCACAGTGTCACCAATGACCTGTTGCTTGTCCATTTCGTGCATCACAATTATAGAAACTTTTTGAACAGCCTTTTACTAACTTGGGGTTTAGTAATAATTAATCCTTGTGACAGCATGACAGGCCAACTCCTGCCTACTTTTCAACGTACTTCAACAACCGGTTTTATAATTATTCAGGCCAATTATAGGAGTTGTATTAAGTCTTCTGGAGGAGAGTTGACAGAGTTCAGCGATCATGCTTTCCTCCTCTTTAGTTTTGCTGGATTGTTTCCAACTAAGTTAAGGTCTATATGTGCCCCAAAACTGATACTGAGTAGGAAAAATGATTTTACTCTCAAGGGGGAGAAATTTGAACCAATTCTCTTCCTCCCAAAGGTTGTAAAGGAGGTACTTCCTGAGATAGAATCCTGCTTAGATACTAACACCAATAGCCACCAGGTAGTAACAGCTTTCAATAAGATGTTAACATCTATTAACTCTAATCCTATGCGCCCAGCCAAAAGTAATACTTCTCCTAAGACAAGGCGGTTTGAAACCAATTGCTCGAAAACCTCCAGAGAACTACGTAAAGCCCTTAAAAGAAACCCCAGAAATAAAGATTTAAGAAGGAAGTTACGTGCTGAATGTAAGACAGCCAGAATGGTGAGAAGAAAAGAGCTATGAGAAGAAGAGTGAGTCAATTTGTGTGAGGCATCGAGGAGTAAAGACAGTAAGGCCTTTTGGAGAGTGGTAAACGCTCCCTTTTACCAAGATCAGGGGGGCGTCTCTCTTGATACTCATATAGATAAATCCACATGGCTGTTTCATTTTCAGAGTATTTGTAATGTAGCAAAGGATAGTGCTACAAAAAATTAGGCGACGTAATGATTGCCCAACAGGGAATGGAATTCTCGTTAGAGAAATTGAGCTTGCACTTTCCTAATCGCCTATCTTAAAGGCAGAAGGACCGGACGGAGTTCCATTGGATACTTTCCTGGGTTGTAAAAATATATGGTCTCTGCTCTTGTTGCAAGTTTTCAATGCTATCTCTAAAGTAGAACCTCCAGCATCATGGAAACAATCGGTGATTATACCCATGTATAAGAAAGGGGACTCCATTAATCCAGCAAATTACCACCCAAATTCTCTGATGGACAGCCCAGCAAAATTAATGGGGAGATTGCTCCTAAATAGACTGGAGGAATGGGCAGTGATCATTAATGTTTTAGCAGAGACCAATACGGGTTTAGAAAAGGGAGTGGAAGGATAGACCAAGGACTTAATCACGCCTTGCTTGCAGCAAAGTATGTTTGCGCAAAAAAGGGCCAGTTTTATATGGGCTTTGTGGATCTGCCTCCACGGCCTTCGACTGTGTAGATCACATACAATTGTGGGCTCTTTTGGGTTGATGGGCGTGGACAATTCCATTATTCTTTTTATTAGGGAGCTCCATATAGAGGCTGGGGCTGTAGTCAGGTATGGCAAACAAGGGGAATGTACAGAAACTTTTAAATCGAAAAGGGGCTGTGACAGATATGTGTCCTCGCCCACATTTTATTCTCCATACACACCAATAAATGTAACAAAGTCATGACCGCACAATGCATAGATGTTCCATCAGCACGCGGCTTACCACTGCCCTCTCTCTTCTATACAGATGATGCGGTTTGGATGGCCAGGACACACCTGGCCTTACAGCGCCTGATTGGCTCCTACTCAACATTTATGGCCGAACTAGGATTGCTAGTTAATAGTTCGAAAACCTACATTATGATAGCGGGAATGTGAAAGAAAAAGTCCATTTCATTCTATTTAGACAGGAGATCGGTGGAACGAGTAGAGTCCTTTATGTATTTAGGCCTCTTCTTAGATTCTAAACTTAACTGGGAGCCCATGGTTGTAAACAGAATTAATTTGTTGCATAGAACTATTGCCTCTATATTGGGAAAAAATCAATTAGCGAAATGTTAGAAATATATTCAGTAGAATCAGTAGCTATAGCTACCTAGGGTGCGGCAATATGGGGCATAGCTGATGTGGGTGCCTTGCAGAAAGTGGAGGACAAGTTTGCTAAAAAATTGCTATCGGTGAAACCGGCCTGTTCAAATTTGATCGCTCATAAAGAACTTGCCTTCCCTTTTATTACCGACGCAATTAAACTAGCCCCACTTCTTTTATGGTTGCGCATCTGGAAAAGGGACACAGTTGGGTTAAATCATACCATAAGAAGAGATGTAATTAACCTAGACCAAACCAATAGTATCCCCTGGATAGTATAAGTCAGAAATTCTCTCACAGATCTGGGCTTAGCTGATTTGTATATAACACCAAATAAATGTTTGTCTTTCCCAAGACTAAGCAGAGAGAGGACTTCCTTAATATATGTGAGCTAGAAAGATGGCACTCCAACCATAGTAAAGCCACGGCTACTTGTTACTATACCTTGCCCAGACTCCCCATGGGCCATGACTCTTATCTCTCCTTTGTTACGAATAATACCCATCAATATCTTTTAACAAGGATGGGGTTATATTTTTTCCCCTTGATGGTAGGATACCCAGCACATGAACACTCATTAAATAATTTGCCGCAATGCCTTTGTGATGGATTGTCTACCCACACTATGTCCCATATTTTATTCTTTTGTTATTTTTATAAAATGGAAAGGAAAAAGTATAGCCTCCCCTTGATAACAAAATTGTGCCTATATTCTCACTATTCAGCTTTTGCAGTCATCAACTTCCTGGAAACTTCATATATTTGTTTCACGGTTGCACATTTTTTATTAAGCCTGGGCAAAGCACTACGCTACGCTCGCGTAGTTTGCGAAGTTTGCTCTACTTCGCACTACGCGAACTGCACGTAGCACAGTGCGAACACGCGTAGCGTAGTGTTGCGTAGTGCTGCGGTCATTTTTTGCTTGCTTGCGCTCCTCAACGTCAAGTTGGCGACCGCGAGCAAGCAAAATGACATCCCGGCGAGACTTTTTCCTTGTTCGCGATCAGCAACTTCAAGTTGGCGATCGCGAGCATGGAAAATAAACCTCCCGGCGAGATTCCCAACGCGAGGAGGTCAGGTTTCTCATTGCGAGTGGTCGCGTATGCTCGCGACCGCTCGCGATGAGAAACTACCAGTTCGCGTTGAGAAAGCTGAAGCTCAAGTAAAAATCTACTCGAGCAGCAGAAAACTACAGCTCGCACTGTGCAAGATGCCATTTTCAATGATTGCACAGTGCCGGTTGCTTGTCCGCACTGTGCAATCATTGAAAACGACATCTGGCACAGTGCGAACAAGCTACTACGCAGTTCGCGAAGTGCTACGCGTAGCTCGCGTAGTGCGAACTTCACTTTGCGTAGCTTCGCGAAGTGCTACTTCGCGAGCTACGCCCATCCAGGTCTTCGGACTAGGAGAAGCACTACAGATAGGGCAGTTGTTTTATTTGATTATGTATACTAATTGCCACTTTCTGAAAATGAATTGCTGTATGATTTTAAATATGCTAATTGGATTTGTTTTGGGGGCGACATCTTCTTAACTGTATGTTGCAACAAATTTGTCTCATAATTAATTGATGTTGGTTTTAGCAACGAGGTAACTTGTAAATATCGCTATTTTAAATGGATATAGCATAATATTAATTATGAACTGATTTTAGACTCCTTTTTGATCAAATGGCACTAGGAAAATGTTGTTCTGTGCTTTTATGCATATATATCAAATACGAATAAAGTTATTTGATTGATTGATTGGGTCCCGTGCTCTCCATGGCACCCTTGGTGGGATGGGTATGCACAGACAGAGGTTCTTTGGTTACCATGCCAATGGAGCCAAGCTAGCCTGGCTGATGAGGGATAAAACCCCAAAACCGATCCTAGGATGCTTGTTTCCAATCCAGGGAGGACCTGGCCAGGCAGTTCGGGCTGGACTGTTCCCACAGAAGAGCCTGACATTAAAGACAGAGGTGGGTGGAGCTGATGGAGTTCCGCGGCATCATAGTTAAAATACTCAGTTGACTCATAAAACCTAGCTTTATCACATTATCAGCAAACGACAGACTGCAGGTGTTATTATTATTTATATACCTAAATGCCGCTGAATATATTAGATCGATCTGGTAAAGATATGGGTACTGCAGGTATACATGGGTCAGTGCATGGCTCTCTAAGTAATTATTTAAATATACATGCATCCGTACACAGCCTCTGTAGACTAGTATGGAATCTGATGGAAGCCAGTGAAGGTTAACTGGAGCTGTCTCTCAGAATACTAGAGGGCACATTTAAACTCCTAAAAAAAAGAGCGACATCTACCTTGAGCAGTTGCCGGGGCCCTCCTCCACTTCTTCAGACCGGCACTTGTTACATCCTGGTGCGCTGTACAAATGAGAGGCCAGGGCGAGAGCTAGCAGCAAGGACAAGCAATGGTCCGCCTGCTCCTTTTGATGCTACCTAAGTCTGCCGGCATCGCCCTTCCTCCCCCTGCGGCTCCTCCCGATACCGGACACACAGTGCAAGTCAGCAACAAAATGTCCCCTTAGCGGCTGCCTCCATCCACCATAAAAGGGGGGAGCCCCTCTAACATTGGAGCGCCGACGCCCTACAGTCAGTAGTACTTGCTACCCCGATTGTCACATGCAAGGCAACATATTATTATTACACCATGGGACATGCTTAGCGTTAACAAAATGCTTGCAATGGAAGCATTTTTTGAAATTTCTTTTACTGGTACCACCATTTAGGACAGTTGGTTTGTGCGAGCCGTAGCTCTGAGCAGAGAGGAGTGTAGTACATACTCACCAAGGCTCCTGTGACTTAACTACTTTCAAAATAAACACTGCATGGGGCAGATCATATCGGGCAATCCTCCCCACAGTGGGAATCTTTCATGTGCACAAGCCCAGCATTTCACCATAATGCATGGAGCTCTGGTCTGGCTAAAAAGGGATGAGCGATGATAAATTCCGCTCCCTGGGGAGTAGGCAGAGTTTTTCTGAACTCCGCATTTCGATTGAAGTGCGAAGTGGACAAAAATTCTCAAGATGACCAGCGGAGCGGAGTTCAACTCCCACTCTTAATTAAAGGTTGGTTTTGTTTGCTGAATTGACTCTGGTTTCATCATTTCATTGAGCATTGTTTCACATGGAACTTACCTTGGTGGGTACCTTGTGGGTCTGGTGGTTTAGTAAAATAAGTATCCACTGTAGGGTCCTGTGTTCAACCTCATGGTCACAATTTCAAATCCTGGTGGGTTCACTCAGTCTTTCATCCTCCTTAGGTTAATAAAAAGAGTACCGTTGAGTTGGGTAACAATTAACCTTTGTTATTCAGCGCTAAGATGCCAACCGGTTAATGTGCACTTTACAAATACACATGTTTTGTTACCTTGAGAAGTCATTTATTGGAATATGAGCCTGGAGACATCACCGCTCCACTGCTGTACTCTGGTCTCCTGCTGCTGAAAAGGTGGTTCAGAATCCTCATCTTCAGAATCAGTGTCCTCCAAGTGATGGATAGTACGCACCTGGTTGCTACAATTTTGCAGGCTATCTCAGGAACATACTGTTGTGCACCTCCACCCTTGTGAAGGCACTGAAATCTTGATTTCCGCATGCCAAATGTTCGCTCAATCACCGCTCTGGTGTATCGATGAGCAATGTTGTAATGCCTTTCGTTTTGGTTGCTGGGGCTAGGTATGAGCAAGGCAGAACCTGAGATTCATTTTACTGTAACATTCATATGTGTTATGATGCAGCATCACATTTCCTAATGAATGGCCTTCCTCAAAATCCGCTCTATCCAGGTGTTGTTGTATTCCACTGTGCCTGAATTCATGGGTGCTCCCTGGGTATTTTGCCACTATATCAGTAATTACATTATGTGCATCGCATACAACTTGGATATTGCATATTTTTCCAGTTCATATTGTATATGGGCTGGAAGACTAATAGGTACATGTGTTCCAACTACACACATAGGGTAATTTGCCCAACCTGTAAAAGTTAAATTTTGTGCTTTGAGTTTCCTCTGCATTCCTGGGTAGGTACATGTACTGCTTTCAAGATGTGTTTTCAGCAATTCAATCAAATCTAATGTCACTGCAATACTTAGCCTGTATTTTCCAAAGATGTCCTCTTCTGTCTGTTGGAAAATGGTAAGCCTAGTTCTAAAGATCCTCTTCTGTCTCCTCCTCCTCTGCTGAGCAGCCAGTAATCGCATCCTCCTTGCAATCACATACAACATGACCATTGTGGAAACCTCTGATGCATTCTAGGCCAGCTTTTATAGTTTGTGCACAGTTACCAACTGAAATAAATCAGTGCAACCACAGCACTGAGGCAGCCCAAATCGCGGCTACTGATGACATCCAAGCACTACTTGACCAAGCAGAGGCTATGGCTCTGATCCTCCAAGACATCTCAGCAGCCTTTGGTACAGTCTCCCACCAACCACTCATCACGAGTCTGCACAACATAGGCTTTCAAGGAGCCGCTCTCAGATGGATTGCCTCATTCCTCATAGGAAGAACGCAAAAAGTCTGCCTTTCCCCCTTCACATCTGAATCCAAGGAAATCATGTATGGAGTACCCCAAGGAGTCTCACTCATCCCCACCCTCTTCAACACTTATATGACCCCTTGGCCAGCATTGCCAAAACACATGAACTCAGCATCACATCCTACGCAGATCACACACAACTCATCCTCTCCCTCTCTGCTGTAACTACCAAGTTTCACACCTGCATTCTAGATGTTGCCAACTGGATGAAGGACAACTGCCTGAAGCTCAAGACGAACAAGACAGATGTACCAATTTTTGGAAACAAAAGCTCCCCATGGGACGTAACCTGGTGGCCCTCAGAACTCAGACCTGATCCTACCCCCATTAACAATGCTAGGAACCTAGGCATCATTCTAGACAATAAGCTAGCCATGATGACTCAGGTCACTTACATCTCCTGCTTCTTCATCCTCCACATGCTTCATCAGGTATTCAAATGGCTACCCCAAAGCTCAATGCAATGCTGTCTATGCAGGGATCACAGTTTTGCTCCTCTGACGAACACAGACCGTACAGAATGTCACAGCCAGACGTGTCACCATCACCCAGGCCTTCATCTTCAGCTCTCTAAGCTGGGATCACAGCTCACCTTTTTGGATGACTACAGACCATACAGAATACCGTAACCAGACTTGTACTGGATCTTCCTAGGCCAACCCACAACACCCCCTACCTCATAGAACTCCACTGGCTCCCTGTGCAGAAAGGATTCCACTTCAAGCTCCTGACCCATGCATGCAATGCCTTGCACAACTGCAGACCCACTTATTTCAACCACTGCCTGAACTTCCATCAGCCTGCTAGACACCTCTGCTGGGTGTCCGTTTCGCTATCCCTCACCCCCTTCATCTGACATAGCAGATATCAGGTTGCTCCTTTTCCAACCTAGCAGCGAAGACATGGAATGAGCTTCCCTTTCATCTACCGACCTACCCTTCTCTTCCAGAGTTCTGAAAGTCCCTGAAGGCCTGGCTATTTGGCTAATCAACTGGACCCTTCCAGCATCAGGATACCCTCAAAGGTGACAAGTAGCACTCTACGGATCTACTGATTTATTTATTGAGTGTAAAATTGAATATGCAAACAGGCGTTTAGCGACTAGCCACTAATTGCAGCTGCATCGAACAGATGGTTTGTAAGGTGCATATACCAATTCTGTATTTGTGACTCGTAAATATCAGTCTCAAATACCAGCGATTAAAAAAAAGTCACATCACTATTTTAGGTGAGTGAATGGTGCTAATACTTGAAAAGTAATCACTTTTTCAGCCCCTAAACTATATGTGACCAATTTGCAAATTAAATTGTGTGATAACAATCCTGTTACTGGCCTGGAGCTTTGTCATGCTGTGGCACGTATTTCAGTCCTTATTTCTAATGCTAGCGAACAGGCACTCTAAAAGCTAAAAACTGTGGGGGAACAATGCACCAAATGTGCACTGATCCCCCAAATCAAACATTAAAAGTTTCCTTTTTGCCTCTAACTCCGAGGGTCTGGAGTAAAGTAATCAAAATCTGCTGGGGAACTAACAAATAGTGACATGGTCTAGTTGCTCCAGCTTTTCACATTGTTTTTTATTCTTTAAAGTATGGTGCTTTATATGACGTTTTATATAGTGTTATTATTTTAAAAAGGTGTGCAGTTACACCCCTTCATGAGGTTCCTATGGCATTGGCACACAAACTGAAGTTTACTGCCTTCGATTTGCTCCGAAAACACATAATTGCAGACTCTGTTAGTTAGTGCAGCTATAGTAGCTGCTATAGTTGGTAATTAATGGTATCTTACTTCAGATCTTAATTCATTCTTGTAGCAAAATGTTTTTCACCCATTAAGTCCTCCAAGTCATCAAAGAACTTTCACTTTTGATCAACCTGTTGATGGATCTTTACTAAGGGTGAGGCTCACTACCTAAGTCTCACCCACTGTAATTTTCCAGTTATTGAAATGAGCAGGTTTACCACCAATGTCCGCCTTTTAAGAAAAGGCAACTGCGACACAGCTAGGGTAAGGGGTGGTGGGCTGGTTCCATGTGAACATGCATGAATAAGCGCGTGCATATGTGTGTGGGTTGCGTGTTGGAGACTACCATCAAAATACAACACAGTCGTTAAGCACACGTAGCCTGGCACAGAATGGACTCTGCAAGGATAGGTGCTGACCTGGGGTAGAATTAGTCAGACCCCCCAGGATACTGAAGCACAGATTCACAAATTTTGTGGCAAAAACATTGAAATTTTGCCGCATCATTGTGGCACTTTATTCTATTTCTAATCATTCCTTTTCCACTTTAAATCAATGGAAATTCTTTTAGCAGAGTATTCCACTTTGAAATAGGCATGTTCAAAGTGTCTGAGAGTGTTTGCTATGCTCTTTCCTGGGTAGTGGTCACCCAGTGTTTCAGCCCCTCTCCCTCCAGCACATCACAGACATACCCTCACTAATACTGCTAAAGGGTACCAGCGTCCAAGTAATGATTTCCCTGGCACTACTCGCTCCCATAATTCCGTGGCCCTCATATCAGAAAGGGCACATCAGTCGGCGCCCATGACATTCTTATAAGTGGTGGTTTCCAGGTTGCTCTTGGAAGAGTAAAGTACCCACCCACCCCCCCCCCCCAGGTGATTGGGAGATAGAGCAGTGTAGAGGCTGGTGCTTGTTCTTTGAGGGGAGTCACACTTGTGAACCAGAATTGTGAATAAGTGGTGCTGATGAACTGCTACATCACACGTCTCTGAGCTACACTTCATGGAGGGCCCATCTGCAACACTCAGGTCTGAAGGAGACTGGCAGATGTAGACCACTTATATTGGTTCTCCTTTGCAAACTGAGGTCTATCATCACAGAAGTCCTGTCACACAACTCGTATGCCTTGAGGCAGCTCGTTGTGGTGTGGACGGGGCACTTGTGCCTTGGTTGGGGGTAAGGTGATGGTGGGCTGGAGTGCCTTGGGTGAGAGAGTGGTGAAGAAATATTCTTACTTTTACTATGCCTCCAGTGCCTACCACATGCGGCACGGGTGGCCCAAATAAGGGGCTTTTTTACAAGCCCCTTGTGCCACAGCTACGTCACTTTTTCCCATGTTAAAAGTGAAGCCAATTAATTTCTTCTTATAATACACCCCAGGGCTTAAGACCCTGTACCTGGATGTTGAAAACACTAGAATCATGGACAGGTGGAAGGAGGGATCAAATGTGATTTCAGAGGGGTCAAATGTGATCTTAGAATGTGACTAGAGGTATTTCAAACAACTTATGAATATGTTTGTAAATTAATGCATAGAAGTAAGTAGTGTGTGTAAAACATTTAATTTTCCCGATTGTACAATCATTTACTGAGTGCTGTGTGTTGCGTGCCAGTGGATGGCAATTACTAGCCCACATCACCTCCCCTGAGCCAGCCTTGAACTGCTCTGCTTCGCTACCCTGTGAGACTCAAATGCTGCAATGAGATACTTGGTTCGTAGTAAGGATACAATTGTGGACCTTTTATTTGGCAGTATTCACAGCCTGCCCAACTAGTATCCAAATTTCTCACATTTCTCTTTATGACCTTGGACAAGTGGTGGTGCTTCTATGACTAGGCATCGCTTTATTAATGCCTAAAATTCCTCTCAGTCTCAAAGAAGGATGGAAAAGGTTTTAAGCCTGTTTTCATAGCAGTTAGCTAACAGTACTATTTACTTGACATGAATTACCACAGGAAAACATCAATTTTGCCTAGAATCCCATTCACCTAACTCTTCACACCCCAAAACAGTGTTGCTAATCTTATCTGTTTGCTTTCTAAATAGTGCAAAATGCTTACAGTGTATGCATCATTGTGTTAGCATCGTATAAATAAATGAATTAATGGTGTGATTGCCGGTACGCCCTGTCGCGCCATAGCACATGGAAATGTAGCAGCACATAGTAGAGCCCGGCATAAACCAAAATGAATGAAAACAGTCACTCAACTTAACTCCACCATTGATGAAGTGCTATATTCATATTTGGCGTAGGCAGCAACGTTTGGTTGCATTACAAAGTAGTTACTGTGAAGCTACCACAGATATCCATGCACACGTGCATTCCAGTCAGGTGAGCGATCAACGATTGATTATTCAACATTTTCGAGTTCCCACTTTATGGCTTCATGGTTGAGGCAACAGCCATCATACCGCAACCCAGAATGAACATTAATCCTATGCTATGTCACATATCTCCTGCAGCGCAATTCAAAAACCTCCAGTGACACATGCCTATATGATTATATAACAGTGAAAAAGATGGCATCCTGCACATTATCTGCAATAAAATGAAATTGACATTTCAGGAAAGATCTGACATTAATTATTAAAAAAAAATCACATACACTGAAATGCAATGACATGGATCAGCACTTATTAAACGCGTAGCTACCCAGAGGCATCCCAGCGCTGAAGCGGTTAAACTGAGGCATCAAGGAATCACTTAGGTCAAGAGCCACGTTTTTAGCAATTTACGAAAGGCCATATGGTTAGGTTCCTTTCGTAGGTGCGGAGGGAGGGAGTTCCATAGTTTAGTGGCATTATAAGAGAATAACCAACCACCACTTCTGACCTTCTTAATCCTGGGACGACGGCCAGGTGCAGCTCATCTGATTGCAGCTGCCTGTTTGCCCGATAGGGCTGAACCATAGACGAGTTGATCGCTGGTCCATTCCCTCCTAACATCTTATGGGTGATGTACAGAGCCTTAAAGTTAACTCTCTCCCAAACAGGGAGCCAATAAAGGGACTTCAAGGCTGGTTTTGCAGACTGTCAGTTCGAAGTCCCCACGAGAATCCTCGCTGCGCAATTCTGCACTGTTTGGAGTTTAACAAGGGACGAACTCGGCGCTCCAATGTATAGGGTGTTCCCATAATCCAAGCATGATAGAATGAGTGCCTGGACCATAAGCTTACTTTCCTGGAAGGGGAGAAGGGGGAGCACTTTGCGAAGCATCCTTAGGAACCCATAATAAGAGGCCACAACCTTCCTAGCCTGGACCTTGAAGCTGAGGTTTTGATCAAGCCAAATGCCCAGACTCTTTATCTCGGTCTTGGGGGGCAGGTGCAGGACCCATTCAGGCTGGCCACAGAGAGAAGGATTGCCAAGGAGCATAAGTTTAGTCTTGTCACCATTCACTTTTAAATGCGAGTGATTCATCCACGTGGCTACTTCTTCAAGACAGGGCCAATAGAAGCCTTATCGGAATGGTTCAACACTACGACCAGTTGGGTGTCATCAGAGTAGGCCACTATGTGAACCCCAAAAGGAAGCAAAATGTCTGCAAGTGGAGCCATATAAAAATTAAAAAGGGTGGGGCTCAGGGACGATCACTGAGGGACTCCGCAGTGGAGAGGCAAAGATTTTGAAATGACCTCACCCTCGAACACCTGAAAAGATCTTTCCTCCAGAAAGGATTGCAGCCACGTTAAGGCTACTCCGGTCACCCCCAA
The DNA here is from genome assembly GCF_964204655.1 of Triturus cristatus. NCBI lineage: Eukaryota > Metazoa > Chordata > Amphibia > Caudata > Salamandridae > Triturus > Triturus cristatus. Next base: position 342,165,045 of record NC_140581.1, on the reverse strand, counting down.
ACTTCTGAGTCGGTGGAGCAAAATTTGGTGGTTGACCGTGTTGAAGGCTGCGCTGAGGTCTAAAATGATCACAGCTGAAGAGCCTCTGGCATCGAGAATCTTTCTAGATTCTTCAAAAACTGCTAACAAAGACGTTTCAGTTCCGTGGCATGGGTGGAAGCCCGTTTGAGAGGAATGGAGAACGTTATGAGATTCCAAGAACATGGAGAGTGCTGAGTTAACATATTTTTCCGCTATTTTGCTGATCCCTGGGAGAAGCGAGATAGGACGGCAATTACCCAGAAAATGTGGATCCAGGCTTAGATTTTTCAAGAGAGATTTCACCATTGCTCTTTTCCACAAAAGTGGGACCACACCAATGGAGATCGAGGCATTAATCAGATCCAGGATGATCGGCCGAGTGATTCGGCCGCCTGCTTCAGAATATTGGGAGAAGCTGGGACCCTAGGCGCCCCGCTCGTAAGGATTGCCTAAATGGTCTTGAATGACTCACAGTTCATCGGGGGAAAGGCCTCCAGAGAATGTTCCCTGATGTGCGGGCCAATATTCTCTGAATGGGAATTGTTATAGCTGCCAACTGAGAAAAAGAGATGTAGATAGTTTGAATTTTATTATAAAAATAATCTGCAAGTTCATTGCAGCGTCGGCCCGTAGCATCAAGCATATCTGGGGATTAGGGGACTTTGAGTAATTTTTTTGCGATGCTAAAGTTTTCAAGTTTTCACGGGGGAGTTGACTGCCAGGGAAATTCTTTCCTCATAGTAAGAGGCCTGAGCCCTTTTGATTTCAGTCTTGTATGCTCTAATGGCCTCCCTGTATTCCAATTTCTTGCTGAGAGAGAAATCCTTTCTCCAGGCACTTTCAATTGTATTGCAAATTCCTGAAGGTTAGGGGAATACTAAGCCATCCTATGGGACCCTCTTTTCATCTGGGTCATTTTCTTCGGAAGGACCCGGTTTAAAGTACACTCAATCCAGTTGTTAAATCTTTAATTGACCACAATTGGATCGATATCAGGGGGGGGGGCTTAGAATTTTCCAGTTCCAAAACCCACTTGTCTAAGGGACGTTTCGGCCTGAAACGGAACATAATTCCTGCTGGCCGGTTGAGGAGGTGACACAAGTAGGAGACCAGGAAAAAGGTATCAAGAAATGATCTGACCAGTGTATTGGAATAGGTTCCTTTCCGATTAATTCCTCCAAGTTGGAGAATACAGGGTCTAGGAGGTGTCCTTTCAAGTGGGTTGCATACATAACCTTCTGTGTGAACTGATAGGCCGCAAGATCCTGAGACATCTTGGTTGCGGCCGTAGATGCAGGATCATCAAAGTGTACATTAAATCACCCAGAAGAGTAAAATTAGCGGCAGTACTAACAAGATTAGCGACCATCTCAAATAATGATTTACAGAATTGGCCCATTGACCCGGGAGGACGCTAAATTAGGATGCCTTAAAGGGAGAGCGTGGGAGGGAATCTTATCATCAAAATTAAGGTTCTTACAATCTAGTAGACACTACCTGTAATACAAGGAAATCTGTCAACGTGGAGGGTTTAAATTTCACCGTTGGGATAACTCCCACTTTTACAATGTCAGGCGCAGTGATTTATAGACCCCCGATACTCAATCAACTTTTGTACCAAGCTAATCAATATTAATAAATCCACTAATTTCTTCACTGTGGGAGACAATAACTAACATGTAGGCACAAGTGAGAGTACCGTGCAGATCTGGCCACTTTGAACCCTTCGCACAGGGTGTTACAACCCACCCACACAGCTGCTCATAAACATGACTTGATTTTAACTAATTTAAATATCCTTACATGTAAAGCTTTCTATCCTCTGGCTCAGTCAGTTCATTCTGCAGTCACCTTCATTATGTTTAATTTACCCCCCCGCCCCGCAATGCGGACCATTCAATGTCTTTACCCTGAGAAGGCCTGAGAAGGTTACAAAGCAAGAATTCACTAATAGCTTGGCTGTTAATCTGCCCAGTTTGTCTGGGCATAGGGAAAAATATGTGATATTAAAAACTCTTGATGAAATAGCTCCGCTGAAAAAGAAAAGCGTGCATCATGCACTGCTCTTGCACCATGGTGTACTCAAGAACTGTGCAGTTTGCAATGTGATTGTGCCAATTAGAAAGGAAATGGGGATTGACATTTCTGGACTCAGCTAAAAAAGCTCCATCTTTCAGGCATCAAAATGTATAAGCACAAATCCGTTGGCAGCTTATACTTGCTCCTCACTTGCTAAAGATCTTTAACTCTGCCTTTTTCAAGGTCATGATCCCAACCTCACTCAGTGAAGCAGTTTTGGTAGTCCTGCCAAAACCGAACAGAGATGCTGTATTGATGGCATCATACTGCCTCCTCTCCTTTATGAATACAGACTACAAGATCCTGGGAAAATTGTTAGCCAACCGTCTGGTCCCCATAGCTCAACACATAGTACACCCTGATCAGCTGGGTGTATACCCGGGAGGAATACATCCTGAACCTACGTTGCCTCTTCATGCTGATGAGCAGGGCACACTCGTTGGGCGCAAGCTCCTGGGTCACAACGTTGTCATAGAGGATGCATTTGATACCCTAGGATTGGAATATTTGAAAGAGGTCCCTGCGAGGCCCTAAATTCCTACAATGTATAGTCCTACTTTACAATCTGCTGCTAGCCCGGGTGAAAACTAAACGCATAATTTTTGATTAATTCACTATCGAACGCATCTTATGACAGAGTTGCAGGTTGTCCCCAATAATCTTTGCACTGGCAATGGAACCCCTTGCATGTGCACTTCGAGCACTCACCTCAGAATCGGGAATCTAAGCTGGTGGTTGCTGGCACATCATTTAATTATGTGCAGATTACACTCTTGTTTATCTGAGGGATGATGATATGGTGCTTCCTCGATTTATTATTACTATTATTAAATTAAATTTATAAGGCGCACAGCTACCCAGAGGTTTCCCGGCACACAGACGGTATGCAGATAGAACGGAAGAGCTGATTTACTGGCTGAAGAACCAGGTCTTCAGAGTCTTACGGAAGCTTTTATGGCAGATTTCGTGGCGGAGTGGGGCAGGTAGTGAATTCCATAGCACAGGGGCCAGGTACGTGAAAGAGCATCCGCCGATGCGGAAGAGCTTGAACCTGGGAAGTGTAAAGTTGCCTTGGGAAGCGGAGCGAAGATGGCGGGGTGGGAAGTAAGGCTGGGCTAGGGAGCAAAGGTAATGTGGTGCTGTGCCCAGCTTAATCTTGTGCATGTAACACAAGGCCTTGAATTGAGTACGTTGCTCAATCCGGAGCCAATGGAGATCACACAATGTGCCTGAAATGGAGGATGTTTTAAGTACCTGGCAGAGTAGCCGAGCTGTGGAATTCTGTACTACCTGCAGCTTGCGTATTAATTCCTTATTGGCTCCTAGATAGAGGATGTTGCCGTAATCAAGTCTAGATGTGATTAGGGCCTGGATGACAGTTTTTTGGGTAGATTCAGGCAGCATCCATAAAATCTTGTGGAGCCATTTGAGAATGGTGAAGCATGTGGACGTGATCTTGGCTACTTGCTGCCTCATGGTCAGCTGATCGTCAATCACTATGCCCAAATTGCGAGCAGTTTGTACTGGTTTAGGGAGTACACCCATTTCAGGCGGCCAATGGCATGGGCCCGAAAGATTTTTATCTTTCCCCATGATCAGAACTTCCGTCTTGCCACCGTATAGCTTTAACCAGTTAGTGTGCATCCAGTTGGCGATTTTAAGCAACCCTAGCTGTAGGGATGAGATGCTGGATTTGTCATTGGCGGATAAAGAAAAAAGAAGCTGGGTGTCATCAGCATAGGAGAAAATTGACAGCCCTGCCTCTTCCGCAATGGTAGCTAAGGGGCGGACGTAAAGATTAAAGAGCATGGGACTGAGTATCGATCCTTGAGGCACTCCGTGGTGAAGAGCGTAGATCTTTGAGCAAGCCAAAGGGGAGAATACCTGAAAAGTCCTGTCCTCTAATGCTGATCCAGCAATTCCCAGAGATTGGAGTGTTTTAAGGAGGGTGGGATGGGATACCGTATCAAAGGCAGCACTCAGATCAAGAACTGAATTGGGAGAAGTCCCAAATGTTTCTGCTGACAGCCCCTTCTGAGTCTCAGTAGAGAGAGCTCATGCTCACCCCACTATCCTGGTCTCACAACTCCATTGAATACCTGGGCATCTGGGAGTATCATTCCAACAAAGGTTTGATAGAGGGCAATCTGAGCAGAACCCTTGCAAGTTCGAGGTTCTCCCCTCCGATTTCGGACATCCTTGCCACTTTCCGTGCAAGGAAGGAAATGCCCTCATGCACAGGAGTAGGACCTGTTGGACTACGTATGTGACCAGGACACAGGATTATCCTCCTACACACCAGAATTCCCCCCTTGGTCACTGCTGGTGTACCATGTCTTTCAGTCATGGCCGGATGAGGCAGGCTGGTCCGATACAGTTCTTACAAGACGGGGAACCTGTTACGGATAAGATCCTTAGCATATTTGAAAGTCTGGTAGATGATTTTCTCAGGGCTTTTTCCTTATATATCCCACACTCATGCGGTACCCACACATGTTTTGGCAGAAAACTCATGATGACCCAGAGACCTCCTGGCTTTTTCCAGTGCTACTAACACACGGGTTGGCCCCAGGTCCGCAACACACCTTTATTGCTCTATTCACATTAACAGGGAGGTTTCCAAACACCACCCCCGAGCATATTAGGATACTGCCCTTACTATGACACTGACAGCCAAACTATGGACACAGGGTCATATTCTCAAGGACTTATCGACGATTTATCTGCACTTTAGCGCAGCAAAAGTGGCGATAGATTTTTCGCCCTATTCTCAAGCTGGTGCAAACTGCCGATATCGCCAGTTTTCCAGCGATCGCTGGCGCAAAAAACATCACCACGGATGAGAGCGACAAATAACGCTAATGATATGCAGAGTAGGCATTTCCGTGCAAAAACACACGAAAACACCACTTCGGATATTCTCAACAACCAGCCAGATCGGCAAAGCGATCCAAAAACAGGTGATAAGGCGCGTTAGCAGCAGGTATTTAACACCTGCCTTTTACTGCTGTTAAGCAGGACGACAACCAGCAGTATGAAAGGGAGCCCAGCCCAGAGCCACATCTGAAGACCAATAGATGTCATGGAGCTACTGATCATGCAGCTCGGAGACCCAAGAGGGCCACATCACCCACCGCCACCACCCTCAGGCCCCCCTCTTGGACTTCCCCCTCCGAACTACCACCTAGGCAGCGCAGAACAAGACAGCGGACATTCCTAAAATGCACCAGTCTCAGAGACTCAATGCCAGAGGATGCCATCGCCCTCTACAGGCTCAAAAGGATAACCATCCTCCGCATCCTGAACCACATTGCGCACAGGCTGACAGTACCAACACAGCGGAGAACCAACATCCCTCCGCAGACAAAGCTGCTGCTGTGCTGCCTCTGTTGGCCTCTGGTACCTTCCAACCAACAACTGACAGAGTCGGAGGAGTCTCACAGCAAGCCCTATCAAACTTCCTCACACATGTCTTGGATGCATGTCCACAAAAGCAACGGCGGGCCCCTATATCCGCACCACACGCTAGTTCCAATTCGTAGTGTTCCTGCGCAACCAACCCCAACGCCAGCCATTGCTTGACACCTCTGTGCTCCAGATCCAAGATTATAGTTACTGAAATGGGGGTGCGCCAGGTCATGAAGTCCAGTAGTCAACAGTAGTGTAAAAACAATTCTTCATTACAAATACATAAATCAACAATACGAAAAGTTCAGCCAACACATTCCATCCCCAATGGGGAACTACATCAGGGCAACGTGTGGGAACTACCCAATACAATTCATTAGTCCGAAAGTCAGTATTCAGAAACCTGTTGGATAAATGGTGACAATGGTCAAGCGTCCATATAGTCACAAACGTAATCTGGTACAGTGTATTGCACTTGGACAAACCGGAATGCTTACAGGTATGATAAACCCTGCATAAAAAGACTGTAACATAAGTTTGTGTGGTCGTAACCCTTGTAGGAAAGAAAAGGTAGGTTACGACCACAAAAACTTCTGTTACAGTCTTCTTATGCAGGATTTATCATACCTGTAAGCATCATGGTTTGTATCATCTTGATACCCCTGCATCTTCACTTCCCCCACACTGTGCAGGAACAGCTGGAGACCAAGCAAGGGAACTATGCCATAGCTGGCTTCCCGCACTTCTTGAGGGCAATTGACTGCACACATGTACTACTTGTGCCCCCTGCTGACACTGCACACAATTAACACAACAGAAACCATCAATGTGCAGGTAAAAGTGGACCACAGGGGCCTGTTCACCAATGTCGTCGCAAACTTCCCAGGCAGTGCATGATTCCTACATCTTCCGCAAGTCCACCACCAAACAGCGCTATGAGGATGGCACCTATGGAAATGCACTGCTCGTCGGTAAGTACCAACTGAACACACCACAAACCTCACCTCCACAATCATACAACTCACAACTGTGGGAATGCACATGTTACAAAATCACATACAACATGCCCAATTACCAGACATGACAACACAAGTAACTGTGGCAACCGTGGCCAGCCATGAAGACAAACTATCCACGGCATGGCACCTCTTTCACACAATTGCGGAATGTAGGGAGAGGTGGGAACCAAGTATGTATGAAGGAGACTAGTGACCCATCAATAAGAATGTACACAATGCCAAGTGTGGCGGTGATGTGCTGGACAGACTTCAGTATGCAGAGCACAGACATGTGTGTAACTTAAATATTTCTATTTACATGTCCATTGACATTAGTGAAGACCGGAACAGTACTTGGCCATACAATACCCACAATCCATTGATGCCCAGTGGAGGGCCAGACAGAGTCCTTATGGGGTAACATGTCCAAAGGAAGAGGCAGAGTTCCGCCAGCAGGCTGTTTGCAGTGTCATTTGGAACCAGATAAAATATGGCAGTCCATGTCGAGGTCCAAGGTGAGTGTCACAGAGTGTCTCGGGAGACAGTGGAAGCTGGTGTTCTGGGGCATGATGCTAAGCCCTGATCCAAGGAGAAACAGGCCATTTGGCATAGATGAATGCTACCTCTTTCTTCTTTGCAATAATGCTGATTCATCCACATCTAGACCTCGGATGTGTCATGTGCCTCACATGTGCGTGGTGGTAGATTGGCTGCAGCACTGTGATGCACTGACTCATCAGGGGGTGGAGATATGGCTGTAGAAGCAGCAGCTGTGCCAAACCTTGATGCAGAAATGCAGTGATGATCAGCTGCAGGGCATGGAAGATTCCAGCTACCTCTCATTGGTGTGCAGCCGTGGCAGCCATTTGTTCCACTTGCATCTGCTCCATGTTCTCCATTATCATTCGCATGCAGCCCAAATCCTGGCTGCCATCTCTGGGGCCACTCTGACTGGACAATTCTTGTCTCTGATGTCAGCCAGGGAATTTCAGCGAGCATGGAGCGGACTGTGGGTGTCTGTGATGTTCTGTAGGTCGTCCCAAATGGGACTCAGACACCCACGTATGACATTGAGTTTGGCTGCCAGGCTGGCAAAACCCACCCGCTCCATATCAGCCATCTCCTGCTGGACCTCTACCGCACTGCGCTGGAATGCAAGAAGTGGGTCCTCAAGTTCTTGTGAGACAGCTGTGGTGGTAGGTGCTTGCTGGTGGGTACTTAGTGCTGGGGGTGGACTTTCCAAGACACAGCTGGTTGGCCCTGCTTCCGGAGGTGGTGTGCTAAATGAGTCTAGCAGCTGTTAGAGGTTGTCTTGGTTGATGGTGGTAAATTCCTCAACTTCTTCAGTGAAGAGTGGGACAGGCTGCTGTACAGGAGGTGATGTTTCGACCTCTGCAATGTAAAGGGGAGATGCCGTAAATGTCTGTTTCAAGTATGGTCATGCATTAGATGAGTTAACTAGCAGACTGAATAACAATGTCCATTCTGACTGTTTAAGGGAGATGACTATTAGATGCCGGATAGTGATTATTTGTACAACATCACAGATGTGACATTGTAGTAGTACATAATCATTTCAAAGTTTACAGCTATGCCAAATGTGAATGGCCCATTTCTATACACAAGCGGCACCAGTTGTGTCCTCAGCTCAGTAGTGGAAGTGATGCAGTTTGTACCACATTGTAGTCAATGTTGATTAGCTCAGATTTATGTGTATGTGCACTGCATTGTGGAAGAGTCACCCCTGCAGCATAGGTTTTACTGCCCCTTGCCCCTTTCAGCCAGTGTGCCTTTCACTTATCTGCACTTACAATGCTGAGATGTTGCAAGGTGGAGTAAATATGTATCTTGATCAGAGTTGGGACACTTGTACATTGTTTGGCAGAAGAAGTCTTCTTTACACCAGGGGTTGCATGTACACAGGGAAGTTGCAGATAGTGACCTGCTCCTTTAAGGATGAACTACACACTCAGCCACTTCAGTGACCGTGGCCTGCACCATGTTCAAATGTTTATGGTGCAGCCAAGCTATTCATAATACACTGTCACTTGCCTTGTCAGTGTGGCTCACAGACAGTCAGGTTTGCTGGGTAGTGCACATGTGCATGTATTTAGTGGGAGAAAGGCTATTTGTGATGAGGGAACCCATTAGGCACATTTGCAATGATGGGCTAAATCTGTTTCCATGTGTGATGCATTATGCAGTACACATGTACATGCAGGTAGCTTTGGCACTTGTGATTTCTCTTGTGTGCAAGTCGTCAGTCATGGTTTTCCTTGCATGATTTGCTTACTTCCCTCCTGTTGGCTTACCCATTGTGAGAATGGTGCAGAGGAGTTTCTATTGTTGTTGCATGCAGAACAGACAGCGACAACACCCATTCCCCTCAACGTTGGCCCCACATGTGGTGTATAAATGGGCCTGGATTTGATGGATGTGGATTTGCTAAGGCATATTAGTAGTGCTTAGGCCCTGTCTCTGCCACCCTCCCAACAGATGCGGACAACAGGGTGTTGTGTGTTTGTGTATTTGCCACGCAGATGGTTATATGGATGATACGTGCTGTCCTGGCTCTGATTATTGAATACTGTGCTTTGCGTGTGGATGATGACAGCCATGACTGCATATTTGATCACTGACACTGCTGACTTACCAATCGGATAGGTTTACATGCACATTATGGTGTAATGGGCAAATCACACCAGTACTGATGTGGAATGGTGTTTTCTGTATGGCAGATGTGTACAATGGAGAGTGGAGGAGTACTATTTGACAGAAGGGGTGAGGGTTCCATTTAGCTACCTGTCAGTATTTGGTGCTACTTTGCTATCCTTGCTTGTTGTCATACTTAGGTTGTCATACTTCTTTACAGGGACATTGTAGGTCTGTGAGTATGGCAAACAGACAAGTCATGTAGTACATATTTGGGTGACACATTCCTGAGATGCATTGTCCATGCACTGTGGTGTTGTGGGCATATCCCGCATGCCCATTGTATTACATCACATTTTGAGTCAAGTCTGCTGTTTGTGTGCATTATGGGATATCCAGCTTTTAGCCAGTAGGCTACATGATAACTTTGTTGTGACAAAGCATGTGTTTATGGTATGCAGACTCACTAGATGCTTTCTCAATTAATGCAGCAGGATATTTAGATGGCCCCCTTGCCGGAACACCACGCATATACAAATCGTCTGCACAGGGCCACATATGTCTGACACCAAAATGAGGTTGCACTGTGTAGGTAACTGATTATGTGCATGAGTGGATATGCTGCCACCAATGTCAGCACATATGCACCATTGTGCAGGTGTGTCTGAGTTGTGTACAAGTTTGTGTATGTGCAGTAGTGTCCCCCTTGATGCACATGCACATTCTTGCACACGACATACAGGAACATGCCTATGCGTGGTGTTTAGGCAAGGGGGCCATTTAGACACCCTGGCGCATCTCCAATCAATGTGGCCCTTTGCTCTTTCATGTAGCCCTTATTTTGTGATCTGATACGGTACTTGGTATATATTTGAATGACATTTCTGTGCACATTTCCAGGTCTGTGAGCCCACCAATATGTGTCTTGCAATGTATTGATTGAGTAGGGTGATATGTGTCTATGGCAATAGGGATTGGCCATACAATGTGCTTATCTAGTCAGAAGGAAAGGTGCTGCTCGATGGATGTCGAACTGGTCCCCGCATTAATCCTCTTGCCAACCCCTCACCAGGCCTTCGTACCTAGACCTCTCCTGCCTTCCTGCCTGCACAGTATAAGGTCCCACCTGCACCCTGCTTTGTCCTGCTCCCCCCAACGGTATTCACAGCTTCCACCCACCATTATACCATATAAAGCACTAGCTGCACCCTGCTTTGTCCTGCTCCACCCCATGGTGTTCGCATCTGCCAGTGCAGCCACAGCCCGTACAGGTAAGAACGGTGAGGCAATGGGTTCAGGTGAGGGGGAATTTCGACGGATGATGAAAAGGGAAAATTCGTTATTTATTAAATGATCCATCGTCATCGTACGTTGAAAAACACCCTCATACAGCCCCACCGCTCTTACCTGCACAGACGCACTTAAGGACAACTTGCACCCTCCATGGTCCTGCTCCACCCCACAGTGTTCACAGCTGCCACCCTTACATCACAGCTGATTTTTGATTGACAGTTTCCTGCTTCAGGATGTCCCACCACTGAACACCTTGGACCTGGATATGATTAATATGGTGGCTGTTGTGTAATGTTTAATAACCCTCACTTATTTGTAAAATCAGAAAACGTCTATTTAAAACCTGACAATGATTTTGGGCATGGGGAAATGGAAGGCTACAGCCGTATGTAAGAAGCAAATTATAGTTAGTTGTGGGATGACATTCTTGCACCAAAAGTTTATATCAAGGAAATTAATATCTACTGTACCATCTGACATAAAACTTTGCCAGTATTTTTACTTCTGCATTTCGTACTTTAGTTACACGTGTATGGCTCTTTTAAAGCTAAACCTGTCCTCATTCACCGTCCGGAAAACAAGTACTGAGAACTGACTTGGGTTGCCAGACGTCCCCTGTGTGTTAGCTCTAGCATAAAGAAGGTGTTAATTATATCCACACAGTAGTGAAACATTTAGTTAGGGTTGAGTTGGTATTTCCATTACAACCCCAGATATTCATGCTTTAATATCGTGTTCATTTAAATCATGTGATTCGGGAACCAGATGACAGGGTGAACGCATGGGTGCATTTTCATTTTATTCCCACCAGCAAATGTTTGCTTGGCGCATTGAAAAAGTAGGAGTAAGGAAGAAATGGTGCTTATACGTTTGTCAAAATAAAATTGATATGTGTGCTCACTGCTGACGTTTACTGTCTAGCCAACCGCCGACAAAGATGGTTGCCTCCAAATACTTCATTTAGGAATTGATTTTTTAAATTGTAGGTGCAACTCAAGTCCTTGTGGCATAGAGTTGATGAGTCGTTACTTTAGTATTTACTGTGATGTATTTTAACAACTCTTTGACGAATGTAACCGTATTGCGCATACTAAAACGTTTTTATTTACAAATGGTTGTTATTGATTTTATGAGAGGTCGGTAGACTCATATTGTACATTGAAATGGATTTCATTGCTGGAAGCGCCAACAAACAATTTCAGAACAATAAACTACAATTCCCCACTGCCTGACAAAGTCAGGTACATCCTTGTTTCTTCCCTGGAATTTGGCTCCCCATCTCATTTCTGCTTCATCAAGAACTCCTGTACTTCAGCAACCTAGGATACTGCCACTGCAGCAGAACTCAAGCACATTTCCAAATACATATTAGCAACAATCATTTTTTTTAGCAGAATAGAGTCGGCTGATTTCTAGCGAACTCATTCAGCACGACACGTGTCCCTCTATTAAGGTAACAGGAGAGAGGAAACGCATCACGTGACTGCTGATGATTGACATGCCTCGGCTCGAGCCTTTTACCGCCAGGGGTGCCCGACGAACCTCTCACTTCCCTTGCCTGACAAGCGTGCCAGTGCAGTTTGTTAATCAAAGGGCTTTTAAGAGCCTTGGTGTGACCAGGCAGTATATCCACCTACCCTAAGAGTGTCCCTTAAAGCACTCCTCATGAATTTATGAATTTACCTGTCTCCTGAGATACCGGGCAGCTGAACAGAGGTCATGTATGCGAATGTATGTATGTACAAAGAACTGGGGGTCACTATTTCAAAGTCTGACTCACTATTGCACAGACAAGATGCGGCGTTGTCAATATAATAAATGATTCAGGGTCTAATAGTGAAGGCCAGAATTACAAGGGCCATTATCAGACATTGAGCTGGGACATGCGGTACCAAGAGCTTTGCCCAAAGACTTAGCATAGGGGGTTTGTCTTTGACCAAATACCCATGTGCGGTGCTGCCCCGTCTTCCACCACTCAGGTGTGACTTTAAAAGCAGGCCTAAACTGCTATACCAAAAGCTGAAGCCAGGAGTTGTCAACGTAAACAATGTTTCACATGTTGGTCAGCCTACCTTTAACAATAGCTAAGTCACCCATAAATAGTGCCTCCTTGTATAATGTATAAAAGTGAGTTGTACTAAATATGGAATTGTCATGCCTCTGCTGTAAAGAAGTCGCAAGTGTCATTTACAGCAGATGGTTAAAGCAACATTTCCATTTTACTAATGGCTGTTTTAAGAATACAAGTCACTTTTATGTAAATTGACCTGGAAAAGGATTACAGAAACCAGTTTTGTGATTTGTAATAGTTGGTAAATATGACCTGTGGATGGTTTGTACACACATTGTTCAGATCTGCCTGAGGTCTGCCACCCAAACGGTTCCATCACCAGTGGCAGCTCCTCGAGGGAGTGCTGTGGGGCAGTGGGGTTGGGCGGGGGAGGGGCAGGGTGTGACGTCGTAAACTCCGGCATAGGGCCGAACGGAGTTAAGTAAATAAATAAATGTCAATAAAACAAATTAAATTACGTGAGCTGAATCGCAATTTGGCTTTGCAGCGCGAGCAATGTAATTTGTTTTATTATTTACATTACTCTTTTCGGCCATGAGCCGGAGTTTACTACCCAACACCCTGCCACTCCTCCGCCCCGCCCCACCGCCCTGCAGCACTCCCTCGAGGAGCCCCCAGTGTCCATCACATTCCCTCCCCTACAGTGACAGTAATCCTAATCACCAGCAGTGCTGAAAGGGTGTGAAGAGGGGGTCTGGAAAAAGCAAATGATCTCTGGGAGCATTTGTCCTGCTGGCAGAACTCTAGCAGAAAAGAAGAGGAAAGTTAATTGCTGGGACAATCCACCCCAAATATAAGGTAATGTGAGGGAAGGGGGGGCTAATATGGTCACTGAGAATATGCAGGGAGCCTGGTAGTGGCACATTTAGTCTAAACAAAGCTCTAGAGTGAGCTTTCTTTGAAGAAGGCCTGGCTCCAGTCACTGCAGGAGATGGTCTGGGCCTGAATCAGCTGCAGTGGGTATCTTGCTGGGATGAAAATGGAGGTTCTCATTTCCAGACTTTGACAGGGCTGGAGGCCCTGCGAGGATCACTGATACAATATTGAAACCATATATATTGTGATACCAAAATATTGTGTCTAAAATATCAATCACAAAAAGATCATTTTTCTATACATATGATGGTAAGTACAAAAATATCGAAAAATATATTTATCTTTTTAAACTAATACTGAATAAATATACAAAAAAAAGTTTTACTGTATATATAGTTTAAATAAATGAAACTTAAATAGTTCTACATATAACATTACCATAATTTAAATCAAATATTTTTAAATCTTATTAGAAAATGTATAAAAATATTTACTAACAAACACACACACATATATATGAAAGTGTTTCTGTTAATATACACATATATATTATAATAAAAATATAAAAATAAATATGCATACACATAATAATATATATTTAAGCAATATTTAAAAAAAACATTAAACTTGAATAGTAGAAAAAGCATTAAAGTCAGGCGGGGTAACATTTACTATTCCCCCCTAAAGTCTGTGCAACAGTAGGAAAAGCGTTGGACTCAAAGGGGGCAAAAACGTATTATTCCCACTCCATTCGGGGCAACAGTAGGGGAAGCTTTGGACTCAGGATGAGTAATGTGTATTATTCATATTCCAGTTGGTGCAACAGTAGGGAAAGTGTTTGACTCAGGAGGGGTAACATTTACCATTCCCATTCCAGTCTGTGCAACAGTAGGGAAAGATTTGGAGTCAGGAGGGGTAAAAAGTACTATTCGCACTCCAGTCAGTGTAACAGTAGGGAAAGCTTTGGACTTAGGAGGGGTATAATTTACTATTCACACTCCAGTTGATGCAACAGTAGAGAGAGAGTAGCTCACTTCAAACAAATAACATATTTTACAACTCTAATTCAGTAACAGAAAATATAAATATTTACATTTAAAAATTATATGTCAACACTTTTATAAAAAATTAAACAAATTACATCATTTTTACAATGTTTTAATAATTATGATCAATTAAAACAAACAATATTAATGTATTTAAAATACCACAATACATTCTCAAAATCATAACAACCAACAAATAAAATGTGATTAAAATTAGAAAGCATAACACAAAATATAATTTAATAAATAACACCATTTTTAATAAAGTAATAAATAATTATTGTTTTAATAACTTCCCAACATATATATCTACAAGATAAAAAACACACACCTAAAATATAACTTACAAATGTGATAATTTTACAATATACATAATTATCAATTTAATAATCATTAACAAATTAATAATTAATTTTCAATACATTATTTCTAAATTAACTTCCCATCCAGTACCACTAAAGACCCAACAACCCACAACTAAAATATATCTAAATAATTATAATAATTACACAATTTACATAGTTATTTATCAATTAAACAATTTATTTTCAATTAACGAAATATTAATTATTATATTTAATTAACTTCCCAACCTATACCCCCCTACAAACTCAACAAACCGCACATGAAATATAACCTTAAAAATATCCTAATTACACAATCTACATAATTAATTATCAATTAAACAGTTAATAATAATTAACTAATAATTAATTGTATTTAATTAGCTACCCACACTTTACCCCTATGAACCCAACAACCGGCACCAGATATTTAACTAAAGAAAATCTTAATTACACAATTCACATAATTAATGATCAATTAAATAATTATTATTGATCAACCATAATTATTATTTAATTATAATTAATTACCTTCCCACCCATTACCCCTACAATCCCCACAACCTGCATCAAAAATATATATTAAAAATTAAATTAATTACATAATTTACATAATTAATTATTAAATACATAAATAATAAAATGTTTACATTAAATATTAATTTGTTACAATTAATTTACTTCCCGCCCTGTACTACTACAAATGCCACAACGTGCAACAACACTCAAAATTACAATAAACAATTCCATTAAATTTAAAAACAACTATAAATGTACAAACTATATTAAAAACATTACCAATAATTATACAAACAAGAACAGGAGGAGGAGGTAAGTGGTTGTACTTCTGGCACTGTGTCCGGTTGGCGGTCCTTGTGTTATAGATGCTGGTCGCTGATGGTGGTGTTTGTGGTGGTACTGCACTAATTGAAGGCATTGCATTACTAGCTAAGTCAGCTGTAGGCATTCAGGGCGAAGTGGAGAACACCAAATACTACCAACTATCACCAACCATCTAGTTGGTGTATTGTGTGAACCGTTAGTTACATTAGTGATACAAATGATAATTTCCAAGCACATGCTTCTTAGAGAGAAAGTGGGCATCTCCAAGCCAGCCTGGGGCTCCACCACTAGCGATTACTTTCTAGTACGCACAGTGGAGTCATCGACAAGGAAATTGTACTGGCAGAGTGATGCCCCTCTTTGGAGATGTCTGGGCGAGTCCCTATTGAGCACTCATGATCCCATCAGTGAGGCATATAACCTGGAGATGCCACCTGAGCCACTAAGTCCTATGTTGGGATGTAACTTACCTCTGTTTCTTTCTCATGTAACTTACCTTTGTCTCTCTCTGTCACTGCTTCTTTTCTGCCTGCTTCTTACCTGGGTTGGAGCTTTCATGCTCACCGTGTTCCTAGAATGTGAGGTTGATGGCACTCCACGATTGCCAGTTGCAACTGGGTCGTTGAGGTGGTCGGATGCCAGGTACTGCTTTCCAGTAAAGAACTTCATCTTTACACCTGGCTGTTGTCTTCCTTCCTGCGATGCTTCACAACATTTTTGGCGACGATCTTGAAGTTGTTCCTACACAACCTGGTGATCCGCTGACAGCCTTTGCTGATCCCACCTATTTTGCTACCCTCGTCCGCCCGTGAGATTGTATCCTGTTGCTCCTGATGCTCCGGTTCGCCACGCTGTGGTCCCATTCCTGATGGTTCCCTTCTATTTTCTTTTTGAGACATTTTGCTGTTTCCTGGCATCAGCGCGACCGTTAGAATCTCGCGCTCCTCTCTCGTGCCATTAGGAGTCTGCGTCATGGTGAGAGCGTCAATCCCACGTCAGTGAAATGCACCAGCGCGTTCTTCCTTATGTGCTGTACGTAATGTAACCAGTGCAGCATGCGTAACGTGCTGCCATTTTGGGAGGTCCTGTCGATTTCCCTGACTATGCGCAGTACTTTTCTTTCGGATTTCATTTCCTGCATTCACTGTATTTATAATTTATTTTGCCGTGCCGCCTTGACTTATTGACTGATTTCTACCACCTGCTGACGTTTCAGAGGATGTTTCTCCTGTTACCTCGCATTTGCTGAGAATTATTCACTAACATTTCTAATTAAACTTCTATTGCAGTTATCTACCGTGATCTCCACACCCGGCTTCAACTTTATTTTTGGTAATTTCACAGAAGTGTATTTTACTATTACTTTTCTTTAACCTTTATTCCAAAGGTTATTGTTCTCTCATTCATTGCAATGTCTTCTGATTCATCTAATGTTATTTTTCCTTCAATATTTTTAGCTCACGCAGGTCCTTCAACAATTATTTGAGAGGATTGGATCGAAATGCTTGATAATTACATTACTGCATTAGATGGTAAAAAAAAATCTCCAGCAAGAAAAAAAGTGAGGGTCAACGTGTTTTCAAATATGTACCTGTGGCGTTGGGACCTAATGGACAACCTATGGATGATCTGTATAAAGAAGCTATAAAGAGACTTGAAACACGGTTTTCCAAAGAGGTGAATTTGGTCTTAGTCAGATATAAGTTTTATAATCAGCCTCAACTGGCAGGAGAAAGTATTGACAAATTTGTTGCTAGATTACGTAAACTCTCAGTTAAGTGTCGCTTTGGAACTGTGAATGAAGAACTGATTCATGATCAGTTGATCGTACAGTGCCGTGACAGGAAAATACAAGAAAGGCTATGGGCTGTCAAAGACCCCTCATTGAATGATGCTGTTGATATGGGCAAGGTCACCGAAGAGTCACAGAAGTGTATTAGAGAATTGAGTAAGAGGGACAAAACTTCACAAGAAGTAGGGGAAGTGGAAAACAAAGATGAGGATGTTGATGTTAATGCTGTTTCTAAAAACAACTGTTAAATCTCCAAGTGTTTTTGGTGCCACACCCAAACTCAAGAACAGACAGTGTTTATATTGTGGTAGTCAATACCATTTAGGTGACTCTAAAAGACGCTTTGCACTTGATCAGATTTGCTGGTGGTGTGGGCGGAAAGGGCACTATGCTAGAATGTGTAGGCAAACTGATTCCTTGGATAAAACTAAATCCAAGGTAAATGTGGTACAACTGGGTGATGATTACAAACCAGACATGAATAAGGTTTTGGTTCTGGGAGAAATGTGCAATGGAGTGATCGTTGGAGTCACTCAAGACTCTCCTAGGTTAAATAGACCCACTGCTATGTTTAACGTCTATGGTAAAGATATTATGTTGATGGTTGACTCTGGTTCCATGTTCACGATCATTCTCGAGTCTCTTTTTCGAACCACTTGGGAGAGGGTTTCCTTGTTGGACAAGGATATCAATCCTGTTGGGTATCAGGGCCAGTCTATTGATATTCTGGGGTACGTGTCTGGTCAAATTATTTTTGACAGACGCTGTGCTCATGGGAAGATTTATGTTGCCAAAGAGGGCCCCTCAATCCGTGGTTGGATGCACCGATATGATCTTCACATTGTTATCAATCCGAGGTCCCCCAATCAAATTATGGTGGTGCAAGATGATATTCAGGTTCAGCATATACTTCAAGATGCTCACAGAGGGGTCGATTCCGATCCTGTATTTTTTTTTTCGTACGACTCGTATCTGTAATTTTTCCCGTACGAATCGTACAAGTCATCTCCGACCCGTGAAGTACGATTCGTACGGGAAAAATACATACGGATCGGCCCGATCCGTACGAATTGCATCGGCAAAAGTTGTACGAGACGGACCCGGACACTTTTCCGTACGAATCCTAAAAATACAGTCCGACCGTACAAGTATGATCCGGACCGGCTTTCCGATTTAGGATTCGTACAGAAAACGTCCCGTACATGGGGAATGACTTTACCCGCTACGAAGCGAACTTTGTACGACTCGTATCCCGGGAAAAGTTGTTCCCGGGGTGCGAGTCGTACAGGGGTACGAGTCGTACAGGCCCCCCCATGCATATGTACGCACCTTACAACAACATCACGTATGTACAGTGCGTACGCCAACATCGTGTATGTACGAACCTTACAACAACATCGTGCATGTACGGTGCATACGCCAACATCGCGTATGTACGCATCTTACAACATCATCACGCATGTATGGTGCGTACCCCAACATCGCATATGTACACACCTTACAACAACATCGCGTATGTATGGTGCGTACCCCAACATCGCATATGTACGCACATTACAACAACATCGCGTATGTACGCACCTTACAACAACATCGCGTATGTACGGTGTGTACCCCAACATCGCGTATGTACACACCTTACAACAACATTGCGTATGTACGGTGCGTTTCCCAACATCGCGTAAGTACGCACCTTACAACAACATCGCGTATGTACGCACCTTACAACAACATCGCGTATGTACGGTGCGTACCCCAACATCGCGTATGTACTCACCTTACAACAACATTGCGTATGTACGCACCATACATGGGCAATGTAAAACAGCACAAGGAGGGTCTATTGGACTCGCACAACACCACAAAACACGTCTACAGTGCACAAAACATGGAAATGACTGACCTGGCCACATCCAAACAGGCAAACAGCGGGGCAAACTCACAACCACCCCTTATAACACACCCACAAAAAATTCAAACTGAGGCCCACCCAGAAATGGACCAATAAAAAGGGCCCACACACACAAACCATGAGCCTTTGCAACAGACTCACTGCAGCTAGAGAGCACACACCAACAACTGCACCCATCCACCTTAACATATACACCTTCACACAACCTCCTTCACACATACCCCCTCTTCACATTCAGACCCACAACTTCACATTCAGACCCACACACCCACAACCATCCACACCCTCACCCCACACCATGCCAACAGGCAAGAATCCAAAGTTCACAAGGGAGGAGCTGGAGCTCCTTGTCAATGAAGTCATCAGAGTCGAGCCACAGCTGTTTGGAACATTGGTCAGACAGACCAGCATAGCTGAAAAATCATGGCTGTGGCAGAGGATCGTCGATAGGGTGAATGCTGTTGCACCCATCCGAAGGACCAGGACTGAATGCGAAACCAGGTGGTACGATCTGCGGAGGTCAGTCAAGCGAAAAATGAATGATGACTACACGCAGAGCAACATCACTGGAGGTGGTGGGCCCCGCAAACCAGTACATTCCCATCCCTGGGAGGAGAAGGTGATGGCCCTGCTTGCGCCGGTGGGAGTACATGGACTTCAAGGAGTTCCAGAGCCTGGTGAGTACACAAACAACTTATGTAACATGGGGGTAATGGCATCCACACCCCAACTACACAAAATGCACACAACTACCCCCAAACACTCACTGGCCAGAACCACAGTCAAAAACAGCGCTAATGCCACTAACATGTGTATGCCCCATTGACAAAGCAAGGCCATGCTATGTCCCATGCTACACGAAGCACTAACCCAAGAATGGATGTCCGGTATGCTGGGAGGGTGGGTGTCACAAAACGCATTGTTGAACTCCAAATCAGACACAATTGCCCTCATCCCATATGGCCCAGGTACATACCCATGCACCATGCTTAATGCACAGGGACTGTGAAAGTACTCACAAGATAGCTGACACTGGGCCCTGGTATAGGCAGCACAAGCCCCTCCTGTGACCAGTGCAAACACAAACACTAAGACAACAAGGTCAGATACCTAGGACAGGAACTCACACTCACTGTCATGGCAGCATGCTCCATGGGGGGACAGCTATATCACCTGGGAGCCCCAGTGCCAAATCACACTACACCCACCAGCAGGCCCTGTCACACACACCCCTTACACAAGCAGACACCCCCGGGTCAGGCAATGGATTTACCCACTGTCACAATGGACATGTAACACACAAGACCAATACATAGCCGAAGAAGCATCCAAGCCAGAAATCAACAAGTCAAAGACTCAGGAACACATATCAATCTGTCCCCCGCAACATACCCATCCACAAGTGAACATTGAGGAGAATGCTAGGCACATACAACTACCTGGAGGAACAGTGCTGTGAGAAGTTGGCCTGGTATATGATGCTCACTAGTTAAAGTGATCACCTTGTACCATGCCAAGCAACCCTTATGGTGTGGTTGTAAGTCAACCTTTTCGGACTAGCTGCCCTAGTGGTAGCGTAGGCTAAGCAGTCTTTGAGGCTAAACTCGTGAAACGTGTTAAGCCAGCTGTTTTACCAAATGCAACCCCCTTTTATACCAATGAAAGGACACCACACAGATATATATTCAAAATATATATGTATTTATTTCTCAAAGTAACCCCTAGTCTCTTTATGAGCACAGGAGCACAAATCGTCAAACAAGATTATCACAGAATACACAGAAGTTGCACTTTATATGGATAGGCCCTGGTGGCCACTCGAACCATATACTAAAATAGTGGTATAAGTACCACGAACAGAAAAGGGAAAAGGCCTAGGGCCTCTAGAATCGCTGGGCCTACAAGGAGATAACGTCAGTTAGTGACCAGGAGGTCCACGGGTGGCGTGTGCAGCGCAAATAGTCACACGCGTGCTCCCATAGGTTTCAATGGGTGCGTAAAAAGTACAAAGTTACTGCAAAGAGGATCTTCCGGATGGACTAGGAACTCAAGATTTGGAACACAGGCACTAGAGATGTAATACTACACTTGGGCACAGGTGTGCCAGCTTTACCTCCCCCACAGGAAGCGGGTGCATAGGCCTCGAAGTGCGTCGGGTTTCTTCTATCTGTTCCGTGGAGCTTGAAGACAAAGATGCTGCAGGCGGTCGGTCCGGGAGAGATGCAGTGGATCCCAGAGTGGATCGGAGATGTTGAAGACCTGTAAGCAGAGGGGACAGTGTTCACAGTCACTAGCCAGTGACCAGCGTGGCACCAGGTGGGTACCAGACAATGTCGGGTGCAAACAGGAAGAAAGGTGTAGCTTGTCTCTGCAGCCACGTGGTCCCTGGAGGTCGACGACGTCCAGGAGTCGGTTCACGAGCTGTCCCACGCAGGCTCTCGCTGTCGGCGGTGTCGGCGACTTGATCGAAGCAAACCAGCCTTGACAAAAGCAATTGTTGTAGGAGATGAAATAAGCTGATGGTTCTGACCAGCAAGGTCAGAAGGACTGCTCCTTTGGAGGGGAGCAAGGGCCAGTCTGGAGCAACCAGACCAGCGGTGTATTTTGTAGAGTTCGTCGCCAAGATGGCTACTAGCCAGCGGGCCAGCAACCGGTTAGGCGCGTCGAGTGGCAAAATGCAGAAGGGCCCCACGCAGATCGTGGAGATGCTGGAGGGCTCACCTTTGGTGCAGATGCTGCTCGGGTGTTGGGCTTCTCAGATCCCAAAGCACAACTTGGAGGGAGCCTCGGTTGTTGCACTTGTCAGCTTGTCGTAGTCGTTCCAAGATGGCTGGCTCCACGTGTCTCGGTGCCTCCACGGGTCTCTTCTTTTCAGGGACTGTGGATCGGGCGGTGTGAGGTCTGGAGGTCCAGGTCTTGTCAGTCTCTGGGCTCGGGCTCCGGCGGGAGGCGGCGGCAAAGCAGACGTTGATTCGCTGGATGGTGCTTGCGTTAGCAAGGTGGTCACTCCCTGACCACAGGGGAGATTGGCTTCAGTCCTCTGTGCAGCAGAGCGTCGAAGTTCCCGTCTTCTTCTTAGTGTTAAGTTGATTCCAGGATGTCTGAAGTCTTAGGACACAGCTCCTACCTTTAAGCGGATTCTAGGGGCCGGACTACCTGCTAGGTCCCACCCTATGGGTGGGACCAGGAAGGGGGGTGGTTACACCCCCAATCCTTTGTCCAGCTCGCCCCAGGCCCGGGACTGGTGTGCCCCAGGACCGGTTTGACCTGGCATATGCACCGAGGCTCCTTGTGAGCCACAGGCATGTCTGGTTTCTTTCAAGCCCTACCTGACCAATACACAAAATCCTGTCTGGGGTGGTGCACGCACCTCCCCTGGCAGGAAACCCTTTGTCCACACCTCCCAAGCTGGAAGGACTCCCAGCAGCAGGAGGGCAGACTTGTGTCTGTGGTGGCAGCATCCATTTTGTGGAGCTGAGGCTATGTCTGATTTTACCCGGGTTTCAGGTACTGTACATGTCGTGTCCCTCTAGAAGGGTGGAATGCTAACCCCGTCGCCAGAATTGGCGAGGGGTTAGTATTCCAATTCGTATGACACCTTACTCGACATGTTTTGATAAAGCCAAACCAAAGATAGCATTTAACCGCGAGGTTCATAATGCACTTAAGAGTATATGGTATGACGATATCTGGAAACAGTAGAAGGAAGTTGTTCCGACCACTGCAGACAGGCTCAGCTCATGCCAGAGCACCATCTCACATGGAACCAAGCACTCTGCCTTCAGGATTGTTAAGGCCTGCCATAGGAGTGACTTATAGGTTACCAGGTTTCCCATTTAAGGTTAGGTATAGGTATACTACACCTAAGTAAGAGGTGATTACACCAACTTACCCCAGCTGAGTGATCAGCCAGTTGTGTCAAATTGTTAGGCCAAGCCTGGGGTGGCATAATACATGCTTCAGCCCTTGGCAGGCCTTGGGTACACCAATGCCCTGGGTACCTAGTGTACACTGGTACAGGGGCCGACAGGGTGATCCACTTCCAATTGGTTATGCACCTAGGGTGCATAGCTTTAATTTAGTAGAGAGAACAGCAGGCTGGGGGTCTGATTGGCAGGCCCACAGCCTCAATATGTCAAAAACCAGTGAAGCAAAAAGCAAAAATTTGGGGTGACCATAGGATAGCAGACCCTACTCTCCTACACAACCCCCCCCAAACGCTGGGACATTAAACTAGCCTTGACCAGTCTCGTCTTCATGTCCTAAGTGGAAGTACCTGGAGAGACCATCTGCATTCCCATGGTCAGTACCTGGCCGGTGCTCCACTGTAAAGTCCATCCCCTGTAGGGAAATGGACCACCTAAGCAGTTTGGGGTTTTCACCCTTCATCTGATTTAGCCACAAGAGGGGCTTATGGTCGGTCTGAATCTTGAAGTGAGTGCCAAACAAGTATGGCCTCAGCTTCTTCAGGGCCCACACCACAGCAAAGGCCTCCCTCTCAATAGCTGACCAATTCTTCTCTCTGGGGGTCAACCTTCTGCTAATAAAAGCAATGGGTTGGTCTTGACCATCTACATTAAGTTGTGACAGCACAGCTCCCACACCCAACTCAGAAGCATCTGTTTGGACAATAAACTCTTTGGAGTAGTCAGGACTTTTCAGGATAGGTGCAGAGCACATGGCCTCCTTCAGGTCATCAAATGCCTTTTGACAGCTTACTGTCCACTGAACCTTTTTGGGCATCTTCTTGGATGTCAGATCATTAAGAGGAGTCACAATGGACCCATAGTTCTTAACAAACTTCCTGTAGTACCCAGTCAAGCCCAAGAAAGCTCGAACTTGAGTCTGGGTGGTTGGAGGGGACCAGTCCTTGATGGATTGTATCTTACTCTCCAGTGGTTGAACTTGGCCTCCACCTACAAGGTGGCCCAAATATACAACCTTACTCTGCCCTATCTGGCACTTTGTAGCCTTGATAGTGAGACCTGCCCTTTGCAGAGCCTCAAGAGCCTTCTTCAGGTGGATCAGGTGATCCTCCCAGGTGGAGCTAAAGACAGCAATGTCATCAAGATATGCTGCGCAAAAGTCATCCAACCCAGTAAGGACTTGGTTCACCAGCCTTTGGAAGGTGGCAGGTGCATTCTTCAGACCAAAGGGCATCACCACAAACTGGTAGTGCCCACCTGGGGTTGAGAATGCTGTTTTGGCCTTAGACTCCTCAGCTAATCCGATTTGCCAATAGCCAGCTGTTAAGTCAAATGTGCTCAAAAACTTTGCAGAAGCTAGTTTGTCTATGAGCTCATCTGCCCTTGGAATAGGGTGTGCATCTGTCCTGGTGACAGCATTGAGTCCTCTGTAATCCACACAGAACCTCATCTCTCTCTTGCCATCTTTGGTGTGAGGTTTGGGGACCAGAACCACTGGGCTAGCCCAGGGGCTCTCTGAGGGTTCAATGACACCTAATTCCAGCATTTTATGTACCTCAGCCTTTATACAGTCCCTGACGTGGTCAGGTTGTCTGTAAAGCTTGTTCTTTACAGGCAGACTGTCACCAGTGTCCATCACATGGGTACACTAGTCAGTTTGACTAGGTATCAAGGAAAACATATGTGAAAATGATTGTAGAACCTGTCTACATTCAGTCTGCTGATGGGCAGTGAGGTTGCCTCCAAGGGTCACTCCTTCAACTGTGCCATCTTCAGGGTTCTGAGACAACAGGTCGGGGAGAGGGTCACTCTCTTCCTCCTGTCCCTCATCTGTAGCCATGAGCAAGCCCATGTCTGCCCTGTCAACATATGCTTTAAGCCTGTTAACATGGAGTACCCTGTGGGGACTCCTGGGAGTTCCTAGGTCGACCAGGTAGGTGACCTCTCCCTTCTTTTCCAGGATTGTATGGGGTCCAGACCATTTGTCTTGGAGTGCTGCTGGGGCCACTGGCTCCAACACCCATACCTTCTGTCCTGGCTGAAACTCAACCAAGACAGCCTTTTGGTCATGCCAAGCTTTCTGTAAGGCCTGGCTTGCCTCAAGGTTTTTGGATGCCTTCTCCATATACTCAGCCATCCTGGAGCGGAGACCAAGTACATAGTCCACTATGTCTAGCTTAGGCTTTTTGAGAGGTAACTCCCATCCTTCCTTCACCAAACACAGTGGGCCTCTCACAGGGTGCCCAAACAACAATTCAAAGGGGCTGTAGCCAACTCCTTTTTGTGGAACCTCTCTGTAAGCAAACAGAAGGCAGGGTAGAAGGATGTCCCATCTTCGCCTGAGCTTTTCAGGTAATCCTTTGATCATACCCTTTAGGGTCTTATTGAATCTCTCAACAAGCCCATTGCATTGTGGGTGATAAGGGGTGGTGAACTTGTAGTTGACACCACATTCCTTCCACATAGCTGTCAAGTATCCTGACATAAAGTTGGTACCTCTGTCAGATACTACCTCCTTAGGAAACCCCACTCTGGAGAATACTCCCAGCAGGGCCCTGGCCACAACAGGTGCTGTAGTGGTCCTAAGGGGAATTGCCTCTGGATACCTGGTGGCATGATCCACTACCACCAGTATAAATCTGTGCCCAGATGCAGAGGGAGGATCCATGGGACCCCCTATGTCTATTCCCACTCTTTCAAAGGGGACCCCCACCACAGGTAGTGGTATTAGGGGGGCCTTTGTTGTGCCACCTGATTTGCCACTGGCTTGGCAGGTAACACAGGAGCGACAAAACTCCTTTGTATCTTCATTCATGTGAGGCCAGTGAAAGTGAGGGACAAGTCTGTCCCAAGTCTTGTTCTGGCCTAAGTGTCCTGCTAAAGGAATGTCATGGGCCAAGGTAAGAAGGAAGCCCCTAAATTGCAGAGGTATAACCAACCTCCTGGTAGCACCAGGCTTGGGGTCTCTAGCCTCTGAATAAAGGAGCCCTTCATCCCAATACACTTTATGGGTACCTTGAGCATTCCCAGCAGCCTCAGCAGCAGCCAGCTGTCTGAGGGGTTCAAGAGAGGGACAGGATAACTGAGCCTGCCTCAAGTCAGCCCTTGAAGGTCCCCCTGTCCCCAGAAACTCAACCTGATCAGGTTCAAGCTCTTCAGGGACAGTTCCTTCAGGGTCCTCTAGATCAGCTTCCTGGGAAGGCTGATCATCACTCTGAGGCAGGGGGGAAGGCACAGCCTTGACCCTCCTGTTCTTCTTCTTGGTAGGTGCTTGGTCCATTGTTCCAGGATCCAAGACCTGAGGTTCAGTGAGGCACTTTTTGGCCTGTGACCTGGTCACAGCAAGGACATGTGATGATATACCTAACATCTCTGCATGAGTCCTGTACTCCACTTCTGACCATAGAGAACTCTCTAGGTCATTGCCCAACAAACATTCTACTGGGAGGTCTGCACTAACCACAACCCTTTTGAGGCCAGTTACCCCTCCCCATGAGAAGTTAACAACTGCCACACTATGTGAAGTGGTGGCATTGCTGGCATTGGTCACCAGGTAGTTCTCACCTGGTATGTACTGTCCAGGGTCCACAAAGCCTGGTGTCACCATAGTGACACTGGCACAGGTGTCCCTGTAGGCTTGAGCCACTTTGTCATTAATTAAAGGAGTCTGTCTGTACTTGCCCAGGTTACTGGGGCTCACAGTCAGGGACAAATCAATGTCCCCATCACAGATCAAGACTGCCTGTGTCAGGGTTCTGTCTAAGTCAGAATCTCCTTCAGTTCCCATAGTGATTCCCACTACACCCTTTGTCTGGGGACCAACACTGCTAACAGTAGTACTGGGAGCAGGTGCCTTAGGGGCAACAGTGTTGGGGGCTCCACCCTTTTTGCAATCACTAGTCCAGTGAGTTGTATTCTTGCAATGATTGCACCAGGGTTTCTTTTGACCTTCTTTCTTCTTTTTGGACTGTTGTTGGGACCCACCCTCCTTAGCAGTAGTTTGGGGCCCTGTTGAAGACTTCTGGTCTTTAGATTTCTGATCTCCACCCTTTTGGTCTGTTTTCTTCTGATCACCCCCTTGGCCCTGGTTCTGGTTCTTTTGCTTAACCCTGGTTCTGACCCATTTGTCTGCCTTCTTTCCCAATTCTTGGGGAGAGGTCAGATCAGAGTCAACCAAGTGTTGATGCAGTTGCTGGTTTTGACAGTTATTTAAAATCTGTTCTCTCATCATCAAATTATACAATCCTGTAAAATCAGATACCTTACTTCCCAGCAACCAACCCTCCAAAGCCTTAGTGGCACATTCAACATATTCAGACCAGTCCTGAGTCTGTGTCTTTTGGGTGTCTCTGAACATTAACCTGTACTGTTCAGTGGTTAAGCCTAACCCATCTACCAGAACACTCTTCAGGACTCTGTAGTTTCTGACATCCTCTTCTCTAACAGTGAGGAGTCTGTCTCTGCCTCTTCCTTCAAAGGAGAGCCAGAGGATTGCTGCCCACTGGTCTTCAGGAACCTGCTGTACTTTGCAGGCTCTCTCAAGAGCAGTTATCCATTTGTGGATGTCATCCCCACTTTTGTAGGGGGGCACAACCTTAGACAGGTTCCTATTGTCAAAGACCCTATCTTTGTCCTTAGGGACAATGCTGCCACCAGTGGGTATAGACCCACTCTCTCTAGGTTGCCTAGCCTTGTTCAGTTTTTCTTCCATCAGGGCTACTTCTAGCTCCTGCTTCCTGATCCTCAGCTGGGCTTCCTGCATTCTGGCCTCATGTTCCCTCCTCTGAGGGGTGGTCATCCTTTTCCTGGAGTGACCTTGAGAGCCTCTAGAGCCATGAGAAGCATTGGAGTCACCTGAGCGATTCCTTTGCCTCCCAAGCCCTGTGTTAAGTCCACTGGGGAGATCCAATGGGGTAAACCCACTGTCAATCCCCAATAGCCTTGGTTTAGCTGGGCCAAGTATAACACTTGGCACTGGGCTAGTTCTCCCTTCATCCTCACCACTTTCTGTATCCCCATCACTTTCCTCCTCTGTAGTATGGTGCTCATCTAAGGGATGGCTATTGGAAGGGGGTACCTCTGTGGCATCTTCAGAAGGGGGGCCTCCTGTTCCTGACCCTAAGGGGGCTAACTGGGAAGCTTTCTTGAGTTCTCTCTGATTCTCATCATTCTGTAAGAGTTCTCTGAGCTCAGCAGAGGTAGGGTTCTTGGGCTGTTTAAGGCCTCTAAGAGTTGCCAAATGCCTGAGCTCATTCTGGTTAAGGGTAGCAAAGCTGGATGGTGCCCTCTGGGGGTCACTCTCAACAGAGATGGGTACAGTGGACCCCTCTGCCCCGGCCATTGCTCTTAAGTGTGGGTGGATGTGTTGCAATCTACCTACACTTGGGTTTACCTACTAAACCTATCTAGTAGTTGTAGTCAGGGTGTGCTACTCCCTTTGCTCTACAACAACTAAGTTCAGTAGAACTTATGTATATCTAATCTTGTTTTATATGTACCTATAGGTACCTATGTGATCTTTCAATTGGTAACCAAGAGATTACAATGGTAAAACACAGCAAGCTCAAATCCAACCGCTGCTCACCAATGTGAGAAGTTGGCCTGGTATATGATGCTCACTAGTTAAAGTGATCACCTTGTACCATGCCAAGCAACCCTTATGGTGTGGTTGTAAGTCAACCTTTTCGGACTAGCTGCCCTAGTGGTAGCGTAGGCTAAGCAGTCTTTGAGGCTAAACTCGTGAAACGTGTTAAGCCAGCTGTTTTACCAAATGCAACCCCCTTTTATACCAATGAAAGGACACCACACAGATATATATTCAAAATATATATGTATTTATTTCTCAAAGTAACCCCTAGTCTCTTTATGAGCACAGGAGCACAAATCGTCAAACAAGATTATCACAGAATACACAGAAGTTGCACTTTATATGGATAGGCCCTGGTGGCCACTCGAACCATATACTAAAATAGTGGTATAAGTACCACGAACAGAAAAGGGAAAAGGCCTAGGGCCTCTAGAATCGCTGGGCCTACAAGGAGCTAACGTCAGTTAGTGACCAGGAGGTCCACGGGTGGCGTGTGCAGCGCAAATAGTCACATGCGTGCTCCCATAGGTTTCAATGGGTGCGTAAAAAGTACAAAGTTACTGCAAAGAGGATCTTCCGGATGGACTAGGAACTCAAGATTTGGAACACAGGCACTAGAGATGTAATACTACACTTGGGCACAGGTGTGCCAGCTTTACCTCCCCCACAGGAAGCGGGTGCATAGGCCTCGAAGTGCGTCGGGTTTCTTCTATCTGTTCCGTGGAGCTTGAAGACAAAGATGCTGCAGGCGGTCGGTCCGGGAGAGATGCAGTGGATCCCAGAGTGGATCGGAGATGTTGAAGACCTGTAAGCAGAGGGGACAGTGTTCACAGTCACTAGCCAGTGACCAGCGTGGCACCAGGTGGGTACCAGACAATGTCGGGTGCAAACAGGAAGAAAGGTGTAGCTTGTCTCTGCAGCCACGTGGTCCCTGGAGGTCGACGACGTCCAGGAGTCGGTTCACGAGCTGTCCCACGCAGGCTCTCGCTGTCGGCGGTGTCGGCGACTTGATCGAAGCAAACAAGCCTTGGCAAAAGCAATTGTTGTAGGAGATGAAATAAGCTGATGGTTCTGACCAGCAAGGTCAGAAGGACTGCTCCTTTGGAGGGGAGCAAGGGCCAGTCTGGAGCAACCAGACCAGCGGTGTATTTCGTAGAGTTCGTCGCCAAGATGGCTACTAGCCAGCGGGCCAGCAACCGGTTAGGCGCGTCGAGTGGCAAAATGCAGAAGGGCCCCACGCAGATCGTGGAGATGCTAGAGGGCTCACCTTTGGTGCAGATGCTGCTCGGGTGTTGGGCTTCTCAGATCCCAAAGCACAACTTGGAGGGAGCCTCGGTTGTTGCACTTGTCAGCTTGTCGTAGTCGTTCCAAGATGGCTGGCTCCACGTGTCTCGGTGCCTCCACGGGTCTCTTCTTTTCAGGGACTGTGGATCGGGCGGTGTGAGGTCTGGAGGTCCAGGTCTTGTCAGTCTCTGGGCTCGGGCTCCGGCGGGAGGCGGCGGCAAAGCAGACGTTGATTCGCTGGATGGTGCTTGCGTTAGCAAGGTGGTCACTCCCTGACCACAGGGGAGATTGGCTTCAGTCCTCTGTGCAGCAGAGCGTCGAAGTTCCCGTCTTCTTCTTAGTGTTAAGTTGATTCCAGGATGTCTGAAGTCTTAGGACACAGCTCCTACCTTTAAGCGGATTCTAGGGGCCGGACTACCTGCTAGGTCCCTCCCTATGGGTGGGACCAGGAAGGGTGGTGGTTACACCCCCAATCCTTTGTCCAGCTCGCCCCAGGCCCGGGACTGGTGTGCCCCAGGACCGGTTTGAACTGGCATATGCACCGAGGCTCCTTGTGAGCCACAGGCATGTCTGGTTTCTTTCAAGCCCTACCTGACCAATACACAAAATCCTGTCTGGGGTGGTGCACGCACCTCCCCTGGCAGGAAACCCTTTGTCCACACCTCCCAAGCTGGAAGGACTCCCAGCAGCAGGAGGGCAGACTTGTGTCTGTGGTGGCAGCATCCATTTTGTGGAGCTGAGGCTATGTCTGATTTTACCCGGGTTTCAGGTACTGTACATGTCGTGTCCCTCTAGAAGGGTGGAATGCTAACCCCGTCGCCAGAATTGGCGAGGGGTTAGTATTCCAATTCGTATGACACCTTACTCGACATGTTTTGATAAAGCCAAACCAAAGATAGCATTTAACCGCGAGGTTCATAATGCACTTAAGAGTATATGGTATGACGATATCTGGAAACAGTAGAAGGAAGTTGTTCCGACCACTGCAGACAGGCTCAGCTCATGCCAGAGCACCATCTCACATGGAACCAAGCACTCTGCCTTCAGGATTGTTAAGGCCTACCATAGGAGTGACTTATAGGTTACCAGGTGTCCCATTTAAGGTTAGGTATAGGTATACTACACCTAAGTAAGAGGTGATTACACCAACTTACCCCAGCTGAGTGATCAGCCAGTTGTGTCAAATTGTTAGGCCAAGCCTGGGGTGGCATAATACATGCTTCAGCCCTTGGCAGGCCTTGGGTACACCAATGCCCTGGGTACCTAGTGTACACTGGTACAGGGGCCGACAGGGTGATCCACTTCCAATTGGTTATGCACCTAGGGTGCATAGCTTTAATTTAGTAGAGAGAACAGCAGGCTGGGGGTCTGATTGGCAGGCCCACAGCCTCAATATGTCAAAAACCAGTGAAGCAAAAAGCAAAAATTTGGGGTGACCATAGGATAGCAGACCCTACTCTCCTACAAGTGCCAACTAGAACGTGTATGAAACATGGATGTTGCATGAAACAGCATTAACATTGTCTGTCTCTCACACACAGGGCAATGTGATGAATCTCCCCCCAACAATGGGGGTGAACAATCACAGTCCCAGGCTCGGGAGGAACCTGATCCCACCGGCAGCGACGCCTCTCAACACTCCGCGGATGACCCCGACCGACCTGGACCCTCTGCTGTCCAAGCCCCTGCAGCACCTGGTTCAGGAACATCTGTGCCAACCACCACCCCCACAGTCAAGGATGAATTGCCGTGGTGTATGGTACATCCAGGGGTTTTGCATCAGTACATCTTGTAGGACTTGCAGGGTGGCATCTTGTGGGAGACTGGTGTACAAGCTTTCTATGTCCAGTCCCACCAGTAGTTGGGTGGTTTGATCGAAATTCATTTCAGTGATGATGTTCAGGAGGTGTTTAGTGTCTTTGATGTAGGTAGGGGTTCCTTGTACCAGTGGGTTCAGGAAGTGGTCGCAGTACCTAGATAGCGGTTCCAGAAGTGAGTTGATCCTTGAGACTATAGGTCTTCCTGGGGGTGGTATGGTGCCCTTGTGTGCTTTGGGTACAATATAAAAGTAAGGTACTTTCGCATTCTTGGTACACAGGTATTCCGCCTCTTGGGTTGAGATATGTTCAGCGTCACTGGCTCTTTTAACCATGGTGTGTATGGTGATTTGCAGTTCGGCGGTGGGGTCTTTTTCCAGGCGTTTGTAATTATGTATGTCGCTAAGGAGTCTGCGACATTCTTGATCGTAGTCGGTTTGATCCATGAGGACGATCCCTCCCCCCTTGTCAGCTGGTTTGATGACAATGGTGGGGTTACTTTGTAGGCGTTGTATGGTGTCACGGTCTGTCTTTGATAGGTTGTTGTATGTTCCTTTAAGGTTCAGTTTCTCTATGTCAGTGTAGACTGCTTGTTCGAAGGTAGAGATATCTGTGGGTACACTGGTAGGAGGTGGCACAAAGGTGGATTTTACCCTAAGGCCTGTTTCATTGGGATTGGTATTGGTGGTTGTTTCTTCTGGTGTTACTTTTTCACAGAAGGCCTTAAGTTTGAGCTTTCTAAAAAACTCAGCTAGTTCGACATGGAGCTTGAAATTGTCCAGTCGTGTGGTAGGGACAAACGATAGGCCTTTACTAAGGACCGCTGTTTCGCTTTCTGTCACAGGTGTACTCGATAGATTAAACACCAGGGATGTAGGTGTATCAGGGATCACTGTTTGCTCGTTCCTGGTTGTTCCTGGGTTTTGTTGCGGGTGTTGGCACTGACTGGATCTTCTTCTTCCCATTGAACTTGCTGGTGGTTCCGTCTCCTGCAGCGTGTTCTGCGGCCCTGTCCTAAAAAAGGGGGTCTTTGGTTCCCTTGGTAGAAGGGCATTGGGCCTGGTGGGTATAGGGGTGGATATCCAAAGTATGCGTGTTGCATTGGTCCAAATGGTGGTGGGCAGAAGGTGTGAGTTTGTGGTGGTCCCTGCCAGTTTTGTGGCCAGCATTGGCCTGGGCGTCCTCTGCCACATTGTTTGTTGGAGCCTGCGCTCGAGTCGCTTGATATGGATGTGTTGTCTCCTGAGCTGTCATAGGCACCATCTGTTTTGTTCGGAGGTACATAGTCATTCTCCGCATATGGGTATGTTTTAGAATAGCTGAATTTTTTAAGGTCTTTTTGTAATTTGTTAATTTTGCTTTGGGTCAGATAGTCTTTGTATTCCGCCATCTCTTTGTTTTGATCGTCGAGTTTCTTTTTGTATGATGTTAGTGTGGTTTTGAAGTGGTTTTCTGTGGTTTGGATATCAATAATTATGGCGTCGGAGAGACGTTTCGCTGTTTTAATGATGAGCACTAACCAGTCCCTGGTGCAGTGCCAGGCTATCTGGGCCCAGTCTTTCCTAAAGATGGCATCATCCAGGAATATTCTGGGGGCGTTGGTAACCAGGAGACCCCTTGGTGCTGTATTAGTGCGTAGATATTGGGTCAGTATGACGCCATGTAAGATTGTTCTTATTCGATTCCGCTTTTTCTCCGTTAGTGTGTCCCAGTCTGTTGTTTGAGCTATGGTGTTAGAGATGTTGAAGTCTGCCAGAAAGGATGGGTCAGCAAGGATCTCACTGATTTCGTCCTCACTGAAGGTTAGGCCGTGGATTTTGGCCATAGTGGGTATTCGTTATCTCTCGCAGCTGTGCGCTGCCTATATATATCACTATCAAAGGAGAGAGAGTGGACTAGGTAGCTAGTCCGTATCCCTGGGGTTTATATGTGAGATCAAAAAGGACTAGACTGTTTGTGAATTTACATAGACTCAAGACGGTAAGGCAGGGTACAAACCATTTTGTTTGTTCATGAAGCCCTCACCCACCAACCTAGTTGGTGGCATGCTTCATCATCGGGCCCACCCAGTGACACCGAGTGTGTCCCGGGTGTGCTTCGACGCCTGGGTACAGCGGAGCAGGTATGTATCTGAGTGTGCAGTGTAGTGAAGTGAAGGTGACGATTTAAAAGCTTTGCGGGGATCCCAGTACCCGAGGGTAAATTATATTTTAATAACTGGGTCACTGCTAGCATTAAAAAAGGCTGTTGGATGTTATAGGAATGTTAATTAGGGTTTCCTACATCCAGGTGTGGTCTACATGTTTCAGCCAGGCCTTTATGATTAAAACTGGCTTTCCTCAGGACCAAAGTGTGTAGGTGCAAATTACTTAGATTTAAGTGATTGTGTAATTTTGGCTTGGCTTAATGAGCGTGACCCTTACCTACGATTCACATGCACCTCCAGTGCCACCGAGCTGGCCTTCCTGGATCTTAACATTCGAGCAGAACAAGGGACTCTGCGCACCACCACCCACTACAAACCAACAGCTAGGAACTCCCTGTTGCGATTTGACAGCTTCCACCCAGACCATTAAGAGAAAATCTACCATTTGGGCAATTCCTGCGGATCCGCAGAAACTGCAGCCACCTAGAGGACTACAAAAGACAATCCCGCACCTTATCACACAAACTACAGGAATGTGAATATCCCAATGCCATTATTGCTAAAACCAGCAAAAGGGTACGCAATATAAACAGAGAATCACTATGGAAGCAGTAACAACAGACCAAGATCCACCACCCATGACCTGTGTGACCACCTATAATACAGCGTCAAATCAAGTTTCCAGCATCATCCGCAAACACTGGAAGATAATCAATTCAGGCACCAGAAAATGGGAGATCCCGCGCTTTGCATTCAAATGTGCCAACAACCTTAAAGACAAACTAGTGTCAACAAGACCACGTGCCAGTCCCAAATGGATCTATCACCTCTCCACGCAGCAACCGGGCCTGGGCCTGAATGACTCCATACCCTGGAGCTCACTAAAAACATGAATTTCTTACTCTTGATTCCCCTCCGTGTTAAATATCCCCCTGTTGTATTGGCCAGTTATAACACACCTGGCACCCCACAGCGCTCTTTAAGTTCTCTCTTTCCCCAGTTAGCAATCTTTTGTTTTACAACTGTACACTAATCTGTGTACACTGGGTAACGCTCACCCAGCCATCCCAATGCGCTGGCGCCGACATTCGGCACCGCACATGCTCACAGCAGAGCACACTACTCCCCCACACATGGGCATGCTTGCAGCAGGATACTCTTCTGGGCATGCTCACAACAGGATACACTGCTCTCCCGCCCATGTGCAGTACAGCCATGACTCAGTGTGTCCTCACACAGTCTGACTTCTCTGTCCTTCCCCGCACAGTTGTTCAGAATGATGCAGCCTGCATTTAAAGCACAAACACGGCCGAGGACAGCCCAACGGAGGCTGCAGAGACAACTGGAGGCTCAACGCAGACACTGACCGAAAGTATTGTGAGTAAACCAAGCGCCTCAGCTACAAGCCGGGTAAACTCTTTTTCCACATATCTCTAACCCCCTAAGGACCCTTTATCTTCCCAGGATCCATTCCTCTGCCGGACTACTCCATGGGGCATGTTTGGCAACAAGCCAACGTGACGATAATCTTCCTTTCATGCACTTTCCACCATTTTTTTTGTGTGTTGATGCGCTTACGATGCTTAGCCCACCACATAACTTTGTGTACATATGATAACTCTCACCTTAGCCATACCACCAATATGGCTACACCATTTGCCGCTTATTTATCGCCTACACAGCACAATAGGTATCGGCAATCAATCTGTCTTGTGAATATTTAACCATACTGAGACTCTCCCCTGTATGTGTGTCCTGTCATACTTGTTGTATGTCCAGTAATGCTCTAAGAGGGAATCCCCCTCCCACATGTAAAGCACCTTAGCGAGTGCTACACATTTCTCAAAATTGCACAATCACTTAAATCTAAGTAATTTGCACCTACACACTTTGGTCCTGAGGAAAGCCAGTTTTAATCATAAAGGCCTGGCTGAAACATGTAGACCACACCTGGATGTAGGAAACCCTAATTAACATTCCTATAACATCCAACAGCCTTTTTTAATGCTAGCAGTGACCCAGTTATTAAAATATAATTTACCCTTGGGTACTGGGATCCCTGCATAGCTTTTAAATCGTCACCTTCACGTCACTACACTGCACACTCAGATACATACCTGCTCCGCTGTACCCAGGCATCGAAGCACACCCGGGACACACTCGGTGTCACTGGGTGGGCCCGATGATGAAGCATGCCACCAACTAGGTTGGTGGGTGAGGGCTTCATTAACAAACAAAATGGTTTGTACCCTGCCTTACAGTCTTGAGTCTATGTAAATTCACAAACAGGCTAGTCCTTTTTGATCTCACATATAAACCCCGGGGATACGGACTAGCTACCTAGTCCTCTCTCTCTCCTTTGATAGTGATACAGTTGGACTACAGACACACATGTGGCAAGTGTCAA
Organism: Triturus cristatus; assembly: GCF_964204655.1. Classification (NCBI taxonomy): domain Eukaryota; kingdom Metazoa; phylum Chordata; class Amphibia; order Caudata; family Salamandridae; genus Triturus; species Triturus cristatus. The sequence continues at coordinate 342,128,603 of NC_140581.1, read as the reverse complement.
GGTGATGTGTGCCACATAGTGCCCCATCACACATGACATGTGTACACAGCTCATCACACATCAATTGTGCAACTAGATGAGATGGCCTGTGCAATATCACTGGCTGACACACCTAGGGCCTGCACATGAAAGTATGCAATGACAAGTACTTGATGGACATCCTTGTGCGACTCGTAGCCCTCCATTCCTGGCGTGTGTATGCCTCATATCACTATTGTACTGGTGCCGTTGGGGTACGTGTGAAATGCACCGTACCCACGCATTCTTTGCGTGTGTACGGTCCATATCACTGTTCTACTGGTGCCGTATGGGTACGTGTGAAACGCACCGTACCCACACATTCATTGCGTGTGTACGGTCCGTATCACTGTTCTACTGGTGCCATAGAGGTACGTGTGAAACGCACCGTACCCACGCATTCATTGCATGTGTACGGTCCATATCACTGTTCTACTGGTGCCGTACGGGTATGTGTGAAACGCACCGTACCCACGCATTCATTGCGTGTGTACGGTCCGTGTCACTGTTCTACTGGTGCCGTAGGGGTACGTGTGAAACGCACCGTACCCACGCTTTCATTGCGTGTGTACGGTCCGTATCACTGTTCTACTGGTGCCGTATGGGTACGTGTGAAACGCACCGTACCCACGCATTCATTGCGTGTGTACGGTCCGTATTACTGTTCTACTGGTGCCGTCGTGGTACGTGTGAATCGCACCATACCCACGCATTCATTGCATGTGTACGGTCCGTATCATTATTCTACTGGTGACGTAGGGATACGTGTGAAACGCACCGTACATGTGTGTGGATTTCAAAATTACATAGGGGACAAGTATTAGGCCCAAAATGCATGCTGGTTGTCATGGATACAGAGTTTTCAGTTGCAATGTGTCCATCAGGTGTCCTGGAACAGTCAGTTGGCCAAAAAATACAATGTTGCAAAGTGGTTGTTGACTTGACATGATGCTCAAAATTTGAACGATGCGAATGTGTGTCATTGGTGTATGTTTAAAGGGATTGGAGTAAACGTAAGATGCGAATGAGTCTGACCAATCACTATGTACTCCTCTAAATGAATGCCCCTCAGCAAGACAGATATAAGGCAGCCAGAACCCATGAGAGGGCACTTGCCTGCACAACTTTCGAGTCGACCACACTGCTGCTGTCTCTGCTTTCTCTGGACCATGTCGCGTACTGTGGAGAGGGCCCACCCATTCACCCTAGAGGAGAATGAGGTGTTGCTGGACTGCCTCCTCCCACAGTACCCCAAGCTGTATTGGAGACCAGGGGAGCAGTTGAGTGCTGACTCCACTACCGTTGCCTATGCACCTGTTGTGTGACTGTCAATATTGTGTCCAGGTGGGACAGACATGCTATGTGAAACGAAGCGTACACCTGCATTCATTGCGTGTGTACGCATCGTACCCATGGTGTAGCTTAGAATCGTATCACTGTTGTAATGTTGCCATAAGCGGTGTAAAACACTACCTTTGACTGTGCACCAGTTGTGTGACTGTCACTTCTGGCATTGTGCCCAGGTGTGACAGACATGCAATGTTGTTTAGAGTGGGTCCCAGGGGGGCACATGCTTATGTCTCTCATGCAGAGCATGAGGTAGTTCCTGTGTGCACTCCTCACTTGCATTGTGCTTACTGTGACATTCACTGCATAGTGCATGACACATTCAGCCTGGCAAATCCTTGGTGGCTTTTTTTCCTATTGTCCTGAGGTGATTCAGTGGTCCCCCCAGTGTGACAGGTGACTGCACCCACAGATGTGTATGAGTTGAGTGGACCTGTGGTGAGAGTGTCCAAATGATGTGTACGACCTCATGGACATTGATGTGTGTGAATGTTCCTTGTCATGTGGGTGAGTGTCTATGTGAAGTGTTGCACCACAGCTGCATGGAGGAGGTAACAGCTCTACCCATCTGATGTGACAAGTAAGCCATGCTGTGTGTCTGACTTGCAGAGCTAGCACAACACCTGTGACACCCCACAGGCAAGTGGCACATGTGCAGAGTGAGGGTTGTATCCGCTGTTGTCACTGACAGGCGAGTGATCTGTGCCTGGGTGTGTCTGTCTGCTGAGGGTGCGTCAGTGGAGTGGGACATTTGACTGCTTGGCACGTGCTGTCCATCAGCCTGCTGTTGCATGTGCTGCACAGTGTGTGCCATGATCAGTGAGTGTGTCGCACCCCTTATGCCACCTGTTGACTTTCAATGCCATGTAGTGCATTAGGGCTTGCACACAGGCCAATTTCTCATTGAGAGTGATGCAATTCCTGTCAGCACCCTATGCCCTGTTCAGCATATCAAAGATGTTCAAATGTGTGTCTCTGGGACATGGAGCAGGTGTAGTGATGTTGTCTCACTTTGTCATCCTGACAGGTAACTGCCTACGAGAAGATGGTGATCTGGCAGGACATCGTCAGGGCCGTGAGATCGGCGGGGGATCGGAGTCGGCGCCTACCACAAGTCAGAAAATGGTGGCAGGATATCCGGTGCTGGACCCAGCGGAACGCCCGGGTCCAGCTGGAGATCGACCCTCCTCGCCCCCACGGCGGGCGCCGACGCCTGACCTCCCACATGATCCGTGTCCTGGCGGTGGTCTTCCCTGACCTCGATAGGTAGTTACAGGAGAGACTGCAGCAAGGAGGGGGTAGGTACATGGCTGTTTGTTGTGTTATGTGTCACCAGCTTTTGGAAGTGCTCTCTAGCCTGGATACACTCCCAGAGTTTATATGTGCAGTGCATTTTCTGTTCCCCAATGTCACCTGGTGCTCTTTTTCATCCCTTCCCCTCATTGACGTGTCCTCTGGTCTGTGTGTAATCACATTTGCACATGGACATCTAGGGTGCCAGAAAATCAAAGTGCACATTGCTTTCCGCATCATGTGGGAGGGTGGTCTGTGACATGTGTTGGTACCTTGCATGTGCCATGACCTGTTCACTATGTTGGGGGTCCATATTTGTTGGCACTGATGATGAGTCTCAACATAGGAGTGTGAGGTTTCAACTGAACACCCTTGCACCATGCATGACCAATGTTGTGGCCTCAGACATGATCTGCATGAGTGGGAGATTTGCATAGTGCCATGACAGTTGCTCATGGTACAGTCAGCTCATTCCAGTAACACGGAGCAGTGTGCCCACTACAATCCCCTGAGACACCCTGGCCTCCTAATCATGTGTGTCATCCAACACTGTGCACATTCTCTGTGGGTTCAGCATAGGTCTGCCTCTGTGGCATTGTTCCCTGGCCTCGTTTGTATTTTTCCAATGTGTGCTACATGTGTCCACTGGACAGGGATACACCATTTGGCTTGTGCATACTCACACTGGGCAGTGCCTGTGTGGCTATTCACAACAATCTGTTGATGGTTGTTTGTCACAAATATTTGTTGCCAGCCCCACAAGGTGATGTTGTGTAAATTTAGCAATTGTTGCTGCACAGTTTTTGAAACCCTGATTAAGAGGTGTCACTTCTTGATGTGTATCAATCACATTGACTCAGGTATGGGGGGTTGTGCGGGAGAGGCCTACGTGGGCACCCCTGATTTCTCCTTGCCAGGTCTGACCTGTGTGTGAGAATTGGCGGTACAAAGAATCACCGTGCAGTGCCCCTGTGATGGTGGCCAGTGCTTAATGTTAGTGCTTTGCAGCCTGTGTCATCTTTTAAAAAACATGATTACTGCTCATATATTTTTGGCACATGTGTGTGGTTCAGATGCAACGCAGTTTGGTCTTTGTGTGCTGACATCTGTGTGGACATTCTGGCTTGCCATGAGGGTGTCTCCACAGTGCAGCTATGCTTTTTTACAACACAATTGCAGGCCCATTAGCTTATGCATTGTCCTGGGTTTGGACATGACAGGCAGTGGGTCACATGTGTAGCCAACTGTGTCATCAGGTAACGGATGGCCATGTGACAACTCACATAATTCAAGTTGTTAGTCAAAAATGATTGTACCTTGGCACTCACAGCACTTGTCGACAGTTCTTCATGTTTTAAATGTGGTAATTTGATGATTTGTGTTAAGAACACTAATGTGCCTGCATGAAAGATGTCTCCCAAGGAACGACATTTCCACTTTCATGGAACACGCTGGCACCTTTTCAAAGAAGTCACTGTTAGAATTAAATGGTGTTGCAGATTCTCCGTATACATGTTCCCACAGTGGTCTTGATTTTGTGAAACTCCTTTGTTGTTGGTGATACAAACTAACGAGTGTCAAGACATCAAGACCTCCGTGGGCCCATGTATATGTACTTTCTGCAACACCATTTATTTCTAGCAGTGGCTTCTTTGAAAAAGGTGCCAGCTTCTTCAATGACAGTGTAAATGTAGTTTTGTGTGCACTTCCTTGGGAGACATCTTTCATGCAGGCACGTGAGTGTTCTTTTCATGAAATGGCGAATTGCCACATTCAATACATGTCGATTGTGTAAAGTATTGTGAGTCCCAAAATGTTTTCGTTTTGTGTTCCAAAGTACTTACAGGTCTCTGAGTGTGGTGACACCTTGAGTAGTGAGGTGTGTTAGTTTACCTTGGATGCACCACTACTGTTTCTTTCAGGGTAAACAAGAGGTGGCATGACTTCATTGTATTGCTGTGCTCACCTGTTCACAGACACTAGCTTCTCAGTGTATTTCTCATCAAGTTGTGGCCTGGTGTGTTCTTTTTTTCCTTGTGTCCAAGTGGCATAGTGGGGCTACCAGCTGGGCAGTACAGGGCTTACATATGTGCGGAGTAATCTAGCTGTTACTCATGATGCATTTCCTGATATGCACTGTGACCTATTGTTTTTGTGCTCATGTGTCAGATGTAACAGGTGACTGATGCATTTCTGTTTCTTCTCCTTGCCCACAGCATCATCATCCGAAACAGAAGGAGACACCTGCACGGACCTGGAGGAGGGACCCAGCGACAGTGCCACCATTGCTGGCGAGTCCGAGGGAGCCAGTGACACGGAGGGCGAGAGGAGTCAGTCCGAGGACCTGTCTGGAGGCAATACCACCTACGAAGCCGACGGGTCCGACGCTGACTTCCTCGAGGAGCCGGAGGCTGCTACACCACCTAGCAGCATCCCCACATCTGTCCCCGCCTCCTCCGTTACCATCTCCGCCCTCCCAGTTGCTCCCGTCCCTTCTGTCCATGCAGAGGCCCACCATGTCTCCTTCTGCCCAGGCACCGCACCCCCTGCCCCTGTCACCCCTGCTGCCCTCAGTGAAGAGTCTGTGGACATACTGCGGCAGTTGCAGGTTGGGAAGGCATCGGTGCTGAATGTCCTCCATGGCCACACTAAACTCCTCACACAGATGGTGTCATTCATGGAGGGCATGTCAGCAACGATGTGTGACCAACGCATGATTCTGCGGTCCATGGACTCTTCTCTGACGGCAGCAGTTACTCTCCTGCAGCGCTCCGTCCCACCCCCTAACCTGGACCCATCCACACTTCCCTCTCCCATACCTGTCCAATGCACACCCAGACAGTCACGAGCACGCACCCCACCAGACACAGGCAGCACACCCCCAAGTAAGGCGAGGCGCACACCTCCTGGCACGCACACTCAGGGGGATGTAGGCACACCCACAGGGTCTGGGGACAGACGACATACACGCAGCCACAGTCGCAGTCCGCAGTCCTCATAACCCTGTCCCTCCAAAATCACTCCCCTTGGCTACCCTGCCAAATGCTCACCCAAGCAGCTCTTTCTGGCTGAGCTGGACCTCGCCCCCACTGAGCCACCACCCCACAAGCGGGCGAGGAAGTCCCCGGGCACTGGAGTTGAGTCTCCCACCACGTCAACCCCCTCCCCCAGGAGCGCTGCACCCCATCCATTGCCCACCACACCCTCCCTTGACCCTGGGGAATCCTCAGGTGCAGGGGTTCGGATGGACGTACTAGCAGCGGTGTGCAGCGCCGAGCTCGCCTCCACCTTCGGCGCTGCCCCACCCCCTGTGGTGGAGACGTCCACCCCTGCACCCACCACACCTACCCTTCCCCCTCCTGTCCATGCAGTGCCTGGTACTGCCACCGATGATGCCCCACCCCCGTCCGACGAACCTGGAGGTTCATTTGTGCAGGCAAGCTAGGGGTAGACGTGGTCCCCTATGTCCCCCCTTGGACTTTACGTATGGACTGGCCATTGGCCTGTGTAAATAGTCTATTTTTTGAAATTTTCTTTTGTGCTGAATAAAGCCTTTATTTTTACTTTGAACACTATTGCATTTCAGGTACTTGATGTTGGTGATGAGGCTCCTGGAGTTGGTGTTCTGGTAATGTGTTAGGGTTCTGAGAAATGTTTTTGTATGATGGTCATGAGGTGGACCATGGTATCTGTGTGCCATCACAATGTCTCTGCAAAGAATCATTGGTATTGTGTGTTCATTTTGTTTTGAGACATTGTCCCAAGGAGTGTTCCTTCCTCTGTGGCACCTGACATCTTCCCTGCAAACAGTTGCACAATTGTTGTGCTGACCTGTGTCAACATTTCCTTTGTTGGTGATGGATCCCTTCAACAATGGCCATCCCTGCTCACCGATGTCTCCTGCTGAATCGTCTGTGCCATCCTTGCTAGTCACTGTACTTGTGTTTTGAGTATGTCTTAATGCCTTCAGGGACAAATTCACCCTTTTCAGCACTATGCATGTGTGTAATCACAGCCTACCACACAAATGGTACTTGTTATGCAAGGTATTTGGGCACCTGACTCACAATTGTGGGCATTGTATCTAGGGGAATTCCACCCTATTCCTTCCATGAGAGACCACGTCTTGGTGGCTGGACCAGCACCCGGACATTCCTATCAGTCCTGGGATGTGCGTGGCAGTGTGTGTTCCCATTGGCTATCTTAGTTTTGTAGGCAGTTACATGACTATACAGTCTAGTGGCATGATATCAGGGTGTGTATTGTGCTGCATCTGCCATGGGTGGGTATGCATGTGTTATTTGTCCTCAAACCCACAAGTGGTGTGTCATGCAGTGGGTGAAAGACATCCATCCTCCTGGGAGTGGGACACTGCTGTCAGTGATGTGTTGTTATAGCACTGTCATCATAGTCCAAAGTTAGGGATGCATACATACCACCATGTAGGTGTGGTCATCTGATAATGATGTACACCCCCCATATCTCTGTCCACTGCTGGGAGTCCTCTGCACCCACCCCATGTCTCTGTCCACTGATGGGAGATCCTTGCACCCACCCCCATATGTCTGGACACTGCTGGTATTCATCTGCACACACCCCTCATATTGCAGGCCACTGTTGGTAGTCCTCTGCACCCACCCCCATATCTCTGTCCACTGCTGGGAGTCCTCTGCACCTACCCCCATGTCTCTGTCCACTGATGGGAGATCTCTGCACCCACCCCCATATGTCTGGACACTGCTAGTATTCATCTGCACACACCCCTCATATTGCAGGCCACTGCTGGTAGTCCTCTGCACCCACCCCCATATCTCTGCCCACTGCTGGGAGTCCTCTGCACCCACCCCCATGTCTCTGTCCACTGCTGGGAGTCCTCTGCACCCACCCCCATATGTCTGGACACTGCTGGTATTCATCTGCACACACCCCTCATATTGCAGGCCACTGCTGGTAGTCCTCTGCACCTACCCCCATATATCTGTCCACTGCTGGGAGTCCTCTGCACCCACCCCCATGTCTCTGTCCACTGCTGGGAGTCCTCTGCACCCACCCCTCATATTGCAGGCCACTGCTGGTAGTCATATGCACCCACCCCCATGTCTCTCTCCACTGCTGGTAGTCCTCTGCACCCACCCCTCATATTGCAGGCCACTGCTGGTAGTCATATGCACCCACCCCCATGTCTCTGTCCATAGCTGGGAGTCCTCTGCACCCGCCCCTCATATTGCAGGCCACTGCTGGTAGTCCTCTGCATCCACCCCATGTCTCTGTCCACTGCTGGGAGTCCTCTGCACCCACCCCTCATATTGCAGGCCACTGCTGGTTGTCATATGCACCCACCCCCATGTTTCTGTCCACTGCTGGGAGTCCTCTGCACCCGCCCCTCAAATTGCAGGCCACTGCTGGTAGTCCTCTGTACCCACCCCCATGTCTCTGTCCACTGCTGGGAGTCCTCTGCACCCACCCCTCATATTGCAGACTACTGCTGGTAGTCATATGCACCCACCCCATGTCTCTGTCCACTGCTGGGAGTCCTGTGCACCCACCCCCATATGTCTGGACAATGCTGGTATTCATCTGCACCCACCCCTATATGTTTGTACACTGCTGGTATTCATCTACAGCCACCCCTACATGGCTGACCACTGCTGGGAGTCCTCTACAGCCACCCCTACATGTCTGGACACTGCTGGTATTGATCTGCAGCCACCCCCATATGGCTGGCCACTGCTGGGAATCCTCTGCACCCACCCACCCACCCCCTTGGAGCAGTACACTGCTGGCCTGGACTTACACACACACACCAATATGAAGGTAACATGCAGGGCCAGACCGTAACCCCACATTCGTGGCATGTGTACGCCTCGTATCCCAAATGTACTGGTGCCCTACGGGTACGTGTGAAACGCACCATACCCCCGCATTCATTGCATGTGTACGGCTCGTATCAGTATTGTACTGGTGCCGTACGGGTACGGGTGAAACGCACCATACCCCCGCATTCATTGCATGTGTATGCATCGTATCAGTATTGTACTGGTGCCGTAGGGGTACGTGTGAAACGCACCGTACCCACGCATTCATTGCGTGTGTACGGTCTGTATCACTGTTCTACTGGTGCCGTAGGGTACGTGTGAAACGCACCGTACCCACGCATTCATCGAGTGTGTATGGTCCGTATCTCAGTTCTACTGGTGCCGTAGGGGTACGTGTGAAATGCACTGTACCCATGCATTCATCGCGTGTGTACGGTCCGTATCACTGTTCTACTGGTGCCGTAGGGGTATGTGTGAAACGCACCGTACCCACACTTTCATTGCGTGTGTACAGTCTGTATCACTATTCTACTGGTGCCGTAGGGGTACGTGTGCAACGCACTGTACACGTCCACTTCCGTTGTTGCGGTACGCAGGGGTGGCTGGACACGCACCCCCAAGTGACCAGACCCTGGTGGTAATGTATGGGCTCCATATTATAGGTTTGGATTTGGGTATGGGGTATGTTTCCTGCCCCTCACCCCCACCCCGGCCCATGGGTGTTGTTCTCACCTTCTGCTGCGTGTGCATCGGGTCCGGTGCACCGGGTCGTAGGCTAAGAGGACCGGGATGACACGTACAATGGGGTTCATGGCGTGTACGTCGCGTACCGGGGGTCCGTTGCGTAGCGGTTCACGTAGGACTCTCCTTTTCCTGCTGTGTTTGGCTCCCGTAAGAAAAGAGCCGTACGGAGTAACGTTGGGACGAATTGTACTTGCTGGGCCGGAAACCGCTGCTTAAATACGTCCGGACATCGCGTAAAAGCTGTTCCGGATCAGAATCGTTGTTTTTTTTTACCCGTACGGTCTTTTGTACGATTCGTACGGAAAAAGGCTTTCTGTACGAATCGTACTTCCTAGGTTGTAAGAAAAGTTTACCGGATACGAGTCGTACGGAGAAAACGCTCGTACAACGATTCGTACAGCCTTTTTCCAGGATCGGAATCGGCCCCAGAGTGTTGGAACATAGACTTGGTTGTGTCAAAGGGTACTAGCACAAAATCATCCTCAAACCCAATGTGTGTCCTGTGCAACATAAGCTCAGGAAAGTCCCTCTGTCGTGAGACAGGGTCTTAAAGATTTGTTGGATGATTTGTTAAAGTCTGGAGTAATTGAACCTGTGGAGGCTTCTTCTTGGATTTCTCTGGTAGTTTTGACACTCAAGTCAGATGGTCGGATCCGTTTCTGCATTGATGTCAGGTCATTAAATCGAAGGATTGTCACTGACACGTTTCCTCTGCCTAACATTAATGAGTTGTTGCAGTCAGTAGGTGGTAGTAAGTACTTCTCCAAGATTGACTTGAGAAGTGCTTACCACCAGATCAAAATACATCCAGATTGCAAGCCTCTCGCAGCGTTTAAACAACGGAAGGCACTTTTCAGTTCACTCGTATGCCCTTCAGGCTAGCCTCAGCTGCGAGCGTCTTCCAAAGGATGATGTCCAATATGCTTAAAGGTTTGGCTGGTGTGGTCTACTTTAAGGATGACATACTGGTGTCAGGAAAGACCATTGAGCAACATAATGCCACCCTCAGACAAGTCTTATAGAAAATGGAACAACAAGGTCTTACTGTGAGCAAAGAAAAATGTCAGTTTCTCACCGATCAAGTTGACTATTTGGGATACTCGATCACTAGTGGTAGGATCTCTCCTAAGAAGAATCTTTTGGAGGCTATTAAAATGCTCCTGCTCCTAGAGACAAGGACCAGCTCAGGTTGTTCCTGGGGCTCGTCGAATATTATTCTACCTTTGTTTGTGGATTTGCTGACATGTCTGAACCTTTAAGGAAGCTTCTTCTCATAGGTTGTAAATTTGAGTGGGGCAATGAACAATCAGATACTTTCTCCAACATAAAGTTTCAGATTTGTAATTCTGGTATACTTTCTCCTTTCAGTGCTTCCTGCAAGACTTATCTTACGGTCCATGCCAGTCTTACTGGAATTGGCGTAGTATTGACTCAACATCAGAGGGGCACTGAAAGAACAATTGCATTTGCCTCAAGAGCTCTCACCCAGGCTGAAAGGAATTACTCAGTCATAGAGCGTGAAGCTCTTGCTGCAGCCTGGGGAGTGCAGTACTTTAGAGTGTACTGGTGGGGTTCCAGATTGGTGTTGAGGACTGATCACAAGCCCCTGCTGAAAATCTTGTCTGCGAGGGGTGCGGGAAAGGGGTCAGCGTGTCTTGCTCGGTTTGCTGCAAGGTTACAAGAGTATCTCTATGATGTTGAATTTATCCATGGTTGGAAAAATTTACAAGCTGACTGTTTGTCGCGAATGTCACTTGATTGGGAGATAGTTGACAAAGATGTTGTCAACAAGTTGGAAAAGGAGGAAGCTGTTGCCTTTGTTTATGATGTTTGTGAATGTAGTCTGGGTACATTTTCAAAAGTACAGTGGTGGAGGCCATGAGCAGTGACTCTATTTTGCAAGATGTCATTGTGCTCATAAAAACAGGTTCCCCTTGAGAGAGAGAGTTTGGTGTCTGCAGCTGTTAAGCCAGATTGGAAACTTTGGGATGAGTTGTCTTTGTGTGACCAAGATATTGTTATGAGAGGTAAGAGATTTGTGCCCCAGGCTGCTCTTAGGTCGCACATTTTTAAACTTGCGCATGAAGGCCATTTGGGGCAAGGTATGACCATCAAGAGAATTAAACAAGAATTCTAGTGGCCTGCTATGGACGACCAAATCAAGAACTGGGTTATTAATTGTACCCTGTGCAAAGAGAGTGAAAAGAGACTGAAGGTTGGTTCTCAGAGTCTCATGGGGTCAGATTACTGATCCTGGCAAACCTTGGCACACTATTTGTCTTGATTTTATTGGTCCCCTATCTGAGCTTTCCTTGGACATGTGGTTTGCAGCTGTGATAGTGGATGTACATTCAAGATGGTTGCACCTTGAATTTTTGAAAGATGTTAGCACAAGCTCTGCTGTTGGTGTATTAGAAACGTTGTTTTTGCGTGAAGGGATTCCACATGTGTTTCTAACTGACAATGTGTTATAATTCCAAAAAAAAGATAGAAGACACAGAGCAGTTAAGAACGTCTTCTTTATTCCAATCATCTAGTCTCCTCATGTGTTCTCAAGTGTGAACATTCTAAGGTGAGCTCTACATCAGAACATTCTAAGCAGGGAGGAAGGGCAGGGGAGGACGGAAGATACCAAGGGAGAAAAAGGAGGAAGATTACAACACAATGGCACTCAACTCACTTCTGGGGAGATTCGTTGTTTCTTTGAAAGTGTGGCGTTAAGCATTCTTGTACTTCTCTTTACAATCCTTTGGGTAATGGAATTGTGGAAAGGGCCAACAGATTAATCAAAGGCATCATACAGCTTGCATTGGCGAATGGGTTGGCTCCCAGACGTCTTATTCAAGATATGCTCTGGGCTTATTGCACCACTACTCACAGTGTTACCTTGAAGTACCCATTTTTGATTATTCGAGGGCGTTTTCCAGGCTGTCGTCTTGTTCCAGCTTGGCTTAAAGATTGGGTATCATATGGGGGTGAGCACATGTTTGATATAACTTCTTCTAAGATTTCTGTGGGTGATTGGGTCAAACTGAAACCTCGTAGGATTAAAGGTGGTCTCAGCAAGTTTAAAGGTCCTTCTCGAGTTAATGGTGTGGGCAAGTATTTTGTTGTAATTGATGGAGGGGAATATTGGAACCTGTGCAGAGTGGCCTTGTATCTGAAGGGGGATCATCTCCTAAGTTTTCCACAGATGATAGAGGTTGTTTGGGTGCCAAGTTCATCCCTGATAATCTCGCTGGAGATGATCCATCTTTTTCAGGTTTGTTGCCTTTTTCCCAAGGAGATAGAAAAGAGGGTTCTGTAGAGTTGTCTCCTTCTCCTGGTTTTAGTCCTTTGCCAGAGTTCGCAAACCTCCAGTGTACCTTCAAGATTATGTGAGATCATGATCTGCTTATCCTGATCTTTCTCTTGTTTTTTTGTTTTTATTCTTTTGTCTTTTCTCTTATGTTCAGTTCCTAGTTGTTTCTATCTGCTGTCCAAAGGGGGAGGATGTGTTTTGATGTAACTTACCTCTGTTTCTTTCTCATGTAAATTACCTTTGTCTCTCTCTGTCACTGCTTCTTTTATGCCTGCTTTTTACCTGGGTTGGAGCTTGTATGCTCACCGTGTTCCTAGAATGTGAGGTTGATGGCACTCCACGATTGCCAGTTGCAGCTGGGTCGTTGAGGTGGTCGGATGCCAGGTTGTGTATTCCAGTAAAGAACTTAATCTTTACACCTGGCTGTTGTCTTCCTTCCTGCGACGCTTCACAACATCCTACCATTGTTGATGCAACCTCCAACCCGCAGGCTACTGCTTCTCAAGTAGCCCTAAAGTCCACATCAGTCCCTCAGGCACCTACTGAGGTAGCTACTGAGGATCGTCCACCAACAATGAAGGGAAAGGGAGCCAAGCAAGGAGCTCAACAACTGGGCAAAAAGGAGGGTTCGCAACTAACCCGGGCCCAAACCAAGACTGTGGGCTCATAGTGTGCCCCTCCTTATGAAGATGCTCTTCTGTCTTCGTCCAAAGTGCTCAATCATTTTGAATTTGGAGGCAACAATCTAGTCTCTAAAGTAAATTTGGATTGCATTGTGGGGAAAATCCAAGACCTACTGAGTGCAGGCCTTTCCCCGATTTTGTGCAGACTGGCCAAGTTAGACCACTTTGTCTCTCAGTTTTTGTCTCCATCAATTTGTCAGAAAGATCAAAGCTGTTTAAGCAAGCCCTCAGGGGTCGGCCTCTACGATGCTTTGCCTTTTGCCCCAGAATTGTCTCAAGAACCCCAGCAGCTTGCCCAATCACTTATTATGCTATCTGGCATCTCCACCTGCTCTTTATACCTTATCCTGCCAGTTAACAAGCGGGGCCGGCAGGGGAAAGTGAGGGGGCTCCCCAAGTGGGGCCCCAGAGACGTCATGGCCATGCAACAGATAACTTTGTGAAGGTTTGACCTAGGAGGCCAACCCGCACTAATCGTTATCTCCTAAATCTCCCTCCCGAATGTTGTCTATATGTGGCTATCTTGAGTAATGTTTCACAGTTAAGTCCTGACCAAGAAGAAACATCTGCCTAGCTGAAGAACAAAGTATGCGACTGCCTGTCCCGTAACACGAATTTTAGGACAAATTAATTTAGTGACATACTATTTGTTTAGAGGGCTGGCTAGTTGGGAACATCACGTAAGGATGAAAGTGGTGACTGTGTGGTAGTGATCTGTTAAAACCCAATATTGGCAGAACGTTTAATTAAGAGTGGTTCCAATCTTTGTGGGGTGGGTTCTGAGACATGTATTGATATGGTTCCACTGTGGTCCTTTTATAACCCCAATATACACCCAGTTAGCAGTGTTCCCCTAGGTGTTTTGGTGGCACAAGGCAGGAAAGTGACCCCAAGTTTAACTCTTCTCCTAGTCAGCAATAGGTTTAAGCCACTTTCTGAACTAGAAAGAATTGACTGGCGCTATGGGAGCCCCTATGAAGCCCCGTTTCCTATGTGGCGTCTGCATTCTCGGAGTCACACCAAGTATCAAACAGGGCCAAAGGGGGTAAGGGCCAAGTGGAGAAATGTCTTTGAGAGAATATCCCTATTCCAATATATACTAATGTTGTGGAGACAGAGTCTTCTCTGGTTCAATCTCCCTCTATTGGCACTGAAATTGAGTTGTATCCACCTAGTGGCCATCTTCATTTTCAAACTTTCACCTGCGATCGCCCCATAGTAGGTCAGGTTTTGTTGGACATTTCCGACAAGCCCATCATAGAACCACCAGCTGAAGAATCAATGACATTACTGTTGTCATGGAATACACTGGCCTTAAGGGGAAAACCATGGATCCTGAGTGGGAGTCATTTACTGACTTGGGCACTGGAAAAAAAAATCAGATCGGGGTACTGCAACTATAGCATAGAAACTATTCCTTCCAAAGCTGTACGCCCTTCTGGCAGACACATTGTTTGGGTTAAGAATTCCTTGGACCTAACTATTAAAGTTCTGGAAACCCATAGTTATGATATTCTGGGGGATTTCTTTGAGAAGCTGTAGTGGATCCTAGCTTGACCTCTATAATATTTATAATAGCTCATCTCCCCATAGTAGGGAATTTCCCACGCTACGCCAACTGGCATGTCTGTTGTCTATGAGAGATGTACGCTGCCTGCTTGTTATTGTAGGTGACTTCAATGTCACCTTCGAGCCACTGGATGCCTTGTTATCAGTTTTTAGCTTGGAGGATGAGGCCCGAGGTATTCCTCCACTTGAGATTAACTCACTCTCCGCTTGGCGAGTGGCAGTGATGCAAATACTTTGCACTAACTTTAAAATAGGGTATTTGTGCATGCAATGGGAGGTTTATGTCCAATTGAAACTGAGCTCACACATTAGCCCAGGGTCCCAGTCATATAAGAATTTTTTTCTTTTTTTTTTTTTTAAATTAATGAAAGAAAAAGTCATGTTACAAAAACAATATATCTGCAATCAGGGCGGTTCACACAATGGATAGTCTCAGTCATATAAGAATTGATTTTGTCCTACGGGACCCAGGGCTATGGCATCTAGCAGTTGATTTTGAAGTAATCCTCTGCACGGATAGTGATCATAGCGCCCTGCAGCTCAAAATAGGAGGTTCTTCCCTTTGGAATCCCAATTTATTGGAACAGAAATCTGACACTAGGTTTATTCTGAACAACAACAGATAGCCAGTAAAATGGTCTGAACTATCCCTTGATTTTATCTCCCAAGCAGACATCTACAAAGTATTTAACAAGACAATTACACCTCTCATTGACCATCCAGGCACAGGGTTGGTATTAGATTACCATCCGACACTGTTTAGTGCCCTGAAGTCTGACTTTACTTAGGCCCAAGATGGTAAAAAACAAAATTTACCTGGGCAGCCCCTGTCTTGGTTTAATGAAGAGTGCCGTCAGGCTAAGTCCATGTTGATCGAGGCTGTCAAAAGGAGAGATCATGAGGGAATCAGGGTAGGCTGATCAAATTATAAATGACTGACCTCTAATTAGAATTATCAATAAGACCCCAAAAATGGGTCGATCCTTTTTCAAATATATATGCTATTCCAAATACAGGCTTGGACATGCATGAACATCTACCCTAGGAACAGGAACTTGCATATTTAGCCTCCTCATTGTAGTTTTGCTTCAATTAATTCCTAGGGCAATTGTGAACATGCCTTCTGGGAAGGCTCTGGGTCCTGAAAGAATTCCGGGAGATCTGTTTTGCTCTGAACCCCAGGTGTGGGGCCCCCACATCAATGAACTATCAAATGATATACTGGCAGGCGGACAGGTCCCAGAATCTTGGAAAAATGCTGAGATCTTTCTAGTATTCAAAAAGGGAGATAGAGTTTCAAAAAATAATTATCGGCCCATCAGTCTTTTAGATAATTTGCAGTAGATTTTTTTCCTCTAGACACTGGCCAGAATACAGGCCTGGATGGAAGAGGCAGACATTTTGAGTCCTTTACAGGTGGGTTTCCGCTCTAGGGTCAGTACAGTGGATCAACTATTTCGGTTTGACCTCATAATATCTACGTACCTCAGGCTTTCTAGGTATCATCTCTACCTGGCCTTTGTGGAGCTCAGTGCAGGCTCCAACCTGGTTCCAATGCAGCACCTTTGGTCAACCTTGGACATCCTTATGAGGCTCCATAGCAATACCACAGCACAGGTTAGATGGGGTTGGGGTGGCGATTTAACTGATTTAAATGCAGTACAGCGTGGAGTAAGGCAAGGGTGTGTACGTGCGCCTATGCTTTTTTCATTCTACATTAACGGTGTGGTCTCCTTCTTAGGTGAGTGCATAAACAATTCTCCCAAACTAGCTAGTCACTCTACCCCAGCGCTTTTATTTGCAGATGACACACTCCTGCTTTTCCATACTCCATCTGGGCTCCAAAACCTGCTGAATAAATTTCAGGAGTTTTGTCTCATCCGTGGGCTGAAGGTGAACACCTCAAAAACATTGATTATGGTGTTTAACCCACCCAAATCACACAGAGGGAATTTTATGCTGAATGGTGAACCCATCCAGGTAGTAGGTAAATTTGAATACCTGGGGATCAGTATTGACAAGAGCAGGGTATGGAAAGCTCAGCTGGATAAGAGCGAGGCAGTCCTTTTACATTCTGCTATCATTAAGAAATATCGGATAACCACCCCTAGGTCTGCATCCACAGCTATTGAGGTATATAGGGCAAAAGTACAGACAGCAGCTTTATACGGTGCCGAAGTCTGGGGGCCTCCCAACATCAAAGGCCTGATATCCAAGGAAAACAACGTTTTGAGATCTCTATTTATCCTCCCTCAGCATACACCCATCCTCCCACTTTTTTATGACACCGTACTAAGAAGGGTGGTTGATCTAGCAGTTCTAAAACTGCTTCTATTTGGGGTGAGGCTGTGGACAACCCCCGATCTCTTGCACTATAGGTTAGCATTGAAGGATATCATGTGCAATAAAAATGCCCATGTTCTTCCCTGACTTAAAAACTTCAAACTTCATCTATGTGACCTGGACCTGAGAGACACCTGGAGTAATTCATCTGCAGTGGGGGCAGACACAAAGGGTAGAATCAAAGCTGCGTTCTCGGATAGGAAAAGCAATAACAACTATCAAAAAGCAAGTACTGGGAGGTTGGTAGAAGCTTTTTTGTCCTGTAAAGTTGTTCCTGCCAAGGAAACATACATGGATCAGATCCAGCCACCAATGCCGCGTACATTGTATATCAAGTTCAGACTAGGAGTACTTCATGTAAATAATTTTACATATAAATGGAAGCGCTCCCAAACCATTTTCCCCAAATTTGTTACATGTACATATGCCATTGAGGATGTTGAGCACATCCTCTTCTTTTTTTCTGCCAGTGCTATATCAGGGCAGAGATGGATCAAAGCATTGTTCACTCTTTGAGGTGTGAGGGCATATAGGGTGGCTTACCGCATTTTGAGATGGTACACTTCTCAGGCAGTGGTATTTAGTGTTAGTCAATGCCTTTATACAGTGTGGCTACTTAGGAAAACGCAGGGGGGCAATGTTTTAATTGGATATATATTCATTTTTATTTTCGGTCTAGTACTCTCTTATATGTCCCTTGATGCTCCTAGGATGATGTTTTTGGTTATTGTAGTTTTAGTATTTTTATTGGGAATGTGTCAGCTGCAATATTTAATCTTTTCTAAATGAAGCCCCTGTTTTATGGTCAATGATGATTTTAGTACGAATGGATTGTGTTTGGGAGCATACTGTTTTTATCTGTTTTAATCCATTTGTATATATAGTAAAAATGGTTTTATGATTTCAACTATTTTAACAAAACAAAATTCTATGGCTGTGCATACTTTTATGGTTTAAAAGAACTTACATAAAGTCAAATTGACTGACTGACTATACAAACAATTTATAACATATACAATTAAAATATATACTAAAATACTTTAAAAAAAATTTAAAACTCTATTATTAACAATGATATTTTTGTAAATGATATTAACAAGCTAGATATTTTTAACATTGATATTAACAACATTGGGGCATATTAGCAAGGACATGCTGTATTTTCCGCAAATCGCGCTTAGTGCGATGTTCATTATCGCCGCCTATCGCTGGAGTACATCGCCGTTTTAGCGACGTATTATCAAAGATTTACACAATGGCGATGTACACTCCAGCCATAGATGGTGATAATCGGCATCTGCGCGAGAAAAGCAGCGATAATAGCAGTTTGCTGATGAAAACCTTGCTGATAGGGGAGTGTGGACTTAGCATGTCAATCCACCTCCCATTGTGAACATAGCTAAGTCAGGTTTGAAGCAGGTGTTATTTTCCGGCAATAACCTCGCTCAGCGCAGCTTTTTTTATCGCTTGACCCGCATTGTTAATAGGGCGATATTGTGTTGGCAACGGATTCCATTGAGGATTAGGTGAGGAACGCCCACTTTGCTTGTCATTAGCGATGATTATCGCTGACATGCAAAGTGGTAAGGAAACAGGCGCTATTCCCAGTAAGCTGTTGCTAACAGCTGTTAGCGACAGCTTGTTAATTGGGCAATAAAAATATCGCCGCTTTAGCGGCAGAAAGTGCCGCTAAAGCAGCGTAAAGGCCCTTGCTAATATGCCCCACAGTTTTGCTAATTATATTAACAACATAAATATTTTGACATCGATATTACTTACCTTAGAAATTCTTGTCAACAATATTTCTGCATCACGATGTTTGTGGATCACTATATTAAAAACTTGATATTTCTGCATCTCGATATTTTTTACTTGATATTTTGTCCAAATGCCCCCTGGGAAGTCATGGCTTGGCAGTTCGGGCTGGACTGTTCCCATGAGGCACAGGGTCAAGACTGATTTGCATATGGCCATGTCTAAACTGGGGTGGTGTAGTGGGCAAAAGAACGATGGATGTAACCCAGATCTCTTGACTGGGGGAGAATGTATGCATTGTCAGCATTCCGTCCATCAATTGTTTGTTGTAACGCAAATGCCCCCTGCATCCTGGAAGGCCTCAAGAACAGGAGTTTCTGTAATTGCTTGTAGTAAAAACACAGGCACTTGTTCAAATGAGGGATGATGTAAAGAGTAAGAACTCTCTTAGGTTAGATTATTATCTTACCACCAGTCACCATGCAGTGGTTACTATATGCAAGGCTGCTACCAAATACAATTGAGAACACAACTGAACTTGAAAAAGAAGAGAAGAAGAGCAATCTTCAGTATGTGTCTTCTTGAGTAACAAAATCAGGCCTGGACTGCTTCCTGATTGCATATAAGCTGTGAAACGGCTTCTCAAGGATCAGACCAGCTGATTTCAGAGATTAAGGTGCCGAGTCCGATCCTGGAAAACCGGGTACGAACCGTCGGTCGGAGCGTTTTCTCCGTCCGACTCCTACCCGGTAAAAACACCATACAAACTTCCAAGTACGATTCGTACGGAAACACCATTTCCGTACGAGTCGGAAAAAACACCGACCGACAGCAAAATACATACGAATGTGATCCGGGACACCGCGGACGTGACGTCCGGACGGAGTTTGGCATGTTTTCACGACCCAGCAAGTACGATTCATACCGACAGCAGTCCGGACGGCAATATTTTTACGGCACCAAAAAAGTGCCGGAAAAGCGAAGTACGCCGCGATGCGAGCGGAATAGGGGGCCCGGTTCGCGCCGTCCCTCCCCAGCCCCCGTATGTATGCGCCGTCCCCCCCCAGCCCCGCGGATAGACGCGCCGTCCCCCCCCAGCCCCGCAGATGGACGCGCCGTCCCCCCCAGCCCCGCGGATGGACGCGCCGTCCCCCCCAGCCCCGCGGATGTGCGCGCCGTCCCCCCCAGCCCCGCGGATGGACGCGCCGTACCCCCCCAGCCCCGCGGATGGACGCGCCGTACCCCCACCCGTGTATGTACGGCACGGACCCCCACCCGTGTATGTACGGTGCGGACCCCCACCTGTGTATGTACGGTGCGTACCCCCACCCGTGTATGTATGGTGCAGACCCCCACCCGTGTATGTACGGCACGGACCCCCACCCGTGTATGTACGGCGCGGACCCCCACCTGTGTATGTACGGCGTGTACCCCCACCTCCGTAGGTATGTTGCGGACCCCCACCCGTGTATGTACGGTGCGGACCCCCACCCGTGTATGTACGGTGCGGACCCCCACCCGTGTATGTATGGTGCAGACCCCCACCCGAGTATGTACGGCACGGACCCCCACCCGTGTATGTTCAAGCATCATCCTACCGGACGTCGGGACAATTGGCTTTATGGACAATATCTCAGGTTATATAGAAGCTGTACCATGAAAAATTACTCCTTTACAGAAACAGATTCCCTTATCTCACGGTTACATCAAATGGGTTACCCACTAAGACTATTGAAATAAGCAAGGAAAAGGGCCTGGTATGCCAACAGAGCAGAACTTTTGGTCCCTAAAACCCACCAACCAGCTAGAGGTTGCATGATTTTTGTGAGTATATTATTGCAGGGATTCTGCACAAACACAGAACTATGCTCAGGATTAGAGGACCTTGGAGTATAGGGACTGAGTCATCCTACCACCTTAGTACCCATGAGCCCATGACCGACTAGCTATAGTGTCGCATTTGCTCTCTTACTCACTCACAGAGTAACAAATGATTAGACACCCCAGAACACAACACTCCCAGATCTCTTAGGAATCGCGGAAAAAAGACACACCTTTTCGCTCGCACTCTTCCACTTGTCCACAATAAGATCTGACAGAGACACAAAAGAATTTAAAATATTTATATGAAGTAACATGCCCTAACATGCAGTATACGTGCCACAACAAGTAGGAAAATGCATAGTACAAATATAGTCAGCATAGCATCTAGTCCATAAATCATAAAGGGATATGTCATCATAAAAAGACAATGCAGCCTAACCTCCATTACCTTGCTAAGCAGCAATATTATTATATGTTAGAAGATCTCTGGGCTTTGTCAGCAGACCCCATACCTTAGCCTATAGATGGTAGATCTACATCATCTGCCAATCCTGTGTACCACCAAATGGGTTTTAAATCAAGTGTGTCCTTCCACTAATCATAACCCTTCAGGGTTAAATTGGTTTTGAAAGACAAGGAGTAAATTAATTTAGTGTGGGTCAACTTAAATTTGGATCGGTTGGGTATCTTCAGTTTGTAAAAATAGGACGTGGGTCAGAAAGATTGTAACCAGTAAAATAGAGAAATTTGTCACGTTGGGTTATATAGCTCTCCTGTAAAGGGGTAGGGCAATGATCCCATTGGGTGTAATTAAAAAATGGTCTCTGCGTATTGGTTTTGTGTAAAAAATAATGGGCTTAATGTTGATAACAGCATAAATCGGCATAATTTGCAGACTTCAAATTCAAATCTTCAGTGTCAAAAGCAGTGTAATATTTCAAATATGAGAACAGTGAATGGACAGCATGAACATGCCTGTCATCAGAGTCTATACCAGGCAAAGCCACATCTCCAAGAGAGACGCAAAATATGTATAGTATGTTCAAAGTATTTGTCAGGCCATGGATATCGTATGAAACTTTATCTCAGACAATGCCATCAGCTACTGGGCTTGATCTTGTTTCATTTTATGTGTGTGGTGCCAGAACTCCGTCAACCGAGTTCACAGAAGAGCAATCAGGTAAGTAATGGCCATTAATCATGATTAAAAACACAGTCACAAACCCAATCCACATGAAGAGGAAAATGATCGTCAGCACCATCCAGACATATGTCCAGGGCGGGACCAGGTAAGTATTCTTGAACCAGGAAATGAAAAGGCTGGTATGGTTAGGGGGACTCTGCCACTGATGATGACATGGAAAATGATTCAGAGGTAAAGCTATTATGGTCCATGTAGTAACCACTGGACCTCAGCTGAAACAATGGAGGTTTATCTCCATTGGAAGAACAATGGATAGTAATTTCAGGAACATCAATTATAACTTCAACTGGGGGAGAATCATACTCATTATCCGCATTTGGAGATGTAGAAGGAAAAAGAGGCAAAGAATCATTTGAAGATTCCATCTCCCCCTCCATTTGTTGATGAGTATTTGAAGAAACAGGAGCCATCAGATTTAGTGTAAACTTCTGGCGTGGAATGCTTGTAGGCCTACTTTCAGAATCGGCCATATGGTGTAACTTGAGATGTTAGATGGAAATGTAACGGTTCTCCTTACGACCAGGCAGTGGAGGCAGAATCACAGTATAGGTTCCTTTCAAACCAAGGACTCTGACTGGTGCACAGTATGATGGACCAAATTCTTTTTTTATTTGCAACTTTCTCTAGCACCAGATCTCCAACTTTAGGAAGCCAGCCAGAAACAGGAATCAGCACCGCTGCATCAATGGAAGAGGCTGAATGGGCTTTTGCTTGTGAATAATGAGCCTTTTGTAGATCCTGTAACATAGCACAATGATTATCTATGTCAAAGGTTGCAGAAACCGTTGCATGGCCTAGCCGGCGACCAAGATGGTTGCACAGCCAGCCCGCACCCTCGGCCCTAATTCTCGAGGTGGACTGTGGATCCGCTGCTTCCCACCCCATTATGAACCGATCCCGCTGCCTGCACCGCCGGGGGGAGCTTTGTAGGTGATCCGGCCCCTGCTCTGAGCTGTTGCCTGTCTGCGCGGCTTTGGTGTGAAGGGAGGTGGCCAGTCCACCTCGGAGGCCCGCGACAACAGGGGTCACGGGCGAGCCTGAGGCCAGAGCTGCAGTGCTCTGCTGGGCCTGGCTCACCTCCGCCACCTGTGCCTCTTACATCGGCCTGCCGCTGCCGCGGATAGGAGCCAGCCACAGCCTGTTGTGGCGGCCCGCTGGGACCCTTAAAGCATTCTTGGCTGATTGATGGGGACACCTGTTGCGGTCCTCACCACACCCCAGCACTAGCCCTACTCACCTTACGCTTGCTGGTGGCTCCCACCTCTCCCAGGGCAGCGCTCATTGGTGGGGGTGCGGTCTGCTGCTGCTGGCGGGTCCCGGTGTGGGTGAAGCCGCCTTCGGCTTGCCGACCTGGGAGCATGTGAGCTGACCGCGCTCCTCCAGTAGGAACATCAACACATCTTGGTGCTGCAATTGTTGTGTGGACCCCCTCTGAAGCCCTCTAGGCCTGGTTTGTGTTTGGGGGTGCTTGTTGGGTGGGCAGACTGGTCCGGGCCCTACTCCCTGCTGGCCTCCTCTTCATCTGTGACCTAGGGCACTTCTGGGAGACCCTGGGGAAGGGACTCGCTGGCTGCGTGGAGCCCATACTTGACCCTACCATAAAGTGACTCTAACTCTACATTCTGTTGCCACTTTGTACGGGGTTTATACTTGTGACCCAGTTGATTTCCACCGCATCTTTCCAACTACCTGTTTTTCTCAGTTGACATCATGGGCCGTAGCAACCCTAAACAGCTCAGGCTTACATTCGACAAGCCTGGCACATCGGACCGCCTGGGGCAAGACCTGGGTGCAGAGGGAGAGGCTGACTCTGCAGTGCAATACCCCCCTCGAAGGCACAGCTGCTATAAAAGCTGGTTTTCCCGCCATTGACGCCAGGTTCGACACACTTGCCACAAGGCTGAATAAAATGGGAGAACGCCTGGACCGGCACGACACCCAGCTAAATGCAGCCAAGGAGCGCACATCTACTCATGAGGATCAAGCAAAAGACTCACTACACCGCCTGGAAAAGACGGAACGCCTGTTCAAGGTGGTGGCAATTAAGAACAAAGATTTGGCGATTAAGAACGAAGATTTGGCGGCACGGTCCAGGAGGAATATCATACGAATCCAGAGTCAACACATCTTGGACGTCCCAAGCATTTCATAGAAACATTGCTCACTGATCTATTTGGGCCTCAACAATTCTTCAAAGTATTCCTGCTGGAGAGGGTGCATAGGACTCTGCGTCCGTGCTCACCCCCGGGAGCCCCTCCAAGGCCCATCATCGCACGCTTAAATTATAGGCACCGGGACACTGTGCTTCGCCTGGCCCGTGAGAATGCCCCATTGCAATTCCAGGGCTCCACGTTGTCCTTCTATCCAGACCACACAGCTGCGGTCCAAGAGGAAAGGCGTAAGTTCACTGACATTCAGACACAACTCTGCAAACTGGGCCTGAAATATGCTATGTTGTACCCGGCGAGGCTGCCGGTGGTTGTTGGCGACAAGCCCCATTTTTTCGATAACCCAGCGGACGCAGTGGCTTTCTTTAAAGCACAGAAGACAATAACCAGAAAATCCCCCACCCCCACTCGATGGACCGTTCTTCCCCCGACCGGCTGTTGGCAGCAAGTGCTGAACTCTTCATCTCGGAGTAACGGTGGCTCTGTCATCTCCCTCATCATCAATGGAGTAACTAGACACTGGTTATGCGTAAAGAACACTTACATTACTGTGTTATTCTAAAGCTTCTTTAGAGGGTACCTTGAGCCTCGTCGTAGGTTCTTGGCCCTTCGTCATTCCATACATAGCTTTTCCTTCCACTGTGATGTTACTTATAATGTTCCGGGTACTCGGTGCTGAGGCATTGCTGGTTACATGTTGGATTATTGTTTTGCTAGAACTGAGTTGAGGGTATTCGCCAGGTTGTTTTCCCCTGGTGTGGGAGGGGGGTGGGTTAAATGGGTTTTAGTTAGTATTCTATTCCTCTCCCTCCCCCTTCTCCTTCCCCCCACTGACCGCATGTCCTTTGCTGCCTTTTACATATGATGCACTCCATCCGTTTATCCAACACGAGTATATACCTGCGTCTCCATGATGGTGCTGCTGACACAAGTATTGAGGCATGGTTAATGTTTTGAAATATTCGCAGCCTCAATAATCCCTGAAAATGTAAGCTAGTTTTAGCTTATCTCCAGAGACACCACAACAAAATAGCATTTCTACAGGAAACCCACTTGCTCCCAGAAGCCTCCCCCCATTTGCCTCCTCTTGGGGACCCCACCATTTCTTCTTGAAGTGGAGTATGTATACTGATACACCACAGCATCCCCTTTATACCACTGTCGCTGACGAGCACGGCGATTGGTGTTGGTAACAGAGACACTATTGGGCGAGAAGACCCTATTTCTCAACATAGACGACCCTACTACCGATGACCCTCGCTTCTTTACTGAGCTGTTGACACTAATGGACCAACATGACCCAGAAACACTACTTGGCGGAGGGGACCTCAATATATGGCTGGACCCCAGCCGTTATTCCTCCAGAACTGGACAGGACACTAAACCACAATCATTCTCAGAGATATTTTGTCGTCACTGCCTCTCCACAACATATGGCGCATACACCATCTTGTAGACCCAGGGTACACATTCCATCCGGCATCGCAGTCGACATGAACGCGTCTTGATTACTGGTTCACTGATGCCCCTACATGCCAATGGATAAGCGGTGTGGAAACACTTCCCCGCATGCTATCTGATCACGCACCTGTGCTGCTGCATCTTGTGATCCCTTAATCCACTGGCTGGGAACGCAGATGGTCCTTCCCTGCCTCAGCCCTGCTGGATGAGCTTTTTAGGACAGAGGTACGGGACTCGATCCTTAAATATTTTACTCTTAACTTGGGCTTGGTGACACAACACGCAGTACTATGGGACGCTTTCAATGCGTATATCTAGGGCATCTGCATTTCCAAGCAAGCTGGGGTGCTGCAGTCGCTTCGTGGTAGCCTGGCTCGGCTCGAGACCAATTTGGCCCAACTTGACAACTCACCCGACTCTCCCAATACCTCCCTTAAATGAGACACCCTTCTGCTAGAAAACTGTGCGGACAGGGAGGTCAAACTACTTGGTAAACACCAGGTGACGCGTCAGTATGGGGAGGGGGAACGCCCCGGCAGAAGGCTTGGTCTCCTGGTATGCCCCCCTCGTGGAAACTGACATATCATATCCATTAGACGAACCAACGACACTGTAGTGACAGACAACGAGGGTATAATAAGGGAATTAGTAGCATAATATAAAAGCTTTATATACTTAAAAACTCCAGGCCAACTTCTCTCATCATATTGACTACCTTGAGGAGGTGGCTATGGTCTGACTTACCAACGGCCAGGCGCAGTTTCTTAGTGAGCCTTTCACCCCTGAGGATATTGGACAAGCAATAGGCTCGATGGCTCTAAGGCACAAGGTCTAGATGGCTTGTCATGGGCCTTCTACAAGGTGTTTAAACAGATTTTGAGGCCTCACTTGCTTGAGGTCTTTGCCGAATCCCTCAATATGGGCATCCGTCCTCCTTCGATGAGAGAGGCAGCTATCTCCCTTTTATTGAAACTCGATAAAGACCCCACAGCGTGTGCCTCTTATCGACCACTTTCATTGATAAACTTTGACAACAAGATTTTGGCTAAGATGTTCTCAAACAGGCTCTCCATCCTGCTAGATAAAATTCTCTCTCCTGCACAATCTGGTTTTATTCCACACAGGTCAACTGCACTCAACCTCAGAACAGTTTTTTCGGTATTAAACAGGATCTCCCCCAGCACACCTGCAGCACTGGTGCTGCTTGATGCCAAGAAGGCCTTTGACTCCCTGGAATGGCCATTTCCTTTTGCGATGCTCCATAAATTGGGCATGCCCAACAACTTCGTTGCGTTGGTCTCCCTTCTCTATTCTTCTACAACGGCTAGGCTTAGGTTTAACGGGTCTCTATCAGACCCTTTTCCTATATTGCGTGGCACTCGACAGGGCTGCCCGCTGTTGCCGTTGCTCTTCATAGTGGATATGGACCCTTTGGTCAGACACCTACAGGAGGAACACATGCATCGGGGACTGCACTTCCGGCTTGACCCACTGCTCCAAGCCATGTATGCAGAAAACATACTGCTTTTTATCAGGAATCCCGCTGATAACCTGCAACCCCTTATTGACGAAATTTGCTGTTTCTGTGAAATGTCCGGAATACGGGTTAACTGTGCTTTTTCCCTTACAGAAGCGACTACCACTGTTGCTGGCCCTTCCCCACTCCGATGGGCTCCAGACACTAGAAAGTACTTGGGTATTACGCTCCATAGACATAAGGAAAAAATAATTCACTTGAACTATGGGCCCACGGTGGACAAGTAGGCCACGCAGATAGACCATTGGATACGCCTACAGCTGTCTATGGCTGAATGTAGAGCCTACTTCCTCAATTTTTGTATTTATTCGTTGAATTGAATTGAATTGAATTGAAAGGGCGCTTGTATAGCGCATGGCTACCTGGAGGCCTCCCAGCGCTGGGCATGCCTAATCAGATGGAGATAAGGTGACTTAGGGGAACAGAATCGTTTTTAATTGTCTTTGAAAGACTAAGTGGTTGGGTTCCCTCCGGAGCTGGAGTGGCAATGCGTTCCATAGTTTGGCAGCATTAAGAGAAAAGAGACGACCACCGCTTCTGGTCCTCTTAACTCGTTAATATACCTATCTCTTTATCTAGGGCTTTTTTTCACAACTACGTGGCCATCTGATCTGGCTGATATGGGTAGGCCGTAGGTCGCAAATAGCCTGGGATACACTCACACTTACCAACAAGCGTGGGGGGTTCACTGCGTCGACCTAAAACTATATTATCTAACATGACTGTTCAAATATCTGTAGGCTCAAACTATACGATATCAACCGTCTGGATTCAATATCGGAAAAAGAGGATTATTCATTGAAGAAACAGAGGGGTCAATCACACTCTGGTATTCTAACTGGGTCAAGATTTCATTTACAGACGCTATAGCATCTCGTTTTATTAGATACTGTGGTTGGGACTGAGGTGTGGACCGCAAAGGAATCACATGGACCAGGGAACCCTCGTCCCAACCTGCCTGATTACGATATAATGCCAGAGCCGAAGACAAAGCCCATTTTGAGGCATCAGCCAATTTGTCATCTTCAGAATTTTTTTGGGAAAAACTGGGTAGAATAACATCTTCCCCTCTTGAGGAAGTTGGAACAAAAAGGGAGGCCAAGCTACCTCCTCCAACTAAATATCATAGAAAGAAGTGAGTATTCCCCAAAACACTGCTTTCATTGTTCGTTTAATATCACCTTCAATTTGGAGGGTTGCTTCATAAAGTCTATCTGGAGGGGCAACTCGAGTATCAGCTGTCTCTACTGTAATAAATGTGTCAGTTGCTTAGCCTCCAGACGCTGGTGGAGTGTCTGCCGCACTATGGTAACCTGCACCGCGCTGTTGAGGAGCGTTACCGCCCAACTCCTGTCAAGGAGCGGGGTTCTCACTGTCTGAGGCATACTTTCCAGTGAAAGCAGCAACCTTTTTCTCCTGAAATAGGGTTCGATATTGAGGTGGTTCCCCCTGCTTGACTTTTACATGAACCAGGCTTCTGTTGTTGATGCCACTGATTCCTGGTCCAAGTCTTCTTAGGAAAGACTGGCCGACCATCTTTGTCTGGGGGGTGGGGGGGGGGGGTTTAATTGGTGGCTGACTAAGCGGTCGAACTCCTAAGCTATTTTGACCCAAAGACCCAAAGATGTATTTACATACGCTATGATAATCCGCATCTGCCGCTGCTGATGCACAGCCGCCATCGCCACTAGGCGGTGACATACTTGTAAGTAAACTGCTTCACCTTTAATGTTGGCCAGAAGCATATCGGAGACAATAGGGAACATTCCCATCAACTTCATCCCCAAATCCAGGGCTGGACCAGCCCCATGCAAATCTTGTATCTTCTTTAGAACTATTGGTAGAACTCTCATGGAGGGGGTGCCAAAAATCAGTGTATATACTGCCGCGAACACCGTCCCCCAGGTAATGCACTCTGCTAAAGCGGGAATCAGACCACTTAGCAAACTCGTTGTAAGGATCCTGTGTTTACCCATCACTGAAAAAATCATGATGGGACTAATTACAAGACCGTCACCATGTCCTGGAGGGCTGAGGAGCGGCACCAGCCGGAGCCACTTGAATAGCATGTGACATAAATTGTATGACACGTCTGTGTATTTGAATCAATGTTGTATGTAGCTGATGTAACTCTGTGAGTGTAACATGAAGATAGTTCGGATGTGGTAGAAAACCAGCTAAATCCGGCCAAGCGGCCCCGTCAATTGATAAGGGGCCCAAATGAACAGCTGTAAGAGGGTGAGGAAGGGTGCCATTAAACCAGATGGTATGCTCCCAGGCTGTCAACGGATCTTCAAGTAATGCATAAGGCCGATAAGCACGCAGAGCCGCAGCTGCCGTGTATTCATGAAACAAATGATCATTCCCATTAACTGCGGGGAATGTAACCCAAGAATAAAATACTTTGAAGCGATAAGCAGGGTCCGCTTCAACAACAAACACAAAATCAGCCCCTGTACTGGGGACTACATGTTGAGTCAAAAAAGCTGTAACCGCCAGGCGGTTATGTGCCACAATAGGGACTGGTTGTGCCATTTTAGAAATGGAATTAAGAAGCAAAAAAAACTGTAGCGCATATGAGGGTAAAGACAAACCCTTTTAAATCTCAATCTTGAAAAACCTATAAATACACAAATATAGGAGGCTAGGCCCCCCACCTTGGACGCCTCCAGAAACCGGTAAGAGGGTATCGTGGACAAACACAAGCACTGCTCAGGGATCTTGTGAATACGTACTGGACCAAAGGTTGGTGGCACCATGTTGCAGGGATTCTGCACAAACACAGAACTATGCACAGGATTATAGGACCTTGGAGTATAGGGAATGAGACATCTTACAACCTTAGTACCCATGAGGCCAAGACCAACTAGCTATAGTGTCTCACTTGCACTCCTACTCACTCACAGAGAAACAAATGATTAGACACCCCAGAACACAACAGTCCCAGATCTCTCAAGAATCGCGGTAACAAGACACACCCTTCCGCTTGCACTCTTGTTCTTGTCCACAATAAGATCTGACAGAGACACATAAGAGTTTAAAATATTTATTTTAACTAACGTGCCCTAACATGCAGTATACATGCCACAACAAGTAGGAAAATGCATAGTACAAATATAGTCAGCATAGCAGCGACTCCATAAATCATAAAGGGAGATGTCATCATAAAAAGGCAATGGAGCCTAACCTCCCTCCCCTTGTTAAGAAGCAATATTAATATATGTTAGAATATCTCTGTGCTTTGACATCAGACCCCATACCTTAGCCTATAGATGGTAGATTTACATCATAGATGCTGTCTCGCTGTTCTCCCTGCAAAGGTCCTGCTCCAAGTCTGTGCTACCTATTCGTGTATCCCCATAAAACCACGGTACATTGTCTAAACAACATCTGCATCAGTATGTTTTGTTTAAGGGTTAAGGCCTGGCCAGAACAAAATAACAAGGGGCACTGTTGATCGACCTCGCACATAATGCCATAATGTTTAGTCTGAATCACAGGAACATGCAGAAAGTGAACACAGCGTGAAGTTCTCATGCGAAAACAGCTATAGGATGTATTGCAAAAAAATGACTTGAAGTAACGTGTGCAAAGCAGCAGGCATGCTACAACGTGCTCATGCTAAATTCGTGAAGACGACAAAGTCCCTATAGGCCATGTGACAACATTTAACACTGATAGCAACGCTATCAAAAAGGTTATATGTAAATACTAGCATCTGATTCAGGACACAATAAAGTGCAGTGATTTGCCTCTATGTTCCTTTTCAGCAGTCCTTCGCCAAAGGGGTATCCGACCTCGTGAAACTGTCTTTGGCTACAGGCCTCTGCTTGTCCCGCTCATTTTGTTTTACTTCCATTTTGTTGAATAAGTCTGAACGTAGAAAACTTCACTGAGGCATTGACTCAAGGCCACCCGACGATTGAGCCCCTCCTTGGACACCTCTTGCAGCCTTGCTCTGCTGAACTTTACCTTTTCAGAACATTTTCTTCAAGAATCTTTCAAAGTTCAAAGGTAAGCACTGACCGGGTCCGATCAACTTCTTGTATCTGACCCACTCTCCATTGTGGTCAGCCTTACCTTTCGACATTTGACCTGGTCTTGCGTGATTAGATGTCTGCGATTGGCGCTTTGATCTTTTAGGTGCTAATTTTCACTAAATTTATAACTTGGGTGCTACTGATGGGATTTTTGTTGTTTTGACGTCAAATAATTTATAAACAATTACTCTACTTTTCTAAATTATTTTAGAATTTTTCTTGTGTTGTGTTTTCACTTTATTAGTGTTTGTGTGCTCCATACATATTTTACACATTGCATCTAAGTTAAACCTGTCTGCTTTTTGTGCCTTGCTACCCAGGTTTAAGCCCTGGGTTAATTTAGTCACTCTTTGTGGTTTACCCTGCTGGGGAGTGTGGCTGTTGCTTGACCAGGGTTCACACCCCGGTCAACCAACAACCCATTTTCTTACAATGGTGCAGAGAGAATATAGTGGCACTGATCACTTAAGCCACAGTTCATGCGCAAGAAGAAGATGCCCAAGGATATTTATCACTAGTGGTGCAATCTGTATAGTGCAGGTTTTAAAGCTGAACTGATTACTTGGTTGCAAATGTGAAGTGATCACTCAGGACACCATTTTCAGGTAGCAATGAGCACACAGGGCACCGATCTCTCAGTGCTTTCTTTAATGTGTGCCAAGGACATACAGAGGCCAGATCATTCAGAACACAATTCTGGGTACTGGGTGAATGGTAAAAGCGGCGTATATCAGACTCTTCTTTCGAAATCACAATGACTTGGCCCATTCCATTCGAAAAACAGTTGCCTTATTTACTTAACGTGGCTTAACGCTGCCTTGTACATAAGGCACCCTTTCACACTATACTTAGCATGAAAGTGGCGGGCAATGGGTGTTGTTGTGGGCGTTCCATCTCAACACGCATGGATTTTGATGCAGCCCCATATTTACAAGGGCGCATACATATGAGGCAGCGTCAAAATTAACCCTGGTGAAACTATGATAAATGCTTTAATTCTCCTTGTTTATGCTGTTTCTATGTGTGCTGACTGAGTTGTGCAGCAGATATCGAAACAGCAAAATGCCATTGATTGTTCATGTGCAGGAAGGCGTCCCTTCTTGCATTTAAGCAATCATTAAAAAACATAACGAGTTACAACTTCTATGTGTGCTGCACAAAGAAGCACACATAGATGTTTCTAAAAGCCATTTCTGATTGATTTAGTGCAGGAAGGGACATCTTCTTGCACATAAACAATCCTCCCCCTCATGCAGGCAGCCTTGCAGTATGGTGCAAGGGTGCCTGCATTGGTGCTAGGCAGCTAAATTAGCACTAGCGCTTGGGGAAACGCAAGGCTGCACAGTATTCTTGTAAATACAGTGCAGCCCTGCATTTCAGAAGTGCCAGAGCACAGCCAAGGAGACTAACGGTGCGCTCCACCACGTACTTGTAAATATGCCCCTGAGTCTTTTCTAAGCAACTATGGGAGGGGAGTAACAGGACTCACACTACGAGGATGACACTGATATAGATGATCATACTGGACACTGACAATGGCATTAGCATCGTCCACACACTCACCGATCATGCACTCTGAAATGGCAGTGAAGGAGACTGAATTAGTGCAATATAACACTCCTTAAAATGTAATATTAAAGTATAATGAGTACAATGCACATATCAAACAACATAATCTTAAATTACTCCACCTATTGTTTTCCTTTTTATACAAAATTGGCAAATAAAAACTTTTGTATGATAGGTGAGGAAATTCCCCTTGTCTGGAGGGTCTGAGTTACAGCTACGACTGGGTCGTTCCTAAGGGAAACAATAAGGCCAAATAATGAGTTTGAGAGGTGAGCTAAAAACGAATGAACATATATCATCATAGACGACGGTCACGAAGAAAATATGACGCTTGTTTTTGATGATCCTCTGTAGAACTTCTCCAGATGATTCTTGCAAAGCCTTCAAATGCCAATTGTAAGAGGAAGAAAACATGTTTAAGATCTGAACCTCTATTCGTCACATTATATTTTACTTCATGAAATCCACCAGATTGGGTCACTATACCTGTGGACGGTGATTGAGAAAGTATGTCGTTTTTAGTTTGAATAAGATTTTCCACGGAGCCACAGTACAAGTAAATGCAGTTGTCATTCTGAAGCTAATTTTACGCAGGGCCACTGGCATCATGCGTTTCTGTGGCCACGGCGGTGACCGCATAAGTATGGATTTGCTGCATTTACACATAATCCATCATCTGCTGCATAATCTGCAGATTTTAACAAACAACTTGCTTCTAGTTCAAACAGATCTAAAGTACCTAAACTTGTTCCTGGGCACCGGAAGGGCCTTCCGCAAAGGTTAACTGGTCACCTTTCAGTTGCTCATTACTGTATTTGAATGTTAAATTGGTACTAGAAAGGTGAAGTCTTTCCCCAGACAGGGTTACCTTGTGTAAAAATAACAAAATAATATAGTGATACCACCACAAAAAGTGCCACATTGCACTGCATTTTTTGCCTTGTCTTGCCATATAATTTAGTCAACCTTGACATATAATTTGGTCCTCCTTCGTTGCACAATTCCAATGGCCCTGATTATAACACTCACAAACTAAAATGTCCATTGGTAATTGTAGGAATAAAACAAAAATACAGTTATTAAAATCAGTATTGTTTCTGTGGCGCCAATACAGACAAAACAGCAATTTGAAAAATCCTCTTACTTAGATTTTTGTTTTTCATACCCCTTGTGTCATCAGCGGCACATTTGCCTTACATCTATGTTCTGAGAATTGTGAAAAAAATGAAACACAAATAATGAATTATTAGGATTCACAATTTATATCTAAGATATTGGCAATGTTAGAATTTTTAATATACCATTCCAAAGTGGCCAATGACCATTTTAGAATAGTAAATTAACAATAAAAAAGAAAGTACGCGGAAATGTGAAAAAGGGAAAACATAACACAAAAGCGCTGTGGAGCTGCCGGGCCCTCATTAAAAAAAAAAAAAAAAAAAAATAATTAAAAGAGGTAGCATGAGCAGGCCTAGGGGCATCAGCGAACAACAGGCGAGGATGTCAACAAGAATACATGCGCTCCCATGGAGTGGTGAAAGGAAAAGAAAAATAAATAGTTAATTTAAGTTGACAGTGAAAGGATACAACTCATCCAATCAGAACACTGTGACAATATTAACAGAAGATATTAACAAAAGAATAGGGAGGAAAATGATCAAACAAGAGTAGAGACCAATGACAGACAACAAAGTCATCCAATCATGAGCAAAGGACTAACCCAAAGCCCAGTTTAGGTATATGTAGTGAATTGCAAGCAATAGATCTGCGACAGATAGACTCTGTAGCAAGACCTAAAAAGGTCTATGACCTGGATATTATTAGTGAAATATTTGCAATACAAACATAAAATAGGATAAAACAGCCCTCGTTGCCTATGTTGAAGTTTGTATTATCCTGTCCACTGCAATCTAAAATGTTGTATAACCCAAAATGTTTTAAGACTCAGCACTTTCTTGTATCCAGGCCCATTATGCCTATACTAGAAAGAGCCAATATGTTTGTCAACATCTAAGGATATTATCACCTTCGATAATGTAGAACGGTCATAGCAGACTGTGCTGTAGGAGGTTTTCACTGTTCCACACTGAAGCCTGATATTCCCTTGAAAGCTGTGAAATGGCTTGTTAAAAAAATATCTCTACACTGATCTCTGCTAGAGAATGGCATGAATCACTTTGTTTGCACTGAGGCTTCCGTGATTGTAAACATAGCCACCAATGCTACATTGTGGTAGCACTGTCTGCAGGACCTCTTTAGGCGTGGAGGATATGCAAACTTGTGTGGAAGGCACCAGCTCCAGTTCTGAAAGTCATACATCTGCATGTGTAGGGCCTCCTATGGTTAGAGATGTATGACTTTCCGTTCCACACAAAACTTGGAAACTAGTTGGAGTAGAACATTTCAGGCAAACTCCTTGAAAAGCAGTGAGAATTCCTGATTCAATTCCTCAGAAACATTTCTGCATGCACCTAGTAAACATTCGTCCTTTTTCTGAGTTTCACACCACAGAATGGAGAAAGGCACAATTTCCATGCCGCAGAATTTAAATGTGCTGTATTTAGGTAGTAAATGTTCTGCAAGTATTTATGTGAGAACATTTGGGTGGGCAAAATAGTGGTTTATCAGTCATACATTATTAAAGGTTCCCTTGTACCTTCAGTCCAGTAGACTCTTCTTGGCCCTCAGGCAAACACCGGTTTGTACCAACTTATCAGCCTGATGTGGAGAAAGAGACATGTATATTAGGCAACTATCAGATCCTGCCAGAGTTTGCCTGGAATGCTTTATATTTTAGTTGGCACTTGGAATTCATTTTCCTGAAGGTTCCACACACAAAAAACACAAACTATTATTTGAAAAGGCTTTATTGATCTATTGAAGTTCGGTTTCAAGGCACAACATTGAAAAAGAATAATTAATATGAAGATTGGCAGCATAAGTGATGATGGTTGTTGATGAAATACCTTCTTTTGGACCTCTAGCTAACATCTATATTAACACCAAAATCTTGTTACAAATGTAAGCTTCCTAATGACACAAATGGATACCTGCCCATCATATGTGTGTTCTTTCAGTCTGCCGCCAGCCCATAAGCAAGCCCTAACTTTGTCTCTGTTTGTCGCTGGTGTCAAGAGAATCAGATAGAAAGGAATGTGATTATGGCATACGCTTATAGATCTCTTTCTGGAATGTTTGAATCTCTTTTCTCCTCAGGAAGGTCATAAGCAGATTTTGTATAATATTTTCCAACATTATTGTGAGACAATTGACTATGTGATCTGTGATGTAGGATGTGATCGCGTGTGAATTGCTGAGCATTTGTCTAAAGTGACTGTGCTGTTGCTTGAGTTTGAAATCCTTCATAAAAACAGAAGACAAGAGGCGTTTGGCAAAACAGGAACAGTTTGTTTAATTAAACATTATGGCTAGGAGAACAGTTACAGGCACCAGGTCTGACGACTATCTCAATTTAAAATCGGTATATGTCCTTTTATACAAACGATAAGGGGGAGCGGAGGAAGAAATATTGCACAGCATATCAAACCTGGACAAATTGTAATTCGGAATGTCAGAAAAAATCTTAGTTGCAATAGAATCAGGATTACTGTCTCACTAGAAATGAGAGCCCTTCTGTGACCAGCCTTGAATGGTGTCTTCGCTCACAAGGGGCATGAAGAGATTTCTGCTTTAAACTCGCTTGTGGTGCACTCAGGGTTAGCTTAAACTCATATTAGTGTTTTTAAAACTTACAATGTAGTATGAGAATGAATACATGAATACCAATGACAAGGTTATAAAACGCCTAAGAAATGGGCACTACATTTACTCAGAGTGAAAGTTATGTCAATCAATGTGCAGTTCAATAATACTTCTTTATTTCTTTCAACTTGTTTAAAAACAAATAACACACTTTAACCAGAAAACCAGAATCCTTTTTTATCATCAGACAAAATCAGGGTGAATGTAAACACAGCCTCCTTCCCACCACTCTTTCCTATTTGTATGCAGCGATTGTCAGCGTGTCGGCAGTAGCCGGTGATAAAGTGCATTTTTCTGCTTGGGTGGTTAGCCCTTTCATTTTTACAAGTGACAAAATAAAAATCTGCCGAAGAGTGAGCATGCTGCTTTCACTGTGTCATCGCAGCCCCGCAGGTCATTTTATTATAAAAATGTAAAAATCCAGTCAATTTTATTTAATCAGCTGAAAAGGAAAAGTGTTTCCAGGTCATTAATCAAGTGCTCCTTCTCTGTGGGACTTTTCTCTTCAGAAACCGCCATATGAATCATTAATAAAGCTGAAAAGATATTTTTTGGGTGAGCCGGTTTGTTTCAGACGACTAGATAGTATCAATATAACAGAAGTGGAGCAATTTGAGGACGCAAAATAAATCTTTAAATTCGATGTTTTGGAAACTACATTTATATCTAGGTATACAAAATCCAAACCATATGTTCATAATATTTAATGTATCCAAAAATTACTGACATCTTCACTGGTACACGAAGCTGCAATATCGTTCCCTTTATGATGTATAATCTATTGCTTTTCATATGTTTTGCATGACAATATTTCAGATTTCAAGATCGTGTAGACAATCTGCACAATGTGGTTAAAGAGTACCTTTATGGTAGTGGGATGGGAATAAATAGCTTGCACCGATGTTAAACAGTTTTGAATCATGCACTATTTTTGCACCGATATTTGAAGTGACCAGCTGGTGGAAACAACATGTTAGCACCAAATAATTTGAACAAAATGTAAGCACCAGTCATTTCAAATGAAGGTAATTTTTGCATAGCTGGTAGATGTCAATGACGGTGTAAAGCTGCACTGGGATAGGTGTAAAATTTCCCCAAACTATAGCAACCTAAGTAATTCAGGTTGTGGAGTAGCTGTGCCGAGTAGACACACAAAGGGGCATATTTACAAGGAAACTGTTGCAGTGCAGCGTTAAGCCAAGATTGCTAACGCCGCGCTCCCACAGTTTCCAAGTGCAGGGAGCGCCGTATTTACAAGAATGTGGTGCACCCCTGCGTTTCCCCTTGCGCCAGCACTAAATTTAGCTGCCTAGCGCCAATGCAGGCACCCATGTGCCACAGTGCCAGGGTAACTGAGTTGCAGGGAATGATTGTTTATGTGTAGGAAGGTATCTCTTCCTGCACATAAAAATCAGTAATGGCAATTTGTAACTTTTCGTGCTTTACGTAGCACACATATAAGCTGCAACTCGTCATTTTAAAATGATTGGTCATTCCTTCACATGAACAATCACTAGTACTGTTTCTATGTGTGCTGCAGGATGCAGCACACAAGGAAACAGCAAAAACTAGGAGAAATTATTAATTTCTCCCCGTTTTCCTAGATTAAGACCAGTTTTTCCCTGTTCTTATTTTTGGTGCTGCCCCATATTTATGTCACCCTTGAAACTAGGGAGCAGGGTCAGAAAGGAAATGGGTGTTGCGACAGAACGCCCACAGCAACACCCATTGTCCACCTCCTCACGCTAAGTGCTGCATGAAAGGGGGCCTTATTCACAAGGCAACGCTAAGACACGTTAAGTGGCTTAACGCTACCTTATAAATAAGGCATAGAGCTTACTGTCACCAGAACATCACGAGAAGTGAAGTTCTGGTGGTGGTAAGCTCTTGCATATATGCCCCAAGTTTTTTTGGATATGCAGAATTAAAAGAAAATGTTTGTTTTTTGTTAACAGACATTTTGCCGCCTGCGCTGCAGCACCTAATTAAGTAGCGCAGCTGTTGGAAGTAGCAAAATGCCTGTTGGCAGGGTAGGGAGGAGAACCAAAAACAGCAATCACCGTGAGGCAAACACGGGCATCAAGAGTGTGTGGGTTTTTGCCCCACAGAGAAATGTCAGCAAATTGTTCTTTTGCACCCTTACACACCCTTTCATTTGCCAGGAGATCAGCACATGAACAAGAAGAAGGGGTGCTATTCATTGCAGTGCTATTTGCAGCAAACGTTCTCTCGACCACAAGTGCTGCAGACAATGCAATTTAATTTGAGGGTGTATAGACCCATTCTTCGCTGCACAAACGTAGAATGGGTCTCTGGGTCTCGTTAATATGCCCTTTGCGTGCAGCAGGAAGTTTCTACTCAGGGTTTGCTTTATTTGCTAGTTAGAAAAGTCATAACCCATATTAGTCACATCTGGTTTGTTAACAGACATACTGTTGTAAACAGAAGATACACAGGCCAGGTGTATGAACAGGATATCTTTATTGTAGCTTAGTTCCAGGATATATGAGTAGAAGGTAAAGGGTAGATGAAGCATAGCCCCACCAGGATCAGCCTCCCTGCTGCTCAGCTTGCATACACCAACTGACTCTCCACACACACATAGGCACCCAAACATTCTATGAGTTCATCACACATTCCAGCTGAGCAGTAGGGAAGAGACAAGAACTAGTTTATGACCGTTTATTTTTGTGTAAATGTTTAATAAGAAACGTATCCATTTGAAAAATATTGAATATTTGACTTCACATTATTAGGATCCTCATGAAGAGGGTGACAGGAACTCAGCCGGATCACTGGAGGATATGGCTTCAACTCCCCTTGTCGAGGATGACCTTCCTTAGTTAGAGATCGCTGCCTGCTTGGGGGATCTCTGAGACTTCAGATCAGCTGCTGCTGTGGTGACTGTGTTCAAAGCTGAGTTTGTTGAGCAGGTCCCTTGCTTGTTGCATGTGTTCTGTAAACATTTTTGTTTTTCAAGAATAAAGAAAAGCAGGAGTTTGAACACACATAACTGCAAGAGGACTCCATCTGATGGCTATAAAAGCTAGGAAAGACCCCCACCCCCACCCCCACCATCCACACCAACAACCTTAGGATCATATTGCGAGGATTCGCATCGAAGATGCACCATGCAATGTCATGTCTTTTAGGCTATTCCTGTCATGTATACCACTATTACATACATTTGTCCCATCCACATGACAATATGATTTTAAACAGGTGACCTTTTACCTAGTAGCTTGCTCCTGTCTCTTCGACACCAGGCTCTCGGTACTCTATCCCAATCCTTGCACATGACATACATAAACATGTTCCCAGGCACGGCAGTATTATTCTGTATAAGGGTCACCACTTTTTATCATCCTTGGCCACTGCCAGCTGTGCATGATCACACTTGTTGGGAAAAGCATTGGTGATTGTTTTCAAAACATTTATGATTGTTTTCATAACACCCATGATTGTTTATTAAAACTCTAGAAAAAATCCTGTAGTGACCACTTTAGTTTCGAAGACCCTCACTCCCCCCTACAAATTAGAGGAGAATTCCTTCCAAGCTGAGATGGGGGTCCTGCATGCCAAACCTCTGACATGCAGCAGTCTGACATCCCTTGCAGGCTGTCATCCTTGAAGCAGAGACGGGGTCCTTCATTCCGAACCATCAGGTGAGGGGGCTGGTTCTTCCCTGGCGGTTTCTTGGCTACAGATACACATAGCTATACACCTTTACATCCAGGTTAGGCTAGGTACATTTTAACAAATTACATAGAGTGCATTTTAGGAATATGCAAGGGCTACTGTTTTTATCTGAACTGTTTCTTTTTATCTTATTAGCACTATGGTAAAAATGTATCTACTATTTACTATATTGGTACTAGCAATCTCTTTCTTATGCTTCTGTCTCAGAATTGCCGCAGCACATATGATTTACATGAGGCGGTCGCTGGACCAATAAATACTTATTGAAACGTCCTAATCGCCATCCTGTGTATTTTCTGAGAGTAAGCAAGCACGAGTGTCTGTGCAAAATGTACTGTACTGTCTTCCACAATCCCTGAGGAATCAGGGTTGTCATGTTCAGTTGTTGCCAGAAACTACCTACGCCACTGTAGAATACAGGGGGGGTGGTAGTGGCACTGTGGAGCTAGCTGGTCTAACAGCTGAAATA
This sequence comes from Triturus cristatus, assembly GCF_964204655.1. NCBI lineage: Eukaryota > Metazoa > Chordata > Amphibia > Caudata > Salamandridae > Triturus > Triturus cristatus. The sequence continues at coordinate 342,088,001 of NC_140581.1, read as the reverse complement.
TCCTTTGGGGGTGTCGGGAAGCGGTTGGGACACCAAGCCCTCAGTTTGGGTCAGCCAAAACGCACAGGTACTGTGGCACTCCTAGGAACTACACGACAGCAGCTGAAGCAAGGCTTCGGGTCCGAGATGAAGTGAGGCTATGATGCCAGGGCCTTCATGGTCCTCGAGGATCCCATAGAGGGGGCTTGCAATGCAAAGTCCAATGTTGAAGATGCAGTGCGCAGTTGGGGGCGATACGCCAGTTCTGAGGAGCTGTGAGCCTGCTATGCAGAGCCTGTCGTCGTAAACAGCCATCAATGAGGGATGCAAGGGCCTGCGCTGAGGATGAGTCACTTAATGGTGGTTCTAAAGGCATTGTGGGCTGCACAGGCGATGCATGTCTATGCACCGGTCCAATCTGCACAACAGTGGAGATGCATCAGTTCTGCTCTGGGTTGCACCATGCTGCAGAAGAGATGCATCGATTCCAGAGCACCTTAGGCCCAATTTTAAGGGTCAAGGACTGGGTGGCACCACTTGACAGGGTAGACTGATAGATAGCAGAGTCCAAGTGCAGATGCAAGGTTGTTGGAAGCATTTTGCATCCTGAGGCTTCAGATCAGGAGGTCAGCCAACCAGCCCTTGGAGTTACTAAAAGTTCTGGATTCAAGAGATGCAGATACAGTCCCTCTCACTGAGGCAAAAGAGCAACAGACAGCAGGTCAGCACATCAAGGCCGCAAAACAGCAAGGTAGTGGCCCAGTAGGGCAGCAGCCTGGTAGAGTGGCAGTCCTTCAGCAGCTCAGCAGTCCTTCCTCCTGGTAGAGTTTCACAGGTCGGGAAGTGTACTGAAGTGGTGGTGTCTGAGATCCATTATTTATAACCAGTTGTGCCTTTGAAACAGACAAAAAGCTGCTTGAGGTTTACCTCTGAAGTCCCCAGGGATACTGCTTTACCTGTCCTCACTCCAAACTAACTACAGGGGTATGCAGCCCTTTGTGTGGAGGCAGGACTCAGCCTATTCAAGTGTAGTTAGGGCTGTTCCCGGCTCCTCCCGCCCATCCTGCCAATGATGGCCCATTCAGGCACACCTACGCTCCTTATTGTGTGTGGCTGTCTATTAGGAATACACAAAGCCAAATTGTCAGCTACACACAGTCATATGACCCAGAGACAGGCTATAGGCCCTAAATGGCTAAGGCAGGAAAATGCCAACTTTCTAAAAGTGCAAAAGAAACAATTGATGGACGGAATGCTGGACAATGCAAACATTCACCCCAGTCACAAGGATCTTGGTTTAATCCATAATTCTTTTGCTCACCACACCACCTCAGTGTGGACCCAGCCACTTGCAAATCAGTCTGTTCCTTATGGGAACAGTCCAGCCCGAACTGCCAAGCTGGGTCCTCCCTGGACCAGAAACAAGCATCCTGGGAACGGTTTCAGGACATCACTCATCATCAGCCAGGCTAGCTTGAATTAAATGGTGCAGTGATCACAGGACCCACGTCTGGGCATACCCTTCCCACTTAGGGCGACAAATGCAAAAGAATCATTCACCCCCAATCACAAGAAGCTGGGTTTAATCCATCATTCTTTTGCTCACCACACCAGTTCAGTTTGGACCCAGCCATTTGCAAATCAGTCTTGACCCTGTTCCAATGGGAACAGTCCAGCCCGAACTGCCAAGCCCGGTCCTCCCTTTCTAAAAGTGGCATTTTCACAATTGTACCTTAAAATTCGTCTTAAGCAGAGTTCGGATTTTTCATTAAAATTCCAAAAACAACAAACACGCTCTGGTTACCTTTTCCAATTTGACAATTACAGCTTATTAATGTAATAAAGTAACTCTGATGTTATCCTATTGGAGAGGTAGACCTGGCAGCAGTGAAAAATAATTGAGGACTTTTCACTACCAGAACATATAAAACGTAAAAGTACATGCTGTGCCTTTTAAATGCACTGTAATCTGCTCTGTGGGCTGTACAGAACCTATCCTAGGGGTAACTTACATGTATTAAAAAGGAAGGATTGGGCCTGGAAAAAAGTTTACTTTGCTAGGTCGATATGGCAGTTTAAAACTGCACACAAACAGGCTGAAATGGTAGGCATGAGGCATTTTTAAAGCTCTATTTAAATAGGTGGCAAAATCAGTGCTGCAGGCCCACTAGTAGCATTTAAATTACTGGTAGACTATACTAGCGACTTACAGGTAAATTAAAATGGCATTTGGGTATAAGCCAATCTTACCATGTTTCAAGGAGAGAGCACCAGCACTTTAGTCTTGGTTAGCAGTGGTAAAGTGCACAGAGTTGTATGGCTAGCAAAAACAAAGTCAGCAAAAGTGGAGATCTGTACGGCAAAAAATTAGGGGTAAAACACAGACAAGATTGCTTGGTTTAACAGGAAGGTTTTCAAATGGCTCCCACTCAGCACCCAGAAAGCAGTCATGCACGTCCTGGTCACAAGCAAGCTAGACTACAGGAACACCCTCAATGCCGGGATCAATAAAGAACTCACCAGAAGGCTACAGATCACTCACATCACAAATGAGAGCCACTGTCTCCTGTTTCACAAGTGAGCACATGTCAAACTCCTCACCAACACTTTCAAGGTACTTTATAACACTGGCCCAGCATTCCTAAACCCTTCACATCAGCTTTCACAAACCTTCCGCTAGTCCGGACTCTTAAGTGCACAAATCCCACACATAAGGGGAACCAGATCTGGAAGTCAAATCTTCTCTTACATCATTCCTAAAGCGTGGAACAGCTAACCACTACACATTTACTTCCTGATTTCTGCAATCAGCTGAAGACCTGGCTTCTTGAGTAGTCCCACTAGGCCCTAGGTGTGCTAGACTTACACTTGCTCATCACCAGAATTCCCTCCCGGGCAACAGTGTGCTCTACAAATATATGTAACATGACACAACATAACATAGCATAACATAACATAACATATAACATGACGCGCAGGTCCACTTCTCTGCACTTGAGCCCTTTTTTCATTCTGCCTTTTTTTAAAAACGTACCCAGTCTGGGACGCGGGCTGCCCTGCTCCATTTTCGCTGCCTGCGGGGCTCACCTTTTCCCTCATGCCAACGCCTCACCCTGGTGAGACTAAGATTCCCAGGGAGCACCACAGTAACCTAACCAGCTTCAGCTGCCGTGGGGGGAGGCATTACCATCACGCTATAATGCGCTGCCTCGACCCCCGCAGAAAGCGCCCGGGCGACACCCGGGCCAAGGGCGGGCCCGTCTGTGCCCATCAGGGACCGTAAGAGGCCGGGCCACGGTGATATTACTGTGTTTTGTGTCTTAGTTTGGTGTTGTATGGTTAACATTGTAGTGTTCTGATTACCCATTGCTATCATGAGTTAACGCAATTTTAGTAAAGGCAAGGGTGTCGTATGGACGCTAGATGCCTTCTTACTGAGGGCAGAACCAGCCCTCATTAATGAAATTAAGCTTACAGAGCGAAGGCTATCCCTTGAGCCATTACCCTCCCAGACAGACTTTCTTTGACTACTGCTTTTACTGAAACCTCTGGGGCGATCAATCACAAAGTAACCCCACCTCGGATAAGCCCATCATCACAGGCGGTACTAGACCCAGTGACAGAGATTGTCTTTTTTATCCACTGACTCAGAATCTAGCCCCATCAGAACTAAAGCCACCACTAGAGAGCAGAAGGCCAAACTCGGGTTGGAGCGCACTACCAAACCCCCTCAAAATAAAAGAAAGATTAGAGGGAAACAAAAACAGAACAAACCAGCCCAAAGAATAAATGGGAAGAAAGCGAAACCAGTTATTATTGTAAATGAATCTAGCGAGTGTCCTATTAACTTCCCACCCCATATTGTGTGAGAGAAGCTTGCTGATAGTGTACAAGAGGGGAATTTCTGGGTTAAACTTGAAACCCTGATGTCAACATTGCTGGAACCTATTTTGCAAAAAATAAGTACTGTTGAAGCCAGACTGATTAAAGTGGAGGAACTGGTTAGCTGTAATTCTTCAGCTATTTCCGCAGTTAGCTCTAAACACAACACAGGTCCGCCAAATACTATGAGGACAGATGTGAAGGCCGGCCAGTCAGTTGGCATTAATGCAAATAGACAGGCAAAAGACAAGAGCGGTTCTGTTAATATTGCACCTAGTGTAATTATCATTCCCGCTTGTATTGACCAGATTCCCCCTGGAGTAGGACTTTCGGTAGTAGCAACTAATAGCCTAGCTGGTTCCGAGAGAGGAGCTCCATGGGCTAAAATACATGGCAGAAATGAGGAGCTGGAGAGAGGGACAAACTCCCAAGAACATCAAGATAAGTCTCCTAACTCCCCACAACATTTAAATCTTCCCCCAGAAGCAACTCCGTACACTGTCATCTTGGCTAATGTCCCTTCTCTACCCCACAATGTCTTTGAACACTGGTCGACTCTAAGGAACAAGTCACTACACTATCTAAGCTGAAAGACTAGTATTAAAACCTCCCTTTTCTCAGAATTTAAAATGGCATGGAGAATAGGGTGGGTGGGCCCCACCACCAAATCACTTTGTGGAGATTGTGTAGTTCTAACTTTTAGCTCCCCTTTTCTGGTGCATGAAATCTTAGACAGGGGAAATAATGGGTACATCAATTTTAATGAGATAAATGGACTTCCTCTTGGTTATTTTTATCAACCACCTAATCCCCCTAACTTCCGAGGTCACATGCACACAGGAGGCTACCCCATGAGGACTTGGGAGCTCAGATTCACGGTCCCGGTGCGTAACCGTTTTGATGTCTTGAATCCCTTGGAAGACATCGACTGACTGAATTTTAAGATGCCTGCTTGTCCTGGTTCCAAAGTTAGTAGGCCCAATGATGAGGGCCACTCTGGACTGACCTTAACTGGTAATGTCGACCCACTGCCACATACAATAGCAATAGAGATATAGATGTGGTCCCTATGACTACAGACTTAGAGCTGGCAGGCCATGCTGATCCCCAAAGTCATTTAATAGCTTCTTTTCCATCTAGCAATGTAATTGGGGTTGGTCCTTTAATTGCTTCCCCTCCATGCAACAATGTAATTGAGGATCTACCTGGGATCGCATTTCTCACAAATTATCTGGATATTGGCAAACCCGCCCTCTGTAATATCGCTTTATGGAATATTGCGGGTATCTCCTCCAAATTAGGCAGCCACTTATGGTGGGACTTTATTTCACAGTTTGAGGTTATCTGCTTCCAAGAAACATGGACCAAGGAGGCAACACATCTAAATGGGTTCAGGATGTTTCACACCCCAGCATTTGATGGTCTGAGTGGTAGGGCTAAGGGTGGGTTGAGCACTTATATATTGTGTACCATGAACGTAAAAAAGATAATGATGCTTGCTAGCAACCATTATTACCAACTAGTTAAACTGGATATTGATGCTAAACACTCTATAGTCCTGACCAACTTCTATAATAACATTCCTTCAGAGCAAATAGGAACTGTTGCAACTATAGAAATCTGTGGGGAGAAATTTGTTAAGAGAGAGGATGTTAATATCATCAGAGGACTATAACTGTGCGTTATGTGCTAACGCCGAGGATAATTTATGCGGAGCCCTGAATGAAGAAGGGGCATGCGTATCACATTTCCAGCATTCAATTTTAGGGGAGCATTTCAATGAACTAATCTTTAGCCTTGATTTGGGTTTTGTTAACTAATTATGCCCAGCACCCACCCCTATGCCCTGGACATTTAAGGTCAGAGGTCTTTATTCTACTATTGATTATGTAATGAGGCCACGCCCCCTCCTTGCACCACTCTGCAAACGCGCCTCCTAGTGTGTTTGCAGAGGGGGATCTAATTCCCCTTGAATCCTGAGGTCCCCTGGCGGCCAACTAGCCCACCGGGTACCTCTAGTATGCTCCAGGGAGCTGCATTGCAGAGAGGAGTTCAGAGGCCACGCCCCTTTTTACAACACTCTGCAACGCAGCTCCGTGGCGCCTAGTGGAGGTACCTGGTGGGCTAGTTGGCCCCTAGGGGACCTCTGGATTGAAGAGGAATGAATTCCCCAACTTAAAACATGCCACAGGGCGCGTTTGCACAGTATCACCTCAGGCCCCGCCCCCTACCTTCACCACTGTGCAAACGCGCCCCGTGGCGCATTTTAAGTTGGGAGATTAAGTCCCCTTGAATGCTGAGGTCCCCTGGCAGCCAACTAGCCCACCAGGTACCTCCAGTAAGCGCCGCGGAGCTGCCTTGCAGAGAGGTGTAAAAAGGTGCATGGCCTCATTACACCTCTCTGCAACGCAGCCCCCTGGTGCATATTGGAGGTTCCTGGTGGGCTAGTTGGCCTCCAGGGACCCCCAGTATTCAAGGGGAATTAGATCCCCCTCTGCAAACACACCAGGGGGCGCCTTTGCAGAGTGGTGCAAGGAGGGGGCGTGGCCTCTGGCCCGACCCCTTCTTTTTTTTTTTCTTTTTTTAGAAGGGGGGCTGTGCAGCCCCCCTTCTTTTTTTAATTTTTTGGCCCTGGGGATCCCATCCCCCAGGGCCTGCCCCCAATTTCTTTTTTTTAATAAAAAATAAAAAAAACTGGGAAGGGGCGGCGTGGCCTGTCTCCTGAGGCCATAATTTGCCCCGGGGACCCCATCCCCCGGGACATGGGCCTTTTTATTTTCATTTTTGTTTATTGGAGGGGGGCTGCCTTGCCTCCCTCCTGTGGCCCATTTTGGCCCCGGGGACCCCATCCCCAAGGGCGTTTTTTGTTTTTATCTTTTATATTTAGGAGGGGGGCCGTGTGGCCCCTCTCCCGGGCCACTACTGGCCATGGGGACCCCATCCCCCGGGGCCTGGCCACCTCGTTGGGGACCATGGGGGTCCCAATCCCCCCACGAACAGCAGTGTCCCGGGGTGGGCACCCCGGGACACTACAAGAGCTGGCCCTGGGGGGTGGCGGTCCCCAGGGCCACCATTGGCTCCAGGGGGTGCGCGTGGCCCCCCTCCCAGTTAATTTAAAGCCCCGGGGGGGTGGTAACGGACCCCCTAGATTAAATATTTAGTGCCCCGGGGAGGTGGCGGTCCCCTGGGCGTGTGGGGGGGGGCTCGAGCCCTCCCCGCAGACAGGGTTTTTTTTTTTAAAACAAGCCCCTGGGGTGGCGGTCCCCGGGGCTGCGGGGGTGCCATGAGCCCCCCCGCATACATTGAAAATTGAAATAAAGCCCCGGGGTTGGTGGGCCCCGGGGCAGTGTGGGGAGGATTGGGACCCCCCACACTTTTTTTTTAAATTATGCCCCCGGGATCTGGCCCCTGGGGCAAATTAGAATATTCAGCGCGGTAGCCCGCGCTGAATTTTATTTTTTATTTTTGCCCGAAATTCGCGCTGGGTGTGCGAATCTCACCGATTTAAAAAAAATATATATATATATCTTTTTGGGCCCTGGGGGTCCTTGTGGGACCCCCTGAGCAGGCCTAGGGGGTCACGGTGTTTCTACCCTGCCCCCTTGTCACTTTTTCGCCTTTGTTTTTCAGCCTCTAATATGGATTCTACAACACGTCCCGTCAATTTTTTAGAGGAATACCGTCATCTGCGCCGGAGCAGACGGACGAAGCAAGATACTCCGGCACTGAGATCACGAGGACAGAGAGGCAGAGGACGCGGCAGAGGCCGGGGAAACGTAGAAACCGTAGAAAGAGAATACAGCAGCGATGGCAGAAGAGGCAGAGCAAGGGGCGGCATGGGAACCAGCAGTACACGCTCCAGAAGAGCCCATTGATGGACAGTGACATGGTAAACAAGACTATCATCAATTTATCTAAGAGGATGATGAATGACATTGAGAAAAGGACTTTATGTTTAGGACTCTCCTTTTGTCCCGCTAAATCATTTAGCTACATCGATGCCAGAATAGATCTATTCAAGTTCATTCGTAAACTGAAACTTAAAAAGTGGCATAAATTGAAGAGACTAGGCGAGACGAGAAAAACTAGGATATACACGCCCAGGGACCAGGAAAATATCAATGTGGGTGATATTGACACCCTCATTGATATGATACAACTCAATCAGGGAGAGTCCATGAACACCACTGAACAACTTACTCAGACTTGTGAACACATAGGTCTTGTCACTGACTGCAGTGCATCTTCGGGCTTCAGACCCAAATCTACATTTTTTCCTACACTCCCTCATGACACCATAGATACCTTTCACGACAGTGTCGGCAAGGCTTTGTGCAATTTCAGGGACAGGAGCAAGAGTCACATCTCTCCTAGGAACAACCTCTCATTCCTTCAAAAACAGGCACTCAAGTCACTCATGGACGACACTGACATTGTCATCCGCCCTGCGGATAAGGGTGGCAATGTCGTGATCATGGACAGGGACAAATACATTGCAGAAGCACATAGACAACTTAAGGATGTCAGGTATTATGAGACCATCAGTAGTGAAGGATACAACAACAGCATTACTGAGGTGTGGGACAAACTTACCATCTGGAAGGATAAGGGTATCCTCGAATGGGAGGAATTTTGCTATTTGAGGAATGACCATCCCATTCTGCTGGCTTTGTATCTGCTTCCCAAACTCCATAAAGATCCCATTGATCCTCCAGGACGTCCCATATTTTCCTCCAGAGGGAGTGTATCAGAACATATTTCCAAATATGTGGGTCACTTCCTCAGGGACTATGTACTCCATCTTCCCAGTTACATCAGGGACACGAAAGATTTTCTCAAGAAAATAGACGGTATTGAATGGGATGATGAGTTCCTCATGATCACTCTAGATGTGCAATCTCTGTACACTATTATTGATCATGAGCAAGGACTAGAAGCCTGTGAACATTTCCTCAAAGGAAGACCTGCCCATTTTAGGGAACACAACAAAATGATTTTGGAAATGATCAAGTACTGTCTTTCCAATAACATCTTTCTCTTTAATGGTGTCCTGTACCGCCAGACCGTCGGTACAGCGATGGGTTTGTGCTTCGCTCCCAGTTTTGCGAACCTCTTCATGGGGCACTGGGAGGAAGAGATTTTCACTAACCCTGACTGGAAAGTTGATCTTGGTCATGTTTGTATCTGGATGCGCTACATTGATGACCTGTTTATTGTGTGGAAAGGTGATTAACAGGAGGCGACCCGGTTTATCGATAGGCTCAATATTAACAACAAAAACATTGTTCTCAATAGTAACATCAGTAAAACCCATGCTGAGTACTTCGATGTCAGTTTGGACATTAAGAACAACAAAATACATACCACTCTCTTCAGGAAGAGTACAGCGGGGAACAGTGTCTTACATGCCCTCAGCAGCCACCCCGAGACACTCAAATGGAGTATTCCCTACGGGGAGTTACTGGGGGCTAGGAGAAATTGCAACACTGAAGAGTCTTACCAGCTTAAGAGCAAAGAAATGATGGCGAGATTTAAGATCAGAGGGTATCCCAATTGGGTGTTAAACAAAGCTAAAAAGAGAGCAGATGCGATGCCCAGATCTCTTACCATAATTGACAAGGAGGCTGAATCCCCTGATAATGATGTTGACAACACCCGTCTGATCCTGACCTATAATGCAGATTCCAATGGCATTAGAAGAATCTTGGCAAAGAATTGGGACATTCTCAAATGTGACCACAAGATTGATGATCACATTTCGGATAGACCCAATATAACGTACAGGAAAGGCAGGAGCATTAGGGATATGTTGGTTCACAGCGATGTCACTATCTATCCCAACAGTCATGAACATGGCTTGAAGGGATTTTTTCCTTGTGGGCATTGCAAGGCTTGCAAAAACAGCATTTTTGTCAATAGTATCTCGTACAATGGTGTCACCAAAGCAATTGCACAATTCCTCACCTGCGGTACCACCTTCGTCATTTATGCTATTGAGTGCCCATGCAAGCTTTGGTATATAGGAAGCACCACCCTGATGGCCAAAAAGTGTGTACTGGAACACTATCGAGCTATCGTCCATAATGATGATAAATATCCAGTGGCCCGTCATTTCAGAGACATACATTTTTCCAACCCAGCCCTTTTGAGATTTTTTATTCTGGAACAGATTACCATCAATCCCAGGGGTGGCAACAGAGTATTGAAATTGAGACAAAGGGAGTCAAAATATATCATTGAATTCCAGACCAAGGTACCGGGCGGACTGAATCAGGATGAGGAATTGGCAATACACCTCAGAGAACATTAGATGATTTTGAATGTTCCCCTCATGTTATGCCCTCTAGGTCTTCTCAGCATAAGAGGGTCTCTATATATCTGCAATATATATATTTAATGTGTAATTCATGATTCTTCCCTCACCTATGTGGCAGATCTGTGCATTTGAGAGTATTAGTAAGTTATATGTGTTTCAAATTTCATTCTTACATTTCTCTTTTTTCTCTCTTTTTCACAGGAGGAAAGGAAGGTGCCCAGACACTGGCACGTACACTTCACGGGCAACCTACCCTTTTCCCCCCCTTTTCTTCACACAGCACCATGACTGGTTATCTTCTGTGAGCACATGTGAAGTACGCTTTGGCACTTGCCGTGGAACTTAATCCTAATATTTGATTTCATGAACTCACTTGTTAGATTTTCGAGCAATGGTCAAGTATATTATTACATACTGGTATTCTTTTGCCAACACTGTTCTTCCCATTAGTATTTGACTTTACATGGGGGCACTTGCCCATCACAACATGGTCCATCAGGGTGAGGGTCGATACTGGCATGGCACATAAATGATGAATGCACACTGTGTGCATCTACATGTTCAGTACTCTTGCAATCGAAAGGGTTCCTTGCATGCATTGACCCTGCCACAATTTTGATTTCACTGTTTTTCACTGATTTTTACTGGTGACTAGCACTATTTTGTGTGATAGTCACTTTTTGCATTTTTTGGGCACGAGTAGTTGAATGTATTTAGACACTTGTCAGTATTTTACCTTTCCAAGATGTCTGCCAATTGGCTTCGGCTTGACAATGCACGTCCCGTATACATGCCACCCTTTTTTCCTGTATTCTGTACAGCAATTATGTTTAACTACATGATATGATTTATTGCAGTGTCACTTGAATGCCGTTATGAATGCACAGACATACAATGTGTATTATGTTTTAGCCATTTATTCTGGCGATCAACATCATTCAAAGATGTCTGCCGTGATAACCACAGTGGGGCAACCTTCGTCCTTTGTTTATGCTCAGCATTTGAAGCTTTATTAGTCATGGTTTTGCTTTGCACTGTTGGATTACATGAACAAGGTTTCTCTGGAAGCTGAAACGCGTTGTGATTAAACTCCTTTGGATTCTCTGGAGTGTCCTGTGATTTGTTGACTGAGAGCGCACTACTAGCGACCCCTTTCTGGATTTTACTACCGGCTTGCTCCGCCGGTGCGTGCACCACCTCCCTTGGGTCCCCGACTGTCGGCAGGAGCGACTTTGTGGAACTATATATATATATATATATATATTCACTGAAAAAACCATAGGTTTCAGTCCTGATATAGTTAGGAATTATCATTTGACAACACCCATCACCCAACACCAACACATCATTATCAGCAGTGGATTGCGGGCGCGCGAGATGTAGTTAGTACAACTAACTATATCGGAGGAATTTCAATGGTTTTCTTCGAGTGAAATGTCCAGCTAACTATAACACCCCTAAAACCTATTGTTTTTTCTGTGAATTTCTAAGGTTTTTTAAATGCTGATTCCTAACTATATCAGGCATGAAACCTATGGCTTTTTCCGTTGAATTTCAAAGGTATTTTAAATGCTAATTCCTAACTATATCAGGCCTGAAACCAATAGTTTTTTCAGTGAATTTCAAAGGTTTTTTAAATGTTAATTCCTAACTAAATCAGGCCTGAAACCTATGTTTTTTTTCAGTGAATTTCAAAGGTTTTGTAAATGACAATTTTTAATGTATTAATTGTTATACTGATTTTTTGATACTGATTTACTACATTTTTTAAACCGTTTATTTTTAGATATTTTATTTTTTTAATTACATTATACATTACAATACAAAATATACTTTCTCAGAATGAATTACTTTAGTTTAAATACTTTGCAAATAGGCAATAGACTTTTAAGTACAGTAGTTACAGTTGTTGCAATGGGTAACACAATTTCAAACACAATACAACATTGAGCTCAATGTGAATTTCTAGTCAAATGCAATTAGTTACTTTAGGGATTACTTTTCTAACCACAGGACTGGATCCTAGATTCAGTCCTTGGACATCTCCTGTAAACAGTTGAGTAAAAGCGTTTTGGTTACAGTAGTGATTTTTAAGGAATATTATTGTATTTTAAAAGTTGACAGAACATTTTTCACATAGAAACACCAATGTTATCCTATGGCAGAAAATTAACTTAGCAGGTAAGTAGTGTTATCGTTACTTTTTCTTACTCAGTGGTGGATCCTGGATCCAGCACTGGTGAATCTCCTGTAAACAGTTGAAAGAATGTGTTTAAGTTATACAGAAGATTTTTTAGGAATATTATTAGTTTGTGAAAATAGACATTAGAAACTTTCCTGCTCAAAACCACACAATGGATTCCTATGGAAGGAAATACAAGTTACTGGTAAGTACGCTTAGAATTACTTTTCAGGGTCAGTGTTGGGCTAAAAGATGCAGCATTGGGTTCTCTCCTGATAACAGGTGAGTAAATCTGAATTCGTAGTTCGGCTGATTTTAGAGGAATATTTGTATGTTTCAAAAATGACACAGAAACTTTTCTGCTGAAAACCACACAAAGGATTCCTATGGAAGGATATACAAGTTACTGGTAAGTACGCTTAGAATTACTTTTCAGGGTCGGTGCTGGGCTAAATGATGCAGCACTGGGTTCTCTCCTGATAACAGGTGAGTAAATCAGAATTCGTAGTTTGGCTGATTTTACAGGAATATTTGTACAATGGTGAAGGAAGGGGGGGGGCCTGACTTGACGTGTGCAAACAAGCCCTGTGGCGCATTTTAAGTTGGGGAATTAAGTCCTCTTCAATCCTGCGGTCCCCTGGGGGCCAACTAGCCCACCAGGTACCTCCAGTATGCGTCAGGGAGCTGCGTTGCAGTGAGGTGTTCAGAGGCCATGCCCCTTTTTACAACACTCTGCAACGCAGCTCCGTGGCGCTTACTGGAGGTACCTGGTGGGCTAGTTGGCCCCTAGGGGACCTCTGGATTGAAGAGGAATTAATTCCCCAACTTAAAATGCGCCACAGGGCGTATTTGCACACATATCACCTCAGGCCCCGCCCCCTACCTTCACCACTAGGCAAACGCACCCCGTGGCGTGTTTTAAGTTGGGGGATTAAGTCCCCTTGAATCCTGAGGTCCCCTGGCGGCCAACTAGCCCACCAGGTACCTCCAGTATGCGCCAGGAAGCTGCTTTGCAGAGAGGTGTTCAGAGGCCACGCCCCTTTTTACAACACTCTGCAACGCAGCTCCATGGCGCTTAGTGGAGGTACCTGGTGGGCTAGTTGGCCCCTAGGCGACCTCTGGATTGAAGAGGAATGAATTCCCCAACTTAAAACGTGCCACAGGGCGTGTTTGCACACATATCACCTCAGGCCCTGCCCCCTACCTTCACCACTGTGCAAATGCGCCCGTGGCGCGTTTTAAGTTGGGGGATTAAGTCCCCTTGAATCCTGAGGTACCCTGGCGGCCAACTAGGCCACCATGGATCCTCCAGTAAGCGCCACAGAGCTGCGTTGCATAGAGGTGTAAAAAGGGGCGTGGCCTCATTACACCTCACTGCAACGCAGCCCCCTGGCGCATACTGGAGGATCCTGGTGGGCTAGTCGGCCCCCAGTGACCCCCAGTATTCAAGGGGAATTAGTTCACCCTCTGCAAACGCGCTAGGGGGCGCGTTTGCAGAGTGGTGTAAGGAGGGGGCGTGGCCTCCGGCCTGATCCCGTCTTTTTTTTAATGTTTGTTTTAGAAGGGGGGCTCTTTTTCTAATTTATTTGCCCTGGGGACCCCATCCCCCAGGGCCTGCCCCCAATTTTTTTTTTTTTTAAACGGGAAGGGGGTCGCGTGGCCCCCCTCCTGAGGCCATAATTTGCCCCAGGGACCCCATCCCCCGGGGCATGGCCCTTTTAAAAAAATTATTAGTGAATATTTTTATGGAGGGGGGCTGCGTAGCCCCCCTCCTCTGCCCTCTTTAATGCCCCGGGGACCCCATCCCCAGGGGCCGGACATTGATTTATTATTATTTTTTTTTTTTAATTCTTAATAGTGGAGGGGGGCCACCTGGCCCCCCTCCCAGGCCACTTATGGCCCCAGGGACACCATCCCCTGGGGCCTGGCCTGTCGTTGGGGGCCGTGGGGGGTCCTGTGGGAGCCAACATTGCTTTTCCACATGGGGAGCAGCTAACATGCTGCTCCTCATGTGGAAAAGCAATCAGCTTTGCTTCATTGAAGCGAGAGCAGGTTTCCCTGCTCTCGTGTCAATGAAGCAAAGCAGTTTGCAATGACAGGGCGGGAGCCTCGCGGCTCCCGCCCTGTCATTGCAAACTACAGTGTCCCGGGGGTGGGCACCCTGGGACACTGCAGGAGCAGGAGCAGGCCCTGGGGGTGGCGGGCCCCAGGGCCTATACAAGGCTCCAGGAGGGGAGCTGCGTGGCCCCCTTACCACATTTACAAGTTGCCCTGGGGGTTGGCGGTCCCCGGGGCCGGGGGGGCCTGAGAGCCCCCCACACCAAATAGTTTCAAGCCCCGGGGTGGCGGTCCCCGGGGCTGCGGGGGCTGAGAGCCCCCTCACCCATTTTCAAGAAGCCCCAGGAGGTGGCGGTCCCCGGGGCTGCGATGGGGTCCATGAGCCCCCCGCATGTACTAAGTTAGAGCCCCATGGGGTGGCAGTCCCCGGGGCAGTGTGGGGGGATTGGGACCCCCCACACTTATTTTTTTATTATGCCCCCGGGATTTGGCCCCCCGGGGGCAAAGTTGCATATTCCTCCTGTTTAAAAAAAACAAAAAAACTTGGGGGGCCTTGGAGGTCCTTGTGAGACCCCCTGAGCAGGCCTAGGGGGTCAGGGTGTTTCTACCCTGCCCCCTTGTCGCGTTTTGCATCGTTTTTTTTGGCTTTCTTGTGCCTCAGTTCTACCGAGGCACAAGATGGCTGCCAACCCTTCCTGATTCAGAGTTTTGGCAGCCAATTAAAATTCGGCTCGTGATCGGGAGGGTGCGCGGATCCTCCGTGGCCATAGATATATATGTACTTTTAACTCTAATTTTCTCGGAACTACTGAACGGATTTACACCATTTAAGCAAAAGACATGAGTCTGAACTGAGGACTACCTCTTTGCCAAATTTGGCGTAATTCCTTTCAGCAGTTCGGACTGTAGCTGCGGCTAAAGGTCCTATGGGAAAATGCATGAGGAAAATGCATTTTGGAACCCCCCTTTTTTCTCGGCCCTTGCTTGACGAATCACCGGGAAACTGTCAAGATAGGAGCGGACCGGAGCTGGCCCAAAGTTTAGAACATTTCGCGAAGATTCGTCATTCGACGTCAAAGTTATTCCAAATAGAATGTTGCGGATTTCCTATGGAAAATAGGTCCTAACTATATCTACCTACTGGCAACCGCCAGTAGGTGATATATATATATATATATATTCACTGAAAAAACCATAGGTTTCACACATGTTATAGTTAGTGGAAATTTTACTGATAAAAAACCAATGAAATTGCCCCGTTATAGTTAGCGCAGGCAACTATAACTCACGCGACCGCAATCCTCTGCTGATGCTAATACTGTATTTAGACACTTATTTGCCCATGCCTTCTTCCATACATTTTTAGCTATACATATATTACAAATATTTTTTTTTCATAAAGACACATATGTCATCAGCAGAGGATTGCGGTCGCGTGAGTTATAGTTGCCTGCGCTAACTATAACGGGGCAATTTCATTGGTTTTTTATCAGTAAAATTTCCACTAACTATAACATGTGTGAAACCTATGGTTTTTTCAGTGAATTTGCAAGGTTTTTTAAATGCTAATTCCTAACTATAACGTGTGTGAAACCTATGGTTTTTTCAGTGAATTAGTACGGTTTTTTAAATGCTAAGTTTTTTTCCCTTATAATAAGCCCTGTACATTTGGTGGCCTACGGCCACCAAAAGCACAGGGGGTGGGGTAAGTGTGGATAGTGTTTTTTTCCATTGTAATAAGCCCAGCACATTTGGTGGCCTTCGGCCACCAAAAGCACAGGGGGTGGGGTAAGTGTGGATAGTGTTTTTTTTATTTTTATTTTTTTACCGTACGCTTACCGTAAGCGTACGGTAAGCGTACCCCGCGAAATTGCCGAAAAAAAAATAAAACCGTTTTTGCACTTGGGGGATGTTTGGGGACTCCCTCAACATGACTATGTGGGAGGGAGTTGTCAAAACAGCCCCTTTACATGTTTTTGGGCTTCCGATTTTAAAAATCTCTCTCAGTGCGAGAGACAAAATGGCGGCCGCCGCTTCCTGGTTTCGGCCGATTCGAATGTTTACTAAGATCTAAGAGCCAATCAGAATCGCGCTCGCGCACGCCACCGTACGCTTACCGTAAGCGTACGGTAAGCGTACCGTAAGCTGGCTCAGATATATATATTGATTTAAAGGCTATTTTCTCAGAATCTACTGAACAGATTTACACCAAACCTACAAAAGGCACTTCCTTGACCTAGGGACTACCTCTCTGCCAAATTTTGAGTAATTCTGTTCAGCCATTCGGGCTGTAGCTCGTTCTAAAGGTCCTATGGAAAAATGCATGGGAAAAACGCGTTTTGGGACCCCCCTTTTATCTCAGCCCCCGCTTGACGAATCCCCCCGAGACTTTCAGGGTAGGAGCGGAGCGTAGCGCCCCACCTATTTTGAGAAATTCGCGAGGATTCGTCGACCGGCGCCAAAGTTATTCAAAATAGAATGTTGAGGTTTTCCTATGGAAACGTGGTCCTAACTATAACTACCTACTGGCTATCGCCAGTAGGTAATATATATATATATATATATATATATATATATATATATATATATATATATATATATATAAAACCGGAAAGTCTTCCAATATAAAGACGAAGAGCCACACCGATCCAGTACTTCAAAATAATCCTTTATTCACGGGCACAAAAAGACACATTTTGAGCTATCCAGCTCTTGGTCACATGACCATTGTTCTGATGCACAGGTTTAAATGCTCTTTTCCAGATAACAAAAATAAAGAAAAGACTCTGTATTTCACCACCATCCAGAGGCTAGGTAAGTAACGAAATATTGTTATATACCATTTCAATAATAACGAAAATCATAATAGTAGGCTTGCTCAGATTGTACTTTGTAGCTTTTCATTGTGAACACTAATTTAGGTATAGTACCTAAATCTATAATACCATGTATAGTGTTGATAATACAATATATACTGGGAACAAAAAGATGCACCAAAAACTTTACTCAGAGACAAATCTTAGTATACAAATATGCATATGATTAAAATCTAATTAGAACATCATTGTCCCAGGTCTAGTACCTTGAAAAAGAGATTTATACACACATAAGGTTCTATATTCAATACTATATGGTTGCGAAATCCTATTATTTGGTGTCTAGATTAGTTGTCTATTAGAGGAGAGTGTGTTTATAAATACAAACACATGTTCTCCGTGCACGTAGCTTTTAACAGTGGTTGGTGACACACTCACTCCATCAGGTCCAATCTATATGGAAACAAACAGAGAAGGGAAATATGATTAATAAGAGGTTCACACCTAGTGATCTATAGACCCATAAACAAAAGTTGTTATATACATTTCCTCTCATATTATAATTCTCACATAGTACCTCAATATCAGGAAAAATAAAGAAAGCTACGGAAACCTGAGCAAGTCAAGAAAAAAGAAGTGAAAAGTTTAAAACATTACAGAACAGGAATTCCTATCGGGATATCAGGAGATTGTCAAATAAACAGATTTAGAGATGCACATGCATTTCTTCATCAATGTTCAATCCTATAGGGGCGATACTGCCAGCTTGGAGAACGAACTGAGATTCTGATCTACGTAAGGCCAGGACTCTATTGACCCCTCTTGGGTTTTTTGGAATGGTATCCAGTGCAAAGTATTTGGCCTTAGTCCAGTCTCCATCATGATGTTGATTAAAATGTCTTGCAGTACTGTAGGGAAAGTCTTTGTTAGTGATGAGCCTATGTACCACTTGTCACAAGGACAGGTGATAACATAGACAACAAATTCTGTGTTACATGGAATATGTTTCCATATGCTCCATTTTCTGTTTGTTCTTTGTAGGGTCACCTCTCTCTCACATTGTCACTGTAACTACAAGCTTTGCATTTACCACACTTGTGGAATCCTCCCTTTCTCGCCAGCCAGGTTAGTTGTTTATTTTCCAGATGACTTCTCACTATTTGATCTCTTATGGATTTACCTTTTCTATATGTTATTGCTGGGTGAGAACCTAGTTTGTCTTTCAGTATTTTATCTTGGAGTAATATATCCCATCTTTTCCTGACTATTTGGCTGAACAGGTAGGATTGTGAGTTGTAGGTGGTAATCAGTCTAATTACAGAGTCAGATTTGGTGACGTTGGTTTTAGGTGGTTTATAGAGTGCTTCCTCCCTCTTTATTGCATCTGCTTTCTTCTCTCCTATCCTAAGCATGTTATTAGGATATTCTCTAGCATGAAAACGTTCCCTCATTTCATTTTTGTTTTTTTTATAAGCTGTTTCTGAGCTACAATTTCTCTTAGCACGGAGAAATTCACCGAAGGGGATACTCCACCTAAAATTAGGTGGATGGCAACTTGCAGCGTGTAACACTAAGTTGCCAGCTGTGTTTTTTCTGAATACCTCAGTTACAAGTTTGTCCCTCTGAGCAGTAACTCTGATGTCGATGAAGTCTACACTCTCTTGGCTATATTGCATGGAGAATTTGAGATTCACTGAGTTGTTATTCAGTTCTTTAGAAAAATTGAGAAGATTTTTCTCAGTACCATCCCAAATAAAGTAGACTTTCCCTATATATCTGAGCCAGATGTTAATCTTATGAGTCCAATGTTCTAGGGTTTCACTCCAGAGCACCTGCTTCTCCCACCAGCCCACCAAAATATTGGCGTAGCTGGAAGCGAAGCAGGTGCCCATCGAAGTTCCCTGTATTTGTTTGTAAAGAACTCCATTGAATATAAAGATATTCTCCATGAGACATAGTTCAATCATCTGTAGCAGCATTTGGGTGTGAGCCACTAGGTGTATGCTTCTAGTTTTAAGAAAGTGTTCGCATGCTTTCAATCCATCATTGTGTCTGATGCTGGTATATAAGCTTTCAACATCTAAACATACCAGCCAGAAATGTTTTTCCCAATGTATGTTTTCAAGTTTTTGGGAGAAAGTCTTTAGTGTCTCTCATCCCAGTTGAGTAAATTATCATCGGACCATTCTTTGAGGTGATCAGAAAGTTTAGTCTGCAGCTTTGAAAAGTAGGAATGATCTACCTTGGTATAGCAAGTGGTATTAGTAAGTTGCCTCATGTCTTCTTGGATGCAACTCTTCTTTTCTCAAAGAACAATATTCCCACCTTTATCAGATGGTTTGATAATAAAATTGTCATCATTCTGAAGACCCTTCAAGGCTTCCCTTTGTGATCGCGTAAGGTTAAATCTTATAATGGGCTTTTTTAAGAGTTGTAAGACATCCTGATTAACCAAATCATGAAAGACATCAATGTTATCTCTGGGGAGCTGCGGTCTGTATTTATATTTGGCTCTGAAAGATGTAACAGCTGGTATCATAGGATCAAAGCCTAAATTTTCAACTGTAGAGATAACATTGGGGTCTAGTAGATCTATGGATTGTGTCATATATGTTTGATGTTCATTCATAAGGCTATCCAGTGTTTGAAGAATTTCTATATCACTGATGGAAGGTGAGATACTAGTGAGATTAGCTCCCTGTACTTTATCTCCTAAAAGCCTGTTTTTATGAATTTTAAACAATTTTAACTTACACACAAATAAATACATATCTATGCGTGTCTGTGCATAGTCAATAGGGGAATCTGGGCAGAAAGTTAGACCAAGTTTAAGAACCTGTTCTTCACTTTCAGTTAATTGTCTATTGGAAAGGTACATTACCGTTAGTTCTTGTCCCTTTTCTTCCATTATTTTTCCCTCTGGATCTGGCCTTTGGTTCCCACTCCAGTGCTGTAGTTCTTTCTTCCGTCTCTCCCGACGTCTTTTACTCTTGTTTTTCCTCCTCGGCCTCGATATCTTGTTCTTCCACGTATCGATTGTTCGTTTGCCTCTAGCATGAGGAGCATTTCCTCGGAAAAAAACGTTACATCTGTGTGGTGGGAAGTGTTGCTGTCAATTGAGCCAACTTCAGAGCTTAGACTAGTACCAGATTCCCATCTATCTTTATCAGCAGCTCCCAATGCTCGATCTTTGATGAGGGTTGTGCGTAATTTATCAAATTTCTTTGCAAAGGTTAAAATTCTACCAGATTCATAGTCCCTTTAGTCTCTCTCAAATTTTCTTTGTTTTCTTGCAGT
The DNA here is from genome assembly GCF_964204655.1 of Triturus cristatus. Classification (NCBI taxonomy): domain Eukaryota; kingdom Metazoa; phylum Chordata; class Amphibia; order Caudata; family Salamandridae; genus Triturus; species Triturus cristatus. The sequence continues at coordinate 342,067,471 of NC_140581.1, read as the reverse complement.
AATGTCTTTTTCAAAATTGATAATACGTTCATTCACTGCAGTCAAGACCTTCTTCACCTCATTTTGGTTCGAGTCTTTAGCTAAATCATCAAGGATCTTTTGTATTTCTTCTACCAAACTCTTGTGCTCTTCCCATGCGTTCTTAATCAAAATTTGTAGCATCGTTTTTGAGCACCCGTTTGTATTGTCTAGCCACGCTTTAAGTACCTCTGGTTTTGGTTTGTTCAAAGTAGGCATAATAAAGATGCGCAGTCCTCTAGGTATGCGATCAACTTCTAAATAGTTTTGAAGTGATGTAGCTTCCCACCAGCGACTTAATTCTTTCTTGCGCAGCCTTTCAAGCAGATTTCCCTTTTTGCTTCAGGCTATATGTCATTTGCGCATCATTAGTGTTGTTTTCGCCCCTTTTGTCGCCTGTTATTGTCGTTTTTTTAAAAATTAATTCTGCTGAGGGCTCCCGCCCCTTCAGGATATATATATATATATATATATTATATATATATATATATATATATATTACCTACTGGCGGTCGCCAGTAGGTAGTTATAGTTAGGACCCCTTTTCCATAGGAAAACCTCAACATTCTATTTTGAATAACTTTGGCGCCGGTCGATGAATCCTCGCGAATTTCTCAAAATAGGTGGGGCGCTACGCTCCGCTCCTACCCTGAAAGTCTCGGGGGGATTCGTCAAGCGGGGGCTGAGATAAAAGGGGGGTCCCAAAACGCGTTTTTCCCATGCATTTTTCCATAGGACCTTTAGAACGAGCTACAGCCCGAACGGCTGAACAGAATTACTAGAAATTTGGCAGAGAGGTAGTCCCTAGGTCAAGGAAGTGCCTTTTGTAGGTTTGGTGTAAATCTGTTCAGTAGATTCTGAGAAAATAGCCTTTAAATCAATATATATATCTGAGCCCGCTTACGGTACGCTTACCGTACGCTTACCGTAAGCGTACGGTGGCGTGCGCGAGCGCGATTCTGATTGGCTCTTAGATCTTAGTAAACATTCGAATCGGCCGAAACCAGGAAGCGGCGGCCGCCATTTTGTCTCTCGCACTGAGTGTTGTTTATCAAACAAGATGGCCAAAAACATGTTACGGGGCTGTTTTGACAACTCCCTCCCACATAGTCATGTTGAGGGAGTCCCCAAACATCCCCCAAGAGCAAAAACGGTTTTATTTTTTTTTCGGCAATTTCGCCGAGTACGCTTACCGTACGCTTACCGTAAGCGTACGGTAAAAAAAAAAAAAAAACACTATCCACACTTACCCCACCCCCTGTGCTTTTGGTGGCCGTAGGCCACCAAATGTACAGGGCTTATTAATAGGTAAAAAAAACTAAATTTTGGCAACATGAAATTATAAAATCGAAATAAAAAAAACACTATCCACATTGACCCCACCCCCTGTGCTTTTGGTGGCCGAAGGCCACCAAATGTACAGGGCTTATTAAAGTTGATAAAAACCGTGCACGGAACGAACTGCGTTAAGTGGGCGCGCACGCCTCGAATGGCGTAAAGTAACTTAGCATTTAAAAAACCTTGCAAATTCACTGAAAAAACCATAGGTTTCACACATGTTATAGTTAGCGGAAATTTTACTGATAAAAAACCAGTGAAATTGCCCCGTTATAGTTAGTGCTGGCAACTATAACTCACGCGACCGCAATCTTCTGCTGATGACATATGTGTCTTTATGAAAAAAAAATATTTGTAATATATGTATAGCTAAAAATGTATGGAAGAAGACATGGGCAAATAAGTGTCTAAATACAGTATTAGCATCAGCAGAGGATTGCGGTCGCGTGAGTTATAGTTGCCAGCACTAACTATAACGGGGCAATTTCACTGGTTTTTTATCAGTAAAATTTCCGCTAACTATAACATGTGTGAAACCTATGGTTTTTTCAGTGAATATATATATATATATATATATATATATATATATATATATATGTATTATCTACTGGCGGTCGCCAGTAGATAGTTATAGTTACAACCTAGTTTCCATAGGAAATCTCAAAATTCTATTTTGAATAACTTTGGCGCCGGTTGACGAATCCTTGCGAATTTTTCAAAACTAATGGGGCGCTCCGTTCAGCTCCTACCCTGAAAGTCTCGGGGTGATTCGTCAAGCAGGGGCCGAGAAAAAAGGGGGGTCCCAAAACGCGTTTTCCCCATGCATTTTTCCATAGGACCTTTAGACACAGCTACAGCCCGAACAGCTGAACAGAATTACTTGAAATTTGGCAGAGAGGTAGCCATAAGGTCAAGGAAGTGCCTTTTGCAGGTCTGGTGTAAATCTGTTCAGTATTTCCTGAGAAAATAGCATTTAAAAGCATATATATATGTGGGCGGAGCCTAACGACACATCTCATCCTGAGATCTGATTGGCTGTCAGCACTTCATCCAAGAAGTGTTGGCAGCCATCTTGGGACCAATATACATGATAGCACCTCATTAAAAAGCATTGCAGTTAATAGAAGGTTTTAAGACTTTAGTTACATTATAAATCATTTGTTGATGGTACCATACTCATTTTAGGAATTGTGGTATGTTCTAAGGTGATTTCACCATGTGAAAAGCCTTCTGCTGGGATATCATGATTGAGAGAAAAATATGTTCTCATGCTTTTACCACAGAGGTTTGGAAGGTGATCTATAAGCTAAACTGAAAGCTTATTTTCTGTAAATTCACATTATCTTTCTCAGTCATGTGAGAATGAAGTCTGACATTCTCAGTAAAACATGTACATCCAACAAGGGCAGAGACTGTCAGTTGATTCCTTTGTGTTCTACTGCACCTTCCCAGAGTGTTCCAAAGAACTACTAGAGCGCTAACAGTCCTACTTATGATAAACGTATGGCACACCTGAAGCCATCTTGCTTGGATTAAAGTGGTAACTCTTAAAACATTTAATTTAAAAAGGAACACAATTAGGGGGTTCATTTTTCCATAAAAAGTATGATTAGTGCTGCAGAAAGAAAAATTAGGGCACATTTTGAGTGACTTCTCAAATCCTCTTCTATTTCATTAAAAAATTCTGACATGCAGACTGAAACATGCACTTTCAATACCAGCAGCAGTTTTCCCTGGTGAGCAGTAGCTTTACCACTGTGATCTAATGAGCAAAAAGAGTGCTAACATTCTGAATTTATGGCAAATGTGTGACACATCTGAATGCCTTCTTGATGGAATCAAAGTAAAAAACTGAAAGTATTTCCTACTGAGGAGACTGCAGTAAATGAGGAAATTAGGAAACTTCATAACAAATAAGTCTCCCAAGATGGCCACCAGAGACAAAAGAGCCCAAATGTAGCCCAAATATCACCCAGATGTAGCCCAAGTATAGCCCAATGACAGAATGTCCCAGAATGTTCTTTAAAACAACTAGAGCGCTTACTGTCTTCATTATGACAAAAGTATGGCACACCTGAAGCCATCTTGATTGGAATAAACTGGTAACACTTAAAACATTTAATTTAAAAAGGAACACAATGAGGGAGTTCATTTTGCCGTAGAAATTATGATTAATCCTGAAGAAAGAAAATGAGGGCACATTTTGAGTGACTTCTCAAATCCTCTTCTATTTCTCAAAAAAATTCTGACATGCAGACTGAAACATGCACTTTTAATACCAGGAGCAGACTTCCATGGTGAACAGTAGTTTTACTACAGTGATCTAATGAGCAAGTAGAGTGCTCACATTCAGAATTTATGGCAAATGTGTGACATATCTGAATACCTTCATGATGGAATAAAAGTAAAAAACTGAAAGCATTTCCTACTGAGGAGACTGCAGTACATGAGGAAATTAGCAAACTTCATAACAAATAAATCTCCCAAGATGGCCACCGGAGACAAAAGAGCCCAAATGTACCCCAAAATCACCCAGATATAGCCCAAATATAGCCCAATGACAGAAGTGTGCAAAACACTTATTATTTTGTGTTTTTGCAGTGTTATATAGTGCAGACTTGTCAGGTATTGGAGTGCTTTACATGAGCATTGGTTACATCACACAAGAACAAATTCATTTTGGTTGTAGACATGGGGAGACTAAGTGATTTGACCAGAATCACAGAATGTCGAGCTGAAGCAGAAACTTCAACCTGGTTCCCCAGTTGCAAAGTCTGCAGTTCTGGAAGTAACACCACATCCTCTCCCCTAAGTGCAACATTTAATCAAGTGGTCAACTGGATAAAAAAACATAAAGATAACAAATAATTTAAAAGTGCTTTATCGCTATTTGAAAACTCAGAAAATATGTCCTTATTTTAGTCTTTTAGAGCACTAACCATAATTTTGATGCCAATAAGACCCTCTCATATATGTAATTTCTAAAGGAAATGCTCTAGGTATTACAGTTTTGATAATAAATATAGAATGTTAGCAATCTAGTTGTTCATTAGGATACTGTTGAGAGGCAGGGGCCAGGGGCACGGACTCTGAAAATTGAAGGCAGGTAGGAGGGTGCAAAGGCAACAATTTAACCATACTGAGCAGGCAGGAAAAGGGGGCAGGGGCAACAAACGAACAATACAGGACTTGCAAGAGAGGCTGTGGCAATGTAATAGACCATTGTGGGCAGAAGGAAGAGGCAATGGTAGTACAACCATACATGCTAACAGACCCATTCAGCCAGGAAACGTCCAATGTTTTTAAGCTCAAATGGGCTTTATTTGATCTGTCTCCTGTCTACAATCTCCTCTTTTTCAATGTAACTCAAAGGGGAAAATCAATACCCCAGTTTTTTTTCAAAATCTCCCTCTTACCAAGTTCAAAATGTTCGCAAGTATAGTACATTGGATCATGGAAGGAAATGGGATAGGGACATGGACTTGGATAACAGAGGACAGGAGGGACCTGGAGAGGTGCACCAAACTGACCCTGCAGGGCAGGCATCAGGGTTTGCAGCAGCACAATACACCACACAGGGCATGCAGGACGGGAGTGCAGCACAACAATCCATAGAAAGCAAGAGGGAGGGGAAAGGACCATGCACATGGACAACAGAGAACAGAGGGGCAAGAGGCAATGGTAGCTAGCTGACCATAATGGACAGACAGGAGAGAAAGCTGCAGCATAACAGACCATAAAGGGCAGGAGGGACGGATCAGGGGCATTACAATGGAACAGACAAGCCAGGAGGGAGGGAGTAGGGGTCTGCACATGTAAACAGAGGGCTGGGGGCAAGGGGGCAGGGCAGGAGCAGCAAGATAGCCATGGAGGTCAGGCAGGATGGGCACTAGAAGCAAGACACACCATGAAGAGCAACAGTGAGAGTGTGATGGCATACACACAGACCATGGAGGGAAGGTGGGAGGGGGTCAGGGGCAGCTAACTGACCACACAGAGAAGGTGGGAGGGGCCATGGCGGCACAGAAGACCATGCATGGCAAGTGGGAGGGTTAGTGGCAGCACAATGGCTATGATGGGCAAGAAGGAGGGTGCAGGGGCATGCACAAAGGACGATGGAGGATAGAAGGGAGGGTCAGGACCTGTGCACAGACAAGAAAGTTCAGGGGAAGGGGCCTCACAACAGACCACACGGGGCAGGCAGGAGGAGCAGTTGCAGCACAACAGACCAGGGAGGGCAGAAGGGTGTGGCAGTACAATGGACCATGAAGGACAGGAGGAAGAGGATAGGGGCATGGCATGTGGACAGGCAGGGTGGAGGTGGCAGGGACAGGTTACAGTCATCTGACAATGCTAGGCAGGTGGGAGGGGAGTGGGAGCTCAACAGAACACTCAGAGTAGATAGGAGTGGCAGGTCCATGGGACATGGTGGGCAAAAAGGATGGAGCAGGGGCATGCACAAAGACATCGGAGAGCAGGGGGAAGGAGAATAGGGGCAGCAAGCTAAGCACAGAGTTTAAGCAGGAGGTCAATGATGGGGCATAGAATTGGGCAATGGAGGGCAGGAGGAGTGGACTGGTACATCATACTAAATTGAGGGCAGTGGCAGCACATCAGACAATGCATGGCAGGAGGGAGGAGGCTAGTCCATGGATTCACACAACAGAGGATAGGGAGGAGGGGGATGGGGCAGCAAGCTAACTGTTCAGAGAAGGCGGGTATTAGAAACTTTTTTGTTTTTAAAACATTGTGTCTGTGCGAACTACTTAAAATATGAACAAGTATGCAGCATAATCTCACTTTTATTCAGGAAGAAGAGGACGTTTGTGACTGTGACTCCGGGCTCACTTGGCAGAAACACCCCCTGACCCTCCACCCCCTATCGCAAAATGTAATGCCCGTGAAAAGGGTAGGTGAACACAGTGTTATATAGAACATAGTCCTGAGAGCACGATTGAAAATGAAAACTAGATATAGTGTATGGTATAAACTATGCACCAAAAAGTGTGATATAAGATGAACCGGGCGTGAAATATAATATGCAATACATTGTGCGCAATGACAGATTCATTGGAGAGCGCAAGATAGCACAGGCACTAGCGCGTGCTATGCGATATGCGCCTTGGAGTGTAATATGCACAGGGCAGTGTTGCGTAACCTAACTAGTCTCTAAAGTTGTAATATAAAATATGTGCTGGGGAGTGTAACGTTGCATATGCACTGTGACAAAGATATGGATCCCAGATTGTAATATGTATGGCATAGCACTGTGCGTTATAACATAGGCATCGAGGAAGGCACGTTAGATGGGGCAATATAACCCGTGCGAAGACAAGTGTGGCATGACATATTCACGGGGTGGTGTTACAGTGCACATGGGCTAGAGAGTGTCATAGCATATGTACTAGTTAGTGGAATACAACACAGAGGTGTGTGGCACTCGGCAGGCAATGGTGGGTGTAACACAGCATTGGGCTTTGTCAGGAGCGCGCTGTGATTCTCAAGTGATGTTCGTCCCCTTTCCAGAGAGTAAAATAAAAAGTATTACACATCCGGCAGTGGATGTGTGTTTTATTAACCGTGAGGGGGGTTTCTTGCATAGTTTTGGTCGAATTTTTGTTGAATCCCCTTTGAATGGCTTGGTGTGCATGTGTATTAAATGTGCCCGTCAATAGCTACCCATGTTTGTATAAATAAACGACAAGGGTGTCTACCGGGATTAGGCACGGTAGGGCATCAGACATGTCAGAGCTTCACTAGTGGTGTAAATACATTCCACGTGGAGTCATTGCATGCATAGTCGCCTTTTAATGAATATCACGCAAATCGTCATGGTGATAGGTACGTACGGTTTGTCCAGCATGTCCTAGGTGTGTCTATAAATATATATTTTTTAAAAATAATAAAAAACAGTGGCCGGCCCTGGGGATTGGGGTCAAAAAAATATAATTAGGAGACAGGCCCTGGGGGATGGGGTCATCAGGGCCAATAAATTAGAATAAGAAGGGGAACCACACAGCCCCCCTTCTTAAAAAATGAAAATAAATAAAAGACTGGCATTGTGCCGGAGGCCATGCCCCCTCCGTGCAGCACTCTGCAAACGCGCCCCCAACAGGCATCTCCAGTATGCGCCAGGGAGCTGCGCTGCAGACAGGTGTTCTGAGGGCAAGCCCCTTTTTACACCTCTCTGCAACGCAGCTCTGTGGCGCTTACTGGAGGTACCTAGTGGTCTAGTTTGACCCTAGGGACGCTTAGGATTCAAGGGGACTTAATCTCTCAACTTAGAACAGCCACAGGGCGCGTTTACACAGTGGTGAAGGGAGGGGACGGGGCCTGAGGTGACGTGTGCAAACACGCACTATGGCACGTTTTAAATTGGGGATATAATTTCCCTTCAATACTGAGGGCCCCTGGGGGCTAACTAGCCCACCAAGTGCTTCCAGTAAGCGCCACTGAGCTGCATTGCAGAGAGGTGGTCTAGGCCGTGCCACTTTTTACACCTCTCTGCAACGCAGCTCTGTGGCACTTACTGGAGGTACCTAGTGGGCTAGTTGGACCCTAGGGTCCCTCAGGATTCAAATGAACTTAATCTCCCAACTAAAAACGGACACAGGGCGTGTTTACACAGTGGTGAAGGGAGGGGACGGGGCCTGAGTTAACATGTGCAAAAAGGCCCTGTGGCCTGTTTTAAGAGGTATTTTTAATCCCCATGCCCTATTATATACTAGGGGCTTACAGAGGAGGTCATGCTAATCACAGGGGGACCCCAACGCATAATGTTCCCTAGTGTATGTAGGTGTTTTCACTGTATTCTAAGTGTCTTTTAACATAGCACTGGCTCTAGGACTGGTTAGTCAGACTCAGTTACCACCAGTATCCGTCTGAAAAAGTTGCTCTTCTTTTTGTTCTTTCTGCACGTTATCCTTCTTCCTGCACTTATCTTCGAATTTGAGGACTTCTGTTGCTTCTTTCTGCACTTCTTTTGTTTCTTTCTGTGCATTTTTTCTTCTTTCTTCACATGTCCTATCTCTGTAGGCATAGTTAGAAATTAGCATTTAAAAAACCTTTGAAATTCAAAGAAAAAAACATAGGTTTCAGGCACGTTATAGTTAGGAATTAGCATTTAAAAAACCTCAGAAATTCACTGAAAAAACCATAGGTTTCAGGGGTGTTATAGTTAGCTGGACTTTTCACTTGTACAAAACCATTGAAATTCCCCCGTTATAGTTAGTTCAGCTAACTATAACTCGCGCGCCCGCAATGCACTGCTGATGACGTCACATATTACATCACTCATGACATGGTCAGTGACATCACTCATGACATCACTGATGACATCTCAAATGACATCACTGATGACATCACTGATGACATCATCCTTGTGATAGAGTGGCAGACCTCCTCTCACCCTAATATAACCTTTGATACACACATTCAAAAATAGAGACTAAAATTTTCAAAACAATGGACATACCAATACCAGTTACAACAACCTCTTCAGTAATTCTAAGATCCACATACACATCCACTCATTCACCAACAGTCCTATACAGTCACTCATACATGTACTCACTCATCATATGTACTCATACACCTATACATCCTGTTACACAATGCCACTCATCCATAGAGTTACTCATACACATAGTCACTCATGCTAATAAAGAATCAACCATACATTTACTTGCATATACAGTTATACACACACCACCACACTTACTTCTACGGAAACTTACACATACTTAGTCTTTTAAACAATCACTTATAGAAACACATACTTATTCATACAGGAACTCTTTCAATCTCTCACTCTCACATATATACACCAATAGTCACATATACTAGTTTAAAACATATGTAGTTACTCATAAAGACACTATTGAGACAGTCATTCACTCACTAACACACCCATACACACACTCATCCACCCATACAGTCCTGCACACATGCTGTGTTCAACACATACAAACAGTGAGTCACTCATTCATGCACCTATGCACTACGTAATACCCCCCACCGAACCATGCAGACACTCAGACTGATACTCAAAAAAACAACTAATAACCTATATAGACACCCATGTAGCTACTCACCAACCCATGCAGCCACTTATACACAAAGTGAGAGACTGATACAGATATTTACATATTTAAACATTACTCACTAAGCCATGTATTCACTATGATACACTTAATCAGTCAGTTACACAATCAATTTTTCAAAAACAAATCATCCATTTAGACACTTATATACCCATTTATTCTTCCATCGACCTTGAGATATACATATATAAAACATATTTAATTTTCAGAAAAACACACATTCACTGGATGATGTCATCAGTGATGTCATCAGTGATGTCATTTGAGATGTCATGAGTGATGTCATGAGTGATGTCACTGACCATGTCATGAGTGATGTAATATGTGACGTCATCAGCAGTGCATTGCGGGCGCGCGAGTTATAGTTAGCTGAACTAACTATAACGGGGGAATTTCAATGGTTTTGTACAAGTGAAAAGTCCAGCTAACTATAACACCCCTGACACCTATGGTTTTTTCAGTGAATATATATATATATATTCACTTAAAAACCATAGGTTTCACACATGTTATAGTTAGCTGGACATTTCCCTCGTAAAAAACCAATGAAATTCCCCCGTTATAGTTAGTGCAGGCAACTCTAACTCACGCGACCGCAATCCTCTGCTGATGACGTCAGATATTACATCACTGATTACATATGTGTCTTTCTGAAAAATAAATATTTGTAATATATGTATAGCTAAAGATTAATGGAAGAAGACATGGGTAAATAGGTGTCTAAATACAGTGATGTAATATCTGACGTCATCAGCAGAGGATTGCGGTCGCGTGAGTTATAGTTGCCTGCACTAACTATAACGGGGGAATTTCATTGGTTTTTTACGAGGGAAATGTCCAGCTAACTATAACATGTGTAAAACCTATGGTTTTTTAAGTGAATTTGCAAGGTTTTTTAAATGCTAATTCCTAACTATAACGTGTGTGAAACCTATGGTTTTTTAAGTGAATATATATATATATATACATATATATATATATATATATATACATATATATATATATGTATATATATATATATATTCTTTCCGAATTGCTCCTTCTGTCTCCCCTCGCCCAAGGCAGGCAGGTCATTCGGTGTCGGCGGAGCGCGCCGACTTTTAGATTCCCAAATTTATTAAGTGTAACGGCCACCACCGAGCTTTTCATTCACCAGGTCTTTTTATTTTGGTAACGCGTTTCGCCTGACAGAGCAGGCTTGATCACACAAAGAGTTGTGGGATGTATACACGTATATACTTTCAGGGAATCAAAACAGAAAACGGACTGCAAACAAACTAGTATTAACCGTGTATGTCAATTTGGCGGCCATTTTAAGCTAGTCAAAGATAGTAACAACAGCATATGTTCAGTCTAGTGCTGTATAGGTCCTTATACGTGTTATTCTTAATATCTGAACTATTGAATTCATAGTTCCAGTCAGACCTATTCTTGGTCCTCAGTGTTACACATGTTAATTCATATTCATTATGCATAGTAACAATAACGATAACCTGTATTCAGTCTAGTGCTGTATAGGTCCTTGTACATGTTATTCTCAGTATCTAAACTGTTAGGTTCATTTCAACCTATTTTTCTCAATATATACTACACATATTAGTTCATTATTCATTAAGCATAGTGCTCTTTGATAAACATACACATGAAGCAATATACTGTTATGCACATAATATTTAGTTAAGCTATGCGAGTTCATGACACAGTGTCAGTATTATTGTCCGCTGTATAATCATTCTCCTTCAATACGTGACGTAATTTTATCCCCACTAAACCAAAAGATCCACACCCAAATCAACAAAATTAGAATTCTGTGCTACCTTTACCCTATATAGTCTATACATTACAGAAAAGAACTAAAACATATCATTAGGAATATGAAGGTTCTCTTATCTGTCATGTGATTCAATTTTCATGTTCTGGAAGAAAAGGGTAGGGGTATGTTACGATTTCCTTCCGGAGTCGGCCCCTTCCTTTCCTCCTAAAATTAAAACAAATTACAAAGTTATTAGATTACACTATTGCAAATTAAAATTGTACTAAATTACCTCTTAATACACAAACATACAGATCAATTAGATATACAGAATACACCATCAGATGAATGTTATTCTCGTAAATGCAAACTCAATTCTTCGTCCTGATTTAATCCTCCTGGATATTTACTTTGTAAGTTAATGATGTGCCAAGACTCCCTCTGTCTCAATTGTAGTTCTCTGTTACCACCCCTTCTATTGTACTCTATCTGTTCGATTGCAAAGAAAGATAAGAGTGAGTTTTTGGATAGGTGGTACTTGGCAAAATGTCTTGCCACAGGGTAGTGTGGATCTTTGTTCTTGATAGCTCGCATATGTTCCAACACTCTCTTTTTTACTGCCAGAGTGGTACTTCCCACATATCTTAAGTGGCAAGGACATTCGAGAACATAAATGACAAATGTGGTTCCACATGTAAGGAATTGTTCGATATTCTTTTCACCTACAGGTGTACTGTATTTTTTCCGCATGTGACTGTTGCGGCACGCTCTACAGTGACCACACGGAAAAAATCCTTTCAAATTAAGGCGTGTGCTTTTTTGGGGTTTGGAAATATCGCCTTTCATCAGAATATCTTTCAGATTTCTGATTTTCCTATAGGTAATTAATGAACGTGTAGGTAAATCCTTTACCAAGCTGGGTTCAGTTTTCAGCGTATTCCAGTTCCTATTCAGAATTTTGGCAATATTTTTGGATTCTGCATTGAATGTGAGGATAACCCTAGGTTGGTTTGCCCCTTCTTTCTCTTCCTCGGGTTTTTCTAGCAGAGTTGTTTTTCTCGAGATGTTCTTCACTTTTTCTACCGCTCTGTCTAGCACCCATTTGGGATATCCCCTCTCTATAAATCTTTCCAACATCACATTTTGTTCTATGCAGAAATCTTCCATGGTACTGCAGTTCCTTCTTGCCCTGAGCAGTTCTCCAAATGGAATGTTCCGTTTCAAGGTTTCAGGGTGGCTGCTCAGGGCATGAAGAAGACTGTTTCCTGCTGTTTCTTTTCTATGTAATTTGGTGCAGATTTTGTTCTGGCGGATTTCCACAGTAACATCTAGAAATTCAATGGCTACCTTGCTTATATTATATGTCAATCTCAAGTTGTAATCATTAACATTCAAGTTGTTTATGAATGCAATAGCTGATTGTTCATCCCCCTTCCATATAATAAAGAGGTCATCGATGTACCTAAGCCATTTAATTATTTTCTCTCCTGCCTCTGTTTGGGTAATGCTTCTCTGTACTTCTTCTTCCCATACCCCAAGAAATAGATTTGCAAAACTCGGGGCAAAACAAGTCCCCATAGCAGTACCGAGGACTTGTTTAAACATTTGCCCGTCGAACATAAAAATGTTATGTGTTAGACAGAATCTTATCATTTCTAGCAATGTCATGGTGTGGTCCAAAAAACAAATTTTTCTTTTTTTCAAATAGTGAAAACAACATTTTAACCCCAATTCATGGTCAATTATGGAATAGAGTGAATTTACATCCATTGTAATCAGTTGATAATCCTCTTCCCACACAATATCATTTATTTTGCCAAGAAAATCCTTGGTGTCTTTAGTGTATGAAGGAAGAGTTACAACGTACTCTCGTAGAAAATAATCTACATATTTAGAAATATATTCTGAAACACACCCAATCGATGATACTATGGGTCTCCCTGGCGGTAAAGTGGCATTTTTATGGATTTTAGGCAATAGGTAGAAACTTGGTAACTTGGGATAGTCTTTTTTCAAGTAGCAGAATTCATCCCATTGTATGAGGCCTTGGTCTTTCCGTGCCGTTAACATTGCCCAAATTTTTATTATGCTGTCATTATATTCTTCCATATTACTTGTCACATAATAGTTATTATCATTCAATTGCTTGAGTGCTTCTTTAATGTACAGACTGCGATCCCATAAGACGATATTACCGCCCTTGTCTGCTGGACGAATTATTATGTTGTCGTCTTCTGCTAGTGATTTTACAAATTCCCATTGGTTTTTAGTGAAATTCGTTTTGGGTTGCTTGTAAGATGGTTTCTTAGTTTGCATGCGGAAAGTAACGAGATCTTTCATTACCGTTTCGTGGAAAGCATCTATGTTGTTGTGCGGTGTCGTGGGATAGAAAACTGATTTAGGTTTAAATCCTGTTTTAGCTGGACAATCAGTAACAATTTCTTCCTCTACATTTGTCATACACTCAGGATCATCATACAGATCCACTAACGTTGTCAAAGTGTTAAGGTCTCCTATTTTGGTATAAGGTATATCATCTATTCCCATAGTGCTATTATTACTTTCATTAGGTGGTCTTACCCATCTGTTGTTGTGCCATTTTTTTAACTTCAGCTTGCGTATAAATTTAAAAATGTCAATTCTAGTTTCTGGGTAGTTAAAGTTACCTGTGGGACAAAATGAGAGACCAAGGCATAGTGTTCTTTTTTCTTCCATGCTGAGTGGTCTATATGATAAATTCACAATAGTTTTGTTTACCATTGTATCTTTCATTGTTTCTGTTGTGTTTGACCACTCTTCTTGTTTCCCATTGGTCTGTATCCACGTCCTCGCCCTCTACTTGATTCTCTGTCGGATTCGCTGTCTTCTTCGCCAGTTTCTTCCTTGTTTCTTCCTCTTCCTCTTGTTTGGAGTCCTCGACCTCTCCCTCTCGTTTTCGGTGGTTGTACTGTTCTCGGAATCTGCCTCCCTGTTCTCATGAGGCGATATTCCTCTAAAAAATTAGTCTGTTGTCTTATTACAGTTGTTGATTCATTGGTACTTCCTTCCTGTGCATCTCCTTCTGGATCACTGCTAGTTATAGAACTAGTGGCACTTGGGATTCTGGCTACCTCCTCAATTGTTACTCCTTGTGCAAGTTTTTCGTACATGTGGTCGTATTTGTGACTATACGTTAGGATTCTCCCACTCTCATAGTCACAGCAATCTCGATGTAGCTTCCGTTGTTTTCTTGCCTTTATATCTTCTTCATGTCGTTTTAATCTTCCTTTAAGATCTGTCATGAATTTACTCACGGCTTCCTGTTCTTTATGTTTCATTATTTCTTCTTCTAAAGTTTTCAATTCATTCATTATTGCCTCTCTGTCTTCCCAGGCATATTTAATTAGGATCATCAACATGCGTTTAGAGCTTGAAGCGGAGTTTTCTGCCCATTCCTGGAGCATTGAAGGATTAGGGGATTCATGGCTGGGTGTAATATATATTCGAAGACCCCTAGGTACCATCTCTTTTTCTACGTAATCTTCCAATGATATGGCCTCCCACCATTTTGAAGTCTCAGACTTTTTTAATTTTTCAAATCGTTTCAGTTTATCTTGCAGAGAACTGTCTTTGGCATTTATTTCTTTATTAACATTTTTATTTTTGTTAGGGGCTCTTGCAAATAGATTTTGCGCAGCACTTCTCCTTTCAGTTTCTTCATCCATTGCTGATATCATCCGTATAGCCAAATGATCTGTTTGTGTAAACAAGGCAGCAACTTGTGTTTACCGAAATTAATTGTTGGGGTGAGAAGAAAAGCACAGGTCTTTTCCAATTACTGTAGGAAAAAATCCTGCTGCAGGTCAAGCTCTATGCGTGCCTATATATATCCACTGGCACGATCTCTTCGACTTAATTGTGGAGCTCCACATATGAATTTAGGAGGGGAAAGCACTTCTTTCGTATTAAGTTTAAACAGAGATCATCAATAAGGAAAAATAAATAGAAGTGCAGAGAATAGTATCGGTCCCGTGCACTTTCTTGTTAATCTTTTATGCTAGTAGCCATGTAGTTAGCAGGCAGTACGAGCGAAAAATCAATAATAGATGGCACAATAACCAGTTCACTGTCAAAGTAATCGATCTAATACCATCTTATTCTTTTCCGGACATATGGACAGTTCGTTTCCCATCCGGATGAATATGCTCAAGGAAACGCAGTAGCGTGTGCGGTAGGAAAGGAGACAGGCGCGTTTCCTCCGACCCGCTCCACTCCCCTGACCCCCCCGTCCACACCACGCGCCAGAGCACTCACCTCTCGGGAGGAACGTTGTTTGGTCTGTCCACAATTTTCCCGATATCCTCCGGTGCACTGCTACGCTTTTCAGTCCGGAGCTGGAAACCAATGCCAGTATGTTGTCGCTGGTTTTTTAAGCGTCAAGTTTGAATATCATCGTCTCGTTTTCACCGTGTACTCGTACCCAGCCGCTATTAGCAGTTTTCTGTTTCTCCGATCTCACGAATATAGTAGTCGATGTGCAACCATGCAGACACTCAGACTGATACTCAAAAAAACAACTAATAACCTATATAGACACCCATGTAGCTACTCACCAACCCATGCAGCCACTTATACACAAAGTGAGAGACTGATACAGATATTTACATATTTAAACATTACTCACTAAGCCATGTATTCACTATGATACACTTAATCAGTCAGTTACACAATCAATTTTTCAAAAACAAATCATCCATTTAGACACTTATATACCCATTTATTCTTCCATCGACCTTGAGATATACATATATAAAACATATTTAATTTTCAGAAAAACACACATTCACTGGATGATGTCATCAGTGATGTCATCAGTGATGTCATTTGAGATGTCATCAGTGATGTCATGAGTGATGTCACTGACCATGTCATGAGTGATGTAATATGTGACGTCATCAGCAGTGCATTGCGGGCGCGCGAGTTATAGTTAGCTGAACTAACTATAACGGGGGAATTTCAATGGTTTTGTACAAGTGAAAAGTCCAGCTAACTATAACACCCCTGACACCTATGGTTTTTTCAGTGAATATATATATATATATTCACTTAAAAACCATAGGTTTCACACATGTTATAGTTAGCTGGACATTTCCCTCGTAAAAAACCAATGAAATTCCCCCGTTATAGTTAGTGCAGGCAACTCTAACTCACGCGACCGCAATCCTCTGCTGATGACGTCAGATATTACATCACTGATTACATATGTGTCTTTCTGAAAAATAAATATTTGTAATATATGTATAGCTAAAGATTAATGGAAGAAGACATGGGTAAATAGGTGTCTAAATACAGTGATGTAATATCTGACGTCATCAGCAGAGGATTGCGGTCGCGTGAGTTATAGTTGCCTGCACTAACTATAACGGGGGAATTTCATTGGTTTTTTACGAGGGAAATGTCCAGCTAACTATAACATGTGTAAAACCTATGGTTTTTTAAGTGAATTTGCAAGGTTTTTTAAATGCTAATTCCTAACTATAACGTGTGTGAAACCTATGGTTTTTTAAGTGAATATATATATATATATACATATATATATATATATATATATATACATATATATATATATGTATATATATATATATATTCTTTCCGAATTGCTCCTTCTGTCTCCCCTCGCCCAAGGCAGGCAGGTCATTCGGTGTCGGCGGAGCGCGCCGACTTTTAGATTCCCAAATTTATTAAGTGTAACGACCACCACCGAGCTTTTCATTCACCAGGTCTTTTTATTTTGGTAACGCGTTTCGCCTGACAGAGCAGGCTTGATCACACAAAGAGTTGTGGGATGTATACACGTATATACTTTCAGGGAATTAAAACAGAAAACGGACTGCAAACAAACTAGTATTAACCGTGTATGTCAATTTGGCGGCCATTTTAAGCTAGTCAAAGATAGTAACAACAGCATATGTTCAGTCTAGTGCTGTATAGGTCCTTATACGTGTTATTCTTAATATCTGAACTATTGAATTCATAGTTCCAGTCAGACCTATTCTTGGTCCTCAGTGTTACACATGTTAATTCATATTCATTATGCATAGTAACAATAACGATAACCTGTATTCAGTCTAGTGCTGTATAGGTCCTTGTACATGTTATTCTCAGTATCTAAACTGTTAGGTTCATTTCAACCTATTTTTCTCAATATATACTACACATATTAGTTCATTATTCATTAAGCATAGTGCTCTTTGATAAACATACACATGAAGCAATATACTGTTATGCACATAATATTTAGTTAAGCTATGCGAGTTCATGACACAGTGTCAGTATTATTGTCCGCTGTATAATCATTCTCCTTCAATACGTGACGTAATTTTATCCCCACTAAACCAAAAGATCCACACCCAAATCAACAAAATTAGAATTCTGTGCTACCTTTACCCTATATAGTCTATACATTACAGAAAAGAACTAAAACATATCATTAGGAATATGAAGGTTCTCTTATCTGTCATGTGATTCAATTTTCATGTTCTGGAAGAAAAGGGTAGGGGTATGTTACGATTCCCTTCCGGAGTCGGCCCCTTCCTTTCCTCCTAAAATTAAAACAAATTACAAAGTTATTAGATTACACTATTGCAAATTAAAATTGTACTAAATTACCTCTTAATACACAAACATACAGATCAATTAGATATACAGAATACACCATCAGATGAATGTTATTCTCGTAAATGCACACTCAATTCTTCGTCCTGATTTAATCCTCCTGGATATTTACTTTGTAAGTTAATGATGTGCCAAGACACCCTCTGTCTCAATTGTAGTTCTCTGTTACCACCCCTTCTATTGTACTCTATCTGTTCGATTGCAAAGAAAGATAAGAGTGAGTTGTTGGATAGGTGGTACTTGGCAAAATGTCTTGCCACAGGGTAGTGTGGATCTTTGTTCTTGATAGCTCGCATATGTTCCAACACTCTCTTTTTTACTGCCAGAGTGGTACTTCCCACATATCTTAAGTGGCAAGGACATTCGAGAACATAAATGACAAATGTGGTTCCACATGTAAGGAATTGTTCGATATTCTTTTCACCTACAGGTGTACTGTATTTTTTCCGCATGTGACTGTTGCGGCACGCTCTACAGTGACCACACGGAAAAAATCCTTTCAAATTAAGGCGTGTGCTTTTTTGGGGTTTGGAAATATCGCCTTTCATCAGAATATCTTTCAGATTTCTGATTTTCCTATAGGTAATTAATGAACGTGTAGGTAAATCCTTTACCAAGCTGGGTTCAGTTTTCAGCGTATTCCAGTTCCTATTCAGAATTTTGGCAATATTTTTGGATTCTGCATTGAATGTGAGGATAACCCTAGGTTGGTTTGCCCCTTCTTTCTCTTCCTCGGGTTTTTCTAGCAGAGTTGTTTTTCTCGAGATGTTCTTCACTTTTTCTACCGCTCTGTCTAGCACCCATTTGGGATATCCCCTCTCTATAAATCTTTCCAACATCACATTTTGTTCTATGCAGAAATCTTCCATGGTACTGCAGTTCCTTCTTGCCCTGAGCAGTTCTCCAAATGGAATGTTCCGTTTCAAGGTTTCAGGGTGGCTGCTCAGGGCATGAAGAAGACTGTTTCCTGCTGTTTCTTTTCTATGTAATTTGGTGCAGATTTTGTTCTGGCGGATTTCCACAGTAACATCTAGAAATTCAATGGCTACCTTGCTTATATTATATGTCAATCTCAAGTTGTAATCATTAACATTCAAGTTGTTTATGAATGCAATAGCTGATTGTTCATCCCCCTTCCATATAATAAAGAGGTCATCGATGTACCTAAGCCATTTAATTATTTTCTCTCCTGCCTCTGTTTGGGTAATGCTTCTCTGTACTTCTTCTTCCCATACCCCAAGAAATAGATTTGCAAAACTCGGGGCAAAACAAGTCCCCATAGCAGTACCGAGGACTTGTTTAAACATTTGCCCGTCGAACATAAAAATGTTATGTGTTAGACAGAATCTTATCATTTCTAGCAATGTCATGGTGTGGTCCAAAAAACAAATTTTTCTTTTTTTCAAATAGTGAAAACAACATTTTAACCCCAATTCATGGTCAATTATGGAATAGAGTGAATTTACATCCATTGTAATCAGTTGATAATCCTCTTCCCACACAATATCATTTATTTTGCCAAGAAAATCCTTGGTGTCTTTAGTGTATGAAGGAAGAGTTACAACGTACTCTCATAGAAAATAATCTACATATTTAGAAATATATTCTGAAACACACCCAATCGATGATACTATGGGTCTCCCTGGCGGTAAAGTGGCATTTTTATGGATTTTAGGCAATAGGTAGAAACTTGGTAACTTGAGATAGTCTTTTTTCAAGTAGCAGAATTCATCCCATTGTATGAGGCCTTGGTCTTTCCGTGCCGTTAACATTGCCCAAATTTTTATTATGCTGTCATTATATTCTTCCATATTACTTGTCACATAATAGTTATTATCATTCAATTGCTTGAGTGCTTCTTTAATGTACAGACTGCGATCCCATAAGACGATATTACCGCCCTTGTCTGCTGGACGAATTATTATGTTGTCGTCTTCTGCTAGTGATTTTACAAATTCCCATTGGTTTTTAGTGAAATTCGTTTTGGGTTGCTTGTAAGATGGTTTCTTAGTTTGCATGCGGAAAGTAACGAGATCTTTCATTACCGTTTCGTGGAAAGCATCTATGTTGTCGTGCGGTGTCGTGGGATAGAAAACTGATTTAGGTTTAAATCCTGTTTTAGCTGGACAATCAGTAACAATTTCTTCCTCTACATTTGTCATACACTCAGGATCATCATACAGATCCACTAACGTTGTCAAAGTGTTAAGGTCTCCTATTTTGGTATAAGGTATATCATCTATTCCCATAGTGCTATTATTACTTTCATTAGGTGGTCTTACCCATCTGTTGTTGTGCCATTTTTTTAACTTCAGCTTGCGTATAAATTTAAAAATGTCAATTCTAGTTTCTGGGTAGTTAAAGTTACCTGTGGGACAAAATGAGAGACCAAGGCATAGTGTTCTTTTTTCTTCCATGCTGAGTGGTCTATATGATAAATTCACAATAGTTTTGTTTACCTTTGTATCTTTCATTGTTTCTGTTGTGTTTGACCACTCTTCTTGTTTCCCATTGGTCTGTATCCACGTCCTCGCCCTCTACTTGATTCTCTGTCGGATTCGCTGTCTTCTTCGCCAGTTTCTTCCTTGTTTCTTCCTCTTCCTCTTGTTTGGAGTCCTCGACCTCTCCCTCTCGTTTTCGGTGGTTGTACTGTTCTCGGAATCTGCCTCCCTGTTCTCATGAGGCGATATTCCTCTAAAAAATTAGTCTGTTGTCTTATTACAGTTGTTGATTCATTGGTACTTCCTTCCTGTGCATCTCCTTCTGGATCACTGCTAGTTATAGAACTAGTGGCACTTGGGATTCTGGCTACCTCCTCAATTGTTACTCCTTGTGCAAGTTTTTCGTACATGTGGTCGTATTTGTGACTATACGTTAGGATTCTCCCACTCTCATAGTCACAGCAATCTCGATGTAGCTTCCGTTGTTTTCTTGCCTTTATATCTTCTTCATGTCGTTTTAATCTTCCTTTAAGATCTGTCATGAATTTACTCACGGCTTCCTGTTCTTTATGTTTCATTATTTCTTCTTCTAAAGTTTTCAATTCATTCATTATTGCCTCTCTGTCTTCCCAGGCATATTTAATTAGGATCATCAACATGCGTTTAGAGCTTGAAGCGGAGTTTTCTGCCCATTCCTGGAGCATTGAAGGATTAGGGGATTCATGGCTGGGTGTAATATATATTCGAAGACCCCTAGGTACCATCTCTTTTTCTACGTAATCTTCCAATGATATGGCCTCCCACCATTTTGAAGTCTCAGACTTTTTTAATTTTTCAAATCGTTTCAGTTTATCTTGCAGAGAACTGTCTTTGGCATTTATTTCTTTATTAACATTTTTATTTTTGTTAGGGGCTCTTGCAAATAGATTTTGCGCAGCACTTCTCCTTTCAGTTTCTTCATCCATTGCTGATATCATCCGTATAGCCAAATGATCTGTTTGTGTAAACAAGGCAGCAACTTGTGCTTACCGAAATTAATTGTTGGGGTGAGAAGAAAAGCACAGGTCTTTTCCAATTACTGTAGGAAAAAATCCTGCTGCAGGTCAAGCTCTATGCGTGCCTATATATATCCACTGGCACGATCTCTTCGACTTAATTGTGGAGCTCCACATATGAATTTAGGAGGGGAAAGCACTTCTTTCGTATTAAGTTTAAACAGAGATCATCAATAAGGAAAAATAAATAGAAGTGCAGAGAATAGTATCGGTCCCGTGCACTTTCTTGTTAATCTTTTATGCTAGTAGCCATGTAGTTAGCAGGCAGTACGAGCGAAAAATCAATAATAGATGGCACAATAACCAGTTCACTGTCAAAGTAATCGATCTAATACCATCTTATTCTTTTCCGGACATATGGACAGTTCGTTTCCCATCCGGATGAATATGCTCAAGGAAACGCAGTAGCGTGTGCGGTAGGAAAGGAGACAGGCGCGTTTCCTCCGACCCGCTCCACTCCCCTGACCCCCCCGTCCACACCACGCGCCAGAGCACTCACCTCTCGGGAGGAACGTTGTTTGGTCTGTCCACAATTTTCCCGATATCCTCCGGTGCACTGCTACGCTTTTCAGTCCGGAGCTGGAAACCAATGCCAGTATGTTGTCGCTGGTTTTTTAAGCGTCAAGTTTGAATATCATCGTCTCGTTTTCACCGTGTACTCGTACCCAGCCGCTATTAGCAGTTTTCTGTTTCTCCGATCTCACGAATATAGTAGTCGATGTGCATTCCATCTCCCAAAATCCTAATAGTGTTGAGCTTTTCACCGCCGGCCTCGGGAGACTCCATTAAACATTCTTTCCAAATTGCTCCTTCTGTCTCCCCTCGCCCAAGGCAGGCAGGTCGTTCGGTGTCGGCGGAGCGCGCCGACTTTTATATTCCCAAATTTATTAAGTGTAACGACCACCACCGAGCTTTTCATTCACCAGGTCTTTTTATTTTGGTAACGCGTTTCGCCTGACACAGCAGGCTTGATCACACAAAGAGTTGTGGGATGTATACACGTATATACTTTCAGGGAATCAAAACAGAAAACGGACTGCAAACAAACTAGTATTAACCGTGTATGTCAATTTGGCGGCCATTTTAAGCTAGTCAAAGATAGTAACAACAGCATATGTTCAGTCTAGTGCTGTATAGGTCCTTATATTATTCTTAATATCTGAACTATTGAATTCATAGTTCCAGTCAGACCTATTCTTGGTCCTCAGTGTTACACATGTTAATTCATATTCATTATGCATAGTAACAATAACGATAACCTGTATTCAGTCTAGTGCTGTATAGGTCCTTGTACATGTTATTCTCAGTATCTAAACTGTTAGGTTCATTTCAACCTATTTTTCTGACTAAGATAAGGTTGGCCAGAGTGGAAAACAAGCAAGCAATTAGGGACAGATAAATCACTGTGAAAAAGGAGGCGTGGGAGGCATTACACACGGCCTCTGTAGCTAAAGACAGTGCGGCATTTTGGAAAGCAGTCAAGGCACCATTTCTGCACAATGATGTTGGGCCTTCCCTTGAAATTGCAATTAGTGAGGAACAATGGATTAACCATTTTTCACGAGTATATAATGGCAAAGTAAACCGGGTTGAGATGGATAAACATGTATAGGAGGATCACAGCTTGAAGCTCTCACCCCAGCATCACAACTTACTGTTTACTCTGGACGAGGTGGAGTGTGCACTTTCTGTCAGCAAGGGTGGCAAGGCCCCTGGACCAGACGGAATCCATGTAGACTTGTTCAAATCAGATACTCCTCTGTGGGGGGCCTATTATAGTTCAGGTGCTTACCGCTAGCTGCAGCACTGCTTTTCTACCTACCTGGGTAGAATCCAAGATTGTGCCCATTTTTAAATAGGGTGATAGACAGGACCCGGAGTGCTATAGGCCAATTTCCTTATTAGATGCAATAACCAAAATAGCGGGCAGAATAATTCTAGAACGCCTCCAAGATTGGGCTGAGGAGAATTCTGTTCTATCTGACCTGCAATACGGCTTCCGAGCCAGACTGGGGATGGTGGAGCAGGGTCTAAATTTGTCCACCCTGGTGGGGAAATACCCGAGGGCTAAGAAGGGGAACCTGTTTTTAGAGTTTGTTGACCTTACGACCGCGTTTGACTGCATGGTTCATAGTAAGCTTTGGTCAATTTTAGAAGTTATGGGAGTTGATGTTCAGATCATTAATTTTTTTAAACAATTTTATAGTGATGCCAAGGCACGCGTGTGCTGCAGCTTGAAGGGCGAACGCTCGGCCGCTTTTCCGATTAGGAGCAGAGTCAGGCAAGGCTGTGTCCTGGCCCCGTTCCTTTTTAACCTTTACATCAATGGATTGGGGGAGGCTCTTCTTAAAGATAACCATCACTCCCCTCAAGTGGCCGGACTCCCAATACCAGCACTCCTATATGCGGACGATGCGGTGCTGATGTGCCGCACACAAGGAGGTCTTCAGAGAGTGCTTGATAGTTTTTCTCTATTTATGAATGATCTTGGTTTAAGAATAAATTCCTCCAAGACTTTCATTATGCTTGCACCCCTGGCATCAAGAGATCTAGAGATATGTTTGTGTCAGGACAGAAGATTGGGGTAACCAAGAGGATTTCATATCTGGGTATTCTGTTTGCCCATAACGATAACTGGGCGCATGTAGTTGCAGCGCAAAAACTGGTACTCTTACGAACAACATCTCCCCTTACCACCTTTGGCAGAAAACTTTGGGCAAAAGACCACCAGAGGAACTTATTACAATCTATAAGGCAAAGTGTGTTTCAGCTGTAGTTTATGGGGCAGGAGTTTGGGGGTTTACCTATCTGCTCCCTATCCAACGAGCAGAATTCTTTCCTAAGATACATTTTAACCGACCCTAATGGTACCTCAGCGTGTATATGCCATGCGGAGTTGGGGCTCCCCTTCATCACTGATTTAATAAAGCTTAAGCCTGTGCTATTATGGCATAGGCACTGGACTAAAGAAGATGCAACATTGAACAGAGATATTCTCTTGGATACCTTGAAATTAGAAGGGGCTTTGAGGATCCCATGAATAAGATATGTCTGCAACTTTTTAAATGATTTGGGCTATCTAGAGTATTTTACTAACCCTAGTACCATTCGATCAATAACTAGGAAGGAATTAAGAAAAGATGGCATTCTGCTGTTGGACTCCATTAGAATGTCCACCGAGATACTAAAACCTACAGTCCTGCACAACCAATTGATTTTTACTTCCTTTAATATCCAACCCTATTTAACTTTCGTATCAGGCGCTCATGACAGGTTTTTATTAACCCGATTCAGGTTGGGGTTTTATCACAGATTAGTTACCCTTCCTAAGATGAATGATTGGGCTCAAGACCTCCAACCATGTCCCTGCGATAACATTTCTGCCCAATCCACGATTCATGTTGTCCTTTTTTGTACATTTTATTCCCAAGCGAGGAGTAAGTATTTAGTACCCGTTTTAATGTGGTTCGGACTTCGACAGTGCCAACCTGCTTTTCTGGCATTCCAACAACTGGACAACTAGCATAGTGTTTTTAGGAAAGCAATGTTCTTGAGGAAAGTGATGAGCCAAAGGAAATGTATGCTCATTTAATTATTTTACATGAAAGAGGGCTATGCTAGTTTAATTCTGTTCTAATTGATATTTTTACTGAATTTTCACTGAATGTGACGAAAAATTTATTTTCTCCTTTTTTAATGTGTTTTTATGATTGTCTGCTATGAGGAAAGTGATGAGCTAAAAGAAATATATGCTCACTTAACTGTTTTTCTATGAAAGAGGACTATGTTAATTTAATACTATTTTAATTATTATTTTAAGTGAAATTGTACTGTATGTCATGTGCTTTTATGATTCTCTGATATAAAAATCGAATAAAGCCTTCTTTTGCTTAGATTTTTTGATTTGACCTTCCAAAGGAGGAGTTTGTTCTTCAGTAAATAATACAATTGGCCTTGATGTGCTGGTAGTTTTCCAATTGTGCGTGGGGGGCGGTGAGTGATTTCCCCTACCACCACTATATGGGAAGGGAGAAAGATGAGTTTGGAGGGGCAAGATCACTGCCAGTTTACAAAGGTAGTCCATCTCTGCAAGATTCCAAAATAACCATAAGATTCTCAGGTATGTACAAATATATTCAGATGCAAAGGTAACATGATTTGTCTACTCTTTGCTCTACAAATGTAATGCAATATTATGCATTTATGATTATTTTCTCATCCTCATGGCATTCGCCCTCAGATGTTCATCGAAACCCTGACTGAGAGAAGAGATGAGCACAGGACCAAGTGATTACACAAAGTTTACATCACATGTAACTTGATTTTACTTTTGTTTGCCCTTAGGAAATGTAATGGCATTCTTCCTCAGATGTTCGTCAAAGTCCTGGCTGAGAGAAGTGAGGACAGGGCCAAGCATTTGCACAGAGTCTAAAAGGCATAACTACGTGCTGAGCCCAGCACACCCTGGGGAACAGGCTTTGAACTCAGGGTCCCTCCAGAATGGAAAAACATCAGTTGAAAGGACGTTATTATTACCATAAAATACATAAATCTTTAGCATTAGCGATGCACTGTGAAACATGCAACTATAAACTTCTCCAATTTGCTTCACATGGCCTCACGTGACACAGTTTGTGATAATTTTTGTGTGTATGACACACAGTCCAGAGGGTGAATCCGGCCACCGTGGGCAGTGGCCCTGGGGTATTGGCTGCAATTTAGCCTACAGACTGCGGTACAGTCCACGGAAGTAGCAGCAACAGCAAAGACAACGATCCCGGTTTATTTACTGGTGGAGGCGGCGGCAGTTGCGGTCGGGGCAGAGTGGTGCAGAAGGGTCATGCAGCTTGCAGGGAGGAGGCAAGTGGCTGATAGTGGGATATGGAATCTGTTGCAGATATACCAGGGAAACGTTAGCCTAGCTACTTAATATTGGGGACCCAAGTCATCGCCAAGTGGATACCCTGTTATATGACTAGCAGTCTCGGAAGACTTGTGTATAAGAAAACAGACTCAAAGCTAGGGAAAAGAGTTTGTGACGGCATGATAAGATACCTTATAACAAATCAAAAATATGGGGTGGACATGCACAAAGGAGGGATCGAGGAAGTGGCGTTGTAAAAAGGCTCCCGGACCATGAACATTATTGGTGTGAAACTTTTAGAAAAGTATCACAGGTATCCTGGAAAGTAACATGAAAATCAGACCATCGGGGTAGAATAACTTTTTTTAAAATCTTTTTTTGATGTGATATATTCAGTGACACAGAAAAAGAAAGAGAATTGTAAAATGTTCTGGACATGAGCATACATAGGGCCACTGAGACAAGTGATTCAATTGAAGGATCAAAGACGTTACAATGCAACTAACATCAACCAAGAACAATCCCAAGATATATTAGGAAAGAATGCAAAGGGGGAAGGGTGGTATAAAGGTGGGGGGTCAGCCATTCATAAAAAAGGGAGGAAGAGAACCTCTCACAGCTGTGTTCCTTTTGCCACAGTAAGGATACGAGACTAAGATGCGGCGTGCCACATAACGGCCTGCACGCCACCGAAGGCACCCAACATGGAAGACAAAAATAACAAGCATTGGCATAGCCAATAGGTCTCGCTTTTGGGACCTTATAAGTGTTTAGCCATGCAACAGTTGTATAACTAAATACTTATAAGGTCCCAAAAGCGAGACCTATTGGCTATGCCAATGCTTGTTTCTGTTTATTACTGCTCTGTAGTAATAGCGGCACCCGTGCTTCAGCTTAAACATCTTAAGCTAAAGTCGGGTGCCGAGATTGCATCAAAAGTAAAGAATTGTCTATTTCTTTACTTTTGAAGCAATCTCAGCACACAACTTCAGCCTAAGATGTTTAAGCTAAAGCACGGGTGCCACCATTACTACATAGAAGTAATAAACAGAAAAAAAAAAGAATTGGCTCACGGAGAACATCAAAGCGGCCGTGCCTCCGCAAAAGTTCAAGCGCATCACGCGCGCCCTCGCGCATGCACTGTAGCTCTAGGCTGGCCATGGTAGCACTTTTTTGAGCCCTCACAAAAAGTCTCGTCATGCGCTGGGTCAGGCGAGACCTAAAAATGGCTGCTATCCTATGGCTTGCCCAGGAAGAGTAGGAGGGCAGTCAACTTCCGCAGCTCCGAAAGAACCTCCTTAACATAGCTCAACAGCGCTACGTGGGGAGTACGCTCAAGTCGCAAATCCATTATCTCATCAATAGCACCGAAAGCAAGGCCCAAGCTAAATGGAGGAAACCAGCGCACAGGACAGAGAATCTAGCACAGCAATCATTGTCTAGGAAGCCCAGTCTATGCAGCCGCTCTGGGGTACAGTAGAGTCTGGGTAGATATTTAGAATGCACCAGATGGCGCGTATAATTGGGCGATAGCGCCCAAACCTGAGTGCAGCAGAAGCACCACTGTTCCTCTGAAATGGGGACTGCTAAGTCCCCGGCCAATGCCTGGCGAGCCCAGCATATAGCCTGGCAATGAGCCTGCACAGAGAAGTGTTCACAAGTAGAGCCTCAAACACCTAAAAGGTGGGGGGCACTGCAGGAAATTAAAGGTGAATCGTTTGTATCGCCGCTCTGAGCTTATAATATGTTAGCCTGTTTATCATGTTGGTGTTGTGTTCCTGTAGGGCCTGCTGTAATCTAATGAAGAAGCCTTCTGGGTATAAGTCCCCCATAGTAGTGAGTCACAGCTTTAGTAATCTGTCACACGTGCTGGCATTTTGGGTGATGGGTAGCCAACTTTGTCAATCACTACCCTTGGGCGCTATGGGGTCTAGAACAGTGCTGTCCAGAGGGGGCACGGGGCAGTATAATCATGTTCAGGTGCCATGTGAGCCATAAATTGTGTGTGGAATGGCCAATATTAATAAACAGCCTCCCACATGACCTTAATTGCTTTAATGCTAGCTAATATATAGCATACGAATGGGTCATTGACTAATGATTTCTCCACACACAAGTCTAAGTTTCATAAAAAAGCTTTTATTTATTTTCTATTTCATTATTCACTTATATAAAAAGGCAATCAAATAACAATCTTAACAATCTTAATTTGTGTTATCATATATTCTTTAAACAATGTGGTTTCTTGACATTATCTCGAAAAGTTTCAACAGTAATATTTTTTATAATGATCTTAATCTGTGCACAGAAAAAACAATCATGATTTGTACACAAATTCTTTAAGTCTTTTTTCTTCAAGAAACAAACATCAATTTTGCTATCTGAAAAAGCTGACCCCACATTTACACCTCATTCATCTACTCATCACTCATGTCACTGACTTATACTAGACACACTCACCCTGCCCAGTACAGCATCGCAAACACAGATGAAAACAAAATCGGGGTAAGACCAATAACCCTCTAATGCTATGCTGATAGGTGGGACATCATACTCTCAGGTCAACGTACGTTTCAATGGATATAAAACATTAACTCCATCTTCATCAGTACCTATCAGTTCTTTTTGTTATCTTTTTTTCTTAAAGGTAAATTGTGGGGAATCTGTTATTTCTTGCTGTACTATCAATACACTCCAGCTGGAGTGTTATTGACCCCTGAGCCCTAGGAAGTCATTCAAGAAATCTGCTGGCAAGAACTATTACAAAATTCTACGCGCATCTTTTTCATTTCAATTTATGAAGCTCCGATTTTATATACACATTGGATGAGCTCTGGTTATTCCAATGCGGGGGGCTAACGCACTTCGCTGTTCTATTTTTCTCCTTTTTCTTTTGTATTGGATGGCTTTATCGATTGATTGTATAGGTATTCGCTGCCACAGGACTTACTGACAGCGTCTATTCAGTGCGTTGGATACGCTAGAGTCTACTCGTGCGGCATGGCGGTCTCTGCTGCTCCCGGCCAATGTGGAATAGCCAATAAAATGCAAACTGCACCTGAGTGCGGTAGTAGTAAAGGTCCATGGGGTCCAATGCCCAACTTATCGAATTCATCGAAAGAAACCACACCCTGGACCCCTCCCAATCAAGCTTCAGATGCAACCACAGCACTGAGGCTGCAAAAGACGACATCTGCTCTCTAATCGACCGAGGAGAAAACGCAGCCCTCATCCTCCTGGACCTCTCAGCTGCCTTCAACACCATCTCCCACCACACCCTTTGCACAAGACTCCATGACGCCAGAATACGCAGCAAAGCCTAAGAGTGGATCATCTCCTTCTACACCGGCCGAACCAAGAGAGTCAAACTCCCACTGTTCTCCTCAGAACCTACAGAGATCAGCTGCGGAGTTCCTCAGGGCTCCTCTCTGAGCCCCACTCTCTTCAACATCTACATGGGCCCGCTTGCAGCCATCGTCAGAAACCACAGACTCAACATTGTCTCCTACGCCGACAATACCCAACTGATTCTCACCTCCACCGATGAACCTAAGAGCAACTTTCACAACGCTATTAAGTCAGTTACTGCATGGGGGGACAGCTGCCTCAAATTCAACAGCGACAAATATGAAATCCTCATCCTGGGCACCACTCCCTCCACCTTGGATGACTCCTCATGGCTCGCAGTGCTCGGAAAGCCCCCACACCCACCGACCACGCATGTAACCTCAGCATTATCCTTGACCCCTCACTCTTAATGAACCACCAAATCAACGCCACTTTATCCTCCTGCTTCCACACGAATTGCCTGCTTCATAAGAATTTCAAGTGGATCCCCACTGAGTCAAGAAGATCGCTCACCCAGGCATTCGTCAGCAGCAAGCTTGACTACGGCAATGCACTCTATGCCGGCGCCACCCAAACATCCAGAACACCTCTGCCAGACTTATCCTGGACATTCCCCACCACAGCCACATCTCTGGTCAATTGAGAGGCCTTCGCTGGCTAACTATCAACAAACGAATCACCTTCAATTGCTAGAGCAGATTTTCTGTTTGAAAATCTATCGGTTTTTTTTAAAAGCTCTGGTTTGTCTATTTGTCGAACTAACACTAATCATTAATTGTTAATTACTTGTTTTGTGTAAGTGTTTTTACTTATCAACATGTGTGTTTTAACAAGAGAGAGTTACACGTGGGAACGCGTATGTGTGCTAACTAATAATAACGTGCATGTTTACATGTTAAAATGTTGCTGTGTGCTGTTTATTTTAAAGCACAAAACGCTTTTGGATTAATGCTTTTTTGTGTTGCGAAGGCTAGATAGTTACATACACATAAGGTATTAGTGGGGTTAACACTGTTTAATCACTATGCTGTGGTAACGTTGTTTTTGTCTCTTTTAATTAAGATGGTCTATTGTGGCCTATTGTGGCCTGACCAAACATGGCCGCCGTTTGCAGCCTAGCCTCGAGTGAGAGTTTGTGATGAAAAAGGCCTTGCTGAATATGGATGCGAGTCATCTGTCCATAGTCCTTGCCTGGTTAAAACTTTCCGTGAGGACAGCAGCAGTTCTGGGCAAGTCTCCAGATGCATTGGGACAGCCTTTGCAGCCTTGGAAAACAAAGGAGCCTTAAAGAAAGACTCTGAACTCTGAGCTCACCAGAGGAAATGTGGATGTTGAAGAAGATACTTTTTAATATTCAGTTCCTGTTCTGTCTTTTTATTTTTGTGATTTTTCCTGAGCGGAGATTTTCCAAATGTAGCAATGCTACATCCTTTCCTTCTCGCTTTGCTCAGAGGTTCAGCGGACGCGATGAATACTTTTGTTTCTTTCCTTTGTTCAGAACACTATAAAAATTGTTAGCCTAGAGAGGGTTTGAGGCCACTTGCCACTTTGCCAGGATCGATGCTGAGAGGACGGCGACTCGAGAGACTTTTTACTGAGAGACCTGTCCTGACCCATTCTGACATTTAGCTAGAATAGGTAATTATGAGAATGATGATTTATTCTGATTTACTTTCTTTGACTAATTTTAGATAAAGTACCATAACTTTGAATACGATGTTGGTTATTATTTCTTGTCAATTATTGAGTATTCTATTCTGATTATTGTTGTATAGATTGTTTAGATTATGTTACAGGACAGTCACAATAACCAGGTCTTATCGACCTCGATATAGATGCAGGGTGTTTAGGGGTTTTCTTTCCACAGGTTCAATGCTGATAGAGTATTTGAGCGTATGTTAGTGAAATGGGCCCTAGTGTGTGATGAGTGTATGTGCGTGTAACTGTGAAACTACTCTATCCGTGGAAGTAAGGATATTATATACACCCTGATCTCTATCAATTTCCTGGTAGCAGAGGATGGTTATTGATGATTGTCTTGATCTGATTAGATTGCTTGTACATTAGCTTATTGATTATTGATTATTGATTGATGTTGGTATATGTACTAATACTATATGTTGGAGTCGTCATGTTGAGTTATATGTAGTGCTTCTGGAATTTGGGAGCTAGTAGCAGTTCCGTAGTAGGGCAGAGGGAAGTATATGCTGCTCTCGGGAAAGACGGGATTGTAGGAAAACGTGTGACAATTGAAGTTGCGCGTCACATTGTCTGGGTTCGGAATCAGTGACATTGTCGTATGTTACTATTAGATATATTTCTGGTATATAAGGAGTGCGTATGGTACCGAAGGTTATCTGTGAAACTCTGGTCTTAAGTCCCAGGGTTCCGTAAGGTTCACCGTTAAAGCTTATCGCGGGAGAAGTAATAGGTATTCTCTGAGCTTGTTTGAGGAACTGGGCAGAGGTAAGCTGCTTAGTTGATGTGTGTTATAATTCTGTAGTGGGACAGATTGTTCGCTGTTCTCGGGAAGCAGGATTCTGTGTGTATGTACTATATTTTCTTGTATGAATGTGCGTGAATGCATATACATTTAATTGATTGTAAGACTCTTTGGACAAGTCCTAGAGGAAACAGTTAAGGAATGTATGAAAGTCCGTTATTCTTGTGAAATAGATTTTTCTTTACTATTCTGTGGTTAGCGAAGCAGACAATGGAGATGTTTATATGTTGTAACTAATAGATTTGTCGAAGTTTTGACACGAAGTCTACTGAAGAGATTTTGTAAAGGAGGGGTAGACGAGTGACAGGAGACAGGAGACAGAGACTGCAGCGGCTGCTGACGTCATAGAGACCGCGCTCTGATTGGATAGTGGATCAGAATAGTGCTCGCGCTAGGATTGGTGTGTTGGTGTGAGCCGCGCAAGGATTGGAAGAGCTATTCTAGTGACGTAGACGCTCCAGGATTGGTGCGTTAGTGTGAGTCGCGCTGTTATTGGTTGAAAAATCGTATTGTATATTTATAATACGGAAGGGATTAGAAAGTTTTGGAAAACGCTAAAATGTATTACCAAGAAGAGAAAAAGAAGAAAACATTCTTTGGAAGAATTAAAAGGTGGTTTGACAAGGATAAAGATGTTAAGACGAGAGAGGGTGAATTGTTACCTCCAGCGAAAACACCTGCATCCTTCAAGGCTGCAAGATATGGGTATCATACCTGTATATGGTTGGAGAACTGGGTTAGGTATACCAAAGAGGATGGTGTTCTAGCATTTCCAGAACATGGTTCATTTAATCTGGCCGTGTTGAGAAATTTACGGGAAAAGATGTTATGTCTTGACCCAAAACCAAGGCCGACACAGTCTGAGGCTTTAGTGGAATGGGAAGAGGAAGTACATGAGCGAGAAAAACAGAGGTCTGGAGGACATTACAGATATATGTTCGGGAGGAGACATGATCGTGAAACTCATCATGATCGAATGAAAAGATGGCGAGATGCTAGTATGTCACAGGGATTATATCCGATGAGAACAGTTGAAGGGGGAGCAGAGAGGGTTCCTGAGTCAGAAGTGAGAAGATATGGAGTTAATGATTATGAGGATGAGGTCTTGAATGACATGATTTACAAGAGACCACCTCCATATAGACCAGAACCAGAAGAGAGTACCCCAATTGTTTCTCTGATAAGAGATACAGTGTGTATCACTGAGACAGAAAATGTGACACCTGAGTTAAGAAGTGGTAATCCTTTCAGGG
Source organism: Triturus cristatus (assembly GCF_964204655.1). Lineage (NCBI taxonomy): Eukaryota > Metazoa > Chordata > Amphibia > Caudata > Salamandridae > Triturus > Triturus cristatus. The sequence goes on along the minus strand of NC_140581.1, from coordinate 342,034,142 downwards.
AGAGAGAGAATCGATGTGGTAACGGGAATACAAGAGAATTAGCCAGAACTACATCAGAGTTAACTGAAAAGATTAGGGAGTTAACAAAGAATCTGGAAGCTGTTACGGTACCTGTAACCATAGGTCCGATAATGCCTGTGTTTGATAACCAGAGGACAGGTGAAAATGGTTTGGTGATTCCATATGTTGGGAATAAGATGACAAGTTCAGCTGGTCCCTCAGGAGATTCAGGAAGAAGGACGGAGAGTAGTGATCTGAGACAATCCAGACATGACACATGTAGTGAAGGACTGGATGCTAGTGAAGCTAGTTGTTCAGGGATGCCGATTTTAGAACCGCAAAAGAAAGTGGTTCCAGTGAGGAAAACTACTGAAATTACAGCTGAAGATTTGAATGATTGGATGAAAGTTCTTAAAAAGAGGGATAAAGATTCACAAGCAATTGATGTGGCTAGGTTACGTGTAGAATTAGAAGAGCTTGTTGCAGGGACAGTTCCAACAGAGATTCTTAAAAATCATCATGAAGGGGAGCTGTTGTTTATGTGTAAAAACATTACCTGGAGAGCAAGAAAACCACATGATAGGTTAAGAGCAATAGCGAATGAACAGGGAGTTGACATGGATAAAGTGAAAGCTTTGCAGAAAACTTACAGGATGGATTTCACGGACAAAGACATAGAAAATCTGAATGGTGCTGGTAGAACAGGACAGATTAAAGAAATGGTCGCATTGTTGCGAAGATGGGGAGATGTAGAAAAGTGGAAGGATAGGTGGTACAAGAAAAGAGAAGAATCAGAGGATAGGACTTATTCAGCATTTCCTGTGAGAGAAAAGGAGAAACCAGTGGATAATTATCCTATGAGAGAAATACCTGGAGGAGGATATGTACATGTTCCATGGACCAGACAGGATATTTTATCATTTACGAATGATTTCCCTCGATTGAGAGAAAAGCCCGTCGAGTGGTATAGGCAGGTAGACAGGTTTGTGAAATTGTCAAAAGTGCTGTGGATTGACCTGAATAGTCTGTTTGATATAATTGTTCCAGCAGACTTGTGGACTGAGTGTAAAATAGTTGTGAGTTGGCCTACTGAGGAATATCCAAGAGATCAGGGAACAGGAGCACCAGATCCAGAGGTAATGAGAAAGTATGAACAGGTGATGGTATACCTGAAGAGTAAGGTACCTCCAAAAGAGACAGACTGGGTTAAAATAGATCGAACACAACAGGAAGCAAACAAATCAGTTCATGCTTTTTACGAGAGGCTGATACTGGCTTTTAAACAATTCAGTGGAGATGAACACCTGGGTGACAAAGATTTGAGTCATTTTGTATACAGATTTGTATATGGCCTGAGACCTGAGATTAGTGAGAGAATTCGTGAACACACAGTGGATTGGCAGAGTAAGAAAATAGATGAGATTCTGAGACATGCGAAATACTTCAGTGATGAAATTGAAGCAAAGCAGAGAAAGCTGAAAGAGAAAGCAATGTGGGCACAAGTGAAGGTTGCGGAAAGACAGGAAGCACAGTTGGTGGAACAGGCGAATAGTGCAGGAAATAATGCAGGGAATAGACCTAGATATGCAGGAAAAAGAAAGGGGAATCTTGAGGAAGCTAAAAAAAAGTTCCCATGTCACAACTGTGGCCAACTGGGACATTGGAGATCAGAATGTACCAATCCACCATTAATGAATAATGAGGGAAAATCCTTGAATCAACAGGTGCAGAACGAAGGAAATAATCAACAGCAGCAACAACAGAAAGTTGTGAGACAGCAGAGTCAAGAGCCAAAACCGCCCTTGCCGCAGAATAGAGGGTCACAAAAGTATAATCAGGATTCAGGATTCTACAATGATGAACAGGTAAACAAACCAAGGCGTTCTAACCAGGTACAGCAGTACTTGTTAAAGAATGAAGGGAGTGAATCTGAGGGTGATTATTGACGGTGCCGAAGAGAGGAGGAAGAGTGCATACTTGGTGCAACTCTAGAAATAGACCAGGCAGGACCATTTGTAGATGGGAAAATAAATGAAGAAAGTGTTACTTTTTTAGTAGACACAGGTGCGACAAGATCAACTGTCAGGTCAACAGATATTAGAAATCTTCCTCTCTCGGATGAAGCAATCCAAGTAGTTGGTGTAGCAAATACACAAATCAGGACACGTCTTACTGAACCGGTAAGAGTACAAATAGGGAAATTTTCAGACATGCACAGATTTATCGTCTGTGACACTAGTCCAGTGAACCTGTTAGGTAGGGATCTGTTGTGCAAAATGAACTGCACAATTTTCTGTACACCGGATGGAATAGCCTTTGAAACACCAGATGAGGATGTTTTGTACCGAATGACTCTAGGAAATAGAGAAAGTGAAATGGTTGGTGCATTTGCTGTGTTTAAGCCGGAGGATTTGCCTCAAGAGCTGAGAGACACAGTGAAAAGGGCAGTTTGGGATTTTACTGGAGAGGATGTGGGATTGATGAATAATGTAGATCCTGTGAAAATTTCAGTGAAAGAGGGAATTACTTATCCTAACATTCCTCAGTACAAAATGACACCAGAAATAATTGAAGGAATAACTCCTATAATTGAGAAAATGATTCAGCAGGGAGTTCTGAGAGAACTACTGAGTAGCCCGTGTAATTCACCGATAATGGGGCTAAAGAAACCTAATGGAAAGTTTAGGATTGTGCAGGATTTGAGAAAAATTAATCAAATTGTGGTGGCATGTTGTCCAATCGTGCCAAACCCATCAGTGATTCTGTATCAGATTCCACATGATGCTGAGTGGTATACAGTGATTGATTTGTGTCATGCTTTCTTTTCAATTCCATTGCATCATGACAGCCAGCCGATTTTTGCATTTAGATTTGGCCAGCGTATTTTAGCATGGTGTCGTATCCCACAGGGGTATACAGAGAGTCCTTCGATATTCAATCAGCTATTGAAAAAATCTTTGGAGAGTTTGATCATGCCTGAAAACTCAGTACTAGTGCAGTATATTGATGACCTGCTTGTGGCATCAAAGACGCGTGAAGCTTGTGAAGTAGATACCATAGCTTTACTGAATCATCTGGCAGATGGAGGGTTAAAGGTATCTCCAGCCAAATTGCAATTTTGCAAGAAAGAGGTGCATTATCTTGGACACAATATTGAAAAAGGTCTGAGAAAGGTGACTGATGACAGGATCAAAATCATCAGGGGAATGAAGGCCCCAAAGACCCAGAGGGAAGTGAGAATGTTCCTGGGTATGGTGGGTTATTGTCGTCAGTGGATAATTAATTTTTCTCTGATAGCAAAGCCACTGATTAAGCTGACAAAAAGTGAGATGACAGACCCATTGGAATTAGATGCAGAACAAATGGCAGCATTCGAAGAGCTGAAAAGCAGAATGTGTGAAGCCCCAGCTTTGGGTATGCCTGATTATGAAAAGGAATTTGAGTTGTACTGCAGTGAGAGAAATGGATGTGCACTTTCAGTGTTAATTCAGAAGCATGGACAGCTGAGGAGGCCTATTGCGTACTTCTCATCGACACTTGACCCTGTAGCTGTAGGTTTACCAGGTTGTTTGAAATCTGTGGCTGCAACATGCAGAAGTCTGGAACAGAGTGAGGGGATCATAATGGGATATCCTGTAAGGGTATTCGTACCTCATAATGTGGCAATTCTTTTGACGAGAAGCAGAACCCAATACATGTCACATAGTCGGCTGACTAAATATGAGAAAGTGATTCTGGGAGCATCAAATGTGACTCTTGAAAGATGTGTGAATGTGAATCCAGCGACATTGTTGCGGGATATTGAAAATGTGGGTGTGAAAACAGAAGATGATGACAATTGTTTGGATGTGCTTGATTACTGTACAAAACCGAGACCAGACATAAGGGATCTTCCCTTGCATGAGAGTGATCATGTGTTGTTTGTGGATGGATCATGCCTGAGGAATGATGAGGGTGTGCTGTGTGCAGCATATGCAGTGTGCAAGGTTTCAGAGGTTATGGAAGCATCACCATTGAAAGGAGTGAAATCTGCACAAGTTGCGGAATTAGTGGCATTGACAAAAGCTTGTGAAATTGGGAAAGATTTGAGGACGACTGTGATGACTGATAGTCAGTATGGATTTGGAGTTGTGCATGATTTTGGCCAGCTTTGGCTACAAAGAGGTTTCTTGACGTCGAGTGGGACTCCAATAAAGAATGCTGAAGTGATTGGGAAATTACTTGAAGCAATACAGTTGCCTAAAGAGTTAGCAGTTGTGAAGTGTGCTGCTCATGGACAAGGAGATGATTTTGTGACAGTTGGAAATCGTTATGCCAATGACATTGCGCAATATTGCGCGAAAAATAATCAGTCCATTAATCGGGAACGAGAAGGTGAAATGTCTTTTTGTTCTGTGATGTTTACTAATGTCTTAGAGACGTGGGATGAAGTGAAACAGTTGCAGGATGAGGCAGGAAAGGAGGAAAAGAAAGACTGGATTAAGGCAGGTTGTGCTCCAAGAGAAACAGACCATGTTTGGGTCTATAGGGATGGCAGACCAGTAATGCCGAACTCCATGCTGTCGTCAATGGCAAGAATGTATCATGGACAGGGACATTTGGGAAGGGATGCGATGATCAGGTCGTTTAAGCAGACCTGGTACAATGCAAAGTTCAGGACAATTGCAGAGAGCATCTGTCAGAGATGTTTGATTTGCCAGCAATTTAACACTGGGAAAAAGACAGTGGTGAGTCTGGGAACAATAGGCAGAGAAGGAGGTCCTTTTACAAGAATGCAGATTGATTTTATTGAAATGCCCCAAGTGAACAGACTGAGGTATGTTCTAGTGGTAGTCTGCTTGTTTTCAAGATGGGTGGAGGCCTATCCGACTAGGAGGAATGATGGAATAACAGTGGCAAAGTTACTGTTAAGAGAGTTGATTCCTAGGTATGGGTTTCCGGTAACGATTGAGTCTGATAGAGGTGGACACTTCTATAATGAACTCATGAGTTTGTTTTGTGAAGCATTGAGCATACAGCAGAAGCTACATTGTGCATACAGGCCAGAGGCTTCTGGTGTGGTTGAGCAGATTAATGGCACAATCAAGAACAGGATTGGTAAGATGTGTTTAGCCACTGGCATGAAATGGCCAGATGTCTTGCCTCTAGTGCTAATGACTATTAGATCTACTCCAGATAGAACTACTGGTTTAAGTCCGCATGAAATCATAATGGGACGTGCAATGCGACATGCATATGTACCTGCAAATAAGTTGATGACAATAACTGATGACATGATTTTGGATTACTGTAAAGGCCTGGCTGACGCAGTTCATTCTGTGTTTCACCAGGTTGGAGAAGAAGCTACCCCACTTGAGAAGAAGCAAGCTCATGATCTGAGTCCAGGGGACTGGGTGAGGATTAAAGTGCACAGAAGAAGAAATTGCTTGGTTCCAAGGTGGGGAAGGCCGAGACAAGTCATTTTAACTACGACAACTGCAGTAAAGTGTGCTGGTGTGAAAAATTGGGTGCATGCGAGTCATACTCTGAGAGTTCCAAACCCGAAAGACGGAACTGGTAAGGAGTATTTTGAAGAGTCAGATTCGAGTGATGATGAAGAAACAGAACCAGTAAAAGAGTCAGAGAAGACTTCAAGAGAACCATTGAAAGTCTTGGGAAAAGGATCAGATTCTGTGAAAGAGCCTGAAGTTCCGAAAAGCAGTGAAGGAAAAAGAAAAGAAAAGAGCAATTCCACAGAGACTACTCCTGAATCAGAAGAGGAGGAGGTTGAAGAACCACTTGAGATTATACCTGAAGAAGCAGCGTCAGAAGAAGATAGAGAGGGACAGATTGCGGAAGACCCCCGAGGAGGTGTAGGGAACATTCCTGATAAGCTAGGTAAAGGGACAAGTAGACAGCAAGAAGATTGCGTGTCGGAGACCCGAGGAGGGACAGAAGTAGGGAAGTCTCAAACAGTGGTGAAAAAGACTGTGGAGCGAAAGAGAACTGCTGAAGAACAAGAGGCATTTGAAACAGGATCGGAAGAAAGTGAAAATGAGAAATCAGAGGGTCGAGTTCTGAGAAAGAGGACTTGGATTGGAGAGAGGAATAATACAGAAACGAGACCGAAAAAGGTTGTAAGAGGAGATCTTTGGCCTAACAACAAAATAAAGAGGCTGAGATACAGACTGATAAGAGCAAATACTTCGAAAGCTGAACAAGTGAATGAAGTATCGAGTCAGAATCCAGTAAGAGGTGAAAAGAGGAAAGAGTCAAAAGAACAAGAACCAGAAGGGATCAAGAGAATAAGAAAACCTAACCAGAAGTATAGGTCGCCGGAATGGACGTACGTGGCACTGTCTGAAGGTGAAGAGACAGAAGGTCAAGGAAATCCAGAGGAGACCGTACGAGAAGTGGTTGAGGAAGATACTGGTGAAATACTGAAAGTAATCTTGACTGACATTGATGAAAAGTCGGATACTGAGGATAATATTGTTGGGGATCTAATACAATTTGATGTTGAAGAAGTTGGAGTGAAAAATGATGAATATCCAAATTGAGTGAACAAAAAAGAAATCACTTGGAGAAAGTAAAAAAAAAAGAAGAAACTGAATTAATTGTTTGAAGTAATCCAAATTTTAAAGTCTCAGGTAGTGGAGTAGAAGAGGCTAAGTCAAAAGACACGGTCAAAGTAGTAAAATGGCTAACACAGAGAATAATCAAAGTAGATGTGCCTTCTTAAGAAGATGGTGTAAAATGTGCTGCTGCTGTACTGGATTATTAATGCTATTATGGGGTGTTTTAGCTTTATTAGTTACCTTTAGGGTTACATTAGACACTTTAGGAATACACACTGAGAATGTGACTTTTGCAGAGAAGAGTTCACAAAAAGTAGTTCCGACTAGAATTAGTAATACTTACGTACATAAAGATAGGTCAATTAATGATTTTTCTAGTAATGTTTTTTCGAAGCTGTTATATGAATATGTGAAGACAATGGAAGTTAGGGATTGCTACGTCTGTATGCAGTTGCTTGCATCAGTTTCAGATGGTGTTACTTATCATCATTTACCAGCTACGTATGGAATTTTTTGTAGTGTGTTGAGTAGTGTTTTTTATTTGCTAGGGAAAATAGATTATAAGATGTCTAAAAAAGATAGTATTTTTGGGCACTTGCCAATGAACAAAGAGCTGAATCCAGCTAAAGAAGCTAACATTTTTGGTGAGATTTTTATTGAGAAAGAAGAATTAACATTAGATTACATTTTTAAGAATAATTTAACTTGCAGTCTGAAAGAAGAGGAGAAAGCTTTTCTAAATATGGTAGAGGAAAGGAGATTGAGCATGCATGAGAAAGCAGGGAAATATAAAGTGAGTGAGACAATTTGGGACATTGAGATGGGAAAAGAATTGAGAAATGGGGCTAGTCCAACTTTAGCTCTAGATGCACCACAGAAGGGTAAGCTGTGCATTTCAAGAAGGAAGTCTCAATATGATACATACTTTGTTGGGACTAGTGAATGTCATGATACATACTTCATTGCAACAGGATGGGGTTTCAGAGGTGGAGAAGATACAATTTTTCCAGGAGTGTACTATGTTTGTGGGAACAAGGCTTATTACAAGTTGCCTGACCATTGGTATGGCACGTGTTATGTGGGCCTGGTCTTTCCAAAGATCTTTCATATAGATAGAATAGAAGATGTAGAACATATTAATTTACTAATGCGTTTCAAGAGAGAAACTTGGTCTGAAATAGTAGGTGACATTTTTGGAGCTTTAATTCCAGCAGTGGGGATTTCTTTAAATGCTCATGGGATTCGGAAACTGTCAACAGTGGTGGATCGCTTGTCGACAAATACCGCTGGAGGGTTTCTTTTGGTAAATACGGAGTTGATTGCCGTACGTGCCATGTCAATGCAAAATCGACTTGCCCTTGATATTCTATTAGCCAAAGAGGGTGGAGTTTGTGGAATGCTGAAAGTTCAACATTGTTGCACTTACATTCCTGACGAAAGCAAAGACCTGAAGGTCTATATCAAAAATATTACTGATTTGCATGAAGAATTAGTACCACTTGAAGCTGAAAGTATCTGGACTAAATTAGTTAATAAAGTGATAGCTGTTAAGAGTTTTATTGCAAAATAGGTAGTACTATTATAGGTAAGATATTGTTTCCTTTATCTTGTATAATTGTTGCTTTATTGATACTCAGATTAGTGTGTTTGTGTTGTAAAAACAGGGGAGGGAAAAAGAGATTAATTAAAAGAAATAATGAAAAGAGAAATAAAAGGTTGAAAAGAGAACCACAAGAAATTGAACTAGAAGAATTGAGGGAGAGTGTCTACTTAGAAACAAAGAAGGATGATGAAAGAGTGACTGGTGTGTAGTGTTGTGTAAGGAGAAAAAGACATTTCCAATTTCTCCTAAAATGGGACTAAAATGTCACTAATTTTTTTTTTGTGTGTTTTTGGGTTATTTGGTGATAAAATCACCAAAGGGGGGATTGCTAGAGCAGATTTTCTGTTTGAAAATCTATCGGGTTTTTTTAAAAGCTCTGGTTTGTCTATTTGTCGAACTAACACTAATCATTAATTGTTAATTACTTGTTTTGTGTAAGTGTTTTTACTTATCAACATGTGTGTTTTAACAAGAGAGAGTTACACGTGGGAACGCGTATGTGTGCTAACTAATAATAACGTGCATGTTTACATGTTAAAATGTTGCTGTGTGCTGTTTATTTTAAAGCACAAAACGCTTTTGGATTAATGCTTTTTTGTGTTGCGAAGGCTAGATAGTTACATACACATAAGGTATTAGTGGGGTTAACACTGTTTAATCACTATGCTGTGTTAACGTTGTTTTTGTCTCTTTTAATTAAGATGGTGTATTGTGGCCTATTGTGGCCTGACCAAACATGGCCGCCGTTTGCAGCCTAGCCTCGAGTGAGAGTTTGTGAAGAAAAAGGCCTTGCTGAATATGGATGCGAGTCATCTGTCCATAGTCCTTGCCTGGTTAAAACTTTCCGTGAGGACAGCAGCAGTTCTGGGCAAGTCTCCAGATGCATTGGGACAGCCTTGGCAGCCTTGGAAAACAAAGGAGCCTTAAAGAAAGACTCTGAACTCTGAGCTCACCAGAGGAAATGTGGATGTTGAAGAAGATACTTTTTAAAATTCAGTTCCTGTTCTGTCTTTTTATTTTTGTGATTTTTCCTGAGCGGAGATTTTCCAAATGTAGCAATGCTACATCCTTTCCTTCTCGCTTTGCTCAGAGGTTCAGCGGACGCGATGAATACTTTTGTTTCTTTCCTTTGTTCAGAACACTTTAAAAATTGTTAGCCTAGAGAGGGTTTGAGGCCACTTGCCACTTTGCCAGGATCGATGCTGAGAGGACGGCGACTCGAGAGACTTTTTACTGAGAGACCTGTCCTGACCCATTCTGACATTTAGCTAGAATAGGTAATTATGAGAATGATGATTTATTCTGATTTACTTTCTTTGACTAATTTTAGATAAAGTACCATAACTTTGAATACGGTGTTGGTTATTATTTCTTGTCAATTATTGAGTATTCTATTCTGATTATTGTTGTATAGATTGTTTAGATTATGTTACAGGACAGTCACAATAACCAGGTCTTATCGACCTCGATATAGATGCAGGGTGTTTAGGGGTTTTCTTTCCACAGGTTCAATGCTGATAGAGTATTTGAGCGTATGTTAGTGAAATGGGCCCTAGTGTGTGATGAGTGTATGTGCGTGTAACTGTGAAACTACTCTATCCGTGGAAGTAAGGATATTATATACACCCTGATCTCTATCACAAGCTCCTCATGCACGTCTACAAAGTCCTCCACAACACCAGACCTGCATACCTCAACCACCACCTCTCCTTCTACACACCCACCAGATATCTCCGCTCCACCCAACTGGCCCTGGCCACTATTCCACAGTTTGTCAAGACCTCAGTAGGAGGAAGATTCTTCTCCTACCTTGCTGCAAAGACCTGTAAATATTTACCACTACATTTCAGGCAATCACCTTCACTGCCTCAATTTAGGAAGGACCTCAAGACATGGCTCTTCAACTGTACTACATAATCCCCCTCCCCAGTGCCTTGAGACTCTAATGGGTGATTAGCTGCACTCTATAAGAGCCCTGATTGATTGATTGATTGATTGATGTCTGGCGCACTTAGTCCCTCTGCTCAAACGGGAGTGTAAGGACCTTCCATGTAATACGTGGTTGTCGCACCGCTTGTGCAAGTTCCACCATGTGCGATCTGAGTTGTTGCTTAAAACAAAGGGGAAGCAGCAGCGGAAGATTAATAAAAAAGTTAATGAATTTAGGTAATACAATCATCTTTGCTAGAGCCAGCCTTCCAGTCATGGAGATCAGGAGTTTAGTCCAAGCCTCCACCTGTCCCCGCAGACAGACCATTAGTCGGCCGTAATTGGACCTCCAAAGATTATCAGGATCATGGCTCACCCAAATCCCCAAGTATTTTACCAGCCCACTCGCCCACCGCAGAGGGAATTCCAAGGAGAACTCTCTAGTCTCTGCCATAAGAAGAAAAATCACTGATTTAGCCCAGTTTATGCCTACTCCCGAATGCCCCTGGAACCTGGTGATCTCCTGTATCAGGGCTCCCAGATTATGTACAAGGTAACATCATAGGCGAACATGGACACCAGGATCACCCGGAACGTAAAAGCCAGGCCGCGATGTGAATGATCTGCCTGATTCTATCCACCAGGGATTCCATGGCAATGGCAAAAAGGATGGGCGACAGGGGGCCTCCCTGCCGCATACCACTAGATACTGCAAAGGGGGCTGAAATCAACTCATTGACCCAGATGCGTGCTGTCGGTTTTGCATTGAGGAGGCCTATCAGTTTGATGAATTTGGGGCTGAGGCTCAGCCGGGTTAAGAGAGCAAAGAGGTACGTCCATTCGTGTGAGTCAAATGCCTTAGTGGCATCAAGGAAGACCGCAGCCGCGCTGAAAGAGTGTTCTATGGTCTGCAGTATCACAAAAAAGCCGTGGAGATTATGGGAGGTGGGCCTCCCAGGTGCAAAGCCAGACTGGTCTGGTCGCACTATGAGAGGCAGCAGAGGGAGCAATCAAGAGGCAATTAATTTGGTGAGAATGTTATTATCCCCATTAATCATGGATAGGGTTCAGTATGACTTGCATCGTTGTGGGTCCTTGTCTGGCTTTAAGATGATGACAATTAGGGCCTCTCGCAGTGGCGGGGTAGCTCGCTCCATGCAAGAGACTCTTCATAGATGCAAAGAAGGTGCTGAGCCAAGAGGGGCGCATATTTTTTATAGAATGTGGCAGTAGGACCATCTAATCCAGGGGCCTTACCTCCAGGCATTGCCCTAATGACTTGCACCACCTCCTCCTTGGTGAATAGTTAGTCTATAAACCTGTGAAAAGCATCCCCAAGCCAGATCAACTGCACCGCTCGTGTTGAGAAACCTTCTGTTTGCGTTGAGGAAGCTGCCGCTCAAGTAGAACATCTCCTCAAGTGACAGAAAGAAGCAGTGCCCTCTTGCACTGCAAATGGTGCAGTTCGGTCTGATTTTCCAGTGCGGGACACACACCCGGGACTAAAAATCAGCACGAACAGCGCAACCCAACACATTCTGCCAGTTGCAGAACTTCACTTCGCGCGGCAGAGTTTATTTGTCACTTCGCAGAGTTCTGCATGTAACTCATCAAACTGTCCAAGCCTATTAATCGCTAGCCCAGGGTTTGTGTAGCATGGCAGCTAGGGTCTTGCCTGCCATATCCCCTTTTCCACAGCGTCAGGCTCAGGCCTCACTGCTCAGGTAATGCGTCTCCCACTGCGCAGCCTCCTCGAAGTCACTGAGCTTACTATGTATGCTGGTGAGAGTGGCCACGCTGTGATCTGCAAAGAATTCAGTTCCAGGACACGGATCTCAGCTTCGAGGCGGGCCAGCTCCCCAAGCAGCAGGCTTAGTACTCCTGCCTGTTTTGATATAAATTCCCCATGGACCACAGTCTTGAATGCCTCCCAAATAGTCTAGCAGGATTCAACTGTGCCCACATTGTGCGTAAAATATTCTATGACCGTCCGAATATCCTCTCTAAACACCTGTTCATGCAGAGCAGCCGCTTGTAGGCACCACGTGAAAGCACAAGAGTGAAACTCAGGAAGGTAGAATCAAAAAATTACAGGAGCATGGTCTGATAGGGTCCACTGCAGATGAAGGGTCTCACCAGTCCACATGCTCACATTGAGCATTGTTAACCAATAATCAATGAGTAACCATGTCAAATGCGCAGAGGTCATGCATGTTCCTTCCTCCTTGCTGCTGTGTTGGGCCCTCCAGAGATCAAAGAGGTCATTGTCCGCCATGATAGTCTACAGCTGGGTGGCTGCCTGTTGATGAGGGCTGTGGGATTCACCATATCTGTCCACCTGCTGGTCAAAGACAATGTTAAAGTTCCCCCATATGATCACCAAACGACCAATCATGCTCACAAGTATCCAAATCTCCATGAAAAAATGGGGATCATCCACGTTGGGGCCATTGATGGATATAAGCTTGATCGGGTGACCCTGCAGGGAGCCAGCGAGCATTACAGAGCGTCCCTGCGTATCACAAAGGACCTGACGCGTATGCCAGCGCATGCCCTTCTTAATGAGGATAGCTATAACCTGCGCATAATTTGATTAGCATGCGACATGTCGCTCCCCTATCTATCCCTCACGTAGGCAGGTTAAGGGGGAATCTGTCAAGTGTAGCTCCTGTAGAAAGCAGACTTCTGCACCATGCCACTGCAGGTATGCCATGACAAGTCGCGCCTATCATTTAGACCATCGATATTCCATGTTATACATGTTACCGGTTTATTAGCAGTAATAAGGAGGCACGCAAATGACAACAAGACCACGCGAGAAGTAGGGTATCAGTTTCTTGGTTGCACATAATATGGCAAGGAGGGGCGAGGAAAGGAGGGAAGATAAAGAGAAGCATTCAGAACTGATACAAACAACAGCCCCAATCATTTCCCACCTAACACCCACTTTAGCCCCCCCAATGAAGCTCAGTGCAGCTATCCTACCCCAAACTAAGCCTCAAGGGACCAACAATGTAAAACAGATAGGGAATCATCCCACAGGGGCAGCCCAGAGTCCCGTCACACTCCCAGCCAGAGGAAAGCTGGGTGGCCAGAGGGAAACCATATGGCAGTAGCCAACCTCCACCCCACCAGGGGGAGCTAGTGGATCATCCATCCTCAGTCAGCAACAAGATATCTGGGCCACATGGCATGTGTAGGACAAAAGGGCCAAGTCCTCCCAACTTAGGAGCAATGTGCAGCCGCCGGCCGAGTCCAGAGTGCAGCTACACTAACAGCTAATCATTGTCACTAAAGTCCAGTCGATGGTCTGAGAACATCGGCACGAGCTTTTTTTGCCAGAGGTCAGCAAAACTACAGAGGAAGGGGGAGAGGCAGGAACAAGAAGAACTTCCACTTGGGGGAGCGTCAAATGAGATGGAAATTCTACCAATGGGGACCCCAGTAATAATTATCACACACATTGGGATTCCCAATCCTCTTAGTGAGGAACCCATTTTTAACATCTCTCAACATCAGTTATCCTCCACAGAGATCTCCCTGTTGAGTAAAGGGCTGTCCTTTGTAATAACTGAAAAACCTGTTTGGTTCACATTATATACTGAACTCCTGAAATTTTTTAGAAAGATTTGATTGCATTTTTTCTTTCTGGATAAAGACAGCCGCGCTTACAAGACATGACAGGGCTCCGTCCCTAGTCCACTTTCCAACCCCCCTCCCATTTGATGCTTCCAGAGATAGCTACCTTTGAAAAAAGTGTACGTAAGTATTTTGAATTCTTCAAGAATTCAAAGAAACTCTTTTGGAACTAAAAGCCAAATACAACATAGTAATAAAACCATGTGATAAAGGCGGAGGGAAAGTAATTCAAGCCAAAAAGAAATCTAACAATGAGATTTTGCGTCAACTTTATAACACTTATCATCATGAAGTATTGACACGCAGCCCTCTACTTGAGATACAAGCTGCTATTCAATCACTCACCAAAACAGGTGAAGAAGAAGGGTTCCTAAGCCACAATGAATATTTTTTTTATAATACCCAAAACCCCAGAACATCTGTCCTATATACGCTTCCAAAATACACAAAAAACTTGAAGCACCCCTGGGAAGGCCCATACTGTCAGGATGTGGCTCTGTTCTGGAACCTCGTGAAAGATACATATATTTTTTCATCAAAGACATAGTACCTTCCACTGCTATCTATGTCAAGGACACCACCCATTTCATTAACCTTGTCGAAACAGAGGCTTTCAACCCTTATACAGAACTTCTAGTGACACTAGACATAGAATCTCTGTACACAAATATACCACAGAGAGGGGGCATTCAAGTGATAACAGACCATCTGAATTTAAGGCCTGCCCCTACACAAGTCCCCACCAGTTTTATCATCTCCTCACTTAAAATTACCCTTACAAAAAATGACTTCCTTTGGGAAGACAAGTACTACTAGCAACAAAAAGGAACTTCCATGGGATAGGTTTTTGCTCCCAATTTTGGCATTCTTTTTGTGGACAATATTGAAAAGAAATACATCCTTAATGCCAGCTAACCCTTTTTCCAAAAAATACATATTTGGAAAAGGTACATAGATGATGTGTTCATGATTTGGTCCAAGAATGAACAAGAACTTAATCTATACCGCAATTGGCTTAACCTGTGCCAACTGGATTTGAGATTCACCCACCATCACAGCAATACCAGTATTGATTATTTGGATGTGATAGTTAGGGCATCAGACAACCAGTTGTACCCCACTTTGTTTCAGAAGCCCACTGAGAGAAATACCTTGCTCCAATACTCAAGTTCACGTCCACTTGCACTGAAAGACGGCCTCCCTTATGGCTTGTTTTGAGCATTCGTCATGACTGAAAATTTTAGGAGGATTTCTTCAAAGAGTCTGTGGTCCTCTCTAATTTGCTCATAAAAAGAGGTTACCGGAGAACACATGTCAAACGTTCGCTCAAACGAGCCTGGTACACATACAGAGAAATACTCTTAAAACCATCAAAAAGTATCAAAAAACATTGGAACGGTCTATCCATGGCTAATTTGGCACTTGAAAGACTTTCTTTGCTTTTAAAAGAGGACAAAATATTAAGCATTAACCTAGTCCGGGTGTACAAGTGGACAAACAAATTACAACAATATTCATACCCTTCGAGGACTCCCGCCACTACAAATGTCACAATTGCCAGGCTTGTAACCAAACTATGAATGTTAAAACATTTGATCATGATAATGGCCACCAAACTCTGAATTTTTTCTCAAACTGTAACACTAATATTGTCATCTACTGCATTCATTGCATCTGCAATTTGGTGTACATTGGGCAAACAACCCAAAAGGTAAAGTCTATGATCTTCCAGCAATGAAGCAGAATCCGCTGCAAGGTAACAACTGCACCCCTGGTTGAATATTCCCTGCAAAAAGGTCACACTGAGAATTACTTCATGTGGCAAATAATTGACTTCTTGAGACCACAACACAGAGGAGAAAACAACCAACAAATACTGAACAGACTGGAATGCAAATGGATTTTTAGATGTGACTCTGTATCGAAAAGGCTTAACACACAGGGAAAATGGAACAGTATTTTATCATTAAATTGGGGGTAGGACCACATCTGCCCCTGTTTTACTGTGACTTCACTGTTCTGAGTATTTCCACAAGCTCTGGAAACTACTGGGCTTAATTTATTGAGCATTGTTAGTGCCCCCCCCCCCCTTCAATTGTATGGACTTTTTCATTTGTACAGTACAGTATTTTTGATCAAATAAGGTATACAATACCCCTCCCCTACAATGCTATGACTTTGCTAGTGAAAGCACTACCACAAGCTCTGAATACTACTCGGTGTAATGTAACCTGTAGGTTGGTACCCTTTTGCTACACTGTCCATCTACACATACAATTCACTCTACCATTGGTGCCACTTCGTCATGCCCCGTCATTACATCTAGTCACATTATTCTTTAGGTCTGTGATGCTCCAGTAGTCAGCGGTCTAGGTTTTCTCTGGTGTAGCAGCCTTGCCCTTGCACAAGCGCTACCGCTCACCCCTCCTCCCCCCGGGATGCCAGGATTCATGCCATCTCCATTCTGAAAGATTCATTTAATCATTGTGGCTTCTTTGTTTATGCCATGGCTTCTTCATTTCGAGGTGAGTTGCCCTCATGGCATAAAGCTATTAGTATAGGGTATGCCTCCTAAACTGTGTCTTTGTTGCCTTTAGGGACATGCTGAAATTGCAAAGTTTCCTTCCGGCATCCTTGTCGAGCAAACAGAGTTTCTTCCTTCTTTATTTCCCTTCAGATGCCTTGAACTCTTGGTGTCTCCTGGTCACTCTCCTTTCCCCCGCTATGACTCACCAGTGCTCTTGTCCTCGAGGTGAGTTAATTGACTACTTTCACAGAACTACTCTACCTCACTTCGGGGCATTGTGGTTGTCCAAACGTGGTATGCTGCCATTATGGCACCCATGATAGTAAATACAGTTTAGCTCACATAGTGATTAGGTTAATTGATGTGTTTCTCCTCTGGTTAGCTCCCATGTTACTTTAAGTGTCCTTTTCACAGGGACCCCCTGATCAACTTATTTCGTGAGGACTCGCTAGCTGCTGCTACAGTCCATCTCCGCATGGATCCTCATTCCATCCGTGATTTACCAGGTGGAATCAACAGTTTTCCCACAGGTGATAATGCATCCTAACCTTGGTAGTTACCTCCTTGTGGTAATTCTTGTTTTCTCTGCTTAGGGCAGGATTATTTGCTCAGTCCTGGCAAGTACCACACATCAGGCGTTAGACTAACGCATTTCAGTGTGGTGGTCCGCATCACCGCACTGAAATACGGAGTTATGCATTATAGCTCCTCTTCCGCTGTCAAGCCCGGAATGCTGCTATAATGCCCCATACTGATTTGAAAACTGTGGAAGCACTCGCTCCCGGCAGGCTAAGGAGGCTGGCTTAGCTGCTCGCAGCTCTAGCTGCTACTCTGCAACTGTAACAACACACCTGAAACCACAGGACTGCTGGCATCGCATTCACTGATGTCAGGATTGGGTATGGTGGTTTCTCTTGATTCTGAAATCATCCCACGACCACCGGACCCATCCCCCGAGTGGTTTCTCTGATGTCGGTAGCTCAGCGAGCACGTTGCCACTGAGCCAGAGTCATGCGGAGTCCAAGTCATTGCGGCCAAGACGCTGACCCACCAGAAAGAATTGCCGCCGTCTGAGCTTGCTTAAACCTCACAAGAAGTAAGTGCCCGAGTGACAGGAACCTCAGATAATGCTAATAAAAATTAGCTTTACGACGCACGTAGTCATGATCATCTGCCTGTCACATGTTAAACACTCAGCTGAGAATTGCCTCACACAGTCTTCCCTGAAGTGATATAATTACAGTGTATTAATTCCATGTGCTTTTAAATTAAATTTCCCAGTCCCGCTGCTGCTTACAGTTTTTGTGGTGTTTACACTGCGTTTTTCTTTCAGGAGGGTTCCTCGGTCCTGCAAAGTACCACACATCAGGCATTAGACTAACGCATTTCAGTGTGGTGGTCTTCATCACTGCATTGAAATGAGAAGTCACGCATTATAGTGACTCCTTCCCTGTCAAACCCGGAGCACTGCTATTATGCCCCATCCTGATTGAAAGCTGCCAAAGCGTGCGCTCCCAGTAGGCTAAGGAGGCTGACTCAGCTGTTCTCAGCTGTAGCTGCTACTCTGCAACTGTAACAACACACCTGAAACCACAGAACGGCTGGCATTGCATTCACTGACGTCACAAGTGGGTCTGACGGTTTCTCTTGATTCTGAAATCATCCCACGACCAATGGACCCACCCCCCTGAGTGATTTCTCTGATCTCGGTAGCCCAGAGAGCACATTGCAGCTGGGCCAGAGTCATGCGGAGTCCAAGTCATTGTGACCAAGACTCTGACCCACCAGAAAGAATTGCCGCCGGCTGAGCTTACCTAAACCTCACAAGAAGTAAGTGCCCGAGTGACAGGAACCTCAGCTAATGCTAAAAATAATTGCTTTGCGACGCACGCGGTCATGATCAATCTGCCCGTCACGTGTTAAACACTCAGCTGAGAACTGCCTCACACGGTCTTCCCTGAAGAGATATATTTGCAATGTATGAATTCCATGTTATTAAATTAAATTTCAGAGTCCCGCTGCTGCTTCCAGTTTTTATGGTGTTTATGATGGAGCAGGGTTTTTACTTTAAAAACCGAATACCTGTTTCATTTTCGCATGTTATAATTAAAAGTACTACTGATTAATTATTAACTACTTAAATATGTCAAAGTCATGTCTAACCAACCTTATTAACAAGAGAATTACACGTGGGAATGCTATTGCATGGCTAAAATAATAAATGAACTAAGTTTGTGAGCAAACTGACAGAAATAGATGTTGCTTATGTGATGTGAGTGTGATTTGCGCTTATAATTAATATGCATTAATGGCTTTTGATGTCGCAAATGGCTAGATAAATACATACACATAAGGGTATTAGCAGGGAATAACACTGTATAATCATTTCTATGCAGTAATTCTGTTTATGTTCTATTTTCACTTAAGTTGACAAATGTGGCCTACCAGAAAATGGCTACCACCCGCAGCCTGCATTTGAGTTGATGGGAACTTTTGCAAGGAAGCCTCGCGCTGCCTGTGACCTTGCCCACTCGACAAAACTGAAAAGCCATGATCATGATGACAAATCCAGGACGGATGCCAAGAGCCCCTGAACATGAAGTTTGTTGCAAAAGTGAAAACTGAACTTATGAACTGTTGATCCCAAGACTGGGATGCAAATTATCTAAAAGAGACATCCGTAGAAGTATCGAATTAGTCATGGACATCTAATTTTTCTATTCATTATTTGGGACAATCTAAGTGTGAGAAAATCTTGCACAGTATCGCAAATGTACCAAGATGACATTATTTCCGCCATTCATCCGTTCTGAACAATAAATTGTTACATTACAGAATGTAAATTTTAGTATAAATATTAGTAGACTAGAGAGGTCTAGCGCCACTTCTTCCCGAACTAATGATCCAAGGTCCCTATGCTGACGGAGAGGACGGTGACTCTACATGAAGGCTAGAAACCTTGATGGAATTACTGAGGACCGGTTCTGACTTAGGATCTGACATTTAGACAGAATAGGTAAAGATGAGAAAAATGAATTTGCATTTAATTGGCTTTTCCTACAATTTTAGATAAACGAATATTCTGTTTGAATCTCTGTATCGGGTGGTTATTTTCTTGTCATGTTTATTGAATTTATTTACATATTCTTTGAAATGTTTTCGTCAGATTTATAAGCAACTAGTTGGTCGCATTGACCTCAAGGTATATGCAGATTGGTTAGGTATCAGAAAGTGTTTCCCCTTATACATGGCACGGATAAGAGTGGTAGGATGAATGTTGGTGTAATGGGCCCCACCAGCGTGTAATGTGTGTGTGCCTGTGTGACTGTGAGATCACTCCGTCCGTGGAAGTAGAGGGGATTCGGAAGCTCCGATCTGCACCAGTTTCTTGGTAGCAGAATGATGGTTAACTATTGTCTTGGTCTGGCGAAATTGCGTGTATATAGGCTTGTTGAATATTGATTGATATTTGTACTAACACTGTATGTTGAAGTCGTGTTGAGTTTTATGTATTGTGAACGGCTTCTGGGACGTAGGGAGTCGGTGACAGTTCCGTAGTAGGGCAGAGGGAGTGCTGTTCTCGGAAAAAGGCGGGATTGTTGGCCCTGTATGCAGACAGGGGAAAACGTGTGACAACTGAAGTTGCGCGTCGCATTGTCTGGGTTCGATGAGGTAGCATCGCCGTGTGTTGCCATTGGAAACGTATTTTCTGTGTGAGAGAAGTGTATAGGATAGCGAAGGTAATCTGTGAAGTTCTGGTCTTAGGTATCAGGGATCCTTATGGCATTCCGTTATTGCTTATCACTAGAAAGGTAATAGGTATTCTCTGAGCTTGTTAGAAGGATGGAGCAGAGGTAAGCGCTGCTTTGTTAATGTGTGATATAATTCTGTAGTAGGACAAACTGTTCGCTGTTCTCGGGAAAGACAGAATTCTGTGTGAATGTACTACATTTTCTGGTATGAAAGTGCGTGAATGAGAAGGCATTCTGGTTAATTGTGAAACTCTTAGGAGCATTCCGGAGAAAACAGTTAATTGGTGCTTGTTAGAAGGGTAGAGTAGAGGGATGTGCTACTTTATCAACGGAAGTAACGATTCTGTAGTAGGGCAGAGGTAGGCGCTGCTCTCGGGAAAGGCAGAATTCTCGTGGGAAAGGTCTTTTGCTGTTCTGTGGCTAGCGAAGCAGACAATGGAGATGTTTGTATGTTGTAACTAACAGACTCGTAGAAGTTGAAACAAAGTCTACCAAGTAGTCTTGTGAAGGAGGGGTAGACGAGAGAGACAGGAGCAGAAGCTGCTGCAGCGACTGCTGACGTCAGGGAGACCGCGCTGTGATTGGACAGTGGGTTGGAATGGTAAAGGCACGGTGATTGGTGTGCTAGTGTACGCCACGCTAGGATTAGGAGACATACAGGGTGACGTAGACGCTCCAGGGTTGGTGCGTTGGTGTGAGTCGCGCTGGGATTCGTGGACTGAGTCAGTGACGTAGACGCTCCAGGATTGGTGCGTTAGTGTGAGTCGCGCTGCAATTGGACAGGAGATCGTACAGTTGTAGAAAGAGCAAAAAGCTTGTAGAAAATAAGAAAATGTTTTACCACGCTGAGGAAAAGAAAAAGAAATCCTTGTTTAGTAAGGTTAAGACCTGGTTTGACAAAGATAAAGATATTGTGACTAGGGAAGGACAGTTACTTCCTCCGATAAGAACCCCCGCATCCTTCATGGTTGCAAAGTATGGGTATCATACCTGTATTTGGTTAGATAACTGGGTGAAGTATACGAAAGATGATGGAGTGTTAGCGTTCCCGGAACATGGCTCATTTAATCTGGCCATACTGAGGAACTTACGGGAGCAGATGATGAGCTTAGAGCCTCGGCCTAGGCCGACGCAGTTTGAGGCATTGACTGAATGGGAAGATGAAATGCAGAGAGGTGGCGGTAGTTACAGGTACATGTTTGGGCGAAAGTATGATCATGAAACCCATCATGATCGGATGAGACGATGGCGTGACGCCAGTATGACCGAGGGATTATATCCTGTAAGAACAGCAGAGGAGTCAGAGGGGAGAAAGTGTACAGAGAAAGAACATAATATAGAACCCAGGAGATATGGGGCAAATGAGTCTGATGATGATGTCTTAGAGGACATGCTCTATAAAAGACCACCCCCGTATAGATGAGAACCAGAGGCAGGAACAGCAGTGACCCCGATGAGAGACACCCTGTGGATTATTAAGACAGAGGGTACCACTCCTGGGTTGAAAAGCAGTTGTTCTCTGGCAGAAAGAGAAAGAGAGAGAGATAGAGATAGAGAAAGAGAGAGAGATAGAGAAAGAGAGAGAGAAAGAGAGAGAGAAAGAGAGAGAGAAAGAGAGAGAGAGAGAGAGAGAGAGAGAGAGAGAGAGAGAGAGAGAAAGAGAGAGAGAGAGAAAGAGAGATAGACAGGGAGAATGAACTTGAGGATGAAAAGACCAGAGAACTAGCAAGAACTACCTTTGAACTGACAGAGAAGATCAGAGAGCTGACTAAAAATCTTGAGGCAGTTACAGTGCCTGTGACAATAGGCCCGGTTATGCCGATTTTTGACAAGCAGAGGACGGGAGAAAGTGGTTTGACGGTACCATATGTGGGCAATAGATTGATTGTTCCTCCGGAGCAGGCAGAAATGAGAGCAGGAGAAACATAGTGGAGAACAGGTGAAAATCAGTGGAGACATACCATATGTGGAGGAGAATTGAGTGTGCAGACTAACTCGAGTTTGAATTCTGGATGTGTGGTAGGGAACAGAGGATCGATCTTAGAACCACAAAGATTGACAGAACCAGGGGGTGCAGAAAAATCTGTGGGAATAACTGCTGAAGATTTCAATGATTGGCTGAAGGCTTTGCAGCAGAAAGAAAAAGAATCACAGGGAATTGATGTAGCTAGGCTACGTATGGAAATGGAGGAGATGATTGTAGGAACACTCCCTACACAAACACTGAAAAATTATCAGGAAGGGGAGATCCTCTTCCTGTGCAAAAGCATCACATGGAGAGCAAAGAATATACATGACAGGTTGAAAGGAATAGCCAGTGAATTGGGAATTGACATGGACAAGGTAAAAGCTTTACAAAAGCCTTACCGAGTGGATTTTACAGATAAGGACATTGAGAATCTGAACAACACAGGCCGAACAGGACAGATTAAGGAAATGATTGCTTTGCTGAAGAAATGGGGAGATGTAGAACGATGGAAAGACAGATGAAACCGAAAGCGAGAGGATGGGACAGATAGAACTTACTCGACATTCCCTCTGAAAGAAAAAGAGAAGGCAGTAACAGCTTACCCCATGAGAGAGATTCCAGGAGGTGGGTATGTACATGGACCAGACAGGATATTTTGTCCTTTACAAATGATTTCCCTCGACTAAGGGAGAAACCCGTCAAGTGGTATAGACAGGTCGATAGATTTGTGAAATTGTCAAAAGTACTGTGGATTGATCTGAATAGTCTGTTTGATATAATTGTACCAGCAGACCTGTGGGCAGAATGTAAAGTAGTCATAGACTGGCCCACTAAGGAATACCCAAGAGATCCAAAGACAGGAGCTCCAGATCCGGAGGTCATGAAGAAGTACGAACAGGTTATGGCCTTCCTGAAAAATAAGGTACCCCCCAAGGAAACAGATTGGGTTAAAATAGATCGAACCCATCAAGAATTGAAAGAATCAGTCCATGCATATTATGAAAGACTAATATTAGCTTTCAAACAGTTCAGTGGAGATGAACATCTGGGTGACAAGGACCTGAGCCATTTTGTATATAGATTTGTGTATGGTTTGCGGCCGGAAATCAGTGAAATGATAAGGCAGCATACCGTAGACTGGCAGAGCAAGAAGATTGATGAGATTCTGAGACATGCTAAATACTTCAGTGATGAGATTGAGGCAAAGCATAGGAAGCTAAAAGAAAAGGCAATGTGGGCACAGGTGAAAGTTGCAGGAAGACAGGAAGCTCAATTGGTTGAACAAGCAAATAACCCAGGAAATAAACCCAGGTTTGGTTCAGGAAAAGGGAAAGGAAACATGGAGGAGGCGAAGAAGAAATTCCCATGCCACAACTGTGGAAAATTAGGGCACTGGAAATCCGAGTGTAAGAATCCACCGTCTACTAATGATGACAATCCATCATTGAATTCACAGGTGCAGAGTGAGGGGTGTGGTCAGCATCAGTCACAGCAGAAGGCTGCTAAACAGCAGAATCAGGTGCCAAAACCACCCTTGCCGCAGAGAAGAGGATCCCAGAAGTACAGCCAAGAGTCGGGGTTCTACGATGAAGAGCAGGTAATCAAGCCAAAACGCGCAAGCGCTGTTTCTCAGTACTGGCTGAAAAATGAGGGAAGCGACTCAGAGGGAGACTTCTGACGGTGCCGAAGAGAGGAGGAGGAGTGCGTACTTGGCGCAACTCTAGAGATAGACCAGGCAGGGCCTTTTGTAGATGGGAAAATTAATGGTGAAAGTGTTACTTTTCTAGTTGATACAGGAGCCACAAGATCGACTGTCAGGTCAGCTGATATAAAGAATCTTCCTCTCTCGGATGAAGCAATCCAAGTAGTTGGTGTGTCCAACACACAGATTAAAACTCTACTTACTGAACCAGTAAGGGTTAGAATAGGGAAATTTTCAGACATGCACTGATTTGTGGTGTGTGACACTTGTCCCGTGAACTTGCTAGGCATGGACCTGCTATGCAAGATGAATTGCACTATTTTCTGTACTCCAGATGGAATAACCTTTGAAACATCAGATGAGGATGTCCTATACAGAATGACGATGGATAATAGGGAATGTGAGGCTTTGGGGACATATGCTGTATTTAATCCAGATGCATTACCCCCAGAATTGAAACAGACAGTGAAAGCAGCAGTTTGGGATTTTACTGGAGAAGATGTAGGTATGATGAGAAATGTAGATCCAGTAAAGATTACTGTAAAAGAGGGAGTGGTTTACCCAAACATACCGCAATACAGACTGACACCTGAAATAATTGAAGGAATAACCCCTATAATTGAGAAAATGATCCAGCAGGGGGTGCTAAGAGAAATATTAAGCAGCCCATGTAATTCACCTATAATGGGACTGAAGAAACCTAATGGAAAGTTCAGAATAGTACAGGATTTGAGAAAAATTAACAAAATTGTTGTGTCATGTTGTCCCATTGTGCCAAATCCATCAGTGATTTTGTATCAGATTCCCCATGATGCAGAATGGTATACTGTAATTGATTTATGTCATGCTTTCTTTTCAATTCCCTTGCATCATGACAGCCAGCCAATATTTTCTTTTAGATTTGGAGAGCGGATTTTGGCATGGTGCCGAATTCCACAGGGGTATACAGAGAGCCCTTCAATATTTAATCAATTGCTAAAGAAATCTCTGGAAAGTCTAACAATGCCTGAAAATTCAGTCTTGGTCCAGTATATTGATGACCTAATTGTGGCATCAAAAACACGTGAAGCTTGTGAAGTAGACACCATTGCTTTACTGAATCACTTGGCAGATGGAGGATTAAAAGTATCTCCAGCCAAACTGCAATTCTTCAAGAAAGAAGTCCAGAATCTGGGACATAACATTGAGAAAGGCCTGAGAAAAGTGACCATTGACAGGATTAAAATCATTAGAGGAATGAGAGCCCCAATGACACAAAGAGAGGTGAGAATGTTCCTGGGAATGGTGGGTTACTGTCGTCAGTGGATAAGTAACTTTTCCCTGATTGCCAAACCATTGATCAAATTGACCAAAAGTGAGGTGAAAGACCCATTAGAACTAAACCCAGAAAAAATGGCTGCATTTAGAGAGTTAAAAGACAGACTATGTGAAGCTCCTGCCCTGGGAATGCCAGATTATGAAAAGGAATTTGAGTTGTATTGTAGTGAGAGAAATGGATGTGCACTTTCAGTGTTAATCCAGAAACATGGACGTCTGAGGAGGCCAATTGCCTATTTCTCAGCAACTCTTAACCCAGTAGCTGTGGGTTTACCAGGTTGCCTGAAAGCAGTAGCTGCTACCTGCAAAAGTCTGGAACAAAGTGAGGGAATCATAATGGGATATCCTGTACAGGTATTCGTACCTCATGATGTGGCAATCCTTTTGACAAGGAGCCGGACACAGTTCATGTCTCATAGTCGGCTGACTAAATATGAGAAAGTCATTCTTGGTGCAACCAATGTAAGCCTGGAGAAATGTGTGAATGTGAATCCAGCGACACTGTTGCCTGATGCTGAATGTGTGGGAGTGAGAAATGAAGTTGATCATGACTGACTGGATGTGCTTAATTACTGTACAAAACCAAGGCCAGACATAAGAGATCTGCCATTGCCTGAGAGTGATCATGTGTTGTTCATGGATGGATCTTGCTTAAGAACGGATGAAGGAACACTGAGTGCTGCATATGCTGTGTGTACAGTTTCAGGAGTTGTGGAAGCATCACCTTTGAAAGGAGTTAAATCCGCTCAGGTGGCAGAATTGGTGGCACTGACAAAAGCCTGCAAGATTGGGAGGAGTGTGAGAGTGACTGTGATGACTGATAGCCAGTATGGCTTCGGAGTTGTCCATGACTTCGGCCAGCTATGGCTACAAAGAGGTTTCCTGACCTCAAGTGGAACTCCCATAAAGAATGCTGAAGTGGTTGGAAAATTGCTAGAGGCGATACAGCTGCCAAAAGAACTAGCAGTTGTAAAATGTGCTGCTCATGGTCAGGGTGATGATTTTGTTACTGTGGGAAATAAATTCGCCAATGACATGGCACAATACTGTGCAAGAAACAATCATTCCATTAACCGGAGTAAAGAGAGAGAAATATCTTCTTGTTCCTTAATGTCTACTAATGAGGTGGGAACATGGGAGGAAGTAAAACAGTGTCGGGATGAGGCAGGAGATGAGGAAATGAAAGATTGGGTGAAAGCAGGTTGTGCACCTAGAGAGAAAGATCATGTGTGGGTCTATAGGGATGGAAGACCAGTCATGCCAAATAGCATGCTATCAACAATGGCAAGGATGTATCATGGCCAAGGACACCTGGGAAGGGATGCTATGATAAGGGCTTTTAAGCAAACCTGGTACAGTCCAAAGTTCAGGCTGATAGCAGAAAGTCTCTGTCAAAGATGTCTGATATGTCAGCAATTCAATCCTGGAAAGAAAACAGTGGTAAGCCTAGGAACAATAGGCAGGGAGGGAGGACCCTTCACAAGAATGCAGATAGACTTCATTGAAATGCCCCCAGTCAACAGATTGAGGTATGTCCTGGTGGTGGTCTGTTTATTCTCCAGGTGGGTGGAGGCATATCCAACAAGAAGAAATGATGGGATAACAGTGGCAAAATTACTGTTAAGAGAGTTCATCCCGAGGTACGGGTTCCCAGTAACCATTGAATCAGACAGAGGAGGACATTTTTATAATGAAATCATGGGTCTAATCTGGGAAGCATTGAGGGGCAGATTTATGACGACTGGCGCATCCCTGCATATCAGCAGGGATGCGCCAGTTATTATGCGCCACAGCTGCGCCACCATGGATGCGCCGCATTTATAATGCGGCGCACCATGGGGCAAAAACGGCACAGATGCGTGACGCATCTGTGCCGAAAAGTGGCGCATTGCTGGAGTTGCGTCGCAAGCGCGGCGCAGCTCCAGCAATGATCTGGGGGGCCCTATCTGTACAATGCTGCGTCAATCCTTACGCCTGCTTCAAGCAGGCGCAGGGTTTTGACGCAGCATGGGCATAAAAGTGACTGAGTGAAATCTTGTAGATTTCACTCAGCCACTTTTAGGAGGCGTTCCTGCGCCGGAACGCCCCCACCTGCCCTGGAACGCCTACATGTGGCGCAGGGCTTTACAACATGACGCATCTGAGAGATGCGTCACGTTTGTAAATGCCCCGCACCATGGCGCAGGATTTGCGCCGCTGCTGCGTCACAAAAGTGACGCAACGGCGGCGCAAAAGTGCCGCAAGTGCAACATAAATCTGCCCCTGAGTGTACAGCAGAAGCTACATTGTGCTTACCGACCAGAGGCTTCTGGTGTGGTTGAACAAATGAATGGTACCATCAAAAATAGAATTGGCAAAATGTGCCTAGCCACAGGAATGAAATGGCCCGATGTCTTGCCTCTAGTCCTGATGACCATTAGGTCTACTCCAGACAGAACAACAGGTTTGAGTCCACATGAAATTATCATGGGACATGCTATGAGACATGCATTTGTACCAGTCAACAAGCTGATGACTATAAATGATGACATGATTTTGGATTACTGTAAGGGCCTGGCTGACGCAGTTCATTCTGTGTTTCACCAGATTGGAGAAGACGCCACCACACTTGAAAAGAAACCAGCCCATGATCTGAGCCCAGGGGACTGGGTAAGGATAAAAGTCCACAGAAGAAGGAATTGCCTGGTTCCAAGGTGGGGAAGGCCAAGACAAGTCATCTTGACCACAACGACTGCTGTGAAGTGTGCTGGAGTGAAAAATTGGATCCATGCAAGTCACACACTGAGAGTTCCAAATCCAAGAGACGGCACTGGAAAAGAATACTTTGAAAAATCAGATTCCAGTGATGATGCAGACAGTGAGACAGTAAGAAGGAAAAAGAATCCTGAAAGTGGGGAAAGTGAGTCAAGAGAAATTTTCATCCCACCAGAAGAGGTTCTGAAAAGAACAGTGCAAACCGCAGAGGCAAGTTCAGATTCTGAAGAAGTGCCTGAGGTTCTAACTGACAGTGACCAACACAAAAAGAAAGAAAGAAAAGAAAAGAACATTCCAACAGAAGAGACACCTGAATCACATGAGGAAATTGGACAAGTTCCACCTGAGATAAATATTGAAGAAGAAGGGACAGACAAAGACAGAGAGGGACAGATTGCGGAAAAACCCCGAGGAGGTGTAGTGAATATCAACAACAAGCTAGGTGAAGGGACAAGTAGACAGCAAGAAGATTGCGTGTTGGAGACCCGAGGAGGGACAGAAGTAGGGAAAACTCAATTGGTGGGAAAAGAGACTGTTGGAGAAAAGGAAGTGGTTGGAGAAAAGAAAATTGTCATTGAACAAGAGGCAATTGAAACAGAGTCTGATGAAAGTGACAATGAGATACATGGAGGACGAGTTCTGAGAAAGAGAACTTGGCTTGGAGAAAGAAACAATAAAGAAGGAAAACAAAAGAGGAATGCAAAAGGAGATCTTTGGCCGAATAAGATAAAGAGACTGAGGTATAGACTGACACGAGTTAACTCTTCGAAAGCTGAACAAGTGAACGAAGTGTCAAGTCAAAATCCAACTAAAGAAGAAGAAACAAAGATACCTGTGAGAACTAAAAGAATAAGGAAACCAAACCAGAGGTATAAGTCGCCGGAATGGACGTATGTGGCACTGCCTGAACAAGGAGAAGAGGCAGACAGTCAAGGAAGTCCAGAGGAGGCTTTACTGAAAGAGGTTGCCGAAGAAGAAGCTGTGGGAATCCTGAGAGTTATCTTGTCCAACATTGGAGAAGAGACGGATGTTCAAGACCTGATACAGTTTGATGATGATGAAGAGACAGTGAAAAGTGATGAAAATCCAAATTGAGTAAATCCAAGGAAAATCACTTGGAGAAGAGAAGAAAAAGCAATACTAAAACTAGTAGATTGTAAAAATCTGTTGGGTACTTGCTGCCCTTAAGTTCGGTAGAGGAGTAGAAGAGGCTAAGTCAAAAGACACGGTCAAATTAACAAAATGGCTAACACTGAGAATAATAAAAGTAGATGTACCTTTCTGAAAAGATGGTGCAAGATGTGCTGCTGCTGTACAGGTTTATTAATGCTGCTTTGGAGCGTGCTTGCTCTACTGATTTCATTTAGAGTCACTATAGACACTTTAGAAGGTCATACTGAGAACAAAACTAATATAGGGAAGAGTTCACAGAAAATAGTACCAATTAGAATTAGCAATGAACATACACATAAGGATAGGTCAATTAATGATTTTTCTAGCAATGTTTTTTCTAAATTGTTGTATGAATACGTAAAAACAATGGACGTAAGGGATTGCTATGTTTGCATGCAATTACCTCCCTCTGTTTCGGAAGGAGTGACTTATCATCATCTTTTGGCTACGTATGGAATTTCATGTAGTGTGTTAATTAGTATATTCTACCAGTTAGGGAAATTAGATTATAATATGTCTAATGTAGATAATATTCTTGGGCAGTTGCTTATGAATAAAGCACTGAATCCGGCAAAAGAAGCTAACACTTTAGGTGAGATTTTTTTTAGAAACCAAAGAATTAACCTTAGAATATGTTTTTAGAAATAATTTAACTTGCAGTCTGAAGGGAGAAGAGAAGAATTTTCTAGACATGGTTGAGAGAAGAAGATTGAACATGCACAAGAAAGCAGAAGGGCATAAAATGAGTGACACAATGTGGGATATTGAGAAAGAAAAGGAGTTGAAAAATGGAGCCAGTCCAACTATGGCTATAGATGCCCCACAGAAAGGCAAACTGTGCATTACCAGGAAGAGATCCCAGTATGATTATTATTTCATAGGGACTAGTGAGTGCCATGATACATACTTTATTGCAACCGGATGGGGATTTAGAGGAGGAGAAGATCCAGTTTTTCCGGTAGTGTATTATATTTGTGGGAACAAGGCTTATTACCGTTTGCCTGACCATTGGTTTGGCACATGTTATGTTGGCCTGGTCTTTCCAAAGATTTTTCACATGGATAAAGTAGATAATGTTGAACAAACTAATCCGCTATAGAAGAGAAACATGGACAGAAATTGTAGGAGATATTTTTAGAGCTTTCATTCCAGCAGTGGGAATTTCTTTGAATGCATTTGGCATTCGGAAGCACTCAACAGTGGTGGATCGCTTGTCAACAAGCACCGCTGGAGGCTTTCTTTTGGTTAATACAGAAATGGTTGCTTTGCGTGCTATGGCAATGCAAAACCGACTTGCCCTTGACATTCTTTTGGCAAAAGAGGGTGGAGTCTGTGGAATGCTGAAAGTTCAACATTGTTGCACTTACATTCCTGACGAAAGCAAAGATCTAAAAGTTTATATCAAAAATATTACTGATTTGCATGAAGAATTAGTACCACTGGAAGCAGAAAGTATCTGGACTAAAATGGCTAATAAGATGATTGCTATTAAGACTTTTGTAGCTAAGATAGGTAGTACCATATTTGGTAAGATATTATTTCCATTATCCTGTGTAATTGTTGCATTATTGATCCTTAGATTAGGGTGTATGTGTTGTAGATATAGAAGAAATAAAAAGAAAAATACGAAAGAAAATGTTAAAAGGAGACAAAAGAAACCAGAAAGAGATCCACAAGAAATAGAATTAGAAGACCTAAGAGAAAGTATGTATATAGAAACTAAGAAGGAGGATGAGAGGGAAACAAGGGTTTGAACGAATGAACAAGAAGATATTTTGAATTTCTTCCAAAAGGGGAAATTAAATTGATTTTTGGGTTTTTGATTTTTGTGGTGATAAGATATCACCAAAGGGGGGATTGATGGAGGAGGGTTTTTACTTTAAAAACCGAATACCTGTTTCATTTTCGCATGTTATAATTAAAAGTACTACTGATTAATTATTAACTACTTAAATATGTCAAAGTCATGTCTAACCAACCTTATTAACAAGAGAATTACACGTGGGAATGCTATTGCATGGCTAAAATAATAAATGAACTAAGTTTGTGAGCAAACTGACAGAAATAGATGTTGCTTATGTCATGTTATTGTGATTTGTGCTTATAATTAATATGAATTAATGGCTTTTGATGTCGCAAATGGCTAGATAAATACATACACATAAGGGTATTAGCAGGGAATAACACTGTATAATCATTTCTATGCAGTAATTCTGTTTATGTTCTATATTCACTTAAGTTGACTAATGTGGCCTACCAGAAAATGGCTACCACCCGCAGCCTGCATTTGAGTTGATGGGAACTTTTGCAAGGAAGCTTCGCGCTGCCAGTGACCTTGCCCACTCGACAAAACTGAAAAGCCATGATCATGATGACAAATCCAGGACGGATGCCAAGAGCCCCTGAACATGAAGTTTGTTGCAAAAGTGAAAACTGAACTTATGAACTGTTGATCCCAAGACTGGGATACAAATTATCTAAAAGAGACATCCGTAGAAGTATCGAATTGGTCATGGACATCTAATTTTTCTATTCATTATTTGGGACAATCTAAGTATGAGAAAATCTTGCACAGTATCGCAAATGTACCAAGATGACATTATTTCCGCCATTCATCCATTCTGAACAATAAACTGTTACATTACAGAATGTAAATTTTAGTATAAATATTAGTAGACTAGAGAGGTCTAGCGCCACTTCTTCCCGAACTGATGATCCGAGGTCCCTATGCTGACGGAGAGGACGGTGACTCTACATGACGGCTAGAAACCTTGATGGAATTACTGAGGACCGGTTCTGACTTAGGATCTGACATTTAGACAGAATAGGTAAATATGAGAAAAATGAATTTGCATTTAATTGGCTTTTCCTACAATTTTAGATAAACGAATATTCTGTTTGAATCTCTGTGTCGGGTGGTTATTTTCTCGTCATGTTTATTTACATATTCTTTGAAATGTTTTCATCAGATTTATAAGCAACTAGTTGGTCGCATTGACCTCAAGGTATATGCAGATTGGTTAGGTATCAGAAAGTGTTTCCCCTTATACATGGCACGGATAAGAGTGTTAGGATGAATGTTGGTGTAATGGGCCCCACCAGCGTGTAATGTGTGTGTGCGTGTGTGACTGTGAGATCACTCCGTCCGTGGAAGTAGAGGGGATTCGGAAGCTCCGATCTGCACCATTTACACTGGGTTTTTCTTCAGGCGGGTTCCCTGACTGGATTTACCAGTCATTGGTGAATCTACACACTTGATTTATTCCTTTCCACCAGGCAAGCTCTGATTGTTCATATTTTCTATACAAGCCACATTTGTTTCGGACATATTTTAATACAGACACTTTTTGTGTAACTTCTAGATACTGGGTTCTCTGGTTCCCATCCTGATGATGACCTCACAGTTATAGAGGTCGAAATGCCATTGACACCAGACTTATATAGATTCCAATAGTAAGTGAAATATGTGTACAGACAGGAGTCATATATCTTTTTAATAGTGACACACGTTAATTTGTTCCGTCTACCACTTTGCACTGTACCTTCTATGTCACTTATAGCATGCGCACTAGATCTTTCATTTTGATGATAAATATAATGTTTAGATATGATGTGATAAATAACACAGTTGCAAGAGATTTTAACTCTTTTTTGGCCTGTTAAGTATGTGCCTTGGTAAAAAATCAGTTGTTTTGTTTTGCTGTCTTTGTAATACAGAAGACCTGTTCACTTTAGTATGAAGATTTTAATCCTAGTGAACCAATGTTCCCTTTAAACAGCATTTCTAGATGTCGCATGCGGCCTAGGTGCTGCCAACCTGAGGCCCTGCTTGAAATATGCACAGCTTGGCTGAGTATAGGAGGGAGTATTTGGCTTCGTTTTTTAGGCGGGAGTGCTTGATGGGTAGGAAGTCTCTCCTGGCTGCCTGCTCTGCTGTCATAAAGTCTGGGTAGAAGGAAATATTGTTACTTTGATAATTGATCATTTGTCTGTTCCTGGCAAGCTGCAGTACCAAATCCCTGTCCCTGTATTTCAGGAGATGGGCGATTATAGGACGGGCCATTAACCCAGGCTAGGGATGTGGGCCCAGTGATCTGTATGCTCTTTCCACTATCAGCACTGCAGAAAGTGCCTCCCCAGAGCTGGTGTGGAGCATTGACATACAATAATCTTCCATGTGGCACATGTATGTGGACTCTGGGATCCTGATGATTCTAAGATTGTTCCAACAAGACCTGCACCTCCAAATCCTCATTTCTGCTGCCGATTACTTCCAGTACCCTTTCCATTTGGAGCAGTTTCTCCCTTGTTGCTGAAATGTCATCCTCTACAGTTGATGTGCGCTGTTCAAGCTGGCCAATGCGTTCATCATGACCGGCCAACTTTTCTTTGAGTCAATTGAAGCGGTCAGCAAGTCTGTTTTTGTATCAATGGCAGTTAGACTTTGCTTTAGGTCTAGAAACATTGCTTGTATATCTAGCTCCTGTAAGGAGCTCTCGTCACTCCTTGAGCAGGGGGGGAGTGGTCCTCCAGCGGTGGGTCTGAAGCATGAGTTTATCTGTGTTGTTCAAAGGACAACTTGGTCTGCTTAGCGTCTGTCTTCCCCATCTTGACTTTGCAGGGGAGGAGGTTCCGGGTACCAATATACAGTGTAAGGTGTGGCCCCGCCTCACCCCAGGCAGTCCTCATCTAGGGGGCACAAGTGGACCGATGAGCCTAGGTGCAATCACCAGGAAATGTGGGAGGCCGGTCCCCCTGGGGGCACATCTTCTGCTGCTATGCAGATAACGTTGTGCAGATACGCAGAGGCAGGCTCTGCCCCACCCTGACTGATCCTGTCAAAGGGCACAAGCAGACCCGTATCAGCTCATGCCCACAGGTGTCAGTCAGCGGCAGCAATGTCATTCCGCAAAAAATGCTGACAAGGGGACTAACAATGAGGGTATGTAGTCAGGGCCTTCCCGCCGGGAGGGACCCATCCATAGTGTCACAATGCACCAGCAGAGCCTCCCAATACCCGAAACCAGAGGAATCCAGTCACTCTTTGCAACCCTTCAGTGCCCCTAGACCTCCATCACCAAGTCTCATTCAGAACTGTAGTATCTGTGTAACAGGCAATGTCAGAGAGCCAAGAACAGCTCCTAGAGGGCCACCAAACAGCCCAGCTAGTCCACATAGGTAGCCTCCAGTGCAGAATCTCTAGGAAGCAGCAGGCCCAAGTCCATCACCATCGTTGGCCTCCCTGCACCCCGCTGGGCTCACAGCTCCATCCCACAGTCTGATTCACCCGCACTCAGCCGGTGCTGCAGCAGGCAGTCTGCTTGGCAGTCCCCAGTCGGGGAATTGTTGGCAGTCGGTTCTCTCTTAGGGCCTTCAAGTCTCCCACAGAAGGAGCCACTCAGGCCTCCCGCCTGCCCCCTCCTCACCTGGTGCGATTGGTGCCACCTTACCAGTGGGGTCTCCACCTGCAGTCTGTCTCTTCAGGCTCTCTGCTATACTCGCCTCCTTCAGCGACAGCCACACTTTTTGATCGGTCCCAGCACCTAGGCAGCTCTAGTGGTCGTGCACCAGGCTCTCATGCGCCGGCCATCTTGCTTGGCCCCTGATTCTCTTGTTGCAGATATGTTCATCTAGGGACCTCCTCCAAACAAAATAGAGGGCTCTTTGGATAGAGAATATATATTTGCCATCAAGCCCGGGTCGGCAAGCACAGATGCCGGCAGATATGCCACATAAATGTTGAATTGTGCCATGGTGTGTCGGCCATCTTGCGGCCAGGCTCTGTAGTGTCCCCGGGGAGGTAGAAAGAACTTAGCCATAACCCCCAGAGGCTTTGAAGGACGTGGGAAAGACGCCCATGAGACAATCCATAGAGGATTTTGTTGGAAAGCATTTTTATAGGAAGTCAAGTACCCACGATAGTCCATATTATTGACAAAGACATTTACAGGAGAAGTGGATGCGAGTGGGAGTAATGTAATTGGAAGCTTAAATTTGTTGGAACCAGATTTTGACCTGGATCATTTCTTAATGAGAGATCTGGATGTGGTGACTATAGAAGATACTTTACCAGAACCAAGACTATTCTACTTGCCTTGACCTTCTCCTTTCATGATGAAAAGTCTCATATTGGATGAAGGGGGTCCAAATCTGGAAAAGGAGGTCGACTTGGTTGTGCGTGGTGCTGGAAATGTGGAGAGTAGGTCTTCGGATAACTCAGAAATAAGGGTGAATTGTGTAAGGGCCCCTCTCCCCTCTGCCCCTCACCGACCTCTTTGGGGTTGGATATTTTGGCAATCTCAAAACAATCAATGCTGATAATAAAACTAGAGGCATACCAGGGTTCAAGGGTTACATCCCATGCACAAGAAGAATACGTAAAACAAAGAAGATAATTGGTAAGAAAGGGGATACTAAGGAGACAGTTACAAAAGAAATAAGAGGGGCCCCACGGGTTGACAAGCAAAGGAAGAGACAGAGGAGCAAAGAAGATGACCGAAGTCACCCCATGTCGAACAAGGAATTCAGGTAACGGGGAGAATCAGTCAAGACCAATGTGGTGCTGTTCTCAAACTTCCCCAGTGGTAGGGCAAGAGAGTCCTTTGTCAGCGATAGGAAGAAAAGTAAATTGGATATAGTGGATGCTAGGGAAAAATCAGGGAGAGACATCAGTCCTGATCAATTTTGGGGAGATCAGGTCATCAACGATATATAGGCAAGATGAAAGTGAGCGGAGGTCAAAAAGGGATGGACCAAACTAAGAAGGTTATATTAAGTGGGACAGCCTGTGGGTCATCTTAGAATAACAATACGGTTGTAATGGTAGAAAGCGGCCAAGAAAACGCAGACCATTAAATCATTCCCACCTTTTGTACATTCTTGCCAAATGTCTGAGCCTGCATGAAATGGCTTTGGAGGATATAAAGCAGGTAGGATCTGCAACAAACAAGGACAGAAGAGAGGTGAGAAAGGTTCTGTTTTACTCAAAATTTGTAAATCAATTTTGGTTAGAGCAGAGGAAGAACTTTTGAGGGAAGGCATAAGGCAGATATATTGTGAGCGAGATAGTGAAGG
Organism: Triturus cristatus; assembly: GCF_964204655.1. Classification (NCBI taxonomy): domain Eukaryota; kingdom Metazoa; phylum Chordata; class Amphibia; order Caudata; family Salamandridae; genus Triturus; species Triturus cristatus. The sequence continues at coordinate 341,998,146 of NC_140581.1, read as the reverse complement.
AGGAACAGAAGACCCATAATGTCTTTATAAACCACGCCGGGCTAAGTCTAAGTAAAGTAATGATAACCTCGCAAAATGTTTACCGCAGCAGACATTTTGCTAATTCAAGGGGAGGGGGCCTTCAGATGACTGTTTCAAGTGGTAACTCTAAGCCGTCAGTTGAGGGTTTAGAGATAAGAAATCACTTTGAGGTTTTATCCGACTCCATATTAAGTCTTGAGGATAGTGTGAGGTTTGGTCTGAGTGATTTGGATTACGTATTAGGCACTTCACTTACCCTGATAGTTCAATCTTGTAATATAAGGGGTAGCCTGATAGTTCAATCTTGGAACATAGGGGTGTATAGGAAATTGTCAACTCAAAACTCATTTAAAGGAATGTTGGAAATGTATGAGATCATGTGTTTGTAGGAGGCAAGGCTTTGCGAAGAGCCTGAACCGGTTTTATGATGGAACAATGCATTCAGTTACCCTGCATGACTTCACAACACAGATACTACCACCCATGACCCACTACCACGTACCGCATTACCACATGTCATCACAATGCACATTTATAAGGGCACATTTTAAATGTCATTACAATGCATACAGTCACCATGTATACAACTACAATGCAAACTTTTACAACAAAATTCTTGACTCACCAGTGCAACACTAAAACATTTCACTTAAATCAACTGAGATGTGTGCATCACTATGGCACAGGAAGCGCATCCTGACAAAGGCAGAACGTTGCACAATGTTAATTAGCCAAGATGTGCGCATCACTGTAAAGTTGGCTACAGAATGCACTGTGCAATATGTGTGCATACAATCTGAACACTAGAGCATCAACAGCTAAACTAGAGGTGTGCGCGTCGTCGCTACAGCAGGAGTGCGCTATGGTAACTAACATGGGGGCATATTATCAAGCCAGGCGATAAAATTATCGCTGCTGTAGCGGCAGAAAACTGCCGCTAAAGCGGCGATTATGTGCTTGATAATATGCTCTTTGGAATTCCAATTGAAGCCCATGTTAGACGTCCTTCACATTTAACATGGGCTTCAATTGGAATTCCATAGAGCATATTATCAAGCCCATTATCGCCGTTTTAGGGGCAGTTTTCTGCGGCGGCGATAATTGTATCGCATGGCTTGATAATATGCCCCCTCGTGCTGTTCATGTGTGGACATGCTCCTCCTGCATTCAGAATCCTAAAATGCTCGCATTAGCACAGGGTACTCTGATAAGTCAAAACCTTCACCACACAGGTGCCATTATAAAAGAGCACATGCCTTTATCATTCATGCCTTTAGAATGAAATACATTGTACTGGCATGCCTAGTAAAGGGATATTTGTGGTAAAGGCATGCGTGCTAAATGCATGTGTGGTAAAGGAGTATGAGCAGTATGGCTTTGTGGTAATGGTCATACGTGGTTATGACTGCATTTTATAATGGCTGTTTCCCGCCTGAATCAGTAGATGGGTTCTAATGCCATCAAAAAGTGCAAGGTGGCAGGGTTCAGGTCGCCCATCGGGCAGGCTGATCATGCATACTTCGACAAAAGAGCCCAATAGTTGGTTCTTGGCAGGTCAAGTAGTGTTTTACAGTAATACCATGGAAAATATATACATACTAGTTATATATATATATATATATATATATATATATATATATATATATATATATATATTACCTACTGGCGGTCGCCAGTAGGTAGTTATAGTTAGGACCACGTTTCCATAGGAAATCCGCAACATTCTATTTTGAATAACTTTTGCGCCGGTCGACGAATCCTCGCGAATTTTTCAAAATAGGTGGGGCGCTACGCTCCGCTCCTACCCTGAAAGTCTCGGGGGGATTCGTCAAGCGGGGGCTGAGATAAAAGGGGGGTCCCAAAACGCGTTTTTCCCATGCATTTTTCCATAGGACCTTTAGACACAGCTACAGCCCGAACGGCTGAACAGAATTACTTGAAATTACTTGAAATTTGGCAGAGAGGTAGTCCTCAGGTCAAGGAAGTGCCTTTTGTAGGTTTGGTGTAAATCTGTTCAGTAGATTCTGAGAAAATAGCCTTTAAATCAATATATATTTCTGAGCCAGCTTACGGTGCGCTTATCTTCACAATTGCTCATATAAGGTAGTAAAAATTTAAATATTACCTTTCAAAACGAAGTGCATCATATGTCCTCCATGTGCGCACGGTGCGCGAAGCGCATCGTGCGTACATGGCCCATCTAGCGTAACGTGGGCACGCGGTGCGCGTAGTGCACCGCGTGCCCACCGTGCGTGCACGGCACTAACTGCGTAAAGTGGGCGCGCGGTGCGCGAAGCGCACCGCGTGCTCACTGTGCACGCATGGTGCGCGAAGCGCACCGTGCGCGCACGGAACGAACTGCGTTAAGTGGGCGCGCACGCCACGAATGGCGTAAAGTAACTTAGCATTTAAAAAACCGTACAAATTCACTGAAAAAACCATAGGTTTCACACACGTTATAGTTAGGAATTAGCATTTAAAAAACCTTGCAAATTCACTGAAAAAACCATAGGTTTCACACATGTTATAGTTAGCGGAAATTTTACTGATAAAAAAACAATGAAATTCCCCCGTTATAGTTAGTGCAGGCAACTATAACTCACGCGACCGCAATCTTCTGCTGATGACATATGTGTCTTTATGAAAAAAAAATATTTGTAATATATGTATAGCTAAAAATTTATGGAAGAAGACATGGGCAAATAAGTGTCTAAATACAGTATTAGCATCAGCAGAGGATTGCGGTCGCGTGAGTTATAGTTGCCTGCACTAACTATAACGGGGGAATTTCATTGGTTTTTTATCAGTAAAATTTCCGCTAACTATAACATGTGTGAAACCTATGGTTTTTTCAGTGAATATATATATATATATATATATATATATATATATATATATATATATATATATACTCAGTCACTGAATGTAGGAGACTATGCAATACATCTAGGGCTGCTGGAAGAAGATTTCGAAAAATATAAGTGTAGAATATCCTACCATGCTGATAGCTCTTTCAGGGGATTTTAACTACAAATTCAACCCACGATTTAGGGGCATATCAACAACAACCGGCGATAATTATCTCTAAGCGCACTTAGCGCTAGGATAATTATCGCTGGCTAGCATGAATTTTTATCGCTGAGATAGCGTGCTATTAGCAACGCTTATCTCAATAGCGATAAAAATCCTCACGCAAACAGGCTAACGTGAGATTATCGCTGGAAACCCAGCGATAATCTCACGTTACCTTGTTGATAGGGACAGGCAAACTTAGCCATGATATCCTCCTTCCATAGGATATCATGGCTAAGTCAGAAAAATACCAGATGTAAAAAAGCAGCGTTAACCGCGGTTAGCGCTGCTTTTTTTGTCTCTAACAGGGTTAGCGACATTCTTGATAATAGAATTGTCGCTTAGCGACATTACTCCTATTATTTTACTCTGGAACGCCCCCTTTGCATCTCATTAGAGATGCAAGGAGAAGCGTAGAGTAAAAGGGTGCTAACATGCAAATTTGCATGTTAGCACCCTGTTGTTGATAGGGCGCTAGTTTTATCTCTCCTTTTTTGGCTTTTAAAGCCAAAAAAGCAGAGATAAAGCCCTTGTTGACATGCCCCTTAGTGATTTAATGCACAAAGATTTGTTTTCTGCTACTGAGGTACCCCTGGCTCATTTCCGTAAAAGTTGCTGCTCTGCACGTGATGCTGCACTGGTGAAGTTCATAGGGTCAATAGGGCTGTTCTGTGTAAATGTTCGGGGAGTCACAGATCACCTAGCAATTGTAACATTTTGCAATGGGAATCTGAGATGCTTGGCTTTTTTCGCAATACATGAAAGCTTTTCTCTGTAAAAGTTGTTACGGTGTTGCATACTGAAGGAAGTGATCATTAACCCTTGCATTTAGTGTTAAGATTGGGGTAAAGACAGGGCCGGCGCTAGCCATGGGCAGTGTGGGCATCTGCCCAGGGCCTCACACTCAGCCTACCAGCATGGGGCCCGCAACGATCCTGTTGTTTCCCTGCCGATCCAACTAAGAGAAAGGTGTCTCCTAGCAATTAGGGTCCATGGGAGGGGCCCCCTCCCCAGGCCTCTCAGAGATGGTGTCTGGAGTCCTAGGGGAGGGAGACGCTTCCTCTTGTCCTAGTTGCAAGGAGACTCTTCAGAGACACTGCGGGACACCCATTGTTCAGCATTTTAGCCGCCCCAAAAATGTTTTCACCTATCCGGCTGAAGGTGCGAGAATTGCTTGTGGGATGAAAGTTAAAACTGTGGGGGCACTTGGGACGCCGGGCAGGGGCCTGCCTCCGGATCGCCGCCCCCGTTCTCCTCCTTGCCACACTGAGGGCTGCCCTGTCCCGCAGCGGCCGCATTGTCATTGGTGTGGGGCGGTGGATGGACCCCTGAGCCCGGACTCCGTCATCATCTGCTGGACGAGGGGACGCCGCTTGGGAGACCCGGAGTTCCGCACGGGCGCAGTGTGGACGGATGGCCATGTGGGTGGCGCAGTGGGGACCCTCCTTCCTGCTGACTCAACCCTGCTTCTGCCTCTGCATCCATTGGCGGTCATGTCGGACCGCAGTGGTGCTGTACGGGAGCTACTACAGAGGCTGCCGTGTGCTGTTGATCTGCTAGTGGGGCTGCAGCTGCGATTGGGGATTGAAGCTCCTGCTGCCGGGGTTTTTGGCCTGCAGGTCCGCTTGCTTGGCCCAACACCCTCCTTCCTGTGGCACCGTGGGTTGCGGACATGCGTGGGCCCCAGTGCGGTCCCACTGACGCTGAGGGGTGAAGGGCGGTGGTGATTGCCTCACTGTGGCTTGTGAGCGGCCGGTTTCCACATGTGTCCCCCGTGCTTGAAGATAAATGGGCCTGGGCCCCACCTGAAGCAGATACTACCCAGATTGCCCTTCAGACCTGCTTGCCATATCGGGCAGTATATACCAGATTGGATTGAACCCTCGGTCTTCATTTCTCCTACGACCGTCTCGCAAGCACCATGACGAGAGACAAATTGCAGGGAAACACAGCGAGACAGCCCATGATTGAGCGCTATACTGGACCGAACATGCAGGTGGCGGACAAGGGGGGCACCCAGGGCGGACCGCCAGGCAATGCAACAATTCTGGCGACAATAACACAGTGCAGGATGACCCTCGAGACCAAGATAGGTGAGGTGGGTTCGGAAGTCCTACTTCTCCGTCAAGATCTCTGAAATGTGGAGGAGCGCATCACAGTTGCCGAGACCAGAGTCTCTGAAGTTGAGGACTCCATAACTACTTTAAAAAAAAGGTGCTGTCCCTTGAAACGATATCTAGAACCTTGGCCTCATGCATCGAGGATGCATAAGGGAGGGCTCAACTAAGCAATCTCCGCTTTGTGGGCTTTCCCGAAAGCTGCGAAGGTGACGACACGGAACAGTTCTTAACTACATGGCTGACTAGCTGGCTGCCGCCTGACTCCATGTCCAATTGTTTCATCATCGAACGCGCCCATAGGGCCCTTCTACAGAAACCTCCTTCAGGTGCCCAGCCGCGTCCCATTATTGCAAAGATCCTAAATTACCATGACAGGGACACTATCCTGAAACAGGCCCGCCTCAAGGAGCCCCTGCACTTTAACAATGCCCGCATTTTCATTTTCCCAGATTACACAAGACTGGTCCAACAACAACGACAATCTTTGTGGCAGCCAAGGCACGCCTCTGTGGCCTACAGATACAGTACGCCCTCCTGTATCCTGCCAGATTGAGAGTGATCTATCAGGCCCGCACATTATTCTTTGATTCTCCAGAGGAGGTGTTTGCCTGGACGAATGAGACTGTGAAGTTGCGCCCCAATCTTCCCTCCAGATTGGACTCGGACTCCTCTTCTGGGGATCCAACGCTCACATCTACTAAACCCAAGAATAAATCGTTCAGGAGATCTCGCTCCCGTCGCCGCTCACGGTCCCATAGCGGCACTAGCAGAATGGCATCCACTTCCAGATCGAGACACACAGCATCGTGAGTACTTTGGCCTTATCCTGCTGGTGGCGCTGGGGCTGCTTCTCTGAGGCCGCCCTATACCCATGGGCGGAACCCCCTCCTGTGACTTAGCTTTGTTCCATGTAACGTATCCTGGCCCAGCTTTACCGCCTGGGAGCATGGATTGAACTCACTTCTACATTTCGGCCTGAGACTTTGAGTTTATCTTGCTGCTGACCTTTTTCAGATTTTGTCTTACAATTGTAATGCTATCTTTGATGGGGCTTGGACTGGGCTCCACCTATGTTTGACCCTCAGTGGTCCAGGGAAGGGCCCACAGTTCCGAATGGGCTCTTGGGGATCCATTGGCGTAGAGGTCGAGGTGCCCCCATTGGGGCCTTTGTATCCTACTCACCGCAATAGATACTTCAATGGTTCTGAGGTATTGGGGTGGGGGGTGGAGGGTTGTTCCTGGCTGGGGGGGGTTGCATTTTGTATTTACATATTGTTTCGCTATTGTTATGCTTTTTATCTGTGCACTGATCACTCACCGTTTTCTGAGCCATGCTCATATTACTCTACTCCCTATGGGCTCTGTACCGCTTTGTTCACCAAAAGTTGGCAGGGTATGGTCAGACGTGAGTCCCTTGCCCACTTTGCCACTGGATTCAAGCAAGCCTGGCTGAAGACGGCTGAAATGCCAGAAACCGGTCCTAGGAAGCTTGTTTCCGGTCCAAGGAAGGCATGGCTTGGCAGTTCGGGCTGGACTGTTCCCATGAGGCACAGGGTCAGACTGATTTGCATATGGCCATGTCTGAACTGGGGTGGCAGAGTGGGCTAAAGAACGGTGATGGATCAATCCCAGATCTGTTGACTGGGTGTGAGTGTTTGATTGGTTCTGATGCTCCGTCCATCACCACCCCCTTTTGTACCGCTTTGTTCGCCATAAGTTGGCAGGGTATGCTCAGACGTGAGTCTCTTGCCCACTTTGCCACTGGATTCAAGCAAGCCTGGCTGAAGACGGCTGAAATGCCAGAAACCGGTCCTAGGAAGCTTGTTTCCGGTCCAGGGAAGGCATGGCTTGGCAGTTGGTGCTGGACTGTTCCCATGAGGCACAGGGTCAGACTGAGTTCCATATGGCCATGTCTGAACTGGGGTGGCAGAGTGGGCTAAAGAACGGGGATGGCTGAATCCCAGATCTGTTGACTGGGTGTGAGTATTTGATTGGTTCTGATGCTCCGTCCATCACCACCCCCTTTTGTACCGCTTTGTTCGCCATAAGTTGGCAGGGTATGCTCAGACGTGAGTCCCTTGCCCACTTTGCCACTGGATTCAAGCAAGCCTGGCTGAAGACGGCTGAAATGCCAGAAACCGGTCCTAGGAAGCTTGTTTCCGGTCCAGGGAAGGCATGGCTTGGCAGTTGGGGCTGGACTGTTCCCATGAGGCACAGGGTCAGACTGATTTGCATATGGCCATGTCTGAACTGGGGTGGCAGAGTGGGCTAAAGAACTGTGATGGCCAATCCTAGATCTGTTGACTGGGTGTGAGTGTTTGATTGGTTCTGATGCTCCGTCCATCACCACTCCCTTTTGTACCGCTCTGTGCCCCTGCTGCCTAGGTGCCACTGTGGTACCAGGGTCCCCCGCCGGTCACACCGGAGGACGCACCTAGCCTGTATGACACCTATACATATCTCACCCAATGCCGTGCCCACAACCTAAGACAGGCGGACTCCGTATACTCAGCTGGAATATGCAGGGAGCACTTGATAAAATTAAACGGGGTGCCATTCTCCGACAACCCAAGCGCGACAGCACAGACATATTGATGTTACACGAAACACATTTATTAGGCTCAAAGACCCCTTGTCTTCTCTGCTATGGGTTTGCGCAAGTCTTCCATTCCGGCTTTACTAGGGGCTCCAGAGGAGTGGGTATCCTTATTCATAAGCGCGTTCCTTACGTACATTCCAAATCCTGGGTGGACACGCAGGGCAGATACATTGTCATTCAAGGGTCCATTTTTGGGGAACAGGTGGTTTTGGGCTGCGTGTATGCTCCTCCCCCGCTTTGCTGGTCTCTGACAGAATGTCTCCTAGCCCTTTGGCTGGAGATACCCCCTGGCATAATGGTTGTTGGGGGTGATTGGAATTATGTCATGAATGTGACCCAAGACCGCTGGAGACAGGGGGGCCTGCTCGGTCACTAAACTTAGTTCTTTGGTGGCAGGAATGGGCTGGTCAGGTACGTGGTGAGTGATGCATGGTGTGGAACAGGGCTATACCTACTTTTCTTCTGTCCACGAATCCTTCTCGCGCCTGGATTATTTATTCGTCCCTATAGGAGCTATGGGCAGAGCATCTGAGGTAGATATCCTTCCGAGAGGCCTTTCGGACCATTCCCCTGTCGCCCTAATGCTACATCTTGGCCCTACGTGACTGCCCTTTAGATGGTGCCTCTCTACCTGGAACCTTCAAGATGAACAGTACAGAGATCATCTAGACCGAGCCTTAGACCAATACCTGGAGCTAAACGTGGGGTCTGTGGAGGTAGCTGAGCCTCTCTGGGAAGCCCTGAAGTCCACAATACGTGGTTTGGACATCTCATATTGCTCCGCCATGCACCGGGCCCAGAAAGAAGAATTGTTGAGGTCCGAGGCCCGCTTGGTTACCCTGGAATAGGCCAGTAGGGGGGAGCAGGGCGCACCGGCGAGCAGTCAGCTGACTCTCAAGAGACAGATGCATGCTGATCTCTTAATGGAGGAGGCACGTCTGGTGTGGCTGGCAACCCGTAGTAGAATATATCAATGGGGGGACAAATCCAGCAAATTACTTCATCGGCTGTGCCAGGGAGCTATACACCCCCTGACTCTCCCTGCAGTATTGGGCCCTGATGGTGGCCCTCTGCATGACCCCCAGGCCATCGCTGAAAGCTTTGCATGCTATTATGCAACACTCTATGCCCCGCACGAAGTACTCGCTGTAGAGCAGATCCACCACTCCATAGATGCTCTTCCGCCTCAGCACTTCCCTACCGCTGCCCGAGATTGCCTGGTTTGCCCTCTCACGGTGGAGGAACTGGGGGTGGCCCTACACGGACTCAACTCCGGTAAAGCGCCGGGCCCTAATGGCTACCCATGCGAATTTTATAAACGATATTTTACGAAACTGGGCCCGTAATTCCTGAACACAGTCGAAGAGGCGAGAGATCTTGGCCGCCTTACGCGGGAATGGCGCCATGCAGAGATAGTGGTCTTTCCAAAACCAGGGTGACCCCCGATCAGCACACGTCATATCGCCCTATTTCGCTACTCAACATAGAAGCCAAAATATTGGCCAAAGCCTTGGCCAATAGAGTCTCCCCCTATATAACCAAGGTGGTCCACCCAGACCAGGCGGGCTTTATGCCCCACTGTGCAACGCGGCACAGCATTTGTCGTGCACATATTGCCGTAGATGCCTTTCAGAGGCTTGATGTGTCTGGCACGCTCCTCCTTGCGGACATGGACCGTGCCTTTGATTCTCTCAGCTGGCCATATCTATTTGCACTCCTTGGCCGACTAAACCTCGGCCCGCTGTTCCTATCATACCTGAAGCTACTGTATACCGAGATTACAACATCCGTCCGCATCGCTGGGTTGGTCTCTACCACATTCCAGGTGGGCAGGGTGACTCGACAGGGGTGCCCGCCATCACCGTTCCTTTTTGCCTTGGCCATGGAACCCTTGGCGGCATGGGTGAGAATGGACGCCATGGTTACGGGATTTGAGTGGGCACATGGACACTCGGACCGTATAGCCCTTTATGCCGACGACGTTCTTTTCTTTCTCACAGATGTTAACAGGACTGGCCCCCGATTACTCCGCATCATGGAGATCTTCGGGAAGACCTCGAGACTCTCTATGAATCACTCCAAATCTACACTGTGGACCAGGGGTTCAGTCCCTGGGCTTCTGAAATACAGGTGACTACAGTCGGCTTGAAGTACTTGAGGGTGTTCCTAGCAGACTCGGGAAACATCTCATGGGACCATAATATCCTCCCGGTATGGACGCGTGTTCGAGATGTACTTAAAACCTGGTCCCATATGCCCTTGTCACTTCCGGGTAGATCCGCCATTTTTAAAATGGTGTCCTTACCGCGGTTATTGTACCAACTGCAGAATTATCCATTCGGTATCCAACCTGTGTGGTTCCACCAGGTTAACTCGGCCCTGAGGCAATTCCTATAGGCCAGGAAAACTCCTCGAGTGGTGCTACGTACTTGTTTTCAGTCGACATACAGAGGCATCCTAGCCACATCGGATATCTTGTGGCCTCACATTTGCTTATCCTAAATAAGTGGTGGTATGGGGACCGTTCAGACTCGGCCTACCTGCTGGAGTGCAGACTCATGGGAAACCACTCCATACATACTAGTCTCTATTCCGCCCGATGCACCGAGTCCTTCCGTCAGCTACCGGTATGGTGTTCCAAGTGTGGAAGCAGGCATTGCAGAAGAAAGGATGGTGGGGCAGACTGACAAAAGAGACTCCGTTGTGGGCGAACGGAGGTTTGCCTCAGCTGGCTGGCCTGGCGGGCTTCTATCATTGGGATGCTATAGGAATCTCGACCCTCGGAGTCGTTATGCGAGGTGCGACCCTTAAGTCTTTCCGTCAACTCCAACAGCCCTTCTTCCCAACATCGCTAGCCCAGAAACCCTCCCTGAATTTAGCCCCATCGAAGCTAAACTCTTCATGGGAGATCTGCATGATCATAAAATTTCCAAAATCTATCAATCTTTGGTGACAAATATCCCCTCCACATTAGATAAACTTCAGGGGACCAGGGAGGAGGACCTCGGACCTCTGGAGAGTGAGGATTGGACGGAAACACTTTATTCCTGTAGAGAGGCGGCGATAGCTATGCGCCTCCGCCTGTTCCAGTTTAACTACTTGCATCGAATATATTACACTCGGGTGCGACTATGGAGGGCTGGCCTAATAGCCTCCCCACTCTGTCTCCGCTGCTCTTGGGAGGACGGTACCCTGTTCCACACGGTATGGCAGTGCGATGTGATTGTGCGATTCTGGAGGAGAGTGTTGGCCTGCTTATCTGAAGTCTTGGGATGGGATCTCCCTTTCTCACCTAAATTAGTACTATTGCATTTCTTGGAGGGCATAGGGGGCAACATATACAAAGACACTTATTGCTCCTGGGTCTTACCTTGGCTAAAAGAGACATAGCGCGCAACTGGAAGGCGACCACTTCACCACCAATAACGGCCTGGAAGAATGGGAGAACAAAAGCTGCCTGATGAGAAGGGGGTTCAGGTTGATTTTCTAATATGGCCCGATGGGTTACTGGCACAGGTTGCCAATTGTTTAAGGGTGAAGTGTCGCAACCAAGCGCAAAAGGAGTAAAGAGAGCGAGTCACACAAGGAAAGAGGAACGGTTGGTGATCAGGAATGTGGGAGATTAAAACAACAAATAAGGAAATGAGAGAGATCTCTTAAGAAAAAGTATGATCATACTCTAGGTGGTAATATGGAGGGTTCAACTGGCTCTTGGAGGGAATAAAGTGGAAGTCATAGAAAAGTATATACAGCAAGACATGAGGTTCAATGAAAAGAGAAATTGGACAGAGCACATAGAATGATTACAGGCCCCAGAATTGACATCAGACTGGGACCTAAAGCAATTTAATAGGAAGTATGGTTGTCCCTATATTGTCAGCCTACAATCAAATATGTGAAATTGTTGAAATGGAGAACAAAAGAGTGTATTAGTAAAAACTGGCAAAATATGATTGAAGTGATAGAATCACAGAACGTCAGGAAATTTTGGCAATTAGTACGTGAAGAAAGAGGGTCAGGAAAAATGAGATTTTTGGTTGGTAAAGATGATTGGGTTAATTACTTAGGTAAAATATATGGCAATGGTAATGATAAGGTGTGCCCAAAGGTGAAGCTTGATGTGGATAATGAGACTTAAGAGGATAAAAGAAACCATTATGCCCCGAAAGTTAACAAAGGCTGCAGGCCCAGACAATCTCCTCGTAGTTAAAATATAAAATAAATTAAATTTGTGGGCAAGTTTTTAATATGTAGAAGTCCAAAAGGCATTGGCCTCTGGATGATCCTCAGACAGCTGGAAAGGAACAAATATAATATCTATCTACAAGAAGGATGATGCTACGGCCCCTAAGAACTATTGGCTGATCATCCTACTGGATGTGAGTGAGAATGTTTTTTTTTTAAATGTTTAGTTATTTGATGGAGTTTTATATATCGCGAACTTGACCCAAATCGGGTATCAGAGCGCTTTACATAGCACCAGTTGCATTACAAGAGGCCCTGGGCAAAGGGAGCAAAGGGAGAAGGTGCTGATATACGGTAGGGATGATTTCTTAAATTTGAATTCGACTTTAGGCCCCTCCTACCTTCAGTTTGACCTGTTGGTCTCTCAGGAGCACGTCTGTGCTGCCTGTGGTTTCTGTCTTCCGGCTATTCCTCCAGCTGCCTCACTTGTGTTAGGCCGGCGGCCTAAGCTTGTTACCTCAACATCCATTTCTGCCGCCCTAATCAATGTTCGCTCCCTCAAAAAACATCACTCCGACGTCTTTGAGCTGCTCACCAACCACCCTGTTGACCTTCTGTTCCTTACGGAACCATGGCTTGACTCCAACTCTGACCCTTTTGTTACTCTGGCCATTCCTGTGCTGTTACAAAGGTGCTAGGGCTGATCGTTTAGAAGGAAGGGGCGGCGGTGTGGCGGTCATATTTAGAGAGAAGTTGGAGTTTATTAGGGGAGAGACTCATGCCTGGGGGGCAGGAGAAACATTGGACTTTAGTATCAGGTTTTCCCCCCACTTCCTATTGGGTGAGACGCTGGTCTATCGCCCCCCTGGTTCTGCCCACGCCACCTTACAGTCTTGGGGCGATGAGCTGATTACCAGGGCTCTTCGTTTGTCGCAGTTCTTGTTCTTGGGAGACTTGAATATTCATCTAGATCAAGGGCCGTGTAATGATGCCATTGCCCTAAAAGATATGCTTCAGCTTGCCCAACTGGCACTATGGGTTGTCCACCCAACGCATCAGGGTGGTCACATCCTCGATCCTATCTGTGCTAATTTTAATATTTTAGTAGAGGACCCTCTTCCCCTTGTGTGGTCTGACCACTTTATTACTTTTTTCTCCTTGAAGTTAGATCCGCCCCGTGGGGCTGATTCTATTTCTCGGAAACCAGCCTTTAAAAAGGTGGATCCCGCTTCCCTGGCTGGGGCCTTGGTGGCCTCTAGGCCAACCCTTACCGGTGATCTTGAGGGGAGCCTTGCTGGCTTTACTAACTGGTTAGATAAGTCCATGACCTTGCTGGCTATTCCCACCTCCTCTAGCTCCTCAAGACTTTCGCCATCAAAGCCCTGGTTTTCTGCTGAGCTGCGCGTGCTTAAACAGGATTGCAAAAAGCTTGAACGGATTTGGCGTCACCGTGGTTACTGTCCTCTGGCTAAGGCCGCTTTGAGGGGTAGTCAAAAAATCTATTATACTGCCATTTGCCAGGCTAAAAAGCAATATTTCACCGATCGCATTGAGCAGGCTTGTAATAATACGAAGGAGATTTTCCATATAGTGCAGAGTTTCACATCTCCTGCCGCTCTCAACTGCTCTGGCCCGGCCACGGATGGCTGGTGCAACACTCTCTCTTGTTTCTTCCTGGATAAAATCCATTTGATTCAGCAGTCTCTTTCTGTGTGTGCGGCCCCTCTTGTGGAGGATGGATGGATTGTGCCTCTACAGGGTGTTTTGAAACACGCCCTGTCGGTCTTCTCCCCTGTCGATCTCGCTAGTTCTCTGAAAATGCTTAAGGGCCTTAAGTCCGGTTCGCCCTCGGATTCCTGCTCAGCCAGACTGCTGGCAGCAGTAGTGGAGACTATCAATCCTGAGGTCAACGCCATTATTAACTCCTCCCTGCGGGAGGCCTGGGTTCCGCCAGAATGTAAACAGGCCAAAATCCTTCCTTTACTGAAGAAACCGTCCCTTGACCCCTCGCTGCCAGGCAACTACCGCCCAATCTCCCTTCTCCCCAGCCTAGCCAACGTTTGTGAGAAGGCAGTGACCAGACAACTCTCGGAATTTGTGGAAAGATCTGATGCTCTTCACCCAGCTCAGTCTGGGTTTCGGACATCTTATAGTACGGAGTCAGCACTAGTTGAGATCTCTGAAGCAATTTGTGACTGCTTAGATGCGGGTGGCAGAGCAGCTTTGGTTATGCTTGATTTGTCAGCGGCGTTTGACACAGTGCCGCACACCAAGCTGCTCTCCCGCCTCTCTGAGATTGGGGTCTCTGGCTTGGCTCTGGCTTGGCTGAGGTCTTTTTTGGAGGGTCGCACCCAACAGGTTTGGTTGCCGCCGGCAGCCTCTTCCTTGCAGGAGGTCTCCACAGGTGTCCCCCAGGGCTCGTCCCTTAGCCCCCTTCTCTTTAACATCTATGTTACCCCTCTGGTCTTTCTGGCCGAGGAGTTGGGGGATAAGGTGATAGCCTATGCCGATGACACCCAGCTTCTTTTTACCTGGGGCAAGGTGGATGATTCCTTCTTGCCTGTGCAGAAGTGTTTGTCTTCTGTATTTGGGTGGCTTGCTAGAGCTCAACTCAAGTGCAATGAAGACAAATCGGAGATCCTTCTTTATGGCAACTTCCCCTTGGACTTCAGATGTAAGATCTGGCCTCCTGATTTCCCCCCTCCTTCTTCTAATGGGAGCTCCGCTAAAAACCTAGGAGTCTGGTTTGAGGATAATCTATCCTTCTCTGTCCAGGTGAAGAAGATCTCAGGCGGTTGTTTTGGCATTCTTAGGGTACTTAGGAGTTTTCTCCCCCTTCTCCCTAGGTCTGCCAAGGAAACGGTTGTTCGGGCGTTGGTATTGTGCCGCTTGGACTATGCCAATGCCCTGTATGTCAGCTTACCCGGTTACTCCATGAACAAACTACAAGTGATCCAGAATGCGGCCGCAAGGCTGCTTCTTGGTATCGTCAGAAGTAGTAGTGTACGCGTGCATCTTCGTGCCCTGCACTGGCTACCCATGGCTGAGAGGGTTAAGTTTAAAGCATTGGTCATTGCCCGCAGGTCCCTTCACAATCTGGGTCCCATTTATCTGCAGAGGTGGTTTGCCTTTTACGTTCCGACTAGAGCACTACGCTCATCAGCTCTTTTGTTGGCCAGGGTTCCGCGCTTCTCCCGGTCCAGGGTGGGGGGCAGTTCGCTTGCGGTTAAAGCCTCTCTGGCCTGGAATGCTCTCCCATTTTTCCTGCGCAATACTCAGGACCCACTCTGTTTCAAGCGTCTCCTCAAAACTCATCTGTTTCCACAGTCTTCTACTTCTGTTATCTCTTCGCTTGGCTCCGCGCTGGGACACTCCTTGGAGTAACTATTGCGCGCTATAAAAATATCTAACATAACATAACATATCCTGATGCAAGTGAAATACCCCACATGTTTTACTTCTTGCATTTCTAATAAACACTTAAAAGTACTTAAAGTTTTTATACAAGAACAAAAGCTGATCGGATGAGAAGGAGGTTCAGGTTGATTTTCTAATATGGCCCGATGGGTTACTGGCACAGGTTGCCAATTGTTTAAGGGTGAAGTGTCGCAACCAAGCGCAAAAGGAGTAAAGAGAGCGAGTCACACAAGGAAAGAGGAACGGTTGGTGATCAGGAATGTGGGAGATTAAAACAACAAATAAGGAAATGAGAGAGATCTCTTAAGAAAAAAGTATGATCATACTCTAGGTGGTAATATGGAGGGTTCAACTGGCTCTTGGCGGGAATAAAGTGGAAGTCATAGAAAAGTATATATAGCAAGACATGAGGTTCAATGAAAAGAGAAATTGGAAAGAGCACATAGAATCATTACTGGCCCCAGTATTGACATCAGACTGGGACCTAAAGCAATTTAATAGGAAGTATAGTTGTCCCTATATTGTCAGCCTACAATCAAATATGTGAAATTGTTGAAATGGAGAACAATGGAGTGTATTAGTAAAAACTGGCAAAATATGATTGAATTGATAGAGTCACAGAACGTCAGGAAATTTTGGCAATTAGTACGTGAAGAAAGAGGGTCAGGAAAAATGAGATTTTTGGTTGGTAAAGATGATTGGGTTAATTACTTAGGTAAAATATATGGTAATGGTAATGATAAGGTGTGCCCAAAGGTGAAGCTTGATGTGGATAATGAGACTTAAGAGGATAAAAGAAACCATTATGCCCCGAAAGTTAACAAAGGCTGCAGGCCCAGACAATCTCCTCGTAGTTAAAATATAAAATAAATTAAATTTGTGGGCAAGTTTTTAATATGTAGAAGTCCAAAAGGCATTGGCCTCTGGATGATCCTCAGACAGCTGGAAAGGAACAAATATAATATCTATCTACAAGAAGGATGATGCTACGGCCCCTAAGAACTATTGGCTGATCATCCTACTGGATGTGAGTGAGAATGTTTTTTTTTTTAAATGTTTAGTTATTTGATGGAGTTTTATATATCGCGAACTTGACCCAAATCGGGTATCAGAGCGCTTTACATAGCACCAGTTGCATTACAAGAGGCCCTGGGCAAAGGGAGCAAAGGGAGAAGGTGCTGATATACGGTAGGGATGATTTCTTAAATTTGAATTCGACTTTAGGCCCCTCCCACCTTCAGTTTGACCTGTTGGTCTCTCAGGAGCACGTCTGTGCTGCCTGTGGTTTCTGTCTTCCGGCTATTCCTCCAGCTGCCTCACTTGTGTTAGGCCGGCGGCCTAAGCTTGTTACCTCAACATCCATTTCTGCCGCCCTAATCAATGTTCGCTCCCTCAAAAAACATCACTCCGACGTCTTTGAGCTGCTCACCAACCACCCTGTTGACCTTCTGTTCCTTACGGAACCATGGCTTGACTCCAACTCTGACCCTTTTGTTACTCTGGCCATTCCTGTGCTGTTACAAAGGTGCTAGGGCTGATCGTTTAGAAGGAAGGGGCGGCGGTGTGGCGGTCATATTTAGAGAGAAGTTGGAGTTTATTAGGGGAGAGACTCATGCCTGGGGGGCAGGAGAAACATTGGACTTTAGTATCAGGTTTTCCCCCCACTTCCTATTGGGTGAGACGCTGGTCTATCGCCCCCCTGGTTCTGCCCACGCCACCTTACAGTCTTGGGGCGATGAGCTGATTACCAGGGCTCTTCGTTTGTCGCAGTTCTTGTTCTTGGGAGACTTGAATATTCATCTAGATCAAGGGCCGTGTAATGATGCCATTGCCCTAAAAGATATGCTTCAGCTTGCCCAACTGGCACTATGGGTTGTCCACCCAACGCATCAGGGTGGTCACATCCTCGATCCTATCTGTGCTAATTTTAATATTTTAGTAGAGGACCCTCTTCCCCTTGTGTGGTCTGACCACTTTATTACTTTTTTCTCCTGGAAGTTAGATCCGCCCCGTGGGGCTGATTCTATTTCTCGGAAACCAGCCTTTAAAAAGGTGAATCCCGCTTCCCTGGCTGGGGCCTTGGTGGCCTCTAGGCCAACCCTTACCGGTGATCTTGAGGGGAGCCTTGCTGGCTTTACTAACTGGTTAGATAAGTCCATGACCTTGCTGGCTATTCCCACCTCCTCTAGCTCCTCAAGACTTTCGCCATCAAAGCCCTGGTTTTCTGCTGAGCTGCGCGTGCTTAAACAGGATTGCAAAAAGCTTGAACGGATTTGGCGTCGCCGTGGTTACTGTCCTCTGGCTAAGGCCGCTTTGAGGGGTAGTCAAAAAATCTATTATACTGCCATTTGCCAGGCTAAAAAGCAATATTTCACCGATCGCATTGAGCAGGCTTGTAATAATACGAAGGAGATTTTCCATATAGTGCAGAGTTTCACATCTCCTGCCGCTCTCAACTGCTCTGGCCCGGCCACGGATGGCTGGTGCAACACTCTCTCTTGTTTCTTCCTGGATAAAATCCATTTGATTCAGCAGTCTCTTTCTGTGTGTGCGGCCCCTCTTGTGGAGGATGGATGGATTGTGCCTCTACAGGGTGTTTTGAAACACGCCCTGTCGGTCTTCTCCCCTGTCGATCTCGCTAGTTCTCTGAAAATGCTTAAGGGCCTTAAGTCTGGTTCGCCCTCGGATTCCTGCTCAGCCAGACTGCTGGCAGCAGTAGTGGAGACTATCAATCCTGAGGTCAACGCCATTATTAACTCCTCCCTGCGGGAGGCCTGGGTTCCGCCAGAATGGAAACAGGCCAAAATCCTTCCTTTACTGAAGAAACCGTCCCTTGACCCCTCGCTGCCAGGCAACTACCGCCCAATCTCCCTTCTCCCCAGCCTAGCCAACGTTTGTGAGAAGGCAGTGACCAGACAACTCTCGGAATTTGTGGAAAGATCTGATGCTCTTCACCCAGCTCAGTCTGGGTTTCGGACATCTTATAGTACGGAGTCAGCACTAGTTGAGATCTCTGAAGCAATTCGTGACTGCTTAGATGCGGGTGGCAGAGCAGCTTTGGTTATGCTTGATTTGTCAGCGGCGTTTGACACAGTGCCGCACACCAAGCTGCTCTCCCGCCTCTCTGAGATTGGGGTCTCTGGCTTGGCTCTGGCTTGGCTGAGGTCTTTTTTGGAGGGTCGCACCCAACAGGTTTGGTTGCCGCCGGCAGCCTCTTCCTTGCAGGAGGTCTCCACAGGTGTCCCCCAGGGCTCGTCCCTTAGCCCCCTTCTCTTTAACATCTATGTTACCCCTCTGGTCTTTCTGGCCGAGGAGTTGGGGGATAAGGTGATAGCCTATGCCGATGACACCCAGCTTCTTTTTACCTGGGGCAAGGTGGATGATTCCTTCTTGCCTGTGCAGAAGTGTTTGTCTTCTGTATTTGGGTGGCTTGCTAGAGCTCAACTCAAGTGCAATGAAGACAAATCGGAGATCCTTCTTTATGGCAACTTCCCCTTGGACTTCAGATGTAAGATCTGGCCTCCTGATTTCCCCCCTCCTTCTTCTAATGGGAGCTCCGCTAAAAACCTAGGAGTCTGGTTTGAGGATAATCTATCCTTCTCTGTCCAGGTGAAGAAGATCTCAGGCGGTTGTTTTGGCATTCTTAGGGTACTTAGGAGTTTTCTCCCCCTTCTCCCTAGGTCTGCCAAGGAAACGGTTGTTCGGGCGTTGGTATTGTGCCGCTTGGACTATGCCAATGCCCTGTATGTCAGCTTACCCGGTTACTCCATGAACAAACTACAAGTGATCCAGAATGCGGCCGCAAGGCTGCTTCTTGGTATCGTCAGAAGTAGTAGTGTACGCGTGCATCTTCGTGCCCTGCACTGGCTACCCATGGCTGAGAGGGTTAAGTTTAAAGCATTGGTCATTGCCCGCAGGTCCCTTCACAATCTGGGTCCCATTTATCTGCAGAGGTGGTTTGCCTTTTACGTTCCGACTAGAGCACTACGCTCATCAGCTCTTTTGTTGGCCAGGGTTCCGCGCTTCTCCCGGTCCAGGGTGGGGGGCAGTTCGCTTGCGGTTAAAGCCTCTCTGGCCTGGAATGCTCTCCCATTTTTCCTGCGCAATACTCAGGACCCACTCTGTTTCAAGCGTCTCCTCAAAACTCATCTGTTTCCACAGTCTTCTACTTCTGTTATCTCTTCGCTTGGCTCCGCGCTGGGACACTCCTTGGAGTAACTATTGCGCGCTATAAAAATATCTAACATAACATAACATATCCTGATGCAAGTGAAATACCCCACATGTTTTACTTCTTGCATTTCTAATAAACACTTAAAAGTACTTAAAGTTTTTATACAAGAACAAAAGCTGATCGGATGAGAAGGAGGTTCAGGTTGATTTTCTAATATGGCCCGATGGGTTACTGGCACAGGTTGCCAATTGTTTAAGGGTGAAGTGTCGCAACCAAGCGCAAAAGGAGTAAAGAGAGCGAGTCACACAAGGAAAGAGGAACGGTTGGTGATCAGGAATGTGGGAGATTAAAACAACAAATAAGGAAATGAGAGAGATCTCTTAAGAAAAAAGTATGATCATACTCTAGGTGGTAATATGGAGGGTTCAACTGGCTCTTGGCGGGAATAAAGTGGAAGTCATAGAAAAGTATATATAGCAAGACATGAGGTTCAATGAAAAGAGAAATTGGAAAGAGCACATAGAATCATTACTGGCCCCAGTATTGACATCAGACTGGGACCTAAAGCAATTTAATAGGAAGTATAGTTGTCCCTATATTGTCAGCCTACAATCAAATATGTGAAATTGTTGAAATGGAGAACAATGGAGTGTATTAGTAAAAACTGGCAAAATATGATTGAATTGATAGAGTCACAGAACGTCAGGAAATTTTGGCAATTAGTACGTGAAGAAAGAGGGTCAGGAAAAATGAGATTTTTGGTTGGTAAAGATGATTGGGTTAATTACTTAGGTAAAATATATGGTAATGGTAATGATAAGGTGTGCCCAAAGGTGAAGCTTGATGTGGATAATGAGACTTAAGAGGATAAAAGAAACCATTATGCCCCGAAAGTTAACAAAGGCTGCAGGCCCAGACAATCTCCTCGTAGTTAAAATATAAAATAAATTAAATTTGTGGGCAAGTTTTTAATATGTAGAAGTCCAAAAGGCATTGGCCTCTGGATGATCCTCAGACAGCTGGAAAGGAACAAATATAATATCTATCTACAAGAAGGATGATGCTACGGCCCCTAAAAACTATTGGCTGATCATCCTACTGGATATGAGTGAGAATGTTTTTTTTTTTTAAATGTTTAGTTATTTGATGGAGTTTTATATATCGCGAACTTGACCCAAATCGGGTATCAGAGCGCTTTACATAGCACCAGTTGCATTACAAGAGGCCCTGGGCAAAGGGAGCAAAGGGAGAAGGTGCTGATATACGGTAGGGATGATTTCTTAAATTTGAATTCGACTTTAGGCCCCTCCCACCTTCAGTTTGACCTGTTGGTCTCTCAGGAGCACGTCTGTGCTGCCTGTGGTTTCTGTCTTCCGGCTATTCCTCCAGCTGCCTCACTTGTGTTAGGCCGGCGGCCTAAGCTTGTTACCTCAACATCCATTTCTGCCGCCCTAATCAATGTTCGCTCCCTCAAAAAACATCACTCCGACGTCTTTGAGCTGCTCACCAACCACCCTGTTGACCTTCTGTTCCTTACGGAACCATGGCTTGACTCCAACTCTGACCCTTTTGTTACTCTGGCCATTCCTGTGCTGTTACAAAGGTGCTAGGGCTGATCGTTTAGAAGGAAGGGGCGGCGGTGTGGCGGTCATATTTAGAGAGAAGTTGGAGTTTATTAGGGGAGAGACTCATGCCTGGGGGGCAGGAGAAACATTGGACTTTAGTATCAGGTTTTCCCCCCACTTCCTATTGGGTGAGACGCTGGTCTATCGCCCCCCTGGTTCTGCCCACGCCACCTTACAGTCTTGGGGCGATGAGCTGATTACCAGGGCTCTTCGTTTGTCGCAGTTCTTGTTCTTGGGAGACTTGAATATTCATCTAGATCAAGGGCCGTGTAATGATGCCATTGCCCTAAAAGATATGCTTCAGCTTGCCCAACTGGCACTATGGGTTGTCCACCCAACGCATCAGGGTGGTCACATCCTCGATCCTATCTGTGCTAATTTTAATATTTTAGTAGAGGACCCTCTTCCCCTTGTGTGGTCTGACCACTTTATTACTTTTTTCTCCTGGAAGTTAGATCCGCCCCGTGGGGCTGATTCTATTTCTCGGAAACCAGCCTTTAAAAAGGTGGATCCCGCTTCCCTGGCTGGGGCCTTGGTGGCCTCTAGGCCAACCCTTACCGGTGATCTTGAGGGGAGCCTTGCTGGCTTTACTAACTGGTTAGATAAGTCCATGACCTTGCTGGCTATTCCCACCTCCTCTAGCTCCTCAAGACTTTCGCCATCAAAGCCCTGGTTTTCTGCTGAGCTGCGCGTGCTTAAACAGGATTGCAAAAAGCTTGAACGGATTTGGCGTCGCCGTGGTTACTGTCCTCTGGCTAAGGCCGCTTTGAGGGGTAGTCAAAAAATCTATTATACTGCCATTTGCCAGGCTAAAAAGCAATATTTCACCGATCGCATTGAGCAGGCTTGTAATAATACGAAGGAGATTTTCCATATAGTGCAGAGTTTCACATCTCCTGCCGCTCTCAACTGCTCTGGCCCGGCCACGGATGGCTGGTGCA
Organism: Triturus cristatus; assembly: GCF_964204655.1. Taxonomy (NCBI): domain Eukaryota; kingdom Metazoa; phylum Chordata; class Amphibia; order Caudata; family Salamandridae; genus Triturus; species Triturus cristatus. The sequence continues at coordinate 341,975,992 of NC_140581.1, read as the reverse complement.
ACACTCTCTCTTGTTTCTTCCTGGATAAAATCCATTTGATTCAGCAGTCTCTTTCTGTGTGTGCGGCCCCTCTTGTGGAGGATGGATGGATTGTGCCTCTACAGGGTGTTTTGAAACACGCCCTGTCGGTCTTCTCCCCTGTCGATCTCGCTAGTTCTCTGAAAATGCTTAAGGGCCTTAAGTCTGGTTCGCCCTCGGATTCCTGCTCAGCCAGACTGCTGGCAGCAGTAGTGGAGACTATCAATCCTGAGGTCAACGCCATTATTAACTCCTCCCTGCGGGAGGCCTGGGTTCCGCCAGAATGGAAACAGGCCAAAATCCTTCCTTTACTGAAGAAACCGTCCCTTGACCCCTCGCTGCCAGGCAACTACCGCCCAATCTCCCTTCTCCCCAGCCTAGCCAACGTTTGTGAGAAGGCAGTGACCAGACAACTCTCGGAATTTGTGGAAAGATCTGATGCTCTTCACCCAGCTCAGTCTGGGTTTCGGACATCTTATAGTACGGAGTCAGCACTAGTTGAGATCTCTGAAGCAATTCGTGACTGCTTAGATGCGGGTGGCAGAGCAGCTTTGGTTATGCTTGATTTGTCAGCGGCGTTTGACACAGTGCCGCACACCAAGCTGCTCTCCCGCCTCTCTGAGATTGGGGTCTCTGGCTTGGCTCTGGCTTGGCTGAGGTCTTTTTTGGAGGGTCGCACCCAACAGGTTTGGTTGCCGCTGGCAGCCTCTTCCTTGCAGGAGGTCTCCACAGGTGTCCCCCAGGGCTCGTCCCTTAGCCCCCTTCTCTTTAACATCTATGTTACCCCTCTGGTCTTTCTGGCCGAGGAGTTGGGGGATAAGGTGATAGCCTATGCCGATGACACCCAGCTTCTTTTTACCTGGGGCAAGGTGGATGATTCCTTCTTGCCTGTGCAGAAGTGTTTGTCTTCTGTATTTGGGTGGCTTGCTAGAGCTCAACTCAAGTGCAATGAAGACAAATCGGAGATCCTTCTTTATGGCAACTTCCCCTTGGACTTCAGATGTAAGATCTGGCCTCCTGATTTCCCCCCTCCTTCTTCTAATGGGAGCTCCGCTAAAAACCTAGGAGTCTGGTTTGAGGATAATCTATCCTTCTCTGTCCAGGTGAAGAAGATCTCAGGCGGTTGTTTTGGCATTCTTAGGGTACTTAGGAGTTTTCTCCCCCTTCTCCCTAGGTCTGCCAAGGAAACGGTTGTTCGGGCGTTGGTATTGTGCCGCTTGGACTATGCCAATGCCCTGTATGTCAGCTTACCCGGTTACTCCATGAACAAACTACAAGTGATCCAGAATGCGGCCGCAAGGCTGCTTCTTGGTATCGTCAGAAGTAGTAGTGTACGCGTGCATCTTCGTGCCCTGCACTGGCTACCCATGGCTGAGAGGGTTAAGTTTAAAGCATTGGTCATTGCCCGCAGGTCCCTTCACAATCTGGGTCCCATTTATCTGCAGAGGTGGTTTGCCTTTTACGTTCCGACTAGAGCACTACGCTCATCAGCTCTTTTGTTGGCCAGGGTTCCGCGCTTCTCCCGGTCCAGGGTGGGGGGCAGTTCGCTTGCGGTTAAAGCCTCTCTGGCCTGGAATGCTCTCCCATTTTTCCTGCGCAATACTCAGGACCCACTCTGTTTCAAGCGTCTCCTCAAAACTCATCTGTTTCCACAGTCTTCTACTTCTGTTATCTCTTCGCTTGGCTCCGCGCTGGGACACTCCTTGGAGTAACTATTGCGCGCTATAAAAATATCTAACATAACATAACATATCCTGATGCAAGTGAAATACCCCACATGTTTTACTTCTTGCATTTCTAATAAACACTTAAAAGTACTTAAAGTTTTTATACAAGAACAAAAGCTGATCGGATGAGAAGGAGGTTCAGGTTGATTTTCTAATATGGCCCGATGGGTTACTGGCACAGGTTGCCAATTGTTTAAGGGTGAAGTGTCGCAACCAAGCGCAAAAGGAGTAAAGAGAGCGAGTCACACAAGGAAAGAGGAACGGTTGGTGATCAGGAATGTGGGAGATTAAAACAACAAATAAGGAAATGAGAGAGATCTCTTAAGAAAAAAGTATGATCATACTCTAGGTGGTAATATGGAGGGTTCAACTGGCTCTTGGCGGGAATAAAGTGGAAGTCATAGAAAAGTATATATAGCAAGACATGAGGTTCAATGAAAAGAGAAATTGGAAAGAGCACATAGAATCATTACTGGCCCCAGTATTGACATCAGACTGGGACCTAAAGCAATTTAATAGGAAGTATAGTTGTCCCTATATTGTCAGCCTACAATCAAATATGTGAAATTGTTGAAATGGAGAACAATGGAGTGTATTAGTAAAAACTGGCAAAATATGATTGAATTGATAGAGTCACAGAACGTCAGGAAATTTTGGCAATTAGTACGTGAAGAAAGAGGGTCAGGAAAAATGAGATTTTTGGTTGGTAAAGATGATTGGGTTAATTACTTAGGTAAAATATATGGTAATGGTAATGATAAGGTGTGCCCAAAGGTGAAGCTTGATGTGGATAATGAGACTTAAGAGGATAAAAGAAACCATTATGTCCCGAAAGTTAACAAAGGCTGCAGGCCCAGACAATCTCCTCGTAGTTAAAATATAAAATAAATTAAATTTGTGGGCAAGTTTTTATTATGTAGAAGTCCAAAAGGCATTGGCCTCTGGACGATCTCCAGACAGCTGGAAAGGAACAATTATAAGATCTATCTACAAGAAGGATGATGCTACGGCCCCTAAGAACTATTGGCTGATCAGCCTACTGAATGTGAGTGAGAATTTTTTTTTAAATGTTTAGTTATTTGATGGAGTTTTATATATCGCGAACTTGACCCAAATCGGGTATCAGTGCGCTTTACATAGCACCAGTTGCATTACATGAGGACACATTCATTTTTGTTAGGCACAGGGAGATTAAGTGATTTGCCCAGAATCACAGGATGTTCAGCGTCATTGCCGAGACTCGAACCCAGTTCCACAGATTCGAGGTCGACCGCCCTAGCTGTTAGGTTGTTGGGCCTGCTGAAGGTTTGGGTGGAAGAAAATATTATTATCGAAATTGAGCAAGGTGGGTCCAAAGAAGGCCACCCAACTCTACATCATTGTTTTAGATTGTGGACAATGGCAAGTAAATTGATAGACCAAAGAGGGAAACAGATTTCTTGCTTTGTTGACTTCTGGGCCGCTTTCGACTTGGTGGGCCGAAATGTAATGTGAGCAATTTTGATAATGCTTGGAATTCATACAGATTTACTCTTGATTCTTCAGGAGTTACATTGTCAAAACTTGGCTTAGTTATATCAGATTTGGAAAGTACCTTAACTAGGAAGCTACAAATCAAAAATGGCTTGCGTCAGGGCTGTGTGCTTGCCCCTTTATTATTCTCCCTATTTTTAGCAGATTTGTCAAACACATTATAAGAAGTAAGTAGGTCTATGCTCCAAGAGAAATGGCGTGCATGCAGTGTGTCTGTTATATGCTGATGATGTGGTGATAATGACATGACGGAAGTAGACTGGATGTCTTCCATGAATATTGTTTAAGGAAGAGGGTTACTGTAAACCTTGACAAGACAAAGATCATGGTGCTGGGGAAAGGAAATGTAGGGTTCACCTGGCTCTTGGAGGGAAGTCGAAGTCATAGAAAAGTATAGATAGCAAGAAATGTCCTTCAATTTAAAGCTAAATTGGAAAGAGCACATAGAATAATTAAAGGTCACAGCATTGAATTCAAAGTGAGGCCTAAAGCAATTTAATAGGAAGTATAGTGGTCACTTCCTATGACCTATATGGTCAGCCTACAATGCTATGATTCGTCCACGATTCTAAAGTGGAGCGGAAGTTTTAACATTAGGTGGTAAATTGAACTGGAATTATGAGGAAGGACAATGTGTGGCATTACTCCTTGCATTGTCACCTTCATCTATGATTCAGGCTGTAAGGATGAAAATCAAGCTTACAGTTTGAAGTTATTTAGGGTACCCAGCTGCACTTACTTTTTTGCCGGGAATACCAAGGAAAGGAATCCTAAAAATCTCCTCTTTTTGCAAAGGTGAGATCGAAACTAGTGAATTGAAATGTGCAATGCAGGTGACACAAATGTTGTATATAATGTGAAATATGCCGACAATATTATCAGATCAGAGGAAGTTGGGAATGAAAATCAGAACTAAGGGTGCTTGCAAAAAAATGTGCCATAGAGGAGATCCCGTGGTATCTAAGGGGTAAATCTTCCATGCAGTGTTTGATAAAGGCTTGGGTTGACGATCGCTGCTTTCCATACTTTGAGGCACTACCTAAACCCAAGCAAACATTGTGTAAAAACATTGAACAGTGTAAAAATTTAGAGCTGGGATAAATCCCTTTAATGAACATTGGATGATAAAATCAGCAATTATAGATGGTGTGTGCTGTGGTCGTGGTATGAAGTTAAAATGTAATGGGGCTTACATTTTATTGGATTGCCAATGGTTTTTAAATATGCATAAAGTGTTCTCAAAACCAATTTTTGCAAAGGATGGATTTGTCAATCAGAATCAAGAATTTATTCTATTGATGAATATGAAATTCCTGGATGTCAAACGCATGATCAGGAGATTTTTTATTGCAGCTAAGGGTGTTTTAAAAGATCTTGTGGTTTAATAAGTAAAACATTGCTTCTGTGCAGAATAGACATTATTTAGTAGAGGGGTTTTTATTTTTGGGTATTATTACTGTTTATATTTTTAAGCATATTTATTGTATGTATTATCAGATGATTGTATTTATGGTGGTTTTAATAGTCTATGGTCTAAATAAACAAACCATTTTGATGATGATGACCTTAAATGGCTGCAACTTGAGAAACCACTCTTTGCTCTAAAAAAGAATTAGAACCTCAAATATCATCTTGAGAATGTGTATACAGAACCAAAATCATCAAGTGAGAGAGAAACATAAGAGATATTTAGAAACTTCAATCCCTTGAAGGACAACATAAATGTGGAGAATGCTCAGTTTGCCCACACTGTATTTTCCTATGGTGACAGGACACTTGTACAAAAAAAACGGTAAATCAAATAATGTAGTCTATGGGATAATTGGTCCATGCTAAAAACTCTAAATTGGTCAAACCAACCAGGATATATGCAAACAGATACGCCAGAATAAATCTATGAATTGAGACAACAACTCCCCTTGTGAAACATTACCTGGACAACAGATGCAATGGGAACTAACTTAAATGTATGCTCCTAGATGTCATGTCTAAATGAGATACTTTCAATAATGGACTCAATCATGTTTCTGAGCTATAGAATATGTAATCAAATGCATCTGAATCTTATCAGCCTCATCACACCCTATAAGTTGCATCCCCCACTGAAAGACTTTTTTAATTTAAAAAATGTCCCCACTTACAATTCTGTTTTCTTGATTCCACCATATTAGCTCGTAGTAGGATTCTCTCAACACTTGCAATACAAAGGAGCCACACTCCCATCAGCTTTGTTTTTGAAAAATTCCTATGCCCCCCAGCTGATTCACTCCCTGACTGACGTATTTCGTTCCACCCTTCCAATAACAGTGGATATTGTACCAATGAACCACCCATTCTTTCATAACTTCCCCATGACATTGAGTTCAAATTCCAGTTTTTTGACAGATCCAGAGTCACTGTATGATCACAAAGTTAGCCTCTTATCTAACAAGGTATGAACACCGTGTGTCATCCTCATTTAGAATCAGATATATGAGGATCATGTTCACAGTTTATCCCTAATATATCTTCATTTTTTCTCTAACCTTCAAATAGGGACACTATCATAAAACCATCCTCTTTGGCAAAACATAAGATATGACATGCACTGAGGCTACTGACTGAAAGACTGTTTTAGCTCCTCTCACATTGTTCCCTCCTCTAAATAGCACTTTACATTTTCTACATGGAGAAAATAATCCAGTCTATGTATTGAGGAGACCCCCAAACCATTGGGGTTGAAATGCATCTACTACCTACGCAAACAAAGGGCACAGGAACTTACAACTAGATGGGGATACCAAAAGGATTCAATCATAGCCAGTTATTGCACCACCTCTGATAATATATCCCTCCCCTTGTTACACCATACGCAATCATTGGGGTATACAACATAACCATCTTTCCTACTTGTGCCATATATGTTTAGGATCCGTTACACTTTCGCTCATGTGTAACTTTCATTCCATGGTTGGATTTTTTTCACCCTACTATATAGTGACTTGTATTTAAATATACAGGGGCATATTCTCAAGAACGTGTGATAATCATCGCAAAATTAGCTTAACACAACTTTGCATATCGCAGTCTATCGCGGGAAAACAACGCTGTGTTAATGTAGTATTCTCAACAGGGCGGCACCATGCGATAGTCCCACGATAACGCGTCAAATGACCGCGTTAAAATCAACGCGACGCCACAAAAATGCGAAACACGAACGTGAAAAAAGTTGCGATGAGACCAATCGCGATACAAAATTCAGTGAAAACCAGCCACAAGCCTGCAATTCCCACGCATCATGCGGGAAGATGCTCTATAAAAGTAGACAAAAACATACAAACAAAAACCAAGAAACAGCGAAGCACAATGAAGGTAGCTGGAGCAAGTACAGAGGACAACCAGAACCCCACAAGCCCCCCGGAGGACCAGCCGGGGACCTCGGTGTCAGGGAAGGGCAAGGACAAGAAGAGTAGGAAGAAGCGGTTCAGTCTGCAGGAAAGCAGGATCCTGATAACGGACGTGGTGGAACACCATCAACTACTGTTCATCACCTCCACTGAGTCACTGGCAGCTAAAAATGGAATATGGCAGACCATCATGGACAAGGTGAATGCAGTCGGAGTGCTGAAGAGGTCAATGGAAGAGGTCAAGAGGCGCTGGAATGATATGAAGCGCAAAACCAAGCAGAAACTCGCAAACAACCAGAAGGCAGCAATGCAGACTGGAGGTGGGAGTCCAGCCCCACAGGAGGAGATGGACAATATGGAGGAAATGGTGTCCACAGTCATCAGTGGGGAGACGGTGGCGGGAGTTGGGGCCCCGGACACTGCTCAACATGACCGGACACAACAGCAACAGGGCGAGTAACGACCAGGTACTGGGGGAACGGGGGAAGATGGGCACAATGGCACACCTGCACAATTAAGCATAGCACATCTGCAGACAAACCATGCCCCAGACCCCCAACTCCCATCAAGAGACCAATGCACCCAAGTATGCAACATCTCAACACTGTATAAGCACAGAAGCCAGAGGCACAACGCATGTAAGGGATAAGGGGCAGCTAAATCAGATCTGCAGGGGCGACTCCCCCAAAATGTGGCACACACACATTACATGCAGAGCACATCAACATTGACAACGATGTAGTACAAACCACAACACATCCACAACAGAACAGAGGACACAACTTGTGCCGCATGTACGTAAAAACTGGCCAATCACATTTGGCATTGCAGGGAAATGTGAGTTAACAAAAAGTACAAACACACATCCGTGATGTTGTCAGAATGACCACTGTTCCGCATCAAATATGCAGCTCCCCCAAACAGTCACAATGTACACTGTCATGCAGTCTGAATGTAAACATGTACAATGCGTCAACATACATGTGAACACAATAAGAAGCCACATCTCCTCTTCACATTGCAGGGGGAAATCCAACACCTCCTTCAGAGCAGGATGAACCTCTCTTCACTGATGATGAAGAGGACCACCACACCTTCGACTCCAACACCCTCCAACAGCTCGTGGAGAGCTTCCACAGCAGGGCAGCCCAGCTGCTATGAGTACAACCCACCCCCTGCACAGAACACACAGCAGGCAGCACCCACCACCACGGCTGCCTCCCAGGACCCCCATGACGAACAGATGACCTTCCAATGCCATGTGTTGGGGTGACAGGAGAAGCTGGCTGAACAGGTGCAGGTGTGGTTTGACTGCATGGCAGCCAAACTAGATGCCATACGTGTGTGTCTAAGTCCCATCAGGTACCACTCACAGTCCCTAACGGACACCCGCAGTCCACTCCATGCTCTCCAACGAACCATGGCTGACATCGCTAGAGTCCTGACTCTGCGACAAGAACGACTGTCTAGTCAGAGTGCCTCCAACGAACTTGCCCCGGAGTTGGGATACATGCGGAGGATCATGGAGAACATGGAGCGGACGCAGTCAGAAAGAGTGGCTGCCACGGCTGCACACCAGCAAGAGGTAGCTGGGTCCCTCAATGCCCTAAAGACCCTCCTCATGGCATTGCTGCCACAATGCCTGGTGCTGATGCATGCTACTGCTACCACCCCATCCACATCTCCGGCCCCTGATGTGTCAGCGCCACACAGTGCAGCAGACATTCCACCTCGGGACCCTGAGGTGTCACTGCCACACACTGCTGGAGACAGTACACCACCACCCACATGTGAGGCACATGCAACAGCAGAGGACGAAGATGCGGATGAATCTGCCTCCGTGGTCAGAAGGACGCAGTAGCATTCATCTCCACCATGTGGCCTGTTTCTGCTTGGTTCTGCCCTCTGCATCATCACCTTCCACTGTCCCCCGATGTGACACTCACCTTGGACCACAACATAGACTGCCATATTCTGTTTGGTCACCAATGACACAGCTATCAGACTGCCGACTGGACACCTCCTCTTCTGATGTACTTGTCATTCCCTGAAGGACTCTGGCTGGCCCTACACGGGCCAACAATGTGAAGTGGGGTTTGCATGGCCCTGTACTGCTCCAGCTGCAACACTCCACTGGATGGGCAATAAAAATTCATATACACACAGATGTGTCATGTCTATAATCTATCAAGTGTAGAAGTATGGATGAATGTTGGGTCAGTGATTCCCCCTTACGTCCATGTTGCTCATGTGTGGGACTTGGGTCACAGGGTGACACATTGCCGATTGCAGTCCAGGTGGCGCCGACACTACTACGGAGGCACACACAATAGTTACTTCCTTGTCCAGCCTAGGACGGAACCACGCCCAGAGCCCCTGGGTCATTGTTCCCATCCTTACGCTGGACTGGCATGTTCCAGGACAGCCCACTCCACTTACACTCACAGGGGGGACAACAACACTACATGTCCCAGGTCTTACCTGTATGGATCTGCTGCTCAGAGGTCTAGTTGTCAGCATGCCACAGCCACCCCCTCACGGCTGATTTACACCCACACCACAATCATCCATGACAGGTGTCACAGGACATGTGACCCTGTTGATAAAAAGGGCCTGGCGCACGTGCTGGACACCATTTGCACTCTCTAACCGGGTATCCCCGTGTGGTTATCAGTTGTGCATGAGGGCCTAGAGCACTGCCACCTCACTTTGCCCAGTGCCGGGAGTGATATGATGGCATCCGCACCACGGGACTCAATCATAAAGGGTCCATGGCTAGCAGTACACAGACTTGGTGGCACTGGATACACTGCGGCAGGCACACCGCCACGGGACGGTGACTTTCGGTGCACTGAGATAGGGGCACCTTGATTGCTTAGTGGGTGTGCAGCCTGCGATGATGCGCCATCCTGGCAGTCCGGACTGGGAAGGATTTGTGTGAGCCGTGCTGGACCGCAGTGTAGGCCTGAGCCAGCAGGCAGGGCTGGACTCCCACCACGTGGCGTTGCCTCGCAGTACACAGAGTTAGTGGCACCTCGAAGGCTGAGTGGGTGTGCAGCCTGCAAGGATGCCGTGTGCACTGATATGGTCTCTGCCATTGCAAAATCAAGACCCAGAATCAAGTGTGTGACCTGGTGGCCTGTGGTACGGGGCTGCATGAAATGGAAGGTGCCATGGTCACGGTCCCTGGGCTTGGGACTCCCACCGGCACATGGTGGGCTCTCTTGGAGACAGGCCGGTGGTGGAAGGTGAGTAGTGAGGCCTGGTTGCGCAGGAGCGGGCAATCACCGCTGGGCTGCGGGAGGGGCTGGGGTGCCGCAGACTGTGTGCGCAGGGGCGGACAAGCGATGATCGCGTGTGCAACTGTATGGACTCTGCCATTCATGTCTCTGTTAACTGATTCAGATAAGGGACCTGGGGGACAGCAGTGTTTACCGGCACGTGGTTGGAGACACACCAGTGGCAGTAGGTGAGCAGTGAGGCCTGGGTCCGCAGTGTCAGCACTCTCTCTCCCTCTCTTTCTCTCTCCCTCTCTTTCTCTCTCCCTCTCTCCCTCTATTTCTCTCTCGCTCTCTCCCTCTCTCTCTTTCTCTCTCTCTCTCTCACTCTTTCTCTCACTCTCTCTCTCTCTTTCTCTTTCTCTCTCTCCCTCTCTTTCTCTCTCCCTCTCTCCCTCTCTCCCTTTCTCTCTCTCTCACTCTCTCTCACTCTCTCTCACTTTGTCTCTCCCTCTCTACCTCTCCCTCTCTTTCTCTCTCCCTCTCTCCCTTTCTCTCTCTCTCTCTCTCTCTCACTCTCTCTCTCTTTCTCTCTTTCTCTCTCCCTCTCTTTCTCTCCTTATCTCTATCTCTCTTTCGCTCTCTCTCTCTGTACTTTGATGAGTTTATGACACACCTTCTTATCGAGATTTCTGTCTTGCAGGCTGTAACTTCAAGAATGTCCTGAGAAGACCCGCCATGAGTCCCCTGAGTCTTCAGAATTGTTGTTGGTGTAATCTGTAATAAACGTATTATTGGGATATTATGAGATGAATGTATGATTTCCCTTTTTCTGACCACACATGTATGTTAGGTGTTGTGATTGTGGGACTTCAGGCAAATAGTTTGGTTCATGATTCCATGGAGTTGATGTGCAATATATTTGTCCAAGGGGGGGGTTGGGGTCCGGGGGGGGGATTCATGGGGGTGGTGGCAGTGGGTGTTGTTGCCCTATTAGGGCTCCTGGCTGCATGTTGCTCCAGGGCATCTGTTGTTCTTCATGTGTTTCTATGGGCTGTGCTCCCTTGTCTGGTGCCGGTTGTCGTCCGACTTTACACCAGGTAAGAGCAGGTGTTAAATCCTGCTGCTAACGCACCTTATCCCATGTTTTGTGATCTTATTGCTGATCTGGCTAGTCGTTGAGAATGTTGAGGAGTGGTGTTGTTGCGGCTTTTTGCACAGGAACGCCTCCTCTGCATCTCATTAGAGTTAGTTGCTGGGGGTCATCTGTGGCGATGTTTTTTGCGACTTCTATCACAGGTAAACTGTTGATATGGGCTGTTAGCACCAGCTTGTGAATGGGGCGATACATTTATTACGACTTTGGCTGTGATAAAGTGCCGATAACTCGGCGATAGATCCTTGAGTATATGCCTCATAGTGACCTCCTTATGTATTCAAAGATAATGCATTTTAGACTAATGCACTAATGCTTGGACAACTGAATAAGCTTTGTTTCCTTGTTTGTCTGAAACTCAGAAAGAACATACTTAGGAAGGTATTGGTTTGTGGATAGTGAGTACAATCCTGGCATTTGGCCCAGAAGTTAACACCCACCCAAAATGTTCCTGAAATATTTTCCACCTCAGCTCTCGATGAAAAAATTAGCTGTAGGGTCCATACCTGAAAATTAAACCTATCTTCCAAAAGCTCACTGGTTACAACTTTCGGCTATACAAAGTGAACTCTAATGCACAAGCCATTAGCTCAATTCCCTTAATACCCCTTTCACAGAATTTACTTTGATGATGCATAGTACATTCTTATCTCAAAACCTGTTTTTGTCTGGTTTTATTCTTTTGGCGTAGGCCCAATCATAGCTTCATTGACTTTAATTGATGTTCGTGACAATGTAATTTGTGAGATTTCACAAAATGTCACAAGAAGTGTTTTTGGGGCCAGACTAAATGCAGGTGCCTGATATTTATTAAATATGTTCTTTTTTTAATATTTTGATGGAATTATTCAATGTTTTTCCTTAACTAGTACATTTCAAGAATTTACATGTTCTGATTTAAAACCATTGTTATGCAAGATAAAGATAATTACAAAATGCAAATTCAGAAACAACTGTATGACATACCATATGAACAATGCAGCAACGCTGACACTACTCAGGGCCTGGGTGGCTTAGCCAGAAAGAGGGTGGTTCCCAGCAAAATAATATCTATGTTTGCCTACTTTGTATATTCTGCCTAATATACATTTACAAACAACAGTATTAATCAACCAGGCTTCCTTTTTGTAGTGGTGTAAGACGTGATCCTTTTTCCAGGGTCACCCCCAGATTATTTGCCTTCTGAAGCTGAACATATTTTCTTTTGGCATTAAGACTCTGTGCACCTTTTCTCCTCTAACCAGTGGTAAGGTACTGGTGCACCCTCACTAAAACATGGTATAATTTACCTGTAAGTCACTAATAAATAATACAAAATGCACCCAGGTCCTGTAAATTAAATGCTACTAGTGGGCCTGCAGCACTCATTGTGCACATCCACTAAAGTAGCCTTTTAAAAAATGTCTCAGGCCTGTCACTGCAGCCTGTAGTGCAGTTTTAAACTGTCACTTTGATCTAAAAAAATAAACCTAATGCCAGGACTAAAACTTCCTTTTATTACTTATTAGTCACCCCTAAGGTAGGCCCTAAAAGTACATACGACAGGGTGTGTTGAATTAAAAAGTAGGACATGTGTACTTACGTTTTACACATCCTGATAGTGAAAAACCCTAAACTTCTTTTTTACTGTTAAAAGACATATCTCTCCCATTGACTAGCAGTGCGTTACCTTATTACCTTTCGATAGGGAGCAGAGAGAGATAAGCTGTTTACACTCAAATGAATTACAATTTAAAATCCTCTTTAATGGTGAAGTTGGTTTAATGGCAATTCTGAAGATGTCACTTTTGGAAAGTTAGCATTTTCTTGTCCCAAATAAGTGTGTCTTTCTGCCAGTGTCCTGGGTTACATGTCTCTGAATGCCTCTGCTTTTGGGGTTTAGGTAGGCTTCCAGACAGTAAGGCAAATGGGACTTACGTTTGGGCAAGATGGGCCATCCAGAAAGGATGGATGGGGGCAGGGCTGTACCCAGCCCAATTGAAACTTCAAAGGGTTTTTCCCACACCACACACAAAGAAACCTGGCACCATTAAGCCCTGTCTTTAATCACTCCAGACAACTTGGACACAGTTTTGACCAGGGAACAGGGAAGACTTTCCTGAACCAGTTTTGAAGGTAGGTAAGGCAATCACACACACAAATGCAGGCACCAGGTATAGATATTAAATCTCCAGAGCCACTCACCAGAGCACTCCTAAACCTTTGGAAGATTCGGAAGAAGGACTGCCCTCCTGTCAGAGGACTGCCCTGCTGCTTTAGGGACTGCCTTGCGGTCTGAGAAGGAAAATTGGACCTGTTTGCCATCCTCCCAGGCTACCCATAATGACTGCAAGTGTCAGTTGGCTAACCTCCTGTGCAAGCTACACGGGCACAACAAGCTTCAGAGGACCCCCTGCAACTGCCCAGCTGACCTTCTGAAACTGGACCTGCCTGAGCCCTGCATCTGGCCTCTAATAGTGTGAATCTGATACCCTAGAGGTCCCCTCCAGGCCCTGGACCCTTAGTTGGCATCACTGGAAGCTCCTCCTGCAAGAAAAGATGACAATCCTGAGGTTTGGGCTCTTCGCGACCACCCCTGCTTGCACCTTGATTCTGTTGCCTGCGATTACTGCCAACGTGAAGCTCCAGTGAAACAGCCACTCTTTGAGGTGACCGGCAATGCAGCCTGTGTGCCCACCCAGAGGTGTGGCCAAGGTAATGAATCTTCTCTGTGGTCACTCGAAACCAGTTTTGGGGACAGCTTCCTTCCAACTGGGTTGGTGCCTGGCTGACAGGGGAAGCAAAAGAAGGGGATGTCCAGGTGTCATCTGACATCTGCCCATGACAGAAGAGGCTCAACTCAAGTTCCTGTACAGAGCTCCAATGACCATCATGCCAGAGGAACAAAACCATCCCTCTATACTCAGGCCTTTGCCGCAATTCGGGTAGTAATTTCCACACTTCATTTATGGCCATTCACCAGATGGGTGACAGTTGGAATACTTATGCAAATTAACCTTTAGGAGTTTCAGACAGGTAAAATGTAACGTTGTTAGAGTTACCTTTTCCAAACATTTTTTTAAATAAATCCTACTTCACTATTAAATTGGGCTATTGATAAATATTAAAAAGAGTTGGTGAATCATGTTTCAAGCTGGTCCCTACTCTGAGATAGCAGAAATAATATTTAATATTGCTTCCCAGTGTTCCTCTTTTGGCCAGCCAGCCACTGAAAATAACTTTTGGGTGCTAGTCACTGTAACAACACAGTAACATTACATTTCTACCTGTCCTACTTTTAAATATAATTCACCCTGAATTGTTGGGCTACAAAAACTACTTAGGGGTCACTTACTATTATTTTAAAAGAAGGTTTAGACATGTCGAAGGGTCTATTATGACAGTTTGAATACCATTTTTACACTGCTCCATTTAGGCTACATTGATAGGTCTGAAGCCATGCTTGCACCACCACTTTAGTGGTTGCCACAATAGGAGCTATGGTCTACTAGTGGAATTTAACTTCCAGGACCTGGGTAAACTTTGTACCATATCATAGGAATTTATAGGCAAGCTAACTATGCCAATTAGTAGTGTACCAATTCAACCATGCTAAAAAGTAGAGCATAGTCGCTTTATTACTGGCTAGAAAGGGTAAAGCGCACAGAGTTCTCCAGCCAGCAAAAAAAGATAGAGAAAAGGTTTTGGGGTACACCATGTCAGAGATGGACATCTCATACCGCTAGCAAACCTCTATATCATCTAACGTTACTTATTTACAGATATAAATCACTTACACATTACAAAAAACAGATATATACAAAAGAGGTTGCGGCAATATGCTACGGCACCTACCGAATGTATGACATTACAACGCATACATTTACAACGCATGTCTTTACAGCACAGTTTTTACATCGCAACAATCTTTACAATGCATACATTTACATCGCATGCCACTACAACGAATTTCTTAAAACTATATTTACAACACATTCCATTACATCGCATTATACCTTTACAACGCATACCTTGACAACGCACACCATTACATTGTATTTAAGGTAAGTGTTGGATAGTGTAGGGGTAAAAAAAATACTATTCTAACTCCAGGGGGTGCAACAGTAGGGTAAGTGTTGGATAGTGTAGGGGTAGAAATTACTATTCTAACTCCAGGGGATGCAACAGTAGGGTAAGTGTTGTATAGTGTAGGGGTAAAAATTACTATTCTAACTCCAGGGGGTGCAACAGTAGGGTAAGTGTTGGATAGTGTAGGGGTACAATGCATTGTAATGGTATGCATTGTAATGACATGCGATGTAATGCCTGTGTTGTAGTGTCATGCGTTGTAGTGACATGCAATGTAATGGCTGCGTTGTAGTTACATGCGTTGTAAAGGATGTTGCGATGTAATGACTGCATTGTAAATGTAGTGCGATGTAATGACTGCGTTTTAAAGGTTGTTTCCCACACCTACTACCATGATGGGGAAGGTTTTCTGACACTTAAAGTGGTGCACAGAACCCGAAGTTCAAACCCTTTCAATTTCCAATAAAGAATTCCAAAACACAAGCAAATTTTAATGGTTCAGCACCCGTATTCTATAAAATATGTTTCTTAGCATTATTGAAAGATCAGCACACTTTTTTTGACATTTCTGACATACAGTGCATATGATTCCAAATCTTCAATACATTTTTTGACGGTAGTCCTTTGTTCATATTCTTCTTCTTTTTATTAATTTCCTTAAAAGCAGTAACCAACGCTTTTAGTCCTCATGACTTCTTCGGGGCTCTGTTTCCAATCATTCTTAATGATAACACTGTGCTAGTGTGTGTGTTGTAAGTGATACGTCAATTATTTACTAGGAAGCTTGCTCTTTAAATCCTCTAATGGTGAACCCAAGCACAGCAATCCATGCATATTGGATTTATAAATGACTCCTCTGGTAGACCCTAGAAAGCCCAGAGAGCAGGGTGCACTGTATTTAAAAAGAAGGACATGTATCTTTAAGTTTTTCATGTCCTGGTAGGGGAAACTTCTGAAATTCATTTTTCACTACTGCAAGGCCTTCCTCTCCCATAGACTAACACTGGAGTTATCTTACTACATTTAATAAGCTGTAATTTCCATATGGGATCAGGCAACTAGTTCTTATTAATTAATTGTAATGAAAAATTCTAACTTATGGTTTAGTTGGATTTAAATTACAATTTGTAAATGCCATTGTGACAAAGATGCAAACACAAGGAGCTATCCTGGCTGATGAGGGGTGAAACCCCGAAAACGGTCCTAGGATGCTTGTTTCCAGTACATGGAGGACCTGGCCAGGCAGTTCGGGCTGGACTGTTGCCATTGGGCACAGGGTCAAGACTGATTTGGATATGATTGGGTTCAAAATGGAATGGCATGGTGAGAAAAAAAACTATGTATATAGGCCCAGATCTCTGTACTAGGGTGAATGTATGACATTGTTCTGCATTCTGTCCATCAATTGTTGTTTTTGCATTTGTCACCCCGAGTGGGATGGGTATGCCCAGACGTGGGTCCTGTGCTCTCCATGCCGCTGGAGTCAAGCTATCCTGCCTGATGAGGGGTGAAACCCCGAAATCGGTCCTAGGATGCTTATTTCCAGACCAGGGAGGACCTGGCCAGGCAGTTCGGGCTGGACTGTTCCCATTGGGCACAGGGTCAAGACTGATTTGGATATGACTGGGTTCAAAATGGAATGGCATGGTGAGCAAAAAAACGATAGATTTAGGCCCAGATCTCTGCACTGGGGTGAATGTATGACATTGTTCTGCATTCTGTCCATCAATTGTTGTTTTTGCATTTGTCACCCCGAGTGAGATGGACATGCCCAAATGTGGGCCCTGTGCTCTCCATGCCAATGGAGTCAGGCTGTCCTGCCTGATGAAGGGTGAAACCCTGAAATCGGTCCTAGGTTGCTTATTTCCAGACCAGGGAGGACCTGGCCAGGCAGTTCGGGCTGTACTGTTCCCATTGGTCACAGGGTCAAGACTGATTTGCACATGGCTTGGTTCAAAATGGAATGGCATGCTGAGCAAAAAAACGATGGATTTAGGCCTGTATCTCTGTACTGGGGTGAATGTATGACAGAGTTCTGCATTCTTTCCATTAATTGTTGTTTTCCAATTGTTAGAAGGATGGTACTTTCTTACCTTAGCCATTTAGTGCCTGTAGCCTGTACCTGGGTCACATGACTGAGTGTAGCTGACAGTAGAGCTTTGTGTATTGCTCCTGGAGAGCCACACACAATATGGTGTGTAGGTGTGCCTGGATGGGTTTCACTAGCAGGATGAGAGAGATGAGCTGGGCATTGCCCTACTTAAACTTGAATAGACTGAGCCCTGCCTCCACACAAAGGGCTGCATACCACCTGTAGTTAGTCAGGAGCCAGGACTGGAAGGCAGGATGCCTGAGACTTCAAATGGAAACCTCTAGCATCTTCTCCTTCACTTCAAAGGCACAACTGGTTATAAATACTGCATCTCAGACGCCACCATGTCAGTACACTTCTGGACCTGTGGATACTCTGCCAGGTGGAAGGACTGCTGAGCTGCTGAAGGACTGCCACTCTGTCAGGCTGCTGCCCTGCTGGATGACTGCCTTGCTGTGATGACCTGCTGCCTGCTGTTCTTTTGCCTGGGTGAGAAGGACTGGACCAACACCTCTTGAAACCAGAACACAGAGTGACTCCATGGGCTAGCTGGCTGGTGTTTGATCTGAAGCCTTAGGGACTCAGCCGGCTTCCAACAACCTTGCACCTGCAATTTGACACTGCCATCTGTGAGTCTACGCTACCAAGTGGTGTCACGCCAGTCCTGAATTCTGGGAAGTGAGACTAAGGTGATTTGCCAGCCTTTGTGGATCCAGCAGAATCGACACATCTCCTCTGCTGGGTGGTGCAGCCCTGAGCAGAACTGGAGCATAGACACTACTTCATGGATGGGAACTGCTGCAAAGACCCACATTGCATCCTGTCACCACATCAGAACCAACCGCTGCACACCGCATTCTCAGTACAGGCCCTCTATTCCCTCATTGACGGCAGCCTCAACAACGATGCCAGACTGCGCACTGCAGCATCACAGCTCCTCGGAAGCATCACCTCAACTATGCAACCCATCCTCGATGCCGGACTTCGCATTGCAACCCCTCATCAACAGGGCCCTTTGACAACAATGCAGGTCCTCGCATCACGGCCTCGCCACATCTTGGAACTGATGAATTACTTCTGCTGCATGGCGCATCTTTGAGGACAAAGAATAGGAAAATGAAATGAGCTGAAACATCACATGATAGGAACCGTGATTAATTTGGAAATAAAAGAAAAAAGAAAGGGGCGACAGCCATGATAGGTAAGCAAATGAAAAGAGAATGCAAAGTCCATAGATCTTTCCTGCTCTGTGGTGATTCAAAAGCAAAAAGAGCAAGTAATGGACAGAAAGCTGAACAAATTAAACATTCACCCTAGTCACAGATCTGGGTTAAATCTATCAATTTTTGCTCACCACGCTGCCTGGCAGTTTGGACTGGACTGTTCATCTGGGAAGCAAGGACAAGGCTGATTTACATATGGCTTGGTCCAAACTGGAATGGCATGGAGAACAACAAAAAAAACAATGGATTTAACCCACATCTGTGACTGGATGTGAATGATTTGTTCAACATTCCATACAATATTTGTTCTTTTTGCATTTGCCACCCTAAGTGGGAAGGGTATGCCTAGACGTGGGTCCTGTGCTTGCTATGCCACTGAATTCTAGCTAGCCTGGCTGATGAGGGGTGATACCCTGAAACTGGTCCCAAGATGCTTGTTTCCAGTCAGGGGAAGACCTGGCCTGGCAGCTTGGCCTGGACAGTTCCCATGGGGAGCAGGGTCAAAACTGATTTGCGTATGACTGGGTCCTCAGTGGAATGGTGTGGCAAGCAAAAAAATGATGGATTTAACCCACATCTGTGTATGTGGGTGAATGTTTGATTTGTTCAACATTCCATCCTTCATCTGTTCTTCTTGCATCTGTGGTGAATCAAAAGCATGTCTGCCAGAGAGAGCGCGGCCGCAGCGTAACAAGATGGCCACTCCCTAATGCTCCTCCGACGCATTGAGGTAACAGAATGAATGGAATGACAGCTATTCAGCTTCTCGTAAGTATTTAAACATGCGAAAACGCGTTGGAAGTTCCCGGGAGCGGCGAGGTAGAATTTCAGAGGTTTTTTTTGGCTAGGTAACTATTTAAGGCTCTTTCCTTACCGCTCCCGGTGTGCTCCTTACTCCAGCCGCAATTTTGCTAGTGCCACAGTTTTTTTTTTCCTCCCCTCAGGAATATATGCGCATTTTGTCAGCACATTTGATCAATACAGTGGCTGAGGAAATTCACTCTCTTTTTCATTTCCCTGCTTCTTTATGGATGTTACTGTTCTTTTGGATATTATTGCAATATTTTTATGACAGACTCACTTCAAGGGTTCTTTCAAGAATATATTGACTAAAACTTTGTTTTCTTTTGGTAAGCTCTCCTTGTCAGTAGTTACGCATCGAATATATCTTTGGTGGCTAATTGAGGGGAAATATAAGGTATTCTGTTGGTGCTTTGGCTTGTACAAATATGGAGTCTGCACACTCAACTAAATCTCTGGCCTCTAACAATTCCACTACCAACGGTCACAAGGACTCTGGAGGCAAAAGGGTTAAAAAAGATCCTTCCTCTCCGAACAAGTCACTGTTACCTTTGACATTAGAGAATATCATGGATGAGCTGAGAAATATAAGATCCTTCATGGTAGACACTACTGTGTCACTCTAAAGAATTGAGGATAAGTTGGCTTATATGGATGCAATGCTCTCAGAGGTTGAACAAAGGGTTAGTGATGCTCAGGATGTTGTTGCTAGGGTGGATACCTTATCCAAAGAAATCACTCATCTCAAGAACCTGACATAGGATTTGGAAAATCGTAATCAGCGCAACAATTTACGAATTTATGGCATTCTGGAAGATCCCGAAGGCCCTGACATGATTGAATTCTTGAAGACTCACTTACCAAAAATAGTTGGCTTGCTGAAACCTGCGGATCACCATATTCAGAGGGCTCACAGGATTGGCCGTCTCTATACATCATCCTCAAAAAAGCCGCAGGGAATAATTGTGTATTTTCTTCAATATTCTAAATTAATGATGATTCTCACAGCGGCCAAACAAAGTAAACAAATGTTATGGTCTAGACACAAAACAAATTCTCAATCAAGATGTTTCAAAGACTACTGGCAATCGCAGGAAGGAGTTTTTGGCTCTCAGACCAACGCTTGATTCTATGAATGCTTGTTATGGCCTTATTCACCCTTGTTTTTTGAAGGTCACATACAAGGAAAGGACAAACACTTTTGAGGAACCTGCAGAGCTTAGGAAATTTATTCAGGTGCACAAAGGAGAAGGCATGGAACTAACTAAAGCTTAAAATGTGTTTTTTTTAATAATTATTATTTCTCTTCTTTTTTTATAATCTAGCAACTGATTTCTCTTTCTTTTTTTGCAGGACCCCAGAACCCTCTTGTATTGTTGATGCTGTATCTGTTCACTGTTGTATATGTATCCAATGTCCACGTTTTGTTCAGATGTGCTGTTCTCCTATTGTATGGTAGGTCTTTATGGTGCCATGTTGGTCAAGATTTGGTTTTCACGTCTATCCATTATTTGCTGTATTCATTTTTCTTTTATCTCGATGTTTCCATTTAAAAGCAGTATCTGTTTTTCTCGCTCCCCTGTCTCTTTAATATTATCTATTTTTGCTCTTTACTTGCATGGCTAAAGCTTTTTGGATTTTTGTCATCTTTCTTACATATGGTTATCTGAGGAGTTCGTGTTCTCCTCATACCTTTTTGTTTTTTCTTCATCTCTTATTCCCTTTCTTTTCTCATCACTCCATTTCTCTTTCTTCTTAGTTACGCAGCAAACGCCTTGATAAGAAATTCTGTTTTTCTAGTTCTCTATTATTTATTACCTGGTTTTAGATGGATGGCAGGATCCCATGTTCTTTCAATCTAACCTCTACGTTTTATCTTAAATTCTTTCCTACAATCTTTCCTACAACAATATTTTGTCTGTGAGAATTTTACCTTATTTGAATCTTCACTACTCTTTCTTAAAATTGCTTTTCTTTGTTACGTCTTATAGCTACTACTGATTTCTTATTTTCTCTGTAATAGCTCCTCATTTATCCCTTTGCTGAGTGGTTTACAAATTGTTTCTTGGAATTTTAAAGGAATTCGTAAACGATTAAAAAAACTAAGAGTGTTGTCTCATCTATCAAGGTTGAAATGTCAATTAGCCTTATTAAAAGAAGCACATCTTAAAGAACAGGACTTAAACTCCTTGAAATGGGTAGGAATGTTTTTGTTCTCCAGCTTTTAATAATGAGAACCGTGATGTAATATTATTTCACAAATCGTTAAGTATTCATCTGCTGAATGAGACCAAAACAATGGCAGATAGCTTCTATTAGAGATTAAGAAAAATATCTGCAATGTTTATGGTCCTAATGGTGTAGATTTCGTTTTTTGGAATGCATTCTTCACCCCTCTTCTCTCTCATGTATCTGAAAATCACATAGTAGGTGAAGACTGTAATCAATTTACGGAACCCTTTTTAGACAGGAAATCTCAAACTAAATGTATTCCAAACAAAATACACAAGACCTTTCACAAAGCTATCGCCTCTAGAGGGCTGATAGATGTTTGGAGAATTTCTCACCCAGATGTGCTAGAGTTCTCTTTTTTATCCCCTGTGCTTAGATCCCATTCTAGACTATATTATATTTTTGTACACAATTTTTGACTTATGCTGCGATGGGTTCAATACTTATTTCAGACCACGCCCCAGTCAAGTAGACCTTGATTACCCTACTCCTGCATCAATTTCATGTAGATGGAGATGTAATAATATTCTTCTGCTCGATAATCAATTTACAGAGCAGATTACATAATTTGCACTGGAACTTTTCGATTATACCCTCCCCTCAGACTCACGGATGAATTTTGTCTGGGACGCATTTAAGGCAACGCCCAGGGAATTCATTATAGAATATGTGGCAAAAAAAGAGGCAGAGACGTAAGGAATCAACACTACTTATTGATCAAATTAAATCCTTGGAACATGAATACTTTTCTTCAAATCACACCAACTTGTTAAGGGAAAAATAGAATACAACAAACAGTCTTGGGATGATGCCTATGAAAGTCTGCTCAAGTTTAATGCTAAAATGTACAGAGGTCGAAATAAGGCTGGCAAATCTCTGGCTAATTACCTTAAGATTAAAAAGTTTTTTTTAAAAATTGTCGCTATAACAGATATTCCTAGGGTTAGGCTTGCTAGTGATTCTGAAATAATTGAATGCTTCACAGATTTCTACAAGAATTTACATACTCCTGAGTCCTCCCGTTCACAGGACCAGATAGATGCCTTCTTTCAATCTCAATCAGTCACCTGAAAACAATATTGATCTATCCCTTCTGGATAATTTCAGAGCAAGAAATTTCAAATGGCATGATTCACATTCCAAAAGACAAAACTCCTGGGCCTGATGGATTCTCTCTGCGCTTTGTTTTACATTTCAAACAACTGCTGATCCCTAAACTATTGCTTCTTATTACCCAGTTTTTAACTATGGGAAAGACACATGGTTCTTTCACTCAGGCCATGCTTTGTTTGATCACAAAGAAAGGCAGGGATCCCTCTCAGTGCAATAACTACAGACCTATTTCATTGATTAACACAGACTGTAAGATTTTTGCTTAACTATTGGCACTCCTTATTAATCAAGTTGTCCCCAAATTAGTTGCTATACATCAATCGGGGTTTGTAAAGGGTTGCTCCATCAAGGACAACTCTAGAACTTTCCTTAATATAATTCATCTGACTTCCAAGTTGAACTACCCTGTGGCAGCCATAACGCTAGATGCAGAAAAGGCATTTGATAGTGTGAACTGAGAGTTCATTTTCAGAGCACTAAAATGGCCCAGCTTTAGTCCTTATATCCTTCAATATATTAAGTTATTATACTCTGATCCTTCCACTTATATTTCGGTCAATGGTCAACAGTCCAGTTACTTCTCCCTCCACAGGGGGACTAGACAAGTTTGTCCTTTATCTCCACTACTGTTTATTATGTCTCTAGAACCCTTTCTGGAAAAAAATATGGTCGTTCTTTACAATACACAGGTTTCCAATTCAAAGATATAGACATTAAATTCACTCCCTATGCAGATGATATTTTGTTATACCTCACTAACCCAGGCACATCCGTTCCAAAAATGTTCTCACTATTACAAGAATACTCCATAGTTTCTGTGTATAAGCATAATAAAGACAAACCAGAGGTCGTTCCTCTGAATAAATACTGCCTTCCAGACATGTTCAAAGACACAGGGTTTACATGGAGTTCAAAAAGTATAAAATATTTAGGTATCTCATATACAAACAATATTAAATATACCAGTAAACTTAATCTAAATGAAATTATTACTAAATTTCCAGCTTTGGTAGAGGGTTGGTCCCTGTTATTTTTGTCGTTGTGGGGCAGACTGGCAACAATTAAAATGATGTTGCTACTGATAGTTAATTTTCCTTTATCTATGTTGTCAGTGTCCTTCACACTCTCTCTCTTTAAAATTGTTAATCGCTCTCTCACCAAATTCTTATGGAACAATCGCAAGCCTAGAATTGCATTAATACGTCTGCAACAATCAAAAGAAAATGGAGGGGTTAATTTTCCCAATCTTAGACGATACCATTCTGCCTTTATGTTGAAGCAAATTTGGACCTCCCTCGCGCTAACCCCTCAAGAAGAAGTGACTACTTGGGGTCAACTGGAACAGGCTCAATGTACACCATTTTCACTGAATAAGGTGATTCTTCTCTCTCAACCCCCAAAGGCCTTTCTTCTCCAAGACTTACTCTCTATATAGTTGTTGCTAAACCTCTAATTGTCTCTTCTAACTCCTGCATGGATATCTTTTGGAAAACTCCCATTTGGTACAACAAACACCTGAGATTAAATAACAGAGTTCTCTCTTGGAAAGAGTGGATTAATAGAGGTATTCTTACCGTTGGCCATATACTCAATGAAGGCTCTCTAATGGATTTTACTGAGATTCAGGAGAAGTATGACATATCTTCATTCCATGCTACACATTACCATCATCTTAGGACTCTCCTTCTTCTTCTCATCACTCAGGCTTCTCTCCCTGTACCAGTAGGCCTACCCCCACACCTTAGTCTAGCTTTTTCCTCTCACTTGAAAGCTTCTGGTGTATACAGAATTTTGTCTCGCCCCTCTGATTTGAGAACTAAAACCAAGGTAGAGATCGCATGGGAAGAGGATTCTAACCGGGAGTTATGTCTTCAGACATGGGCATCCATTTAGGCTAAAACTCATACTTCAGCTTGCTCAGCAAGCACAACACAAACACTACTTTACTTTTACAATAGGCTATTCTTCACCCCTGCGGATCTTCACAAATTTAAGTTGACTGATAATGCAAAATGCTGGTATTTTTCACACGTCAAGAGTGATCTCTTACACATGTTTTTCCTTTGCCCTCCTGTTAAGAAGCTTTGGATGCTCATATGAAAGAAGCTAAATGCCATTTTGTCTATGACCTTTTCATTTGACATTTTACACATTTTCTTAGGAGGCAATCCTAGGTTTGGTGGGAAAGCTAATAGACTTCTTTATAGCATTAGCCCTACAGATTATCTCCATGAATTGGAAAGATTCCACTAATATCTCTTTTTCTGGTTGTTGGAATTTATTATGCCATCGACATAGACTGGATCGTGCATATGCTACCTCTATAACTTTATAAATTAAGAATGATCTACTATGGTTACTACTTACCTCTTTCCTATTCAGGAAATCTGCTCATTCCATATCCATTTTTACCAATTATCAACCACCATAAATGTTATAAACTTTAGCTTATTGCTTCTATTTTTCTCTCTTTTTTAGGAAATGTTGCTGTTGCTTAATACATTTTGTCTCTCTTCTCCCCTCCCTTACCCCCTGTTTCTTCTTCTCCCTCTTTCTCTCTTTTTCTTCTTATAAAAATCCAAAATGCAATTGCTTCAGTAAAATGTTTATGTTTTTCATTTCAGACTATATACTTTTAATCCATCAGTTTTTGAATGGTTAACTTTTGCTGGCTTTATTTCAGATTTTTGTTTGCCTCACTCTTGGTTAATAGAGCCATTGATTGTTCTTTTTTCATTTGTACATTAGTTCTGCTTGAACTGAAGTGCTTGTATATTTTGTCTTATTGCTGTACTTAAATAATTTTAATAAAGCAGTCTAAACTTTTTTAAAAAGCATGTCAGCGATAGTTACTCTGAAATACCTCCTCATTGTTGGGATAACCATATCTAGACAGATCATAATTTGTATTTTGGTAGGAGAATTTTCCCTTCTATGATCACTCTACATCTTCCACTGTTTTTCTAATGCCCCCTTGTTTTTCTGCAATATGGAGTCAGTAAATATTTGCTATACCCACGCTTAAGACTTGGGGCCAGATGTACGAAGTTTTTTTGCATGCGCATATGGGTTTTAGACCTGTGTGTGCCTGCAAAAAACCTGTTGCCCATGTACTAATCCTATTTAGCGTGTTGCAAATTGATTTGTGACTCGCTAAATAGAATTAGTGACATGCTATTAGGGGAATTCCAAAGGCATCCCTTCCTAATAGCGACTCTGAACCCTATGTAAGAATGCCTTGTGACCGCATTTCGCAGTTTACCACCCTCTTCAAGAGGATGGTAAACCATTTGCAAAACAAGAAGGGGTGCCGAGGGGACCCCTTTCCCTTTGTGAATGGGTGCACAACATTTTTTTCAGTGCAGGCAGTGGTCCCAGGGACCACTACCTGCCCTTAAAAAAAAAAAAACATTAAAAAAAAAATGTTTAAATGCAGCCCGTTTTCCTGCATTTAAAAAAACAAACTGCTTTATTGACAAAGCTGTCCCAGACATGGTGGTCTGCTGACCCCAGCAGGTCACCATTCCTGGGAGTGCCAGCCATTCCCAATAGGGTCGTAAATTGTGACAGCCTCATTAATATGCATGATGCATGCAATTTGCGACACCATTAGGAATCACTGTTGTACATTGATGTTTGCGATTCGCAATTTAATGCAATTTGCGAGTCGCAAACATCAATGGTCGTACATCTGGCCCCATGTGCTATAATCCACATCCTGAAATAATTCATGTTTTTAATTTAGAGGGCAGGTTTTGCCTTTCTGCAATCTACTAGATATGTTCCTGAATTTGGGGAGGCTCCCCCAGCCCTCTTATACGTCTTCATTTTCTGTTGAGCATCTCCAAAAATGTGAGGCTCCCTGGCATGAGCTCTCTATCACTGCCAGCTAATCAGTTTGCCCAAATGTGCCCACGACTCATGAATAGTAAAATGGTTAAAACTGAACTGTACAATGTACACCAAACTACATACAAATATTCTTCATTCAAGTTCAGTGTGCTTGATTCAGTGATGATCGATGAAGAAATTTCAAATATTCCATTGGACTTAAACTGGGAATTATTTACTTTAGCTCACAACAAATAGCTTGGTTCCACGTGATCGATCGGCATGATATTTGAAATGAAGAGTCTGATATGGAGGGGTGAACTATCTCCTACAAATCAAGCAGATGTATCAAATGGTGCCAAAGTTATTGGAAAATTAAATACATCCTAGTTACTATTTTCATAAGTGAATGTGCAATGTATACATGTATGCATGCGTGTGTGTTTGTACTGCGGGGGTCCAAATTGTTTTATTTACAGGACTGGTGAACACAGGTATTTTAAAAAATAAGCTGCAAAACCATTTCCCCGCACCCTTCTGGCTGGCTCTATCAGATCCAATGTTCACTCATCTGCTTCTGTATTCTAGCAGCTGGTTCTCCTCCTCTGCCATGTTCCCTTGGCTGACCCACTGCTCCTCTTCTCCAGTCGGGTGCCACAACCCACTGCCCTTGCTTAAATATGAGGGTGATTTTCCCTAGCTTTGTCTGTATCTCCTACATGACTCAATTCCTTTTTGCGCCACCATGGAACTCTGCTCCTGAGTGCCACGACTGCACCCCCGCTTTGTTGCATGTTATCATGTGTGTCGCACCAGCACCTGTGTTTGATAGTCTGTTCTATCTGCTTCCACTATCCTCTCTTTGGGATATGAAAACCCCTCTCCTCAGCCCCAACTACTTGACTCCTGCCACTTCATTCACCCTCCTCACTTCCAGAGCAAATCTGCAAAAAGGTTTTTTAAACAAGGGCTTGGCTATGAAATGTAACTGTAACTGAAAGACAAGAATGTAATAAGTTTACTACATGTCTAAGCATGTGCGCACGCATTGCATGGGCGTTTGGGATGAAAGAGCACTAGAAGCCGTGTGCACGTGCAGCTTCCGCACGTGAAAATCAGTAGGGACCTGTATGTACAGAGAAAGGGTTTTACACTGATGTCGATTCAAATGTTTGTGACACATTGCCATGAATGAGCTAAAAAAAGAATGGTCATTATCAGATGTGTGTGTACACAGCCCCCTAAGCGTGTGTGGTGTCTGCGTTTCTGTGCGTGTGGTAGTGTGCGGTATTGGGCAGGACTCGTACTCGAGGTCACAACACCACAAGGAGCTCCAGAGCGACCTCTCTTCCGCTGGCAGCTGCAGCTGTTCATTGCCTTTGTATGAGGGTGATTGATCCGTCTTTACATGGCTGATGTAGATTTCTGCGTCATTTCATTCTATTATGGGATGGGCAGTTTGCTGAATAATAAACAGCTGTTACTGTTTTTTAATCTATAGACAGCTATTAGTATTGAATTCCATACCTCTAGCTTTGTTTTCATATAGCACACATTCTCAGTTCTGTTATTTTCACCACGGCCTATATTGAAATCAGTGTCATTTCGAGCTATTGCTTCGTTATTAGGGATGGCAGGCACATCTGAATAATTAATTATGACACAGTACACTCATGTTTTATTCTTTGTCAGGGAACATTTTAAGCTTGATAGAAAAGCTGACAATTTCACAGCATAAAACACTTTCAGACATCCTCTTCCCACAAAGGCATTTCCCTGCTTCTTAGTGGTAATGCTGATTATAGTGTTACTCAGACAGACATTGTTGCATTGACCAGTGTCTGCAAACACATTACAATCGACAGGCCACGCCCCATCTTGTCGAAAGCTCCCGTTCTCAACCTATGGTGATGTCAACAGTGGCGGAGACAGGGTGCTATGGTCTCTAGTGCACTCATGGAACATGAGCCCCTAATCCTCAGTGGCACAGCAATAACTCCGGATCTCTGGGCCCACAAATGCCCTGGACACTGGTACCTCTGCACCTGCTGTAGTATTCAAATCTATGCCCCTGGGTCCCGCCTGAACATTTTCGTTGAAACATTTGATTTCTGAGGAGAGTTGCTGAGAATACCAAAGAGTTATAGATATATATGCAGTTACCCAAGCTAAAAAAAGGGCAGTTGGGCATAAAAGTCTACTTCCTTACAACGTGTAGCATGTCCATTGTATAGCAAGTGCAGGCAAAGCCAATAATTGTGTCGTTGGCCACCGGTCTTTTGGCTTTGGCAATTCTTGTGTTGTTCAGTCATGGTTTTTGCAAAACGTAGTTGTTGAAGAAGCTGCTGTGTCCTCATCAATTCAAAGAAAAACATTGGCTAAAGGCAAATATTTGGGTCTCAAAAAACACATTCCCATAGTAGTCCCCGGCACTGAAGGGAGCTACTTTGTGTGTGAATGTGCTGTTCGTGAAAGGGCAGCCTCTCATAACTCACCGTGAAGTCAGCCAGTGGCTGAAGTGGGCTGATCCCTGCACCATGATGGATGCTAGAATGGGTAGAACAAAATACGGATGACACAAAAAGGGACTAAAGGATGATGTCTGGCTGAAAATCCCTATAATATTTATGTTGCACAATCAATTTTAGCAAAATCAAAAAGTCTTGACTAGCACTAGACGTAAAAAGCTAATCCGTCTGGCAGTGGCTGACAGCTTTTTACCTTTGCTAATGCTTTTTTGTAATGTTTCTGTAAATCTTTACCACAAACGGAGCTGGTTGAAAATATAAACAAACAGAAAGCATTGCAAAGAGAAATAGATAGAGAAGGTTATACCGACAGATGAATAGTGTTGCACAGATAGATAGATAGATAGATAGATAGATAGATAGATAGATAGATAGATAGATAGATAGATAGATAGATAGATAGATAGATAGATAGATAGATAGATAGATAGATAGATAGATCATGAAATTGGATAAACAGATGGAATTCAGTTGATAGATATATAAATAGATAGACCGATGTATAGACAGACAGACAGACAGAAAGACAGGTTGATATACAATAGACTGGTACATAGATCAACAAGCAGGTAAATAAACAGACGGACAGGGAGATAGAAGGGTATACAGACTGATAGACAACCAGACTAGTAGATAGGTAGACACACAGACCAACAAATAAATAAATAAATAAATAGGGTTGCACGTAGATAGATAGATAGATAGATAGATAGATAGATAGATAGATAGATAGATAGATAGATAGATAGATAGATAGATAGATAGATAGATAGATAGATAGATAGATAGATAGATAAGTCAACAGAGAAATAGGTGTATAGACAGGTGGATGGATAGACAGGCAGGTAGATAGACAGGTAGATATAAAGGTAGATAGATAGGTAGACAAACATAAAGACTAGGAGAGAGACAAGCTGATAGGTAGACAGACAGCTAGACTGATACATTGGTTTGTAAAGATATGTAGATGTAGGACACACAATTAGAATACATTGCACAGCTTCAATCAGAAATATGATATTTCATGTTTCAATAAACACAACATACAAAAAGCACTGGAAACAAGTGAGAAAGTCATACAAGTAGGACATACAGACTAAATTGGTTTACGAATATAGCTGTAGTCCTAAATTAAAATACATGCCAGTATGACATACAAGAGTGCAATTACAAATACTAGAAAGAGGATAACTTGATAGAGAATAGTTTCAAATGGTCATTATCTGGTATGCAGTAACTTAGCAGCAGTCAAATAAAAAAAGGCCACTCCAATAGATTTTATGACGGCATAAGTATGAGGCAGGAACTGATAAATGTAGAATGTGGCCTGTTCTCACATCAAAGGCCCTTAGTAGAAGGAATCCTGCTATCCCATCAGGATCTAAACACAGAGGCAACACTGAAGTAATAATCAGGTAAAAACAAAAACACTGGCACTGAAGGGAAGTATTCTGCTTGTGGATGTGCTTCTTATGAAAGAGAAACATGCAGTCAGTCAAAGTGAAGTTAACCAGTGATTGAAGTAGCCTTACCCAGTGCCCTGTGCTGGTTGCTATAGTGGGGGAAAGCAGAATGTGGATGACACATTAGACCAATAAATGAAGTGAGCTGGCGGAAACCCCCTTTGAGACAGTATTTTATACAGATAATTTTAGTAAAATCAGGTCTTGCCTAATTTTAGCCCCACCAAAAGAGGGTTGAAGAATTGTAACAAATTGAGAATAAGTTCAAATTCTACTGCTGCTGAACAATCATGCAATTAAAATCATAAACACTTAAGAAGATTCCTCATTCAGGTTATCCATCACAGGGAGACAAATGACCTGTGATTTTTGGTGATGGAAACACTGATATGTGCATGCTTAAAGGCAGAAAGGAGTAGAGAAAACGTTGTGCCTCTTCCCAGTATAGTATTCTTTTTGGCAGTCTGAACATAAATGGTTGCCTTCTAGGAATTGAAATATATGCCCAAAAGCTGCTCTTCCAGTGAGTTTTCAAAAGAAGGGTCCATTAGAAATTACTCTATAGTTAATGTTGTATTCTTGGTGCAGGTTGCTTTCTTTATTAAAGAGCGAACATATATTTCTTTAAGTCCAGTGGAAAAATGCCTGTGGAGAGAGACCTACTGGGTATATTTAATGTTGGTAGAGCTACCAATGTTGATGGTAGAATTTTCAAGATCATTTGTGGTGGCAATGGTTCCAAAGGGCAGACATCTTGGCCTTTGGCTTTCACAAGGTCCAGTAATTCCATCATTGTTATTTCTCTGAAGGACGATTGAGATGTCTAGGTAATTACCATATTTTGAGCTACATACCCCCAGATTTTTTCCTTATATGTTCTGTTGGCTTCAGAAGTCTGAGCCCTTTACCCATTCCAACCAGTAGTAAAGTGCCTGTGCTCCCCCTTTAAATATGGCCAAATTTGCATACTCCGTTTTTGAATATTTAACTTGCATATAAGTCCCTAGTATGTGGTAGAAAGTGTAGGGAGGGCCTGGAAGTTTAATGTCATAGTGCACTGCGGCACCTATTTTGCCAAATACTGTAATGGCAGTTCAACACAGCTTCAGAACTATCATTGTTGCCTGCTTGTAGCAGTGTAAAAACTGCAGTTCAACCTGCCAAAATAAACCCCTATGGCAGGTTAAAAGGTTCCTTGCAAATATTAATGTCAACCCTATGTAGCCCATTAGGCAGGGTGCATGTCATTTAAAATTAGGACATGTTGAAATTGTAATGTTAACGTCCTTACAGTGACTAGCAATGAAAAGCTTATGTTCACAGTAGGAATGCTGGCTCATGGGGTAATACTGGAAAGCAATATTACATATTTAATTCGCTATCTCCAGTTAGGGAACAGTTAGAGATATAGTTTGACAACTGTTTCTAATATTTATTAGATGCCTAGCTTAATGGTAGAGTTGGAGTTTTAATAAATATTTAAGAAAAATAACTTTTAGAAAGTCACCCTTTCCCTGCCTACACCTTTGAAGGCTAATTTGCATTAACATCTAGCTGCAGCCCTGCAAGTGATTGGCCCTCAGCATTAGCACTCAGCAGAGACCCAAGCCTGGGTGTGGGGAGGTATTTGTTCCTCTGGAAGGATGGCAATGTACTTGATTTACGTCAAAGAAAGATGTGAGATGACACCTGGACATGCCCCATCTTTTCTCATCACAATTAGCTAGGCACCAAACATAGAACTGGTTTTGAGCGGCCACAGAGGTGGGACTACTCATTACCCTGGTCACTCCTCTGGGTGGGCACACAGGCTCTGCACACAGGGAGAAGGGTTTAACCCTTTTGAGTTTGAGGAGTGAGGGGCACAGTGTTTTTTTTGGTGCAGGGCGCAAAGGAACTGCTTCAAAAGTGGGTATGGTTACCCTTGGAACATTTACTCCACTGGTTAGGAGAGGCCAGATGTTACCCCTACCTACTAGTATGGCATCCCATGGAACCATCTTCAGAACACTAATCTCCAGAACACCACAGAACACTAGAGTACTGAACTTGCTGTCTGTGACAGGAGAAGAGCCCTAAAGGACCGTACCTTCTCCCGCTTGTATCCATACCAAAGACGTGGACTCCAGGGGTCATAAAGATGCATCCCGTTCAAGCTACCGGGACACAACTAGCTACAAGAGGCCATTTCATGCTACTACCCAGCTAATCATTTCAACTGGACCTACCCTGGATGTTGCTGTTGGTCTCTGCTGGAGTGAGCCCTGACCTTCCAATTTATGTTACTGAGGTACTGAAATACCTGGCTGTCGGGCTGAGCTTTTCCTCCCCCCCCCCCCGGGACTTAGAAACCTTTTCAACTTCAAGACCTCTGGAGGACCAGTAGAAACCTGCCAAGCCATTTTGCCCAAGGTACGATGCAGATGGTCTAAGGACTCAGATTTCTCCCATACTGAGCTTCTCCACAGCAGCAAGTTCAATTCAGTGGCCCATCATCACAGCAGAAGAAACCACCACCACCATGAAGTCCATCCATTCAAGGGTCAAATCGGACCTGTGTCCATGGTACAGAGCTCGAATATCGATGTACAAATATCGTTCTACAGAAAAATCGAGGTAAACATATCGTGGGTAAGTAATATTGATGTAAACAATATCATTGTAAAGAACATCAATTGTTAGGTAATTAATATCGATTGCAAAAATATCAAAGTGTTAAATATCATTTACAAAAATATAGCTGTTACAAATATCGATTCATTATTATTGTAATGTATTTTAGTATTTTGTATGAGAATTGTTTGTATTTTTATTATATAAGTTAAAATTTTAGTAGTTAATTTTTTTTTTTAATTGAATTTTGCATTTTTAGTTCCGTAGCAGTTTGTGGGTTTATAGGGGAATGGGGTGGGAAGTAATTTAATTATATCACATTTATTCAATAATTTATATTTATTCATAATTGTATAATTGTGATGTTATAGAGTTATACATGTGTAAATTAATTTATTAATAAGTGTTTGATAATTAGTTGTTAATTAGATTAAATTAATGAATTAATAATTAATTTGTTAATTGTTTAATTAATTGTAGGTGTTTATAGGTGTAAGTGGTGGGAAGTAATTTATTTTTTATTGATTATTTATTAATTATTTGTCAATTAATTTTCATTAATTAATTAGTAATTATTAATTGTAATTGTGCAATTAATTTTAGGTGTGTGTTGTGGATATTATAGTGTTAAACAATGTGTCATTTGTTTTATTTAATTATTTTATAATAATAATATATTTAAATTTCAATATTATTTATGTTAATAATGGAAATACAATTTAATAAAAATGCTGATGTTTATTTTTTTATTGGTGTGGTATCCAGCACTTTTCCTACTGTTGCACTCACTCGAGTGGGAATAGTAATTGTTACCCCTCCGCTATCCAACACTTTCCCTACTGTTGCACTCACTGGAGTGGGAATCATCATTTTTACCCCTCCGCTAACCAACACTTTCCCTAATGTTGCACTCTCTGGAGTGGGAATAGTAATTTTTACCCCTCCGCTATCCAACACTTTACCCAATGCTCCACTCACTGGAGTGAGAATAGTAATTTTTACCCCTCCGCTATTAAACACTTTCCCTGCTGTTGCACTCACTGGAGTGGGAATAGTAATTTGTAGCCCTCCACTATCCAGCACTTTCCCTGCTTTTGCACTCACTGGAGTGGGAATAGTAATTTTTACTCTCTGCTATCCAATACTTTCCCTGCTTCTGCACTCACTGGAGTAGACATACTAATTTTTACCCCTCCGCTAGCGAATACTTTCCTAACTGCTGCACTCACTGGAGTGGGAATAGTAATTTTTACCCCTCCGCTATCCAACACTTTCCCTGCTGTTGCACTCACTGGAGTGGGAAAAGTAACTTTTACCCCTCCGCTATCCAACACTTTCCCTGCTTTTGCACTCACTGGAGTGGGAATAGTAATTTTTACCCCTCCGCTATCCAACATTAACCCTACTGTTGTATTGATTGTGTTGCAAAATGTATTTTTTATATTTCTTTTAATAGTTTAATGAGTTAATTAATTATAGAATGTTTTATTTTATTTTAAATGATTCATATATGTGAATATTTTATTTTTATTTAATTTAAAAAGTTTATAACTTAAGTAAACATAAAAGTTAAAAAAAATTATTTAAGAAAATATATGTATTTGTACACATTTGTGTGTGTTTATATATTTTTAAATTATGTTTATTTGTTATATTTAGTTAAAATATATATTAAATGTAATTTATTTTGTTAAAAATATTTATATTATTTAATATATTTTATTTAAGTTATATATCTTTTTTAAGTCGATACTTTTTACATCTATATGTTTTAGTTCGATATTTCTGTATCGATATTATTGTACTTACCTGTTGAAGTATAGGGAGTCGATATTTTTGTTTTCGATATTTTTACCACGATATTTTTGTAACCTATATTTTTTACATCAATATTTAATCAGGGAACCGTGTCCACACCACCACACCTACTCCAGAAGACTGCAACCCGTCAGTACCATGCTCATACCCATTCTGAATGCCTCCACCCCTTCCTCGATCTTCCCAAATACCTGGAAACACACAACTGTCCTTCCATTGCTGAAGAAACGCTCAGCCGACACTTCAATGCTTCCCAATTACAGACTGCTCTCCCTGCTACCATTGCCAGCCAAGGTCTTAGAGAAAATAATCAACAGATGCCTCACTGAATACCACAATGACCACCAACTCTTCAACACCTCTCAGTCTGGATTCAATCCCAACCACAGCACAGTAAATGTCCTCATTGCCGCCATGTATGACATCAGCATGACTCTGGGCAGAGGAGACAACGCGGCCCTCATCCCCCTGCAGCTCTCTGCAGTATTTAATACAGTTTCTCACCCCATCCAACCTCACCCCCATCCAACGTATATGCAACATCGAAATCCAAGGACAAGCACTCCAATGGATCTTCCCCTTCCTGACTGGAAGGACCCAGTCAGTCAAAATTAAACCTTACACCTCAGATGCCCCCAACATCATCTGCAGATTTCCGCAAGGATCATCCCTGAGCCCGACTCTCTTCACTGCATATGTGATCCCGCTAGCCAGCATCATAAAACATCATGACATCAATCCTCACTCCTACAATGATGAAATTAAATATTCTATCCCACACGGAAAAGACACCCAGTGCCTGGATCAAGTTCAATGCCGGCATGACTGTAATTGCCCACTGGACGAAGACCAATTGTCTAAAGCTGAACACATGCAAGACCGAAATCGTGACCTTCAAGAAGGGCACCTCACCATGGGACCTAACCTGTTGGCCAGTAGACCTAGGAATAACATCCACCACCCATACCAAGGACTTTGGGATCATCACTGACAGCAAACTGGACATGACCGCACAAGTCAACACTGTCACCACCTCATACTTCCATACACTGAAGAAGCTGAGGATGATTTTCAAATGGCTTCCAATAAGCACCCAAACATCCTTTGACACACTCCCTGGTCACAAGCAAGCTTGACTACAAGAACAGCCTCTATGCCAGGATCAACAATAAAAACCTCACTAGATGTCTGAAGATCATTCAGAACTCGGCTACCACAATAACTCCCCCAAACTGCACTCACATTACACCACAGCTGAAGGAACTCCACTGCCTCCCCATACACAAACGAGCACAATTCAAACTCCTCATCCACACTTTCAAGACACTACATAAAACTGGCCCAGTATAACTCAATAATCACATCTGCATTCAAAATCTTTCAGACACCTTTAATTCATCTGTACTCCTGCTTACTCATTTCCCACAGATACGGAAAACCAGATCCAGCGGCCAAGCCATCTCCTACATCACTCCTAAAGCATTGAACAGCCTGCAACTGCACATAGGAACCTTCTCCTCACTTCTTGAATTCCAAGAGAATCTGAAGACCTGGCTTTTTGAGTAGTCCCAGTAGGTCCTAGGTTTGGCTAAACTCACACCTGCTCAGTGCCAGGATCCCTCCCAGATCTGCATAACGTAACATAACATACATAACATAACAGTGAGAGCTCGAGGTGAAAATATCTCCCGTTTGAGCCCTCTTTGGTCGGCAGTCTGCATTATGGAGCCATAGAGATGTGTATCCCACAACAACTTTAGTGTTTGTCTTATGTTTGTTAAAGGTGGATGGCGTATTGGTAAGAGGTGGAGAAGGGGCATGACGGTCTAACCTTAGATTTCTAAATTCAGCTAGACAAGAGTGTTTCACTCTATGATGACATGATATGTGCAATTCAATGGGTTTTATTGATGGATTGTGTGATTGTGACTCAATGCTAGTATGCAGATAGTGGGAGGGCGAGGCATGACCTAGGTGAGAGAATTGTGAGTGAGCTGAGTTTTGTGACTCTACCATCTTTTGTGCATTTTTTGGCTTCATGCTGATCCAATTGGTACAACAATTATATTTTAGGTGATTAATGTAGGGTCCAACCAGCTCAAACAAAGACACATTGGAATGTTGGCGCTCCGGGCTTATACCAGCCATTATAAGCCCGGAGCACTCCATTGTTTTCAATGGAGCTGCCAACATTCCAATGTTCTAATTGTAATTATGCCATCTGTTTAGACCTTCTTCTGATTTGTTAAGCTCTCTAAGTAGATTTTATTTTTCCAAAACAAGGTCCTATTTTTTGTATTTGTGGGGGCATTGTGCTGGTAAAATAACTCACTAGATTAACCCATTTGTGTAAAAGTTCTGTAATCGTCCTGCAGGTTAAGTGTTCGAATTTCAGCATGCTCAACTCATCCTTTCATCATCCCAATGTTGATAGAATGAACAGTTTTAAATCTGCAATAATAGCCACACTTTCTATTTATAGTATTAAAAAATATAACAATAAATAAAGCTATATAACATATGTATTATTATTAATATTTAAAAAGGTAGCTACAGGATTGTTCTAATACATTTCTTTGGACATAGGAAGTGAGAGTATGACCTTACTATTTCCAAAAAGATTGGAAATGATTATAATGAGGTTTGATTTAGTTTACTTAACTATTGATTGCTGCAGGATAATTGCTAGGTTTATGGCAACTGGATAAGTGTTACACTTGCCTAACTTGTATCTTCGTTTAAAAAAATAACATTGTACCTGGTAGATTATTTTCCCATTGCAACCTTCTCTGTCCTGTTTTTAAGAAAATAATTAAACGAAGACACAGTTTATAACTGCTTGTAAATCAGGATAAGACATGTAGATTTACAGTCCTGTCATAAGGTCAATTATTACTGGGGAATCGGTATTGACTCGGGTGTTAGAACTAGTTGGCGGGAGGATGAAACTTTAACTAGGTGAGAGAATTCTGAGTGAGCTGTGTCTGGGCGATATCAGGAATCATGGGAGAATGAGAGTGTGCTAGACACATTCACAAGCTATTGATAATGGGATGCTTAATGAAGAAAATGGACATTACAAAAAAATGGATGAGTAGCTACCTCCCCCCTCCCCCACACTTTTTTGAGATGGCACCTAGGAATGAAATGCATAACTAGTGAAGGGGCAATGTCAAAATAGAGGATGCCCAAGCATGTGTCAGAAGGTATGGGGATCTAGTATAGAACGAAATGGGTGAAAATGGGTCAGCTAGACAGAGTGCCTGAGGTTTAGTGATGGTAAAGGGATACCTAGTGATTGTATAATTTCTGAAGTGTGATGCAAGAATTTTCTGCTACTATTCGAATAAAAACCTCAATAAAAGTGTTTATGAAAAAGGGTAGGATTAGCAGATGTGTATGTACTCACTATTGGTCCCAATAGCGAGTCCTTAAAGCTTTATATTAAAATCCAATATAGCAAATCTTGAAAACCTATAAGAGGTTTTATGTAGTGCTTACAACTGCAGGTTTACTGCCTTGCAGTTCTCTAAATATCAATTGATATTTTATCCTACTCCATAGTTCTCAGTATATTGATCTCACAAAAAATACTGACATTTTGTAAGTATTCAAGCATAATACATGCAGGGTTAATGCAGTTCTCAGCAGCCAAGGCATAGCTCACTTCTTCTGCTACCCATTTTGTCTGCAGAGTTACCAACAATGTGTGCATTTGCTAGGAAGGAGTTGGGGAAAATAGGAAGGGCAAGGCGATTAGATGGTCAAGCAAAGGCAATTGATATCTACCGCTGTAAGAAAAGGTAATATGAAGCTCTTGTGATGAGGAAGAAGCAGGTTTTATTTCAGTTGAATTGGAATTTGATTATTAGGACACTTCAGGAAAAGGACATGAGGAAATTCTGGAAGTTGGTCCAGAGTGGATGCTGTACAGCTGCCCCGCCGGCAAGATGCATGGTGTCAGAAACAGATTGGGTAACTTTTTTAACCAATATTTATAAACCAAGGGAGACAGTAGTGAAGAAGGGCTGGCCAATTGTGGGGGTGGAGGCTTTGGAGTCATTTTCTACCCAATCGCTCGCCAAGCTCTAACTCCATCTGGTGGTACTTGCATCGAGCAGGAAATCCAACTTCCAAAAAAGTAGATTCTGCTCCATGAAACTACAAAAAACATGATTACAGTCTTGTGAGTGGGATGGTCCTGTCAGGAATAATTTTACTAGCAATTTATATATTGCATGTTCTCTGTGGGTGAAATTTATATATCTCAAGACATTACACAGTTATATGCTTAAAGAGCTTTTAAATCTCCTAAAATGTAATATTCTAAAAAGGTTTCTACTGATTTAGCTAAGACTCGGAGGAAAAAAACAGGATTAGCCGGTGAAGAAAGTGACATCTCGTTCTTAAAACAATGTGCCTTGAACAGTGATGGATGCGCAATTCAATTGGAGACCGATGGCGAGGGTCAGAATTGTGTTATTTCCTTAATTAGACCCTTGGTTAACATCTGCCTAGGAAATGCAACATTTGTAAACGCGGCTCTCTGTTCGAGCAAAGGCCATGCAATATAGGTAGACTGTAGTATTCTGTATTCAAATTGCATATATATCACGTAGTTCGGTCTGATTCCTGCTATTCAGAGTACTTTTTTCTAAGAAGAAATTGGGGGTAACTTATAGAGGAGAATCTCAGTCTTATGATTGCCTTTCTGATTTACCATTGCAAACAAAAGTTATTCATACTTGCGTAAATTACACCATCTCTCCAAATTCCGGAAATGACATACATGATTGGTTAAATGACTCTTATTTGCTGATATGTGCATAAATGACAAGCACCATATCTTATTTTATTCTCTACTTGTTGGTTTCCTCAGAGAAAAGTCCAAGTAGTGAAACTCAGTACATAAGTGGAGAAGACCAATGTCGGTGTAATATTTAGGTATTTGCAAACATGTGTACGCGAATGGCCGACATTGATTGCGCACTTAAGTTACAACTGGAGGATCAAAGCATAACTGTTGCCTCAAGAGCCAGAAGCAGCAACAAACGTCCCATGTTTATTGCAGGCGGACAGGAAAAATATTCGGGAAAATAGTTCGGTCCTAAAAATGACACAAAGATAACAAATGTTTGCTAATAGAAGCTTAGTAAATAACCTAAGACTTGTAAATTAAGAACAGATGTAACCATAACTTACAAGAAAAAATACCTAGTTAAGCAATTCAGGCCAACTGGGCCCGACTTACTAAAGTACAAACTGCCTACGGATCTTGTGAATTATTTCTGTTTTTATACGTAAATGTTTGAAAGCATGTCACAGTTGCTGGACCGCCATTTAACGAGGTTAGCGGATGCCTAAGAATGACTAAAACGGAAAACGTAATAAACGCTGCTACCATCTAGGACATGAGTAGACAGAGAAGGTTGTACCCCGTCTAAACTTCAGAGTATCGCAAGTCACAACAAAGATGGCTCAATGAAGCACTATTTTGCAGATTGGCGTTAGGAATAGTAAGTAGGTATGTATTTCTATATTACAAACCTAACCAAAAGGCAGCAGAGCGCTCTACAGGGTACACATCCAAGATAAGGTCAATAAGCTTTTGTAGAGGAAACTGGGGGGCATATCAGCAAGGGCCGGCGATAATTATCGCTCAGCGCTCTTAGTGTGAGGATAATTATCGCCGGCCGATAGCGTGCTATTAGCAACACTTATCTCCAAAGCGATAAAATTGCGATTATTGCTGGAAATCCAGCGGTAATCACACAACTTTTGGCGATAGCTTGCTGATAGGGCCTCACATACTTAAGTAGCGATAACAGAGGTTATCGCTACTTTTCTTGTCACTATGCTGCTTTGCGTGAAGCTTGATAATAGGAGAAATGTCGCTTAGCGACATTTCTCCCGTTATCCTGGGAAGGAACGCCCACTTTGCATCTCATTAGAGATGCAAAGATGGGCGCTAAGGGAAATGGTGATAAGGCAAGGTTTCACGCGATAGCGTGACCTTGCTGATCAGCTGATAAAATTATCGCCGCTTTTCGTCCGAAAACAGACGCAAAAGCGGCTATAAAGAAAAAAGTTCTGAGAGAGAAGGTAGACCCTTACTTCGCAGTGACAGAGCTCTTTCCTAAAATGGAGCAGGGCTGGGATGGCCCTGATGAATACAGGGATGTCTATCCAGATCTTGTGTACATAAATGGAAAAGGCACATCACGTTCTCTTTTCATTTCTGCACTTCTTTGTCTCCAGTCTGATGGTGTGCTTGTAGGGGGTGTGCTGAAATACGTAGGGGCATTTTAAAAGATGAGGTGAGGGAAAAACTACCAATTTAGTTTTTTCTCCCATTGTAGGCTTTTAGCTCCATAGGATAACATGGGAATACTGTAATACAGTATATATATTGACAGGAGTGAGCTAAAATAATATTTCATTGGCTTAAAAGATTGGTAATGATAAATCCAACAGCTTGCCACTGTTGAATTTGTCATAACTAATACAGAAAACTTTATTTTCTGTGAGCCAAAATCCATCCCTCTACCAGCCTCTCTGGATTGGATAGCCCTTAAAAAGGATTAGCCAAACTGCTTTGATGAGGTGAAGAGTGGCCTGCACAGAGACAGAGGTTATCTGATGGGGGGGGGGGGGGAGGGTGGATCTCTGCAGCTGCAGAGTTGGCCTTGGTGGAGATACGCAAAGTGGCAGTAAAACTCCAGTGCACTCTGATGAGATCATCAAGCGGCAGAGTTTGTTAAGTCGCACTGCTCTGACTGAGGTTTAGTGCTGGGAGTTTGTCCCATGCCGTAAAATCAGCGTGATTACCACTACGATTCGAACCAGAGGGCACTGCTGCTTTCTGATGCTCAAAGAGACTTTCTATTTGAGCAGCCCCTTCTTCAAAGCGTGTGGAAGATTTCTCAATGCAAATAGTCATGATCTGCCTCGACCACCAGCATTGTGAAATCTCGCCGGGAAGAGGTCTAACACATTATTTTTTCTCACGAGCGTTTGTCAATTCCATGCTGCTGAGCCACTCTAGAGAAAATACTCCTCTCCGTGTCACTTTGCAGAGCTTTGTGAAACTCCACGCAAAGTGGGCAAACTCCACCGGTGGAGTGGAATTCTTCACCCACCCCTACTGCAGAGAGCAGGCCAGAAAGTGGGCAGGGTAAATCCTACTGAGCTTCAAAGAGATCAAGACACTAAGGAATGTTAGCCAGGCCAACACCCCCTTCCTGTACCCCACAGCTAGATTGCAGCCCCAGGAATAGCATTTGCAGAAGGTCTGGAAAGGGAGTGTTCAGGGAAATGAGCCACACCAGTGGGTTGGTTTAGCTAACTCTTACTGCAAAGGAGAGACAACCTCCATCTTGAATTTCAAAGTGCAGAGATTTGTGGGAGAGGAGTATTCCACACTTTGAAGGAAGTTGTCATGCTTTTGGGTAGCACCCTGTACCTAATTTGTCAGGGGTGCCTCCCTGCATGTCGTTCAGGACATTGGATAAATATGTGAGAGCTGTATAGCAACTCGGATCTGCTGCCTGAAATTACAAGGATAAGAAGGATTGCCCTGCTGGAGCCCTGGTCTGCACCCCAAAGGATTGTACTCTGAGGCATTGCTCCTGTTGCACACTTGGAACTACAACCCTGAGGACTTTGCCTTGCTTCACAAAGGATAAGGAATGGACTCCCAGAAATCAACAGGTTAACAGAGCTCCTCTGCACCATCTCTCCCAAACTATCCCCAGTCTGTAATGTATTCAGGGACTTGTAAGGATTTGGCCAGGTGCATTGTGAGAACTGTGGTTTTAACTTCGCAGAGCAAATCTGAGAATCTGGAACATTGGATCTGTGTTGTGGACCCTTGGATCCCTTAAGAGGAAATTCAAGAAGCAGTTTGGTCATACCCAAATCAACCCACAAATGAGCAATGAGTTCCCATGAGGTGTGTCTCCTGAAGAAGTACTGCGTCCGGTCTGTGATGCTTAATATAGTGCAGTGCAGCTGACATTTTAATGCTATCGATGTGATCATTTACATTCCATTAAAGAGCTTTAACCATTATGGAACTGCAATTGAAGGAGTCGGAGACCCCCCCCCACAAAGGGGCCGGAGGTGGACATTTGCCAGTGACTTGTAATTGTGAAGAGTTTGTGTACCACGTACCTAAAAAGAAAACATGTCAAGAAAGGTTTACTGGGTTTAGTGGGACTATGAAAGGCAGCATTGTTTGGTAGGTGCTCTAGTATTTTCGGGCCTGCTTGTGTCTAGGGTAGAAAGACCCTATAGAAACAACACTGCTGCATGGCGCCAAAGGTAAACCCATATGCGCCTATCCATGTACCAGCTGTGCACAGCACCAGTCATGGTGACTGTGTCTTTCCAGAAACCATATTAAGTGAGCAGGTGAGGTAATCTAGGAAGGACCTTTGTAATATTGGTTTGAAATGGCTGGTTTCTGAAACATTTTCAAGATGTGTTGGAATCTTCTTGACCCTTAACATAGACAGAATGATTGAGTTGAGTCACTAATATTATTAAATGAACATATGTCTAACGGAGATGAGGCAACTTTATACACCAAATTTGACAAAAGGACTGAGTCGAAGGGGCTGCTGCAGATTCAAGATTGCATTCAATGTGGCTTATGTAATGAGTGCTCTGTGGCTAAGCATGGAATTGAAATTTACAAACATTTATCATCATCAAAGAACTTTATTTCGATCTCTATGGATCATAAAAGTGTAGACAAACAAAACAGCTACAACACACACATACATAACAATTCAAATATAAAAATCGATGAATAAAAATAAATCAATATATAACAAGCTTTGGCTAGCATATTTAAAAGGAACAATATAAAACCACAAAATTCATAACATGAAACAGTGTATAAAAAGAATAAAAAGACAGATTAAAATCTACAGCAATATTAAATGTCCCACCACAGTATATGACAGACATCAAGTTAATCAGATCAGAAGCTGACTGTACGTGTTTTAAACGCTTAATCCAAAATGCCTTTAAAAAGTTAGCCAAACAAAACCACGATCTGGCTAGTGTCACAGTGCAATAGTCTGAATGTTTCCTGGAGCTCCCTACTACCCAGTTTTTTTGCACGAAGGACCGATACATTATGCACGTAAGTGTTGTAAAAGGGGGAAAAGAACCTAAAAGGGGTTCAGAATATCCATCACAGCCTATTCACAGATCACTGTGTGGACCATTATCCTGTTGCCATTTACCAGTAAATGGTTTTACAGGTAAAGTACCATACCTAAAATGAAGGTAAAGTTTCCTGGCTAGTGGAGGGACAATTTCATCAATGGTACTTTCTTAGAAGGCCATTGGTTTTTGGTGAATCAACAAGACAGATCAGGAGCCCTTGCACTGTATAACATTGTTTATTGCCACACTCTCCCAGAAAATCTATTTTATGCTGGCCTTGCCAATGAAGCACAGACTCTCTGGTGAGGCCCAAAATTTATCCAAATTCAGTCTATGTAATAGGGCTGTAATAGAACAGAGCCACAAATGTTTCCACGCACACTGTGAGACCAAAAGATCTTTGATTCCCTCCCCATAGGATTTGAGGGTGGGGGTTGTCCATAGTCTATACCTATTGATCAACATTCTGCTCTAAATATTGTTAGCAATTCCTTTTGGGCCATTTCTAAGTATCAGGGGATCAACAATGTGCTTACAGGGAGATTCAATAGGGTTGTTATAAACCCTATGCTCCAC
This sequence comes from Triturus cristatus, assembly GCF_964204655.1. NCBI lineage: Eukaryota > Metazoa > Chordata > Amphibia > Caudata > Salamandridae > Triturus > Triturus cristatus. Next base: position 341,931,419 of record NC_140581.1, on the reverse strand, counting down.
AATGGAAAGGCTCTCTGTATGTGAGTAACCCCGCAACTCTGCGCCGTATAAAATGCCCCCTAGGGCCTTTGCATTATGGGCCAGATGCATCAAAGGGTTCTGCCCATTCTGTGTCTATGGGAAAATGTGTTCATGCATATGGCCCTATATATTTCCAATGCCGGAGCCACCCTTCTTTATGAGGCTTTTTCCTATATAAGCAGTGTGTTGAATCAGAGATAAGTGTGCTTTTTCCACCTGCGGTGTCCAACCTAAATTCTTGGTCAGTTTTATACCCAGATACTCAAGACTGGGCACCACATCTAGGGTAGTATCTCCCACTAGCACCCTTCCCTTCTGACGTCTGGCTGGTAAAAATCACACATTTGGTGGTCCAGGTGCCGCTCAATACCAAACATTTTAAAGGAATTCAGGAGGCGACTTTGATATTAGCAAAGTGTTGTCCGCTATAAGGTGTGTAGGGACCCTCTGCCTTCCTATCCTGGGTGCATCACACCCATACTTATCAAACAAGCCAATTACACCATTTATGTATAGTGTAAAAATAATGGGTGCCAAAATACAGCCCTCCCTGACTCCCCAATCAATGTGGATAGGGTCTGTCCAGGCCCTATCCTGGCCCCACCTCACCTGAGTAAGTGTATCAGCATGAAGCCTTACTAAGATGTCCAACGGGGAACTGGTAAGCCCATCTCCTCAAGGACTCCCCTATAACTTGGCATGGGGAGCCAAATAAAACGCTGCATGGCGATCAAAAAGGCAACATGGAGTTTGCCCTTGCCAATAATCACTTCTCTCCAATACAAGCAGGCATGGCAAAAAAATTATCCACAGTACTCACGTTTGCCCTAAAACCCGCCTGCCAATCTGAAAGCACACTCTTGTCCCTTATTCACTCCTGTATAATAGCCAAAACCTGTTTGTAAAAGATTGTTTGTAGGGAGTCAATCAGGCCTATTGGCCTATAGTTGGCTGGATTTGCCCGGTCTCCTTTCTTATAAATGGTGATAATTTGCGCTAGTTTTCAGGAGGGGGAATCTCCATACCAGTATTAGAGAGTAGGTTACTATATGGCCCCCAAATTTCAGGATTTTCCCTTTAAATGTCATTTGGCACTCTGTCTGAACCTGTAGCATGACCAGGCATACAGGAATTAATAGATGTTAGTGTTTAGTTTCGCATAAATATCAGGGTATTTGTCTTGGGGATGGAACTATTTGCATAGCCTTTACATTACTCTTGACAGTGTCACAATTCAAAGAATAAAGCTGTTCAAAATGTGTCATCCAGTCGCAGGGCTGGATACAAAAATCAAGAGTAGGTTTGCGGCCATTTAGATTCCAAAATGACTTATTATCATTGTTAAAAAGTGCTACATACAAATTTGTCCATAAAGAAATCTCCGATTCCCTTTTAGCTTTGTTTATCACCTGCTGGTAGTACATCCCTTTCTTAGCTATATCTGGCTGTATTTTTGATTTGATTACGACAATGAGCTCATTTTTGGCTGATCTACATTCTCCATTATACCAATTATGAGGGTTAGGCACATTGTTCCCCCTACACCTTTGTTTCCCCAGTACATCTCTAATGTGGGTTGATATTTCTTTATGACTAATAGGAAATTTCCCAATTTTAGACTCATGAGGAAGCTTCAGTAGGGACTCGTAGTTGATAATTACACTATACTTGATACTTTGTGATGTGCAACTACATTTGTGTTTGTTTCATCCCTGATTGCAGATCCATTTGAAGTGGTTAGTGTGATCTGACTTTGGAACCAGTACTGGAGTTACACAGGACAAGATGAAATGTTCAGTGGATGGATATGTGGGATGAAATTCACTTGGGGCTGAAATTGCATTGGGTGATATTTCATATGATAAGTATTTCAGCTTGGCTTGGCCAATGTCAACATCATTTAGCTTGCACTGCTCCCTATGATGTAGGTTGATATGTGTTTGATGTGTCCAAGTTGGTTATTTGTCCATCCACACATGGATGATGTTCAATTGTCATACCTTATTAGGAATTGTAATTGACTTGTGTCCATTTTAGTGTGTGTACCTTACACCTAGTTTATATTAATGTGAGACAAATGCTGTTGCTTCCATGACTTGCACATACACATTACACACAAATGCATGGCACTTGGTTATGCTATTGGTTGTCCCTGATATACTTTAAGCCACATGTCCTGTGAACATAGAGGTTTTGAGGCATGTGTAAAGTGGACAGTGGCCTAGGGCCCAGGGAACCAGCCTTCCAGGGGCCCTCCTGGTAGAGGCAAACCTAATCTGCAGGGAGTATTTACATTGTGACCTTTGAATGCTTCTTACACTCATAATTTGAAATCCCATTTACCTGACATTACCTTTAATGTAGGTGATGTGTGAGAAGTCCAGTACATAGATTTAGCAAAAAAGGTGTGTTTCAGTTTCATGGTACATCCATGCAGATGTATCTTTGATATCACAACAGGACCTAGCATGTGAGCAATGTGAGGGTGTTACAGAGATTAATAAGTGTGATATTGCTCAGGAGGTACTGTCATGTGACACAATTAGTTCACACATCACTATCACTGATTATGGGATGTGAACACATGTCAACTTTTGTAGAGTGTGCCTGTATAGTGTCAGTGACCTGGCCAACAAGGGCATCATAGAGCTGTAATTTGATCATACATTGAGAGCAATTCCAAACAAGGGTTTACAAAATATGTTTTGCTCAGGTACCCCAAATCACTTGCCAGGTCCCTGATGGGACATCTATTTGCTGATGAGTCGATGGAAATGGGTGTGAATATAGCTTACTGTCGGTTGCGTCCACGATGTCATCAAGCAGGACTAGCAGTGGTAGGATGTGTGTGATCGGTTCCATGGCAGCACAGGACATGTGAAGCTGAGAACAAGTGAATTTCAGCCTTATATCCGTCCTCTTCCGCCAGCTCAGATGTGGTGGTTGGACCACGACAGTCACGTTGACGGGTAGGCACATCATAATTGGGCCAGCAGTAACACTGGTGGTCTACCCTCTGACAGATGCATTGGCCTACCCCGGTGCTGTCGAGAACTCCTGGCAGCGGTGGCGGGACCGTGACAGTTTTGTCTATTTATCCTCATGCATCGTAATAGGGCGTCGGACCGCCAATGGTGCACCGGCGATTCCGATGCTGTTTCACCTGTGGTACCATGACTGCCAAACTCATAATTAAGCATTTAGTCATGATTTTAGAAGATTTGGTGGCAGGTGATAGATTTGGGCCTAGAAAAGGATGCACCAACTTCCCAATAAAAGATCAGATAAGAATACCTCATGTAGTGAATGCTGTAACAGAGGCTTGATGCTGGGTTTGATATGGTCACTATCTCAGACTCTCGATATCTGGATAATAAATTGATGAGCCCTGCCCTCCTCATCACTTAGTCTATCCTCTTTAGTTTTCATGGACATAAAAAACTCTAGCATCATGGGAACTCAAGGTTGTTATGGGGTTCTCTACAGAGCTGATCAGGTGCTCATCCTCCTCCATCTGACCCAACAGTAACCTAGTGCAGGCCTGTATGAGGTCCAGTCGCTCTGCAAAACTGTCAAACTTGGCCACAAGTGAGTTTCCAATCTTCTGCATTTTAGCCAAGACAGCTGATGAGGAACTGTCAAGAGGTGTTTAACTTATCAAAGATTTGCCACTCCAAAGATCTCAATGTTTTATAAAAACTGTTTGAACTGCCCAAAATTAAATGGAAATGAAATAGCTTTTAAGTGGCAAGTCACATGAAATTAGTCAATTGCTCCAAGAGCAGAGTTGAATTGTTCTGGTTTCAAGATAATACAGTGCTCAGTAGCATAACATTGTCTGCAAAAGTTACTACCATATCAGCAGAATGGACCTCTTTATAGGGTTGCAAGAAATATTTGTGTTTCAATAGCATGGATCATGAGGTTGTATGTTTCACACCATAACTTCACACAAAACTGTTGGGGCCACATGACATGTTTATCTCACAGGTCAATCATGAACAATCTGCAGCTATATGTAGCTATATGTCCCAGTCGTTGCTTACTTTGTAGGTAAAATAAACATAGAACATGGTTCGGAATGTGGTTTGAGGTTAACACACAATTGTGGCACATATGAATTTAGAGAACATGTTTGGTAAGCAATATCTTTATAAATATTGATGTGGATAACTTTGTTCTGCAGTACCCCAGCTATTTTTGCTACACCTTTCCTACGTTCGTTTTTCTACATCATCAGGGTTCTTGCGAAAAAAATGTCCTTTCATTCCCCCTGAATTGCGTAAATCAGTAGTCATTGCTAGCATTACATCACAATTAGATTTTTGCATTGCACTTTACTTGAACATTAATAACTCCTCTCTTAATAAATCCCAGGTGGTTCAGAATATGTCTTCTTGCCTTATTCTGAATATTTCCAAGCACCTCTCAGTGATAGACGGTATTGGAGGCTCTCTATTGGTTACCAGTCAGAAAGTGGGTAGTCATTAAGGTGCTTTACATGGTCTTCCTGAAATTACACCATAAAGGACCCATACATCTTATATCTCTCTTCCAGTGGCACATTCATAAGGCTGTTCTTGCTATGTAAAAATGCATATAATGTCTGTTTCTATGTTGTTCGGTACCAGAGTCTTGTGGCTTTGCATATTTAAAAGTAACAGATAATGCTATTAATAGCACTGTGATTGAACATGGTCTGTGCCCCGCAACATAGACTGTGACTGCAGACCAATTTCTCTGTTTATCATACAAACACCATACAAACCCCATAAAAATAGTATTTAGTCATAGGGCATGTATCTTCAGTATATGCTGTGAAGCTCTGTGTGGTAGGCGTAAATCCTGGCTGAAGAGCATGTTTGTGTTTAGCATACAGATTAACTGGGTTTCTGTTTAGCATAGGGATTAACTGCAAAGGGTTTTTTGCATTAGGCTATGATCCATGTTTACTAGGTAGGTATGAATCAGCACTTTGAGCCATGAAATGTCTATAACACAATAGAATGTGTTTACAAGGCACAAAGACGCAGGGGGAGATTTTCAATCCTTTTGCGCAGGTTTAGCGTCACAAAAGTGACGCTAACCAGCGCACATTTTTTTGTGTGCTATTTTCTTTCCAGCGCAAAAGCTGGAAAGCACCCTGTAAGTAGCGCAAAGCAGCGGGAAGCATTGTTTTGTGTTACTTTGAGCTGAGGAGGCATTGCATGGGTGGTACATGGGCGTTCCCATGCATTTTGACGCAAAACCTTATTTAGAAAGATTTGTAAACATGGGGCATATTATCAAGAAACGGCGTTAACATTATCGCCGCTTTAGCGGTAGAAAACTGCCGCTAATACGGCGATAATGGGCTTGATAATATGCCCTTGAGAATTCCCATAGAAGCCCATGTTCTGGTGTCAACATGGGCTTCTATGGGAATTCTCTGCGGCATATTATCAAGCCCATTATCGCCGCTTTAGCGGCAGTTTTCTGCCACTAAAGCGGCGATAATGTTAACGCCGTGCTTGATAATATGCCCCATGGTTTGTGCCAAAAGTTAACACCACTTCAAATGAGGCGCTTACAGTAGAAATGTTTTCATTTCTCCGTGCTTTTCTGACTTTCCATGCGTGCTGCACTGTGCAGCACGTATGCAAAGTGAGAAAAGCTTTGCATCGTGCCTAGTATAGTATTTTGTACAGGAAGGGTACCCTTCCTGTTCAAAACATATGCTACACTCATGCACACACCCTAGCGCTGCGGAGCTAAGGTGAGTGCATGGCGCACAGCAGCTGAAATCAGTGCGGGCCCAAGGGAAAGAGGAGGAGAGAACCTTATCCCAGAGGATATGGCGCTCTCCTGCACCCTCCCTATCGTGCAATGCAGTGCAGCCTCACGGGGGCCTGCGCTGCGTTGCTTGACTTTTTTAAAAATCTCACCCGATGTCTTCATTTCATTAACCACTGTGATACAAATACATTTGGGTCGCAAAAAATCCAGTCAAACAAACAAAGCCAAAACTTCCAATATAAATAAGGCAACTGTGATGTAGTGCCTTATAAAATATGTTGGTCCTGACAAATGATTTTCGAGTTGAAATATGAGTAGTGGAAGAGAGAGGCTTTGGGGTTTTTATCCTCAACATGCTCTTCTATGTTTCAGTCAGGCACTTTTATTTTTCTCATTTCTACAGCTTTTGACCTCATTTTAGTTAAAGTTAGTATTTAGTAACGTGCCTTACTTAATGTCTAACATAACCCATTCCATAGTGGATTCCATATTAGGTTTGGGCCAGGGTTTGCTCACATCTAGAATTTGAAAGGGCTAAATAAAGTGTGCTGGACCACCGGCCTGGGTGTGGTGGCGAATTAAAAACAAATTGGGCGCATATTTACAAGTACTTAATGCCACCAGAGGGTCACTTTTTATGTCGCTCTGATGGCATAGCGGCATTCCCCATATTTACATGTTGGCGCTAAGCCACTTAATGTGTCTTAAGACCAACTTGTAAATTTGCCCCTGTCCACCACAGCCCTCTGCGGCAAAGGGGCGTGCAGTGAGTGTTACAGTGGGCTTTCCACCGCAATACCCATTGCTTTTTGACATGCCCCAGATTTACAAGGCTGGGTCAGCGCCATAAACTAAGGCCAGGGAATACCTATTTCTTAGAATGGTGATACGAGGATAAATTATTAATTTCTCCTAGTTCTTGCTTTTTCTATGTCTGCTGCATCTGCAGCAGACATAGAAAGAGCGAATCGCCATTATTGATTGTTTGTGTGCAGGAAGGTGTCCCTTACTGTACATTTGCCCCTGCAGCACCTTTGCAACATGGTGACAGGGGGCCTGCAGGTGCTAGGCAGCTTTATTAATGCAAACTCTAGGGGAAACGTAGTTGTGTGCAGTATCCTTGTGAATACGTTGCATCCTTGTATGTAACACGCGCGCCGACATTGTTTTGTTTGTTTTCTTAGAAAGTACTTGTAGAGCATTACAATGATTATTGATGAGGTTTTCAGACATTTGGGAATTATATGCCTCTGTAATTTCACTCCTGAATGTACTGTCAACCTTTGAGGATGAAATCATTTTTGCTGCCCCATCTGAGACCTCCACTGGAATTTAAAACAAAATGACACACACAAAAGACATGCAAGCCCTGATCACTAGTTGGCCACAAGGAACAGTATTTGCAGGGAATAGTAAATAGCTGCTATTCTAAGATTTCCCCCTATAAAATGAGGAATTACGTACAGAATTGGTGTTTTCCACATCAAACGGTGCACTATAACGTACCACATTTTTTCCCCTGCTGAAACTTATTGGAGAAAAATTGCTGGGGTGTGGTGTTTAACTCAACTCCCAGAATTGCAATTGTTTTCTGCATCACCCTTTTGTGTAAGCAGTAATGGGAAATGCAGAAAACAATAAACAGTTAATTCTAGAAATTAAAAAAGAAGTTGACTCAAACATGAGGGGTGTCCAAATGTGTGCAATTAAATTTTATGTAATTACCTGAAATTTTGTGGAAAATACACAAAATTACACATAATTACATGAAATGTAAATCCATAATTTGCACTATATAGTAGAGCAGAATGTGTCCGGGGGTAAAAGTTTGATAAAAGGCAGTATTTCATGCAAAAAAAACAGCAAAAACAACAGCTTCTTGCCTTGAGGTTGTATGTGTTGTACCTGCACTCTTGTGGTATAATTGTGCTGTAAATGACAGTAAAATTATATTATGTTGTGCAAATATATGAATGCACATTTTTGACTCCACATATGCTGCTGTAGTTTTACCTGGGCTCCCAAAATATGCTATTTCTTTTGCAAAGACCACCTCATACAACCAAATACACAGAAATATCAGGAGAGTAAAAATATTAGTCTGCTCCTGAAGAGAAATTTGGTACAATTATTGTTTAAATACAGGGTCTGATAGGGAGATGCAGTTGGAGCTCGTTTAAGATGGCAGCCGGATGATCGTTTTGCTGATCCTCAGCACATATTTTGGCTTCTTCTGCCAACCGGACCCACTTTTGGAAGTGGAAAATGTCTGATTGAAGCCTCTCATACACTGAGGCACACAACAGTTAGTTTACTTTGGGTATTTTGCATTTTTCGTCGACACCTACTCGCCTCCTCTCACTAGTGGCAACTGTACTGAAGCATTTCCAGCCATATTTATTCTGACTGAAAGCCATCTTTCTGCATTTTCCCCTTCATTGTGAAAGACCCTCTCCTGCTTTATCCAGTCACGAAACAATGAATTTGCTGCCTTATTTTTCATTTTTGAGGTACCTAATCTAATACCTTTGTATTTCTTATGTCTGGGATCTGAACTCTTATGAACGCATTCAACCATTTAACCTCAGCTCCACCACCTTACTATTACTTTGTCTACTAAGCTGCTCCTTACTTAAAGGCATTTTAAAGATCAGCTTCTTGCACAGTATCTTTGCTTTTTTATTGTTTTGTTGATATTTTAGCCACACTCTATCACCCCACACTTCTAACATGACTGAGGGGAGCAGTCCTTCACCGAGGGGTGGCTCTCACAATGCTACCACCTCAATCTCTCACAAGGAAAGTGCTGCTGCTGGTAATAAAAGACCTAAAAAAGATCCTGTGCTGCCTTGGAAGATCCTCCTTTCTATTACTATGGAGGACTTAATGGACAAACTTAAAATGCTCAAACCCTTTATGAGGGAAGCCGCTACCACTCTCCAATGTCTAGAAGACAAATGGTCTTCCTTTGAGTCTAGGGTTTCGGACATTGTACTTCATTTTGCTGATACTTGCAATGTATCCCCAATGGCTGATGCAATGGCTAAGGAGATTGACATCCTCAAATGACAAACTGAAGATTTAGAAAAGCGAAACCAGCACAATAACCTTCATGTTCATGGTGTAACGGAGGGAGCTGATGGTGGTTATGTGTATGCATTTTTCCTTATGAATTTACCCAAACCATTGGCCTCAACATAAGCTCAACCCTTAGTATACAGAGAGACCATCATCTTGGATCCAAACTTTCTGGTGCAACTAAACCCAGAGGAATCATCATCCGGTCTGGTCATAGGATCTTCTTATCACAAGATGCGTCTTGTGTAACAGCTAATGGGCGTAAGGAATTCCTGGACCTGTGCCCACCATTGCACACTATAAACACAAGATACGGACTTCTACACCCATGTATCTTCAATTCACCTACAAAGATTGGACAACTTCTTTTGATTCTCCAGCCAAACCTTAAGAATTCATTTATTTTCATTAAAAAAGAAGCAATGGACAATGGAGGTTCATAATTTTCATAAAATATTTTTTCTTAGTGTTCTGTTCATTATGTTTCTCCTTTTGAGCTGTTATTATAGCAGTTGAGCTTTTGTCTTTTTACCCATGTCCCTTTTTGCTCTCTCCCCCAGGGAGCCGTTGGCATCTGATAATTTGTTTCTTGTTCAATTATTCTCTAGTTTTTCGTACATTGATTGTTCATCCCACGTCCTCCTTCCTGAATGAGTAAGACCTCCTTTTTTTGTTTAGATTTTGCATGTCTCTGATTATTGTTCTGAGTCTCTTTTCTTTTCTTTCTTCATTCATTTATGGTTCTAATTTTCTTTCTCTTTTAATTGGGTCCAGGTGTTCTGGTTGGTTCATCCTTCATGGCGCTTTTCTGTTCTTCCTTTTCATTTCTCAATTTTCCTTGAACTCTCCTTCTATGGTTCAGGTATCTTAGACCTCTCAACATACTTCGTTTATTTTATCATATTGAGGTCTTCCTTGGACTCATTTTTGCTTCTTTTCTCTCTCCCCACTGTTTTTTCTTTCCTTTCTCATTCTATTTTGTTCTCATGCGCCTTATTGGCAAATTGGTTGGTATACAGTTATTCACTAATGTTGTTTTTCTGTTTCATGAGACTGCTGTTATGTATCTTTTTTATTATCCTTTGTCATGAGGAGACATATAATGATTTCCTGGAATGTCAAAGGCCTTTGGAGCCCTATCAAAAGAAAAAGAGTTCTCACACCTCTTTCTAACCTTTCTCGTCATCCACTGTTTTTTACAAGAAACCCACCTTCTTGAAAATGATATTCATATGCTCAAAAATGCTGTGTTGGTTCTGTTTATCATTCTCCTGCTGTTCATCATAAAAATGGTGTGATTATATTATTTCATAAATCTTTGTGAATGTTCTTAAGCAAGTAATAATAATAATAATAATAATACTTTATTGTTCAGTTAATAAAAACCATAACAATATTGCATACACAATTTCCTTCATTCAACATTTTTTCTAAAAAGTTGCATTTTCAGATATACACAATCGTTGAAATATTCTTCAAATTAGCTTTTTTGAAAGTGCTTTGGCTTTCAGTTCTTGTTCATGAATGCGTATAAACTTTATCAATGTGCAATTCATTTGGGAATTGGTTGAGTCCAGTCCTCTTATAATAGCGGTTCTACACAAATGTATTCCTCTCTCCAAGAACCCTCTCCGTAAAAAAGTAATTCACGCTGGTTGCAGTATCTTACAGTGGCATACAAGATGAACCAAATCTTCCTTTTTACTGTCAAAAAGCCGGCATTTTTTATTCTCTATATGCTTCCATTGCGGGGCATCCGCCAGAGTAGGGAACTTTCCGAATCACAATCCCATTAGTTGTCTTTTTACATGAATAGAGAAGGTGGAGTCCAAATAGGCCACTTGTTTCAGTATTTTATAGCTATTGATCACTGCCCAAGAATGAGATCTTTTCACAAAAATGCCTTTATCAACCAGCAACGAGTGGAACTTTGCAGCTTTATTTAATGCTAGCTTGAATGTTGGATAGGGCATATTTTTATTCCAGAGATCTGTGATATAAGTAACTTTAAGCGAATATTCCAAGAATTTGTAGGCTGGCAGGTTTTTTTCCTTTTCCAATTCTAGTCATCAAGATTCATTGAGGCTATTTTCCTCTACATTTTGTTTAATCCGGTACCACACCTGTATGTATGTTTAGAGTCTGCCCAGTTTTTCATTCAATAAGCCAAATTCGAAGCGCATATGTGCTGGTGAGGCGGTCTTGGGGAGCTGTAGAACTTTTTTTATAAATACTTGTTATTAACTTATCAAGAGTCTCTGAGTCCTTCCCATGCATAGCGGCACTGGCGTATGATAGTGTTGGCAGTACTTTGGCAGAAATAGTCGCCAGCAGCGGTCTTAATGAAGGTCCCTCCAATTTCTTTGCTAGTGATCTGAGGGCAAGTATTAGGGCCCCCGCTCACTGGGTCATGTATTTTTTCTGCTCTCAAAAAGATAGTTTATCATTTACATAAAATTCCAAATACTTGTAGCATGATACATTCTCTAATAATTTGCCTTTTAGCCTGATGTTATGATGAGGGGCTATTCGGTTTGTAATGAGCATTGTTTTGGTTTTGGATGAATTGAGTTCCAGTTTATTTACAGACAGAAATTCAGAGTTCGTTTAATAGTCTTGTCAAGCCCACCTTCGTTAAGCTCAAGAGTACAATATCATCTGCGTAAGCAAGGTGCAATAATTGTAATTTGCCTAACTTTGGTGTATGTGAGTTAATTCCATTGAGCTTTCCAGATAGGTCTGAGATGAAAAAAGTTGAATAGGTGCAGCGCCAACACGCACCCCTGTTTTAAACCCATGCTGGTATACACCTTTCTGGAAATTCTAGCCCCGTCCCCAAGCTGCACACAAACCCAGGTATCTGAATAAAGCAGCAGTAGACCCCTAAGTATTCTCTCCGGTTTATTGCAGGATTTTAAATTAGCCCACAATAGTTTCCGGTCTACGCTGTCAAAAGCAGCTTTTAAATCTATGTAACACAGATGCAGGTCCTGTTTCTTGTTTTTAAATTTTTCAACAATCAGTGAAATTGACAGGATATTGAAGATAGTTCTAATGCCCTTTCTGAATCCTGTTGGATTTTTTGGGATTAAATTACGTTCTCTTGACCAGTCAACCAGTTCTTCAAGGATAAGTGAGGCAAAATACACAGCTTCAACGTCCTGTAAAGCAATTAACCTATAATTTGCAGGGTTAGATCTGTCTTCTCCTTTGTAGATGTGGGTTATGATTGATCCTGCCAACTTTCTGGAACTAGATTTTTTATTTCAACATCAGTGTAAAGTTTTTCTAGGTGCGTGCTCCAATACTCCAAGTCATGTTTAAATATGGCTTGCGGAATGCCATTCGGGCCAGGAGCTCCGTCACTTTTAGCTTTGTTTATTATGTTTATTATTTCCTTTGTTGTGTAAGATAACGGATTTGTCAGTGGAACTAGATCATGCTCAGTTGACTGCATCGTGTTCAGCGATTGACAATCGTCCATGTCTTGGAATTATTTCTGTGTAAATTTCTCCCTGAGAAAATTAACCCATTCCTGCTCTTGAACTAACGATGTTAATACATTTCGAGATCTTGACAAATTATTTATTGTCTGCCTGAATTTAATCGAATATGAATGTCTTACATTAGATATTAGTTTGGACCAGAAGCTCTCCGCTTTCAATTTTTTTAATTCCCACATTCTCTTTTTGAATAGTTTTCACAGGTGTCAAAATGTTTCCAGTGTTGTCCCCTCAGAATGGTCTAGGTGCAGATTCCTATGCACTCTTTTTAGATCTCTTTTTAGCATTTTTAGATCATTTGGTAGATCTTTCGTATGATCATATCTTTTAAACCTTATTTCGGGTTCTTTCATTAATTTTGCTAATTTGTTTAGAAAAAGTGACCAAGCTTGGATTCTATTCATGGGTTCTATTGTTTGTTCTGCCAGGATAACCTTTATTGTTAAGAACAAATCTGTTTTAGTTGTGTTTGTCCATTTTAGATTTATTGAAGTAATTTCGCCCTCTGGTGTATTTGTAAAATGAAATCTTGGCATGTTTAGATTAAAGATGACATGCTGGATTGAGTGAAAACTAAAGGTGGTGTACTCTATGAAAAAAACGGGCCAATAATGGCATTAGAGGAAGTGTTATAAGTGTAAAATCTAACGTCGATTGTGCCTTTGGGCCGTAGTACGTTTTTTTCAGTGGGCGATCGTTATCCGTTCTTCCGTTTAGCACACGCATACCTTGGAATTCAAGATCTGTTGCTAGTTGCTGACCAATATGGCCCACATGACAGGTCCCAGCGTAATATTGCTGTGGAACCCACCAATATGAGTTATCCGCTGTTAAAATTTCATCCTCATCCGGCGTGAATATCAGATTGAAATTAAAGTCTCCTGTCACTATCAGATTCCACATGGGCTCTGCACAACGTAATCTTGATATTGTTTTAGTTAGAAGAGCATATTTCTCCTTTTTTATTTGAACCTTTGGTTGTGTGCAGTAGTTAATTAATACCATTGTATTTCCTTTCCTAGATGTTGATCTGAGAATTTAACAAATTGTATGCGGGATCTGGAGATTTCAGCTGTTCCGTTGTTATATTTAAAGCTGTGGATACATATATTATTAATCCACCTATTGCACAACCATATTGCTTGCATTTTTCCACAGCTACTGTTTAGTGAGTGAAACCTACTATCGGAATCTCTTCCTGCAACCAAGTCTCCTGAAGGGCTATTATGTCACAATCTGCCCACCCCTTAAGTTGATGGCCCTCCTCAAGTAATTGCCTAGCTCCTGCTATGTTCCAAGACAACATGTGTATGGCACCTATTTCTGAATTGGTAGTCTTGATTCTCTTATGTCAAACACTGCTGTTGTTGCTTGGTATACTGGGTCGCAAGTTCCATTGATCTTGATTTAGTTCAGTCTCCCTTTGTACTTCTGTGGCTAGTCCCTCTGAAGTCTGGACTGCACCACTCCTACCTTTTGCATTGTGTTAAATTGAGTAAACCTGTGTTGCAACTGCCGTTTGATTTATTTTCCTTTTCGTATGCTGCGTTACAATTTCTTTCAATGGAAATGGGTAACGAGGTGTTGCTGGTGCTGTTATTTTTATTCCCCAGGCTGAAAATTGATCCGAGCTACTTAGTATTACGTGTGCTAACTCTGCCATCTGCCATGTAGTTAATGTTCATTCTTTTGCTGTGATGTTAGCTCCTGTTATAGATTGGACTATTACAAGATCTGACGATTGTACATGTTTTAGTACCTGAATTTCTGCCATAAGTTTCATAATATTGCCTCTAAGGTATCGAAACTACCCTGCGTTTCATATTCTGGGGTCCATTTTAACTGGTGAGTTACCTGGGCACTAGGTGCGGTTCCCCTTCTTATATCTTTGTCCTCCTGATTTGTAGGCTGAGATTTAGTTTGATTGGAAATACAGATACTTAGATGACCATAAGAGGGCCACTGCTGCTTAGTTTGTGTTGGAATTTGTAATGCTGCTGGATTACGTTGATCTATCACTTCTTTTGCTGGATGTCAAGGTAAAGAAGTTGTACCTACTGTCTCTGCTTATGTACTTGTCTCAGTAACAGATTTCCAGTTACTAGTATTAATAGGTTCCCTGTTTACTACTAAATCTGATCTTAATTTTTGAGTACTTAACCGAGTATCTGGCTTCATTGCAACCTGCTTTTTTTGAGTTTTTTAATTTCCCTCTGAGACAACCCTCTCTTTGCCTATTTCCTCCTTAACTTCTTGTAACTGTAACCTCATTTGTGAGCTCAAGTCATGTATTTCAGGCTTTTTGTTACATGCTCCATTGTCTAACTTATATATTCTATTTATTTCTTCACACTTTACTGTGGTGACTACAGGTTTGCCCTTTGATTCGGTTTTTGTGGGGTCTTTGATTGGTGATGATAAGTAGTCCTTAATTTCCATGAAAGTTGTTTTGTTGATGTAATTCCTGTGGGCTGATGCCTTTTCCGTATATGTGCCTCTGTGCCCTTCAATAGAAGTATTTGTGTTACTTATTACACTATCCAGTGTCGTTCCAGGGCAATGTTCTTCTTGAGGTTCACCTGCTGATGTTTTAGAGAAGATGGAATATACTCTATCACCTTGCTGCAGTTTAGGATCATTCGTCTTGTTTCTTGCTTTCCTTTCCTTCTTCTTTTGTCTTCTAGATTGATTTGTCTTCTTATCAGCTCTGGGGGAAAGAGGCTTTCAGAGACCATGTGGCAGGAGACCCTGGATGATGCCATCTTGAACCAACCCAGAGGCCTGGGCAGGAAGGAGGGAGCAGGGGCAAAGAAGTGATGTGTCGCTGTGTGATAGGGCAAACAGAGACTTCCTGCCAGCCCCCTCCCCAATTCTTTAAAACAACTTGCACAGGAAGAGGAGCTCTCTCTGGGGTGTGGTCTGATGAGGCAGAGGGTGCTGGAGCCTGGCGCAATGGGCAGTTGGAAGGAGGAACCCCCTGACTGTCCCAGGATCCTGAACAGCGCCAGGAAAAGAGACCAGGACCAGTGCGCAGAAGCAGGGGCCTCTGCGCAGGGAGAAGAGAGGCCCAGGAGAAGAGTCAGGTGAAAGGCTGGCGCAGGGAGCCAGTGAAGACCGTTCCATCGCGCGCCCCGTGAAGAGGGTGAAAAGGGGGCCCAGGATCCCAATTCCAGGCTCCGCTGCAGGCAGGGGGTGCTGTCGTGCCCCCGCGAAGATGGAAGTCAGGGAGTGCCGTTGCACTCCCCGTGAAGAGGTGCCCCCACGGGGTGCCAGGAGCCCACCTGGCCCCCGCAGAAGATCAAGTTGGGGAGCGCCATCGCGCTCCCCGTGAAGATGTGCAAGGGGAGGGGCCCAGGACCCCAAGTCGAGGTGCGCCGTTGCACACCCCTGGAAAATATGCCCAAGGGGCCCGGGACCCCATCCCCGGGCCCCAAAGAAGAAGAATGGAACCCAAGCCGGGGGGCACCATCGCGCCTCCCTGTGATGGTGGCCTAGGGGCCCAGGACCCCATCTCCGGATCCCGAAGAGAATGAGGAGGCCAGGGGAGTTAACCACAAATAAATTACTCTAACAGACCATCCAGTGGTCAATAAGGGTGCACTATAATGGGGGAATATGAAGAACTCAGTGAGGGGATATACCTTTCTTCACCAAAAGGTGAGCAAGGAAGCGCTTCCTTTTTGTTTAGTTGCTCTCACACACCCTAGTGGTGTCATGCTTCATCATTGGGTCACCCCGACGCCTATAAGTCGGGGTGGGCTCAACAACAGTATTGGGAGCTCTTTGAAGAGATGTAAGACCAGGGGGGCTGAAAGATTAAAACACCTCAGACAGATCCCCAGTATCCCTTTATTTTTGGGTCTGTCTGGGTTAGTAAAATATTTAAAATAAAAAAAAATTGGGTCTTATTGGAAGTCTTATGGTCCTAAGACCCTGGTGCCAACATGTTTCAGTCCGTACGTGGCATAAAGGTCCAGGACTTTCTACAGGGCAAAGTAGGCCTCCCTAGGGGGCAAGAGAGGGGATTCCCTATCCTGTCCGCGGTTCAAGGGCAGAGTAGCTGCTCCTTGTGTAAGTGTCCGATAACTAATCAATCACGCGCCGTACTCCATCTGAAAAGAGAAGAACAAACGACAAATAGAACAACATACTTTTGTATGATTTCATAGTAGTATTCCCACCATGCTGTGCCCCATAAAACGTGCTTTGGAAAAAGACCAAGACCACAGGTGCCAAAATGTGTCTATGACATAGTGGTGTTCAACTCTTTCCAAACATGAGCCACTCGTATCCATATCTGTACATAATATTACTACGTGACAGATAAATCGTGTGGTGGTGAATTTGCTCGTATCCTGACAATTGATTCATGCCAGTTGGTCTATATTATCTCAGTAAAAACTCTGTATCTCGCTCTCACTCATCACTCACACCGTGCTCGTGAACAAAAACAATGACAATGATCATGTACAATTATCGTTATCATTCCTTCTTAAGGGTTGTGCAGGATACGTAACAAACATCCTTACCCAAGCTCTGGAGGATTTCTGTATCTCGGGGGACCGTAAGGCTTCTAAGGGTAGCTCTATAGTCAAACCCTATCATTATAGCCCCGAGTAGGGAAAAGAAACGTAAGAAGGCAGTGAAAGGGGCAATATTCCAAAGGGGGCTTACGCTAGTAGGTGCTCCACGTGTGGGGAAACACGATCATACTTAGATGCCCGTGTCTTCGCCCGTGACTTACTTCATCAAGAGTCCTGCCCCGCCTGTACACCCATTTGGGTTTGGTTCCCGGCTTTCCCGTTGCTAGGACGGTAGCCGGGGGATTTTGTACTTCCGCATTGTTCATCTACTCGTTAAATGGCGCTCGTTGGCGCATAATGTGTGACGTCATGACGGTCACTACGTAGATGGGGGAATCATGGGATATGTAGTATGCATTATTGCTGGCATGATTACTTTGTTGAAATAATTGCTAATAGGAGGATTTTTTTTATCATGTCCTCCGTTACTGTGTGTTCACTGCACTCCCCTGAGGTCCGGACAGACCGGCCGGAAGCTCCGTGTCTGCCCGCAGGAGCAGGCAGACCAGAAGAGCCTGGCGCAATGGGCAGTTGGAAGGAGGAACCCCCTGACTGTCCCAGGATCCTGAACAGCGCCAGGAAAAGAGACCAGGACCAGTGCGCAGAAGCAGGGGCCTCTGCGCAGGGAGAAGAGAGGCCCAGGAGAAGAGTCAGGTGAAAGGCTGGCGCAGGGAGCCAGTGAAGACCGTTCCATCGCGCGCCCCGTGAAGAGGGTGAAAAGGGGCCCAGGATCCCAATTCCAGGCTCCGCTGCAGGCAGGGGGTGCTGTCGTGCCCCCGCGAAGATGGAAGTCAGGGAGTGCCGTTGCACTCCCCGTGAAAAGGTGCCCCCACGGGGTGCCAGGAGCCCACCTGGCCCCCGCAGAAGATCAAGTTGGGGAGCGCCATCGCGCTCCCCGTGAAGATGTGCGAGGGGAGGGGCCCAGGACCCCAAGTCGAGGTGCGCCGTTGCACACCCCTGGAAAATATGCCCAAGGGGCCCGGGACCCCATCCCCGGGCCCCAAAGAAGAAGAATGGAACCCAAGCAGGGGGGCACCATCGCGCCTCCCTGTGATGGTGGCCTAGGGGCCCAGGACCCCATCTCCGGATCCCGAAGAGAATGAGGAGGCCAGGGGAGTTAACCACAAATAAATTACTCTAACAGACCATCCAGTGGTCAATAAGGGTGCACTATAATGGGGGAATATGAAGAACTCAGTGAGGGGATATACCTTTCTTCACCAAAAGGTGAGCAAGGAAGCGCTTCCTTTTTGTTTAGTTGCTCTCACACACCCTAGTGGTGTCATGCTTCATCATTGGGTCACCCCGACGCCTATAAGTCGGGGTGGGCTCAACAACAGTATTGGGAGCTCTTTGAAGAGATGTAAGACCAGGGGGGCTGAAAGATTAAAACACCTCAGACAGATCCCCAGTATCCCTTTATTTTTGGGTCTGTCTGGGTTAGTAAAATATTTAAAAAAAAAAGAAATTGGGTCTTATTGGAAGTCTTATGGTCCTAAGACCCTGGTGCCAACATGTTTCAGTCCGTACGTGGCATAAAGGTCCAGGACTTTCTTCAGGGCAAAGTAGGCCTCCCTAGGGGGCAAGAGAGGGGATTCCCTATCCTGTCCGCGGTTCAAGGGCAGAGTAGCTGCTCCTTGTGTAAGTGACCGATAACTAATCAATCACGCGCCGTACTCCATCTGAAAAGAGAAGAACAAACGACAAATAGAACAACATACTTTTGTATGATTTCATAGTAGTATTTCCACCATGCTGTGCCCCATAAAACGTGCTTTGGAAAAAGACCAAGACCACAGGTGCCAAAATGTGTCTATGACATAGTGGTGTTCAACTCTTTCCAAACATGAGCCACTCGTATCCATATCTGTACATAATATTACTACGTGACAGATAAATCGTGTGGTCGTGAATTTGCTCGTATCCTGACAATTGATTCATGCCAGTTGGTCTATATTATCTCAGTACTAAAAACTCTGTATCTCGCTCTCACTCATCACTCACACCGTGCTCGTGAACAAAAACAATGACAATGATCATGTACAATTATCGTTATCATTCCTTCTTAAGGGTTGTGCAGGATACGTAACAAACATCCTTACCCAAGCTCTGGAGGATTTCTGTATCTCGGGGGACCGTAAGGCTTCTAAGGGTAGCTCTATAGTCAAACCCTATCATTATAGCCCCGAGTAGGGAAAAGAAACGTAAGAAGGCAGTGTAAGGGGCAATATTCCAAAGGGGGCTTACGCTAGTAGGTGCTCCACGTGTGGGGAAACACGATCATACTTAGATGCCCGTGTCTTCGCCCGTGACTTACTTCATCAAGAGTCCTGCCCCGCCTGTACACCCATTTGGGTTTGGTTCCCGGCTTTCCCGTTGCTAGGACGGTAGCCGGGGGATTTTGTACTTCCGCATTGTTCATCTACTCGTTAAATGGCGCTCGTTGGCGCATAATGTGTGACGTCATGACGGTCACTACGTAGATGGGGGAATCATGGGATATGTAGTATGCATTATTGCTGGCATGATTACTTTGTTGAAATAATTGCTAATAGGAGGATTTTTTTTATCATGTCCTCCGTTACTGTGTGTTCACTGCACTCCCCTGAGGTCCGGACAGACCGGCCGGAAGCTCCGTGTCTGCCCGCAGGAGCAGGCAGACCAGAAGAGATGTGCCGGCTCTGGCGGCAGCACACAAGAGTGCTGCCTGGCAGGGAGCCGGCGGGAGCCAATGGGGTGGGGTCCCTGAGCGGCTCCCCAACAAGGAAGCCAGACGGGGTGCCCGGGTGGGACCAGGGCCCCAACGAGTGAAGGAGGTGCGAGGGGTCCAGGTGGAACCGGGCCCCCAAAATCAAAAAGAGCGGCCGGGGGTGGGCTCCCCGAGCCTAAGCACTCACCTGGGGGTCCGGGTGGGACCGGACCCTCCAACGAGGGAACGCAGCGGCCGGAGGCCAACATCACAGCTCTTCCCGACGAAGCGGGAGAGCCGCTGTTATAATATTCACGAGGCAGGAGAGCCTCGCCCCATAATGCCTTGCAGGCCTGGATCGGCCTGCGAGGGAAAACCGCTGTTTTTCTGCGTGTGGTGGCCCCAGGAGGATGGGGTCACCACGAGGTGAGTGCCAAGGTGCATGGGGAGCTGCAGGAGCTACGCAGTCTTCCCTCAGAATGAAGAGAATGTCTCTCCCTAAGTCTCATGGGGACTCATAAGAAATAACACCTCAAGGGCTCAGCCAGGCTTTATCAGCATTCCCATGGCTGTAACTTTTGTTCTACAGCTGGAGGTGCCTCAGGGTCGCCTCAAGGAGTGAAGGGCTGAGTTGGGGATGTCTGGGGAAGGGCATCCCCTGGCGGTGAAGAGGTGTAATTGTACCAGAACTGCATTTACTAACGTTATTTCTTTTAGAGGGACTGAGAGTCACATGTGTAATGTGAAGTACCTGTGTGAGGTGATTTCATAAGCCAAATGGGGTTATGTTGCTTGACATTCCTGCTAGGGTGTCTGGCTGTATATGCTTAATCCTGTGAGTTCATCTGTGATGCCTTTAGGGGTTTTAATTGCAATGCATTCTAATGACCAACACATGTGATGAGTACTGTCATCCTAAAGTGATGCTTAAACATGTATACTTGCTGTTGCGCTTAGATGAAAAACAATCCAGACTGTTAGCCCCTAAGATGTAGAGGTGTATCCTGTATGGTCAGTGGTAGATGCTCAGTCAGGATTATGTGTCACCAGGGCAGGGGTGCCTATTTTAAATGCATGTTGAGGTAATGGAGTGGGTTGCTACTGGGATGGTGCAGGTGCGCTGTGCTCTCACTCCAGGTTATATTCAACAACCTGCATTAGGGGGCAAGATGATGTGCATACATGGGAGTGGTGGTACTAGACCCCCCCCCCTCTGCGGGAGGGGTGGAGATGTTATGCAATGTCACAAAGTAATTCCAACAGCTTATGTATATTTGTAAATTGGTGCATAGTATTGAGTAGTGTGTGTGTTTAATAAATGGACAAAGTACAGACTGGACAATCAATTATTGTATTTCTGCGCATCTGTTATGGCGATTACTAGCCCACACCACCTCCCTTGAGTAAGCCTCAGATTGGTCTGCAACGCTACCCTCTGAGAGTCAGGCACTACAATTTGGTGTTTGATTCCCAGTGAAGGACAAATGTAGTCATGTTATTTGTGCAGGCCTCACAGATACTGCCTCATTTTCCAACAAGGTGAAATTAGCGGGCTCTTCATGATAGAACTTCCACCATTTCCTGTTGCTGGTTCGTCGCCTTTTTTCCTTTTGGCGAGTCTTTTAGGTGTAACTACTTTATCTCCCAATGCCTACCTCACCCTGCCTGATCGCATAACTGACAGTTTGAATGATATGTATTTGTTTTTGTTTTAATAAAGTTATTAATATATTGTATTGTTGATGAGTTGTCCCTTTAACACTTTGTAGATCTCCCAGCTGTTAGTGCCCAAGTGTACTCACCACTACCTCCGCCTCAATTTGTTTGCACAAGCTGAGCCAAGTCACTCTGATCACAGTGACTTTATCCTGGAATTGGGGCTATGAGGAAACAGGGTCCGGTGGGAGGCCACAAGCCACAAACCGCTGCTGCAGCGAACCGGGAGCCGGGAGGTGAAGCGCGAAACAGCAGGCAGCAGGCGCAAGGCACAAGGCACCAGATCAACGATCTCCTTGTTCCCGCTCACCTGACACAGGTGGAGTAAAGCAGTGCGGCAGTAAGGTAGAGTGAGGCGGGGATGGGGTGAGGAGGCAAGCCGCTCCGGTCTAATGCCAGAAACCTCCGCGAGAGCAGGCGCAACAGCAGCACCGAGGGCTGAACAGGGCACACTCACCCCCGCACTGCCAAGAGCTCCGTATCCAAACACCGCTCCGCGCACCATACCTGAACAAACTTCCTGCAGGCAGAGAGAAGCTGGAAGCGTAGTGCCTTTCTTGCTTGCGGCTTCTGCCTCTCCTCTCCTGTATTACTCGATCGCTCTCTCCAGTGAACGGAACCGCTCTCTTACGCAAGTAATTCATATGGACGGCAGATAGCTTCACCTACACACAATGATAAATGGTTGCCCAGTTCTTTTATTAATGCTTATGGTCCTAATGGTGTCGATTAGGCCTGGGCGGTAAATTCCGTCCTGTTAGCGGGATTTGCAGAATTTGGGTAATTTTGCGTTCTGCGGAGAACGCGAAATGGGCAAAAATTCTGCGATCCGCAACTTTTTTGCTTGTTTGCGCTTTCAAAATGCGTGTTCATGAAATATTTCCCCCGTTTGCAAACAGGATAAAAGCATTACGAACGGGTGGAACAAGCAATTCCGCGTGTTCACGGAACTCTGAGTGCTCGTGGAGATTTTTTACCTTTTTGCGGAGCTTTGCGTAGCGCGACTACGCAAATTCCATCCATCCCTAGTGTCGATATGCATTTTTGGGACTCACTTTCAATTAAATTAGGAATGCTAATCTCATTCTAGGCAGTTATTGTAACCAGTTGCTTGATCCTTATCTAGGCAGAAGATCAACCTTTAAATATATTCCTAATAATATGTAAAAGGCCTTTCATTGAACAGTTTCTAAAAGAGGTTAAGTTGATGCATGGCGTATTATTAACCCTGATCTTTTAGAATATTCCTTTTCTTCCCCAACTCAACATTCCTCCTACAGAATAGATTACATTATTCTAGATGAAGACCTCACACCATATCTACTAAATGCAGAATTGGGCCCTATCCTGATCTTGGAACATGCCCCTGTGATAATCGACCTTGAGCCCACTCATTCCCCCTCTAGATAGTGTTCTAACAATTAGTTTTTGAAGGACCAGCAGTTCATCACAGATTTTGAGAAATTCACTACTGAATTTTTTCATTTCAACACTACCCTGATGACCAGTTTCATCATGGTTGGGATTCTTTCAAAGCTTCTGCCCAAGGCTACATCGTAAACTATGTATCCCACAAGAAAAAGGTCGCTGTTAAAGAATCCTCCAACCTTCTACAACACATTAAGGATTAAGAATACCAGCATTACTCCTCTTCACATAAAGACTTTCTAAACCAACTCATCCAGGCCAAACCTAGGATCAAAAGAACCTCCATTTGCAATGCTCTCTTAAAAATCAATGCTCAGTATTATGGAGGTTTTCATCAGGCTGAGAAACTGTTAGTCAATTATTTAAATTTAAAAAACAAAAGTCTAAAATAGAAGCTATCCATGATGCCTCTAGTAACCAATTATTTAAAGATCAGGATATTATATCTCATTTTACCGAATTTTATTCAAGTTTATATACTGAAGACCGTCCCTCCATTCCTGATTCCATTTATTATTTTTAACGCACTATCCCCAAACTACAAACTGCACAGATTGCTTTTTCCTCATTGGAGGTTGATATCTCTTGTGCTAAAATCCGAAATGCCATCTCCAAACTCCCAAAAGATAATGCACTGGGCTAAAGATGGCTTTACAATTGAACTCTATTCCAAATTCAATAATCTTCTGGTTCCTAAACTTCTCTTACTTATACAACATCTTCTGGTCTCTGATACTATAGTTGCTCTGTTTTGGAGGCTATGATTTGTTTAATCCCAAACAAAGATAAGGATTTGACTGAATGTAAACATTATAGACCATTTTCCTTATTAATGCTGACTGCAACATTTTCTCAAAAATCTTAGCACTGCGTGCAAATGATTTATAGCCTCTCTTGTTGGCATTCCGTTTTTCTCAAAAGTTGTAATATTTCAGACAATTCCTGGACCTTCCTAAATATCATTCATGGTTCTTCTAGAAACCCCTCTAGCGTCAATCACCTTGTACACTGAAAAAGCTTTTCATCATGTTAATTGAGATTTCATGTTCAGAGCCCTCAAATTGCATGGTTTTGGTCCTGGGTTTCTCTAATATTTCAAAATTATCTACACCTTCTCATCTACTTCAGTTTTTACTAATTGTCTTCAGTCTCAATACTTGCCCCTTACCAGAGGCACCAGACAGGGCTGTCCCTGATCTCCTTTACTTTTTATTCTTGCCTTGCAGCATTTTATGGAAACTATACTTAGATCTCAGCCCTTCATTGGTTATATTCAAGGTAAATTACATATTAAACTCACCGCTTAGGCATGTGACATTTTGCTCTACATATCTAATCCCCATACCTCTATCACAGAGTTTCTTTAACTGCTGTCCTGCTATTCCTCGGTATCTGGATATCACCCAAAAATGTATAAATCCAAAATATTGTCACCTATTACCTTTTGTCTTCAAAGATATTTTTCAAGATACTGGTTTCTTATGGAATTCTTCCAGGATAAAAATTTTAAGAATTCTTTATTCCTCTTCTAATAAAAAAAACATAAAGACTAACATAGAAGCTCGAAAACGTAAGATTCCTACCCTCTCTGCTCAATGGCCCCCCCTCTATCTTACATGGTTGGGTAAATTAGCCACAATCAAAATGAATTTCCAGCCTATTATCAACTTTTATTTGCAGATGTCTATCTCACTGTTTCTTCAAATCTCCTTATGGTCCATTATTCAAGTTCCTATGGAATAAATGACCGGCTCGGATTTCCTTATCTAAACTCAAACTTCCAAAAGATCTTGTGGTGTCAAGTTTCCTAATTTCATTCACTATCACTCCGCCTTCACCCTCAAAGACATTTGGTCGTCTTTAGGATCATCGCCACATTCTTCACACACACTCAGGTGTTCTCTTGAGACTTCCTTAATCGCTCCCTTTTCATTTTTTCAATTTTCCCTTATTGTGCAAAAACCCAGATTAATGTCCTCTCCTTTATCCTTTATTGAATCACTCCAGTCATGCTGCCCAAAACAATATTTCCCAGACTTACTCCTCCCCTCATTTGTTGTTATTGCCTCTTATTTGGTACAATCCCAATATTACAATAGATAAAAAGGTCCTAAAATGACAATCCCAATATTACAGTAGATAACAAGGTCCTTAAACGGATCTCCTGGTTTACCAATGGCCTTGTATAGGTATCCCAAATATTTTCTGATAATCACTTTCCTCCTTCAAATTGGTACACATGTTCCCTCCTTTCAGATATTCTTAAACAAACTGTAATAGATCCTTCCTCTATCCCCTGCCTTAATGATTTTACCACTGTCCTTGATTTCTCTACTGAAGTTAAAGCTTATTTTATTTGCAAGCAGCTTTCTTCATCAGTCTCTGACAGGGTTGAAACTAAAATTGAACAATCCTGGAAAATTACACGTACATTCCTCCTTCTCTTTCTCATTATGGAACAAAATTTGACATAAAGTACACAATACTTCTTGTTCTGCCAGTACCAGTCAAACAGTGTTTTCCTTTTACACCAGGTTATTCTTAATCCTTTGATCTCTATTCAAAATGAAACTCTCGGCTAATAACAGCTCGACCTGCAATAACTCTAATGGAAACTTTCTCTGCATGTTTGTTCCTTGTACCAAGGTCTCCTTGTTTTGGAAATGAGTATGATGCAAGATCTCTCAAATATTCTCTATTTCGACCCCTTATGATATTGTTCATATATTTTCTTGGTGGATGCTCAAACATTCGCTCTGGCAACAGCGTTAAAGGTATGTTGTGTTGACCTCTCTGCAGCGGCCTTGCAAGTCATTACCTCCATTGGAATAACTTTAATATCTCCATTCTCACTTGGTGGAATTTGATTTGTCACAACCACTGATAGGACACTGCTCAATCCCCTACATTACAAGTGGCATTTAAGAGGGATCTATTATGGCTTCCTTTAACCTCTTACTTATCAAACCTGAAACTATTAACATTAGAAATATTGATGTTTCTAAACCTTCTTGAACTACGCTTTCTATAATATATTTTGTTCATTCAATCTATACGCATTAAGCACTGTATACCCCTTGGTTAGCTATTATTTTCTTATCCCTGCCTCACTCTGCACAACATATCAGTTATAAGTAGTTGCCCCCCCTATTTATTTTTTTACTTTTACCTTCCTCTTACAAAATAAATCAATGTTATATTTTGCAAAATGTTTTTCATTAATATCTTCAGAGACATGTCTTACTTTAGATAGGCCAAGTTATTGTATTCCATAATTCACGTTTCTTCACATAGTGTCAATTGAGTTATTATTTTGACTTGTTTTGTTATTATATCTATTTTAACATTTTGTTATATTTTCATATGTTTAATTTCTTAATAAAGCATTTTAAACCTAAAAATATGGAGTCTAATAGTTCAAGTAGGTCGTGAACATAGTGCTGTAGGAAACCTAAATAAATACACCGGTGCCGATTCATGAAAGCATTTACAGTAAGTAGTACTACAGGAGTTCTTTTTTATGTAAATTACATGCCTTTATGAACTGGCCATAAAATCTCTTACTCGCTATTAGTAGTGTAACAAGAACACATCACTTTCTATTTGTTCAATTAGTGCATAAATGTTCCGCCAATATGCCCAATTATTCTAATTTTCGTTGAGGTGTGGCCAGTTTACAAAAGTATACAAAAAGTACATAAAGACATTCAAGAATATTACTTTAAGTACTAACATAAGTTCATAACCTTAATATAAATGCTTGCATGTATTTGCATGTATTTGCCATAAACAAATGTGCACTGCTGCCATGGCAACTTCGGCTGTCTGAGAGGTGTGGATAGTTTTCCACAACTTGCGTTCATCACTACTAAATATAATGGCAAGTAAAATAATGATATGGTCAAACCTCCCAAAACGTATTGGGTACCAGTCCTGGACAAAGGGTATAAAATATGTGGAATTTTGGTTCTGCACCTTATGGCTCATTTTCAAGTTGGAGACTCAGAACTGAAAGTATTTACCACAAATGAGGACATATTTATGAGCCCTTGCACCTCCATAGCATCACTTTTTGTGATGCTCTGACGGCGCAAATCACATTTATGAGGTCACGCAAAGCCACTTTGTGTGTTTTGAATGGCCTCATGGACATGGAGTAAGGCAACGCAGCGCAAATTACTGCATTGCTTTACACTGCATTAGGGAGACGTTCCATGGACGTTGCAGTGGATGTTCCCATACAACACCCATAGATGTTGACACTTTCCCAGATTTACAAAACCATGTAAACCTGGGGATGCACAAAAACCTTACGCCTCCCCAGGGTAGGCACAACTAGGAGAAATAACTTTATTATCCTTGTTTGTTTCTCTTTCAATATGTGCTGTATTCTGTATCACACAGAGAAAGAGGAAAAAGCCTCCCAGGATTGTTGTTGTGCAGGAAGGTGCCCCTTCCTGCATGAAAACAATCCTGCGGACAACACAGGCACCCTTGCAAGTTTGTCTGCTTTAGCGCTAGGCTGCCGTAATGGTGCCAGCTGTAGGTTAAAGGACCGAAATGCACGGTATTAGATAAATATAGTGCATTCCATCCCTTTCATTTTTACGTAGGGCAGCACAGCAAGGTGACTTGTTGCACTGCCCTACACCGAATCCCCATAAAAGAGGCACATTGTATATATTTCTCACACTGGTGTAATGAGATTTACCATATGCAGTAAATATCCCTCTCTATTCCACCCAACTTTTAATGAGAGCATTATTCCACTGTAGCTTGGTTAGATTCATAGGAATCGATTATGAGTGTCTCATTGCATTCTGACAGTCACAAGCTCAGGTGTCTCAAACACAGGTGGGTCAAGCCTGCTGCTATGTGCTAGGTGAAACGGCCTCATCACAGTGGGGTAACCTATTTCTTATTGCAATGGAGACATTTGTAATAAGTGCCATTTATCAAACCTGTTAATGTCCCAACGGAATCTGTACATAGAAGGTGCAATATATAGCAGTGTTTTCCAAGGCTGTCGTAATCGAGGCCATTGCCTCTAGGGGTGGGCGGAATTTGCGAAAGTGACTTTCGCAAATTATCGCGAAAATGTTAAAAATCTCCGCAAACAAGCGGAAATTTCGCGAAGATGCAGAAGTTTTTTTCCCGCCCGTCTGTGGTATTTTCTGCGTGGTCGCGGCTCGCCAACTTACACATGCGGTTGCTCGCGGGCGTGGCCATCTTGTTTTCACTCTTCTCGCGGTGCATGATCGCGAGAAGAAAGACGTGATCGCGCGACCAATGACATTACTGCGGGCGCGAACTGTCGCGAGACAGCGCAAATGGCTACCAACAATCCAACATCTCGTGGAGAACGCGACCGGATCGGGAAAACTTGTCGGCAAATGCGGGGATTCAGGTAAGGCGATCGTGCGCGCGCGAGAATGTATTATTTTACAGCGCGAGCAAGTAACAAATTATCGCTAAGCTGCGGAATGCGGAA
The DNA here is from genome assembly GCF_964204655.1 of Triturus cristatus. Classification (NCBI taxonomy): domain Eukaryota; kingdom Metazoa; phylum Chordata; class Amphibia; order Caudata; family Salamandridae; genus Triturus; species Triturus cristatus. The sequence continues at coordinate 341,903,135 of NC_140581.1, read as the reverse complement.
ATTTTTACATTTTCGCGCTCTCCGCGGAATGAGAAAATGTCAAATTATCGCAATTTCCGCGAGCGGAACGGAAATTTAGCCCAGGCCTAATTGCCTCCACATGAAGCCATAGATACACCCAGTAAGTAGAAAAGTCTCAGTGAAAGTATAGGACAGGGTCTCAGCTAGCAAAATAGCCACGTGACCCAACTATTTGCCCTAATAATTGTGTCAGTCAATGACGTATGTCTTAGTATTTACACTCAAGCGCTGGAAACCGATAAACAACTGCAACCAACACCTCTCCTCGAGCCATATCAAAGAGTGAGCACAATTGAACGCTGTTGGACGTTATCGATTGTTTCAGCTGTTCTATGCATGATCTCCTGTCACTTTAAGTTCAAAACCCACACAAAGGAAATATGTCATTATAATATGCAGTTGAGTTTGATTTTTTGCAAATTCTGTCTACTCAACCATGAGCAGAATGACCCTCTTGCCAATAAGGTGTTTGTTTTAATGGGTGTAATATTTCGCCTCTGCCACACTGCACCACATATTTTGTCTGCCGGTTTTATTTGAAGAAAAAGATCCAAATCCGTTCTATTTCTTTGTGCTAGGGTGGGAGGATTTTTAATACATACTCATATTTCGGTGTAGCAAATTCCCTTCCAATTTTCAGAAATTTATTTTATTGATTTGAATTAATAGGCAGGAATTTTGAATCAATATGTTGACATGTTTTAGTTATGCATATTGCGTGTATGTTTTAACCACGGAGGCAGGGAGGGCTAATATGAAAACATAGGTAAAACTATTTAATTAAAACAAATAAAAAAATAATACTTTTTATGAATTCTTAACACGCAAAACAGTGATCAAATTATAAGTTCCTGAAATGATGAGAAACTAGACAGGTAAGCAGGCGGAGTACGTTTTCATTTTTAGCCACATCTTCTGAAAATAAATTCTAAATATGAGTAGTTTTACTTCATTTGTATAGTACACAATAATTCTGAGATTCGTGAGTTTTGTACACGATCTACTTTAATTTTAACAGTTAAAAAAGACCCAATAGGTTCACCAAAATAGTTTTTATTTTGGTTATTGTTTACTTGCTTCTTTATTTCGATTTTATAATGTATTGTGCCCACAGGAATAGAAATTACTATCTCTGTTTTGCAAAACGATAAATATTACACAATATCATTCATTGTTGGTTTCTTTTAAATTCAATTTAAAACAATCCAGCTCCCCTGCTTTGTTCATTTTTAACTATGTTTTTCTAATTGAGATTGTAGGTTCTCATTGTGTGTTTTAAATTATTTATCCTTATAAATCTATTCATCTTGATGACAGGCTCTATTTTGATACCCCAGTGTCTTAGAAGCACTAATTGAATGTTTTTCTGTTTGTGTGCATAGCCCCAGGAAACATGCTATGTAAAAAAACAAAATTCTCCATTTGGCAGCACTCTCGAAGGATCAGCACTCATCAGTGGTGTTGAAGTGAAGCAGACTCAATTGCCCTTCTAGTGCATTCTGGTCAATGGGGTCCATCTCTGAGAAGTCGCAGTTCTTCTACTGAAGCAAAGCTTGATAACTTTTCATTTCTTTCAATATTTTATCATCATAGCATCATAACTATTCATTTCTTTCAATCTCTCATTTTAGCAGCCCCAGATACTTAGATGATTTACTCGTAATGACTTCACCCGTGGAGCACAGTAGGTACTGAGTCGTGTTTCACTTGAAATTCACAGTGGAATGGTATTCGTGAGTGGTGATCCTATTTTGAGTGCTGCCACATGGAGATTTTTTGCATAAATACATTCTTTGGGCCAATGGCTACACACCAGAGGGTGATTACCCTTACACTACATGCTGCTTGATGAACAGTTAGGAAGGCACTGGCATTTTAGTGTTACGCTGCAAGAAATTATGGAAGTCAGTGCTGGCTGTGGTCTACCAAAAAGCTAATGAAGTCAAAATACGTGTCTTTGTTTTAGAAAATTAAAGATAAGAAGAAATTAGTTGTTATCAATCAGAAATCTCTGTTTGTGGGAGTCTTTTCCCGTAGATGGTGGGGAGGAAAACACCAGCTTTGGGCCTCAAGATTACCACATGACATGAGGAAGGTCAACCTTAGTTTTCTTATTGGGATCACAGATGCCATGAGTTTGCATTGGACGGCGGAGCATGACCATGCATGCCAATCGTCAAATCCAAGATGGCAGTCTCTTTTTTGGGAAATACATGACCTCCCCAATACAAGATGTGGCAGAGTCTCTTCCTCTGAGGTCAGCTCCCGCTTTTAGTATATATAAGCCAGCACTTGGAAAGACTACATGCATGACAACACATTCTCTTCTCTAATTTTTCATGTATAATGCCCCCTTGCCATAGATTTCTGTTTTTGATTTTTCTCTTAAGAATCCTTTTTCGTTTTTCTAACTTTGTTGCTATTTTTCTCACAAGGAAGTTCTCTCAGAACCTTCTTGTGGATTGCCTGCCTTTCGGTCCATTATCCTGCTTGACTCTTTTCTCCTGGTGTCCGGGGGACTTGGTGCCTTGCTGATTCCACTAATCCTACCTAGATCATCAGTTAAGAGGTACGAAAATTGCCCAAGGTTTTTTTTTGCACGTGTAGACTTTTCTTTCTAGCTGTGACCCTCTAAAGGAGTCACACCACCTTTATCATATCTTACTCAGGGTATTGCCATGGCTAGGGGGGAGGATTCTTGGTTTCCATGGCCTATCTCAATGTCAACTCGAAAGACCTACATCACTTTCAGTTCCTGATCATAGTGGATATAATTTGTCTAAACCTAGTTGAACCTTGACATCACTTGTTAAGTTTCTCTGGGCCATTAACCGTTAGCATGTTTATCCTCAGTCCCATTGATGTTTAGAGGTCCACTATATACAAAGCAAAAGAGAAGGGATGGTTGGGTAACAATTGCGCAGATTTATGAAGTAGTAATTTCAATATTTCTGGTTGCTGCAAGGATAAGGGCAATGACCATCCACCAATTGCCAGCAATGCAGACTAGGGTGCCAATTCCGATCCTGGAGAAATTTTCCCCGTACGAATCGTATCCGGATTTTTTTCCGTACGAATCGTACAAGTACCGTACAAACTGGCAAGTACGATTCGTATGGGAAAAAATATATACGAATCGCATTGGGAAAATTCCCCGACACGTCCTCGGGTCGGGAAAAGTGTCCGACACGTCCCCGGACGATTTTCCCAACGAATCGTAAAACTGAAGCCCGCGTAGGTCCGCACCGTACATACACGGGTGGGGGTACGTCTCGGACATACAGGGGTGTACATACACGGGTGTACATACACGGGTGTACATTCACGGGTGGGAGTAAGTCTCGTACATACACGGGTGTACATACACGGGTGTACATTCACGGGTGGGGGTACGTCTCGTGTACATTCACGGGTGGGGGTACATCTCGTACATACACGGGTGTACATTCACGGGTGTACATTCACGGGTGGGGTTACGTCTCGTACATACACGGGTGTACATTCACGGGTGGGGGTACGTCTCGCACATACACGGGTGTACATACACGGGTGTACATTCACAGGTGGGGGTACGTCTTGTACATACATGGGTGTACATTCACGGGTGTACATTCACGGGTGGGGGTACGTCTCGTACATACACGGGTGTACATACAGGGGTGTACATACACGGGTGTACATTCATGGATGTACATTCACGGGTGTACATTCACGGGTGGGGGTACGTCTCGTACATACACGGGTGTACATACACGGGTGTACATTCACGGGTGTACATTCACGGGTGGGGGTATGTCTCGTACATACACGGGTGTACATACACGGGTGTACATACACGGGTGCACATTCACGGGTGGGGGTACGTCTCGTACATACACGGGTGTACATTCACAGGTGTACATTCACGGGTGGGGGTACGTCTCGTACATACACGGGTGTACATACACGGGTGTACATACACAGGTGTACATTCATGGGTGGGGGTACGTCTCGTACATACACGGGTGTACATACAGGGTGTACATACGTCTCGTACATACACGGGTGTACATTCACGGGTGTACATTCACGGGTGGGGGCACGTCTCGTACATACACGGATGTACATACACGGGTGTACATTCACGAGTGTACATTCACTGGTGGGGGTACGTCTCGTACATACACGGGTGTACATTTATGGGTGTACATTCACGGGTGGGGGTACGTCTCGTACATACACAGGTGTACATACACGGGTGTACATACACGGGTGTACATTCACGGGTGGGGGTACGTCTCGTACATACACGGGTGTACATTCACGGGTGTACATACACGGGTGTACATTCACGGGTGGGGGTATGTCTCGTACATACACGGGTGTACAATCACGGGTGTACATTCACGGGTGGGGGTACGTCTCGTACATTCACGGGGGGCTGGAGGGGGACAGCGCATATATACGGGGGCTGGAGGGGCGGCGTTTACCAGGCCCCCTATACCGCTCGCATCGCGGCGTACTTACCTTTTCCGGCACTTTCTTGGGTGCCGTAAAAATATTGCCGTCCGGACTTCTGTCGGTACGAATCGTACTTGCAGGTACGTAAAAACATGCCTAACTCCGTCCGGACGTCACGTCCGCGGTGTCCCGGATCACATTCGTATGTATTTTACTGTCGGTCGGTGTTTTGTCCGACTTGTACGGAAATGGTGTTTCCGTACGAATCGTACTTGCAAGTTTGTAGGGTTTTTTTCCCGGGTACGAGTCGGACGGAGAAAACGCTCCGACCGACGGTTCGTACCCGGTTTTTCCAGGATCGGAATCGGCACCAAAGTCTACAGTGTCATACACAAAAAAGGGGACATATCCTGAGCATATTTCACAATGATTAGATACAGTTCATAATAAAATGTGGACACAGATCTTCTGCTTTGTCTTCTTTATTTCTTTATATCACTCCAACACAGTCCTAGCCACCAACACGTTTTGTCTTTTTGTGGTGAAAGCCACAGACTTCCTCAGGGCAAATATCGCGCAATGCTCCAAAATATATATTTATGGCAAAATATCCAATATTAAAACAGTCTTATTTACGACATTCCAGGAGTATTATTGACATCCTGATTAGCGAGACAGTAATGAAGATTATCCACAGTCTCCTGTTTAACACATATCCATATGGTCACTGTAAATTTGAAGAGAAATGCTCGGAGTGTACTCCTGCACCATCTGCAAGGATTCTGTGCGAAAGAGCTGCATGGCAACCTGGAGCTGTCTACAACCTAGTTGTTTAGACAATGATATGATCCAGGCTTTCCAGGTGTGAGCATAGGCAGGGGCAAAAAAATATAAAATGGTATAATGTTTCCTCTGTCTGCTGGCAAACTAGGCATGTGGAACTTGAAGAAATTTGGGGGTTCCACTTTGCTATTAAGGATAATAGAGATAGGGTGCTGTAGCGAAAAGTAGAGTTGATTTGCAGCTGGTGTGGTAATGTAATCTAAAAAGGACTCAAGTACGGGATCAGGCTTAAAATCTAGAAAGGAGGAGGTAAGGGACCCTTCAGGCACCTTGCTCATTTCATTGGTGTATGTGTAGGCTCAAAAAGCATCCTTGAGGTTAGCCCTAGACTAGTAAGTCGTATATGCGGGTGAGGACCAGTAGTCTACAAGGCCGAGATGGAATAAGAGCTTCTTCACCTTGAATCGCCACTCGATTTTGCCAGAGCTATCCAAGGAAACTACGTGCTCCAGAACTCGATGATACATCTCTAAATCTTGTGAGTATTTCAACCTTCTCCAATATATTAGCGGTCTAAGTTGGGCCTTGTGTATCATTGAGTCAATGCCCATGTCCCGTCTTAAGGGTAAGGGCTCTAGAGCACAAGGCGCCCCTCAAGTGTGCTTGTGAGAGTCCCACACTGCGAGAAGCAGGGAGTGCTTTTCAGTGCATGGCTGGCCTGCCCCCTTTGAGCAGAACTTTGCAGGCTCACCTCCTTCTGTGTGGGGTGGGGGGGAGTAGCATTGCCTGAAACCGGTAAGGACTCTAGAGCACAAGGCACCTCTCGAGTGTGCTAGTGGGAGTCCCACGATGCAGGATGCAGGGAGCACTTCTCAGCATGTGGCTGGCCCTAACCCCTTTGACCATGACTCTGCAGGCATGCCTTCTGGTGGATTTGGTGGGAGGGAACAGCATCCTCTGAGACAGGTAAGGGTTTTAGAGCACAAACCGCCCCGCCAGTGTGCTGGTGGGAGTACCGTGCTGTGGGAAGCAGGGATCACTTTTCAGCACATTGCTCGCCCTGTCCCCTTTGTGCAGGAGCAGGCTCACCTCCTGGAAATTTGGTGAGGGGGAATGGCGTCCCCTGAGACAGGTAAGGGCTCTAGAGCACAGGGTGCCCCTCAAGTGTGCTTGTGGGAGTCCCGTGCTGCAGAAAGCAGGGAGTGCTTGACAATGCATGACTGGCCCTGCCCCCTTTAAGCAGGCCTCTGCTGGCTCGCCTCCTGGATCATTTGATGGGAGGGAATGGTGTCTCCTGAGAAAGGTGTGGCTCTAGAGCATAAGGTGCCCCCTGAGTGTGCTGGTGGGAGTCCTGCGCTGAAGGAAACAGAGAGCACTTTTCAGCACGTTGCTGTCCCCTCCCCTTTGAACAGGACTATGCAAGTTCACCTCTTGGCAAATTTGGTGGGGGGAATGGAGCCCCCTGAGACAGGTAAGGTCTTTAGAGCACAAGGTGCCCCTCAAGTGTGCTGGTGGGAGTCCTGCACTTTGGGAAGCAGAAAGCGAGTGCTTTATTAATTTAATTTTTTAAGCAGGGATTTATGGTTGTTTTTGTTGTACCACACTGCCAGGCTTTTCCTGGTGGTGAAATGATGGACAGCAAACAAATCCATTAAACCCTAAATAAAGCATGCATTGTGATGGCTTAATTCTGATGGCTCCTTCCGTGTTGGGCCGTGGGAATAAGCTTACCAATGACGGAGCCAACATGGAATCTGTTGATGGAAAGCTTATGGTCCATGAATATCTAAATGAGGAGGGTGGACAAAGGGTTTGGTGGACAGGTCACACTCTTGCATTGACGATGGTGTACCTTGCCAGCAAACTCTAAATTTGTTGTGGAGTCAAGAACTGCTTGCTAGATACTAAGTACTGCAGAGGCCGTTAAGATTGGTGATGGTGTCAGGAGGAACGGGACACAAATGGACAACATATTAAACACTATTTTTCACCATTACTGTCTTTTGTTAAATGTAAACATTCTCTGTAAGATTGCATATGTAAATTCTTTATTCTGTGGATTTAATATAGGGGTTCTTAGAAGAAGGGCCTGATCCACGCCACAGCCTACCTAAAGAAAATCAATGTTTTTACTGTGATTCCCCTCCATACCATCGAAAATTGATATTTTGAACTTGCATTCAGTTTTCTTTGAAAGGTCAAAAGTCAAACTCTTTAAAGATGACTATCGTGTGCCTCGTATGCCAAATTTCAACAATCTTGGGCTCATTTTACTCCTGGTGGTAAGATCCAGCCACCAGCAGCAGTTTCAGTCAACCTTCTGACTTACAAAAAGGGTGTACTTTGTGGGGTGCTTGTTTCATTTGCCCCCTAGCAGCTCCCTCCGTGGCCAGGCTCATAGTTCTCCCCTCCTCCTGCTGGGGCACAGAAATCCAGGTCTTCACTCAACTGGCCTTTAGGAGGCGCAAGGGGGCCAGCATAACTGGCCTTGGAGAGACCCACTAGTCCTGGGGTCAGCCGCAAACAGAGTTTTCAGCCCATCAAGGAGCTAGTCTTTTCAGCAGTCCGTGATTATTCCTCTGTTGCAGTCCAGATTAAAATTTTTACACTCCTTCCTGTACTGGGGATGTGGAAATTTAGCTTGCAAACTGAACATTATCTGCGCCATCTTGCCTCTCCCCAGCGCCACGCACAGCGAATGCACGGCCGCCATTTTAGGCACCCCACTCTCTCCCCGCTCATTCTCGATCGCCAGCGCTTTCCCCTGGCGCTGCGAGCATCCCCCGCGCGCCGGCCGCCCCCGCTCTCTCATACACGGGCCATAAACCCTCTCCTTCTGCGCGACCCTGCTACGGAACCACATCCGACCGACATCCCATACATGGTCATGCCTCTCCTTTGATAACCCCCTTCCTCTGCGCCCCATTGTCCGAACTGGTCCCAGGCCATCACCTAGCCCTGCGGATGCAGTTTATTGCCCCTACTGTAAGGGAAACACCCCACATCAAAGGGATTACAGTAGATCAAAGCCCCTACCCCCTGAGACCCGACCGGTCACACACACCCCCGGGAATTGGCGGAATACCCTGCTGCGCGATAGCCATCTCCTACTGCGGGTAGGGTGGGAACTTCTACTGTAGCTATGTGTGGGATCGGATCTGAGCCGGGGCTTCAGGGGATGTTCTCTCATACATCAAGGGAATCTCAAGAATGTACTATGTGTAATAAAGCAATAAACCTGTGTATAAGAGACCAGGTCTCAGAGATGCAGTTAGAGCACCTCGTGACGATACCTTGCTGTCCGATCTGATGTGTTCTGCTCCGACGGAATAAAACTTTGTTTCCTGCCTTCCAGTCTCCGTCGCCTGCCTCTTTCATTGGTAAATTATCGAGTGGTATGAGAGGCGATTACCGCCGGGCAAATACTTGAAAGGTTATCGATTGAACCTGCCGCTACCATTTAACAATTGCCGTCCCAAACGTGGGGCCCATCAGCGACACGTGGATCCAGTGGGAGAGGTCCCGACGACAGAGTGAACGACTGCAACGATCGGGAGAGCTCCTGCCCAATAGACCCTCGTCTGGCAGCCGATCATCCGAACTTCACTGGTTCCGAGCAGACCTCTCTCGAGTGATCTACGGTCCTGACTGGGAACCATCAGGAGTGCCGCGGCAAATACGGAGAGTAGAGGACGATCGGGCGCTGGAGGCGGAAGACGAGAAACTGTCCACGCGGTCCGGGTAAGGTCGTGATACACGACAAATTGCGAAATAATTGATTGATTGTCTGAAGCTTTGGAATACTAGTATTGCTCATTGATTGTGCTCATTGATTGTTCTCTTTGAGATATTCGCTGTCTACAAATGGGGAGGAGTAGAAATACTCTCTCTCTCTCTCTCTCTCCCTTTGCAGATAGTGAAGGGTAGGTAACGCAGACTTTTGTCCCCGTTGAAACCCGTCGTGCCTATCTTTATCTCCCCACTGATTGATTGTCCGAACATTGATTGTTTTGAAGAATAGTGCTCTTTGAGATATTCTCTGTTTGCAAATAACGTAGAATAGAAATATTCTGTCTAGTCTTTGCAAATAGTGAAGGGTAGGTAATGCTGACTTTTGTCCCCGTTGAAACCCGTCATGCCTATCTTTATCTCCCCATTGATTGATTGATTGATTGTCCGAACACCAGTTGTTCGATATTGGTTCTTTGGAGGTATTCTCTGCTTACAAATAACGAAGAATAGAGATATTCTGTCTAGTCTTTGCAAGCAGTGAAAAGATAGGTAGTGCTGACTTTTGTCCCCGTTGAAACCCGTCATGCCTATCTTCTCCCCACTGATTGGTAGTTGGTTCTGCCCGGACCGCTTATTAGAGGTGAACCATCCGGCTCCACTGGAGGGCACCCCTAATAAGGACATGTTAACTAAATATGGACTAGTCGCCGTAGCTTATACCAAGCTATGGCATAAATATACAAAGAAGGACCCCGAGAGTCAGTGGCCACTGATGGGATCCTTCGACGACCATAAGATAGAAGTGCTAGAAATAGCTCTGCGTAGCAATAAGACGACGCCTACTATGCTTGACAGTATCGGCATGTGGCGCAAAGAAGCAACGCAACGGAAAAAGAGGGAAGAAGTAAAAGCAGAAAAGGAATTACGCAAAGCAGCTCACCTTGCCGCTAGAAAGTTAGAAGAAGAAATAAAGGAGAGAAGGGAAACTAAACTAAGACAGGAGCCCGAAACATCAGGCCAGTACGCTGTTAGGACCCCTTCTTTGCTCTACCCTGAGTTATCCTCTAAACAGCGAACGAATGATGAATTACTATTAGGTCCCCCGATCATTTACATGCCCCCTCCATACGCACCCTCCCAGTCAGTAGTGCAACACCCACCACCCCCAAACACGAGCGAAAGCAGCACAGGGGCCTCGGTCCTCACGGCCTCCGCGCCGGCCGAGCCTCCTGTACTGAACACAACGTCGGCAATAACGTTGGATGACCCTGAGATGAGAAAGAAAGATTCCACCAGAATGAATCGACTAACGAAGGATGAACGAGCAGGAATCGACAAAATAGTAAAAACTCTAGTGGAGCGTAAGGAAAGTGAGGAGTATATAACAGACGTATATAACTCGTATGCAGACAGCCGCAGACGACACTTTGTCGTACGACTTTATTATCATGCCCTAAATGCATATGAGGATAGGTACTGCGATAAAGGTCCCGAAGGCTTAGCGACCCTATATAGGAAGGTAGACATTGGGGAAGAAGGAGAGGGCGATGTAACGAACCTCTTCACTCGTACACTCGAGGTCTATCGACACCTTAGAGAACACAGGCAGACCACCAAAGCAGAAACCCCCATAGCGACTAAGCCCCAGGAAGGAAGGGCTGATGCCATGATGCCCATCAAAGAAGCTGCCCCCTACTGGGTCCCCCCACGAGGTCAGGGAACACATGACAACATCAACCACCAAGATGCGAAGGGAAGGGTTGTATATAACTGGGTCTACCAGCCGTGGGACCGGCAAGATATTTTGACCTTTAGAAAAACTCTACCCGACTTGAGAAAGAACCCGACTGCCTTCTACACTGAACTGGGTACAGCCTTAGGTTCTACGATAATGACTTTAGCAGATATCGACTTGTTCTTTGGGCTATGTCTGCCGGCTGATGTGTGGAAGCAAATCCGGAAAGTTGACCACGCTGAGCTGTTCGGATATACCTGGGTACAACTCGATACCATAGATAAACAACGAGAACCGGGACAGAAACCCCCGAAAGCCATATTAGAGCTCCCAGACAAGATTGTACTTAAGTTGAAGACTCTAATCCCGGAAAGAAAGGTAGATTGGTCAATAGTGACGGCTTGCCGCCAGAAACCCCAGGAGGATGTGTCTGAATACTTCTCCCGATTCGAGACGGTGTTTTCCGATTATAGTGGCCAGGACATGACCACTGCAACCGGACATCACCTCTTTGTCCAGAATTATGTGAAGGGTCTGTCACAAGAAGTTTCCCAGAAGCTACAGACCAGCGAGAGTAGTTGGGCAGCCTCCAAACCCGCAGCAATTCTCCAGATGGCCCAATACTACGAAAACCAGAAAAACGAGAACGATAAGGCGTCAGAGAAGAAGAAAAAGGAACTAAAGGAGAGGGTAATGATAGCACAGTTGCAAGGGGTGACCATAGGAAGGGAACCCCCGAAAGGGAATTACCAACCAACCGCCCCTAGAAAGCTACCCCCTAGAGACCATACACCTGCACCCTACAACGGACGGAGAGACTTAGATGGGAACCAATGTGCGTTCTGTAGAGGGTTCGGACACTGGAAATCCCAGTGCCCGGTCCTTCTGGAACTGAACAAAAATAGGGATCCCAGAGACACAGCATATGACCCCAGAAATAGAGGACAGGGACGAGGGCACACGAACGACGCGATCAACGACAGACCAGGCAGACCAAACACCTTTGATCGCCCCCGACAAAACCAGTGTCAGCAGTCCGACTACGAAAGCACCCATGACTTCGCATAGGACCGCCAGGGGCAAGGGAGGGATCCAGTCGAACTCCGTGTTGACCAGCAAGGTCCTTACGTCACTGCTAAGGTCTTGGGCACAAAATCTCCATTCCTGGTAGACACTGGGGCGACACGTAGTGCGTTATCCAAACGACTGATCCCTAGGACACCCTTGTCTGGCTCACATGTAACCTCAATAGGCTTCGATGGAACGCCCTCCACTAACCCCTTATCAGCACCAATCTCCTTTGACTTAGAAGATAACACCCCTGACACGACCTTTCTGCTCTCCTCCAACACCCCCGATGCTATTATGGGACTTGATTTGCTAAAACGTTTTCGAGCTACCATCATATGCTCCCCAGACGGAGTCCGAGTCATCCTACACGATAACCCAGATCTGTCCAGACCCTGTCACACACGGCGTATGCTCTCTATAACCGATGCTGACATGTCCCTACTCGACACATTACCTTCACATCTATGGGCTAAAACCGACTCAGATGTAGGGCGCATGGTGATTGACCCAGTACACATAACCGTCCGACCGGACGCAGTGCTCCCAAAGCTTCCACAGTATCGGATATCACCCGAAGGTGAGAAGGCATTGGTGGAAATCATCGAGTCCCTAGTCGAGGCAGGAGTGGTAGAAGAAGTAGTCAGTAATGTTTGTAACAGCCCTATCCTACCCATTGTAAAGAAGCAAGGCGAGGGAGATGAGAAAGCCTACCGTTTCATTGTTGATTTGCGAGAGGTTAACAAAGTAGTCATACCCCAGTACCCCGTGGTCTCAGACATCACCACCATCCTCACCCTGATTCCATCCACAGCCACCACCTTTACTGTTATTGATCTCAAAAACGCATTTTTTTCCATCCCCATCCACCCAGACAGCCGCTACCTGTTCGGCTTCACTTTAAAAGCCCGTTCGTACAGATTCTGCAGGGCACCCCAAGGCTACTCTGAGAGTCCCAGTATTTACAGCCAAGCCCTCAAGAGGCAGCTAGATGCAGTCCAACTACCCGATGGAGTGGTGTTGATACAGTACGTCGATGACATTCTTTTGGCGGCCGACACCACTCCACTTGCCGTCACAGCCACCATTCACCTCCTCCGCTTCCTTGCGGAGAACGGTCACAAGGTCTCCAGAAAGAAATTGCAATTCTGCCAGCCCCAAGTAACGTATCTAGGCCACCTACTATCCAAGGACGGGAGGAAACTTACCCCTGACCGAATTCAGACCATCCTAGAAACCCCTGTTCCCAAAACTCAGAAGCAAGTGTGGTCCCTAGTAGGCCTCACCTCCATTTGTCGACAATGGTTGCCAAACTTCAGTCTTATCGTAAAACCTCTGCTTTCCCTGCTGGCTAAAGATGTCCCCTTCCCCCTCCCCTGGACACCCGAATGTCAATCCTCCTTCAAAGAATTACGAGACGCCCTCTGTTCGGCCCCAGTCCTAGGAACCCCAGACTACACTAAACCTTTCTCCCTCTACACCCACGAAAGGGAGGGATGTGCGTTGTCTGTCCTAACCCAGTCCATAGGCCCTAAACAACGCCCTTGTGCCTACTTCTCTGCCACTCTTGACCCTGTAGCCAGAGCTTTGCCCGCATGCCTTCGAGCAGTAGCCGCCGCGGCTATCTCTATCCGGCAAAGCGAGGGGATCGTACTCTCAAACCCCCTCACAGTATTGGTACCCCATGCGGTTGACACCCTCCTGAACCAAACCAAGACTCAACACCTGACTAGTGCACGACTGACCGGTTACGAACTGACTCAGCTTGCACCCCACATCACATTGAAACGATGCACCACTCTGAATCCAGCTACTCTACTACCTCTCCCTGACACTGATCCCAATGCGTCCCCTATACACGACTGTGTGACCCTCACCGACGAACAGACCAAGAGTAGGGTCAACCTCCGAGATACTGCCTTCCCGGACCCTGACGGAGAACTGTGGGTGGATGGCTCATGTATCAAGCTCCCCGATGGCACCACCTCAGCTGCCTATGCAGTCACCACAGCCCGAACAGTTGTTGAGACAGCCCGCATCACACAGCGATCCGCACAGGCGGCGGAACTAATTGCTCTCACACGAGCCTGCATCCTGGCAGCAGGGACAACCGCAAACATCTACACAGACAGTCAGTACGCCTTCGGGGTAGTTCACCACTTTGGGCTCTTATGGAAAGAGAGGGGGTTCTTGACTTCTCATGGCACACCAATCCTGCATGGAGATCTAGTCTCTGCCCTGACCGAAGCGGTCCTCCTCCCCACACGGCTGGCTGTGATCAAATCCCAAGCACACAAGAAAGTGACAGACATTATAGGACAGGGAAATGCACTAGCTGACATTACTGCCCGAACCACAGCCGAGAATAGGTCCACGACCCGTATGTACGTGACCAGGTCACAAGCTGAGAAATGGAAGGATGCTAGGGAAACGATTAGGGACATCCAATTAGCCAGTACACCACATGAGTTAACTGAATGGGCACGGGTGGGATTGAAGGACGATGATGGTTGCTGGCGGACTAAAGACTCGAACAAATGGTTGCTACCAGACTCATACTTGATCCCCATGCTGACCATGGCACACTCCCCCGCACACATAGGGTCTGCCCCCATGATCGAACTCATCTCCAAAGTCTGGCACAACGACAAGATCCCAGACTCAGCCAAACGTCTGGTCCAACAATGCCTAGTATGCCTCCAACACAACCCTGGGAAAGGAACTGCTGTACCCCGGGGAGGGTTTGGGGTCCCCAATCACCCTTTTGAAGTCCTACAAATGGACTATGTCCAGCTAGAAAGGTGCCAGGGTTTGAAGTACGTACTTGTTGTTGTATGTGCCTTCAACAAGTGGGTGGAAGCCTATCCAACCCACGACAACACCGCTATGACTACTGCAAAAGTACTACTGAAGGAATTCTTCCCCCGATACGGCCTTTGTCGGATTTTGTGGAGCGACAACGGCCCCCACTTCGTAGCCGAAGTTATCCAACTCATCTTAAAAGGGTTGGGTGTAAAACAGAAATTCCATGCGGTCTTCCACCCCCAATCTGAAGGCCTGGTTGAGCGACACAATGCCACATTGAAGCTTAAGATAGCCAAAATAGTCGCCACCACTGGACTAAGATGGCCAGACGCTCTCCCACTAGCATTGCTATCAATGCGTTCCACCCCCACCAAACACCACTTAACCCCCTACGAGGTCGTCTTCGGGCGGCCCATGAACCTTTGGACTGCACCAAAACCAACATCCATCCACGACGTCCCGGGCGTCCTCATGTCTGACTATTTGTATAACCTAACTAAAACGTTGTCTGTTATCCATCAGCAGGTGCTGCACGCCATTCCCGATGTTTCCAGGGGCCCCGGACACGACATCCAACCCGGTGACTTCGTCTTAGTGCGTAACTTCCAGCGCACCAAGAGTCTGGAGCCCCGGTGGACGGGCCCCCTGCAAGTCCTGATCACCACCCGAACAGCTCTTCGAGTGGAGGGGAAACGCAATTGGCTGCATGCACACCACTGCAAGAAGGTATCACCGACCCTGACAACCACGGACAACATCACCGCCCAAGAAGAACTTCTGGACAAAGACCGACCATCCCTGAGCCGCTGCCCAGATACAGAGACACTCGAGTTAGTAAGATACCCTGATCCCACCGTGCCATCCAAGGAAGGGTATAACTTGCGACAAAAGGAGAGAACTTCGGCTAAGCAGACCACAGGCTAAGTAGAAATCTCAGAGCGGTAGCCTAGTCAACTCAAAGGCCACCAGGAGAGAAACTAAGCGAAGTCTGTGGTTCTGCCCGCTACCGAGTCTCTTGAAGGTGATGGAAGCGCCCGACATGAAGATGATGGAAGCAACCGGACGTCCGAAGATCCACTACAAAAACCCAAAGACTGACCGAATGCACAGCTTAAAGACTATTGCACTTTTCATTGCCCTTCTCTTTTGCCTTCTTCTCGTGGTCACCTTCTGGATCATGGAGGAGGGCACACCCGCTCATAAGATATTGCTGACCACCGTTCAACCTACCACCACGAAAGAACACCATCTGATCTCACTTTCACCCCAACTCCGAGAAAGGCGTAAGGAGTTCTGGAATAACTCTTTTGTGCAGTTGCTCCACCAACACAATCTTGCTGCCAACGCCACTAATTGCTGGATCTGTGGATTGCTACCACATGCCACTGGACACTCTATCCCTTTCATCCCTTCACCTTTTTCTGTCCATGGTTCCTGCCTCGCCTGGCTAATCCTCCTGCAAGAAAGCTACAAGGACAATACCACTTCCGGCAGAACCATGTCACACTTCTACCATGGGTTCTGGCTGAACAAAACTGGAAGAACTTCTGCCCTCTTCTGCCCTCTGAGATCGAACACTTCCTTTCACATGGACATCCCTGCCAAAGAACGAGTTGAAATGCAAGTGTTCAACAACCCAGCCAGACCCACCTTCTCTTACCTCCGGAAACGGACGGCCGCCACCCTAACAGTGGCCCTGTACGTCATCAACATCACTGGATTTGTGTGCCTCGAAGGCCTGGGGGCACAGCTGGTGGGCCACAGCTCCTGCCTCATCACCCGAACATTGGACTCAGTTGACCCACCCTCCTTTGTTGCCTCCCCGAATATGTACTTCGTCTGTGGTACTAAGGCCTACACCTGGCTTCCGAAAGGTTGGGGAGGCACCTGCTACATCGCCTTTGTCCTTCCTCCGACATATGTGGCTCCAGCAAACCATCACCGACAGAAGCGGGACAAAGACATTGTGCAAGCCGACTCCGCCGGAGCACAGTTCATGGACGCAGTGAAAGGCCTCGTTCCACTCTGGGGTCCAATGGCAAACAGCCGTGCCATCCGCCACTTAACCCAGGCAGTCGAAACGGCGATGAACATTACGGCTGGCGCCCTCGCCAACAACACCGCCGAGCTCCAGGCCGTCCGCTTAGTGGCCCTTCAGAACCGCCTCGTTCTAGATGTGGTTCTGGCTGATCGTGGAGGAGCATGCCGCATCATTGGGTCCAGCTGTTGTACCTACGTACCGGATAACTCACCCTCAGTCTACAAAGCAATTGAACACCTCCACAGACTGTCCACAGAGGTCCATCAAGAGCAAGAAGAATGGTCACTGGGGAGTTGGTTTTGGGACACTATTAAAAGTTGGGGATGGAGGCTGTTTTCATTTATCCTCATACCAATTGTGATACTATGTGGATGTTGCTTGGGGATTCAGTGTCTGCCACCTTTATGTTCGCTTTTTATGAACTGCATCTGCCCTAAGACTTTGGACTTTGAAACAGAGCGAATGAAAGCTCTGTATGAGGTGGAAGTTCGGAGTATTATGGGGATAGATCCGAACTAGGCAAGCTGGCGAGATATGTTAAAAGGGAGGACTGTGGAAATTTAGCTTGCAAACTGAACATTATCTGCGCCATCTTGCCTCTCCCCAGCGCCACGCACAGCGAATGCACGGCCGCCATTTTAGGCACCCCACTCTCTCCCCGCTCATTCTCGATCGCCAGCGCTTTCCCCTGGCGCTGCGAGCATCCCCCGCGCGCCGGCCGCCCCCGCTCTCTCATACACGGGCCATAAACCCTCTCCTTCTGCGCGACCCTGCTACGGAACCACATCCGACCGACATCCCATACATGGTCATGCCTCTCCTTTGATAACCCCCTTCCTCTGCGCCCCATTGTCCGAACTGGTCCCAGGCCATCACCTAGCCCTGCGGATGCAGTTTATTGCCCCTACTGTAAGGGAAACACCCCACATCAAAGGGATTACAGTAGATCAAAGCCCCTACCCCCTGAGACCCGACCGGTCACACACACCCCCGGGAATTGGCGGAATACCCTGCTGCGCGATAGCCATCTCCTACTGCGGGTAGGGTGGGAACTTCTACTGTAGCTATGTGTGGGATCGGATCTGAGCCGGGGCTTCAGGGGATGTTCTCTCATACATCAAGGGAATCTCAAGAATGTACTATGTGTAATAAAGCAATAAACCTGTGTATAAGAGACCAGGTCTCAGAGATGCAGTTAGAGCACCTCGTGACGATACCTTGCTGTCCGATCTGATGTGTTCTGCTCCGACGGAATAAAACTTTGTTTCCTGCCTTCCAGTCTCCGGCGCCTGCCTCTTTCATTGGTAAATTATCGAGTGGTATGAGAGGCGATTACCGCCGGGCAAATACTTGAAAGGTTATCGATTGAACCTGCCGCTACCATTTAACAGGGATGCCTCTGAAAAAGTGGTTCTAGTCGGTTCTCCCCTCTTGCCTGGGTTTGGCTCCAGCCAGGCTAGTGGAACAAAAGGCTTGTGTCAGTTATCTTTGTATGTGGGGTGCTAGAGGGAAGGCAAAGAAGATGGCCACACTGTAGTGAGGCTCCGTTTGCCCTGGAAACCACATCCATTAATATCCTATGTCCCACTGAGGTAACTTTACTGAAAATATGAGGAAAAGGCAGATGTAGATCCAAGGCAACGTTAGAGCCCGCAAACCCCAAGCTGGAAAAAGTGGCAGGCCGGTTACACGCTGTGGTCCACGGAGGACTGCGGAAAGAGTCGCTCGTGGTTGAGCAGGGAAGGGCCCGGAGATGGAGACTGGCTCCCGCGACTGTAGCGGGTAGAAACCCCATTGGCCTGAAGGAACAGAAGAATCAGGCCACACAGTAAGCAGACAACCAGCTGCGTACCTCACTGAAACACAGGCTTGGCGGGTGACACTTGAGCAAATACCCCACGTGGAGCTCCGGAGCGACCTGGGTGCAGGACGGGGGACGCTGGGCTGAGAGAGATCCGAGGACTGTGCTCTGCCGCACCCGGCGCTGTGGCAGGGGAGACACACGGGCAAAGCAGCGTGTACAAGCGGCAGCGCTGGAGACCAGGGGTCGCCGAAAACTCCAACAAGTTAAGCTAGGAGCCCCCGGGGGAGAGTAAAGAGCGTGAGATATCCCCTGCAGCGAACAGCACGCATACCTGAGATTCAGAACGGCAGCCACGCTGACACCCTGCAGACAATCCCCAAGCGACCAAGATGCTCGTTGGCTGTTTTGGTCCAAAGGCCTTCTCAACAATGCTGATTGCGGAAAGAGCACACAGAACTCTAGCACCAAAGCCCCCGCCAGGCATGCCGCCCTGACCCATTGTTGCAAGACTGCTAAATTATAGGGACCATGATACAGCGCTCCGCAAGGCAAGGGAAATGAAGAAAGGGGTATATGACAAAAATGCTATATCATTATACCCTGGCTTCACGCTGAATGTCTAAGAAGCACTGAAAAAATACCTACCGATCAAGAAGAAACTGCAGCAAGAGGGAGTGGAATATGCCATGCTATACCCTGCAAGATTACGACTCACTTACCATGGCAAACAGCACATATGCTAAACTCCAAAACAGGCAGCGGACTTTCTCAGTAAAACTGTGAAGACATCTAGGAGAGCGGAGGACTCCCTTCGGGAAGCAGGGAGGACGCGTCGCAGCATGAGGAGGAGCAGTAACGGCGGGCAGAGACAGATGTGGTAACCGAAAAGGGTCGGTTTGTACACTGTCCACGCATCCATACTTTGATTTAGTTGAATGTCATAACTGAAAGCACACATATGGCTTTAGGCCAATAGAGGTACCAGTCCAGAACAGCAGGAAACCTCCAGACATGGAACTCACACTCCAGGGCACCCTCCTGTACAACTCAGAATTGCAGGAGGTGCCGACTCGTCCCCTAGGAACGACACCCCTAAGGGAGATGCCCTTCCCCCCTCTAATGGGGAATATATTCATGGGTTATAAGGGTTAAATCCACATTGAGGGACTGTTGAGTTTGTTGTTAGCAATCCAAGGCGCAGCTCAATTACATTTGGATGCTAACATAGTATGTGTTTTCAAGACTAAAATGAGCTGTGATAGTAAGACTTTAACAAACCACTAGTAGATGCCATGGAATATGCACCAGAAGCGGAAAACAGCTGTGATGTCATTCATAATGGCTTGCTTACTTGTTTTGTGTGGGTTAAGGGGGGTTGGGTTAGTACACGGCAAGTTGGGGACGCTGATGTGGGTGGGAAAATGGGATATTACAGTAGACATGAATAGGCACATTCCCAGAGCGAACAGCACAGACAATGACGTAACATGGACAAGGACATACACATGCATAATATATACCTTTCTCACTGTTAGATAATGGTGAACAGTAAGAGTACAGAACAACAGCCTGCAAGGGTGAGCCTGCTGACCTGGAATATAAGAGGATTGGGAGACCCTAGAAAATAGAGACACATTTGGCTTACCTGGATAGATACCAGGTGAGCATAGCCATGCTACAGGAAACGTACACCGTACAACTAAAGGGAACACAGTTTGCAGCGCGCTGGGCCTCCCACAGGTACTTCTCCTCATATTCAGCCTACTCGAGAGGCACGGCAATACTCATTAAAAAAACAGTGCCGTATGTGGAGGAAGGCTCCGCAATTGACCCGCAAGGGAGAAACTTTATGACCTGGGGCAGACTGGCGTCAGAGTCCATAACCTTAGTGAGCAGTTATGGACCCACTGTAGATGATGAGGAATTCTTCATTATGCTTTGGACACAGAGAGCGAGCATGGGTTCGACTCACCTAATATGGGGAGAGGACTTCAATCTGATGCTCTATCCACACAGGGACCGCTCAAATCCCTTACCGCACAACTACACCAAAGCACAGCGACAGCTGCAGCAGATAATAGAAGAGAATCTACTAGTTGACGTCTGGCGCCACCATCATCCTGACAGATTGGAAGGAACATACTTCTCAGCAGTACATAATAACTGGTCCAGATTAGATATGTGGCTTACCTCTAAAGATGTAGCAGTGCATAGTCTTGCCACTCGTCATTTGGCGCGTACATACTCCGACCACTCCCCAGTATACATGCGGTTGAACCCACGGGCATGCTGAACCAGTCTAGATCGTGGCAACTGCAGCCCCCAGCTTTATTAGACACAGTGTTCAGGGCAGAGCTTGAGGAGGCATTAGAAGAGTACCTATGGCTAAACACAGACTCTGTACACACACTAGCAATGGTTTGGAAAGTGCTGAAGGTCACAATAAGGAGGTTGTGCATTGCCAAAGCAGGAGGCATACTCAGAGACATCAGAATGACCCTTCATTGCCTAGAACTCAAACTTAAAGCACAGGAAGAGATAACGCGCAGGGCGCGTGGAGGCTCTGCACTGGCAAACATAAGAGAGCTGCTGACGGAATATCAAGCCGAGGCAGGAAATATGGGGAGGGTGAACGCCCTGGTAGAGCGCTGTCTGAAACCATGAGACCCCCTAAGTCTGCCAACTACGTACTCACCATACGAGATGAGGAAGGCGAGGTGTATATGGATACTTCTGCAATAGCGGAAGTGTTTACCAGGCACTATAAAACATTATATTCAATGTGCACGGCAGGGTAATCTGAAATCAGACTATACCTAGAGCAAATAGAGCTTGCATGGTTGAAGAAGGGGCAACAGGAATTCCTTGCGGTGAACATTGCTGAGGAGGAAATAAGAGTCGCAATTATGCAGATAGGGAACGGAAAAGCCCCTGGGCTGGATGGACTCACAATCGAGTTCTACAAGACCTATGTAGATGCACTTGTGCCATTCCTAAAAATGTCTTGAAAATGTACCCACTTCAATAGACCAACTCCCAGGTGCATATCGGATCATAGCTTTCCAGAACACACATTAGAAGGCACAGATGTCTGCCAAAAAATGGATTAACCTGCTCAATGGAATCCAAAACCACGGTTTGTAGGGATTTTATAAAGAAAGGAGAACGCATAAAACTCGAATGAAGTTGCTTCAATAGTTCCATATGAAGCTGTAACTTGCATAATGCCTTTATGAAAAGGGCCATAGATCTCTATAGACTTATACACATCCCCACAAGAAAATTCACCAAGGAACCTGAGGTCGAGTCAGACATTACCAATTTGTCAGGAAAGTTTCATGCAGTGAAACATGAAGGAATGTCCCTCCAGACACATGGCCCTCACGTTTGATTGGTATCCAAGCTTGTAAAAGGAGCACAATTAGACCGCCATCTCTTCAAAATTTATCTGAAAGATACTTTGTGTAAACAGTCATTCTATTCATCTGAGACATCTTTACACCGATCAGGAAACTCTGAGGTCACCTACTGTAGGAAATTAGATTATTAGTTGTGCAGGATGTGTGGCCTGTGCAAGTAATAGGTTCACACTTTCCCCTTATTGGGAACCAAGAACCCCATTGTCGAATTTTACTCACTCAGGGTCGAAAGCCTACTTAGGGGAGGTGGTGTGGGTTAGTAACCACCATTCGCTGGCACGTAATAATAACACTCAATAAATGATTGTCCAGTCAAGGAAAAGTACATTTATTATATAAACATTACTAAATAATGTTAATAATTTACAAATATATGCATAAGGTTGATTGAAAATACCATAAATGACTTTCTGCAATCACTTTTGACCCCTGTGAGGTCATGGCTTTCAAAATCACAGTACTTCCACCTATACCAGACAGTACATCTTAATATGGGGGTATCACTTTAAACAGGTCCATTGGCTCTAGCACATTTTAAAAACACCATAATTTTGTGCGTAAATGTGAATAATAAACATGCAATTATTAATACCAATAAAGCATATCTACCTTGACGATGGTCAACATTATATCAATAAAGCACTTTAAAATTAACAAAACATGTATCTGTGTGCTTTTAATGTACTTTCAGGCCAAGGAAAATGCAACCATAAAAACAGCACCTAAATAGTGCTGCACTTTATGCATTTTAAACACTCTCAGGCCATATACAATTAAAACAGAGAACCAGCCCCTGGAGAATGCTGCACCCCATGTATCTGCAAACACATTAAGACAACATACAATATAACCATAGAACTAACCCCTCTAAAGTGTTGCACCCCCAGCTGTAGAACAAAAGTTCCAGCCATAGAAATTTTTGAAGTGGGAAAATCCTGGAGGTGTCCTTATTTTCTTGACCCCGCAAACGTAGGGTCAGTACCTTAAAAATGACTTTTAGGGGGCTTCTGTAACTCTCACAGTCTCTTTTTAATTTCTTATGTTTGTTGGTGGTGGCCCTTTCTTCCTGGGGTCACTGGAGCCACCACAAGAAGCAAAAGAATATGTAGATGAGCCTCTTCGGAGACATTATGGGGCGCTCCAGCTAGGAGCAGTGAATATTTTATGAGTGGCTCTCCTGCTGTGCCAGAGAGAGCTGGTTAGCTTTTTTGTTTTTGCTTTCACTTTTTTCTTTGGGTGCCCAGGCCTACCTGATCAAACCGATGTGCTTGTGACTTTGAGGCAAGAGGGTGAGCCCCCCCCTGCTGCCTCTACCTGGCTCACCACCCAGCCAGCATCCATCTTTGCTGGTGTAGGAGCCATAAATGACCTTCTCCCCTACCCGCTCTGTGTTGGGCAGGGTTATTTGTGTATGGTGGCCACCCTGCTACCCCCAAACACAGGGAGTGGGAGCAAGGCCACCACCATTGGGGGACCAGGTACCTTTTCTCTTTGTTACGGTGACACAATGGTGCTCCCCTGTCACCACTGCATTGGACCCATGGAATGGCAGCCAAAGATATAGGGAAAGAGCCTCATGCACAAGCCTGGAGAAATAATTTGCAACACGCTCCCTGCACCGACCCACGGGCTCTGGCCAACCTCAGAGGTATTTTCAGTTTATGCCTTGGAGCTCCAAGAGCTCAATTTCTTGCTGCGAAAGGTTGCCAATTGTTAAAAGACCATAACTCGGGCAAAATTGGGCCAATTTGGATGATCTGGTCGCGTTATTCTCCTGGTGACTAACTCTAGCCACCAGGATTAGTTCTACTAGGCCTCCTGGCCTAAAACGCATTGTACCTTTTAGGCAGCTGGTTCCACTGGCTACCCGAGGCAGCTTTGCTCCTGCTCGTTGTCTCTTGGCACAGAAGTTGAGAGCGTTTCCCCCAACTGGTCCTCAGGGAAGCCTGAAGGCCAGTCTAACTGGTCCTTGGAGATACCCACTGGTCCTGATGTTAACTGGGGGGAGGGTAGAGCCCATAGTCCTTTTGGGCATCAGGGGTTTTGTCCTTCCAGTTGTCAATAGCTGTCACATTCACAGGATCTAGCAGCAAAAAGCACTGTAGGAAAGTGCCCCTTTTTGACATAGTTACCGCCCACGTTTGCTTGGTATCTGTGGCAACTTTGACTGAGAGTGTGCTGGGTTCCTGCTAACCAGGTCCCCAGTGTAGGAGAGTAGGATCTGCTTCTTATAGTTACCCCCACTTTTTTTGCTGATGTTTCACTGTACTTTGACTTTAGTCTGGCTGGGATCCTGCTATCTAGGACCCCAGCCTAGCTGCTTCCTCTCTAAACTGATTGCGTGTACTTTAGGTACACCACAGATTGGATTCTGGGGTACCCTTATAAGTCCCTAGAATATGGTATCCTATGTACCCAGGGCATAGGTACCCCAGAGGCCTCTCAGGGGCTGCAGCATGTATTATGCCACCCCTGGGAGACCATGCAGCCTGTGTAAGGTGGTGTATGCACTCCTTACTTAGATATAGGTTCACAATATCTATCCATATCACTGCACATATAAACCTATCAGTCACTCCTATGGCAGGTCTTATCAATCCTGAAGGCAGGGTGCTGGGTTTTATGTGAGAGGGTGCACATGCATGAGCAGAGCCCCTCTGCAGCCTTCGGAACCTTTATTCCGGGATTGTTTGTGATGCAGCCAAACCATATACTCTTAAGTGCATTATAACCTCGCACTAAATGCTAACTTTGGAATGGCTGCATGGAAACATGTTGTGTTTAGTGTCAAACACCTTGGAATCATACCTCCCCACCAGTAACTGGTGGGGAGGTATGATTCCACCCTACTAAAGGGAGAAATATGACTTCACTGGTACACCCGGCACCAGCTTCACAGAACCCTGGCATCACAAAATGGATGCTGCCAGCCACAGACATGAGTCTGCCCTCCTGCTGCTGGACAAAACTCTGGCAGGGGAAGCTGGACAATAGGTTTCCTGTCACAGGGAGGTGTGACCACCTCCTAGACAGGCTTTAGTATATTGGGGCCGGGTGGGTGCATTCCAAGAGTGTTTTGATGTCCGCACTGTGGACACATTTGGTGTCCCTGTGCAGAGTCCAGCTCAAACCGGTGGCAGGTGCTAACAACCCCTGCTCTGGTATGAAACTGGACAAAGGACATGGGTGTAGCCACCCCTCTGTCCTGACCCTCTCATAGGTGGGTCCCCAGAGTTTGTCCCACCCCTTCCTTGGGTAGAAAGTAGGATCCCCTGGCTACAGGACTTTCGATTTACCTGGATAAAACTCTGCTATAGAATCCCAGAACTTCTACTATCTACACAATGTTGGATGACCAAAGAATCTCCCTTGGAGTAAAGGAGTTACTCCCCTGCAAGGCAGGCACCAAAGACGCATCTGTCAGGTTTGCAACTACACAGCTCCTGAAGGACTCCGAAGACTTTGCAACACAAGAGGTGGGTTTCCAAGCTTCCCCGAGGCCGAACCGTGCTCTCAGCAATCCTGAGATCCCAAAGCCCTCGTGGCGAGCGTGCAACCCGAACCCCTGGACACCGTGCACATTTGCAGCAGCATATGCTTCTTAGCAATCCCTGAGGCTGTGCTTTGGGCTCCTTGTAGTCCAGACCCCGAGCAGTGATTCCACCAAAGATTACTGGCCTACACTCCTCGAGTGACCCGTGGGCTGGTATTTAGTGATTCCTCTCGAGGTCCCTCCGCGATCCCTGGTCCGTAGACTTGTGGGTCACTGAGATGGGTGCTTTGACTTTCAACAGGCTTACCTGGTTGCTCCAGACGTGCCCTGACTCTCCATCACTTGGGGAGTCCACAGGACCGTGCGGGTCCACACCGAAGCCGTTTTACTCTCACCGCGTGGGTTGCCGTTGCCAAGGCTTTTTGGTCTCCAATCCGGACACCGACCCTCTAGCACTTGACATCCTTCGTGGGACAGCCTGCAGACTGTGGTCACTGTCAATGCCTCCTGGTCCCCGTGGCAGTGGAGTCAAGCTTCACCTCATCGCACCTGAAACACCCGACATCGGTGGGCATTCATCTATCGTGCCCCTGGTCACTGGCAAGTGAGCCAGACTCTGTCCCCTCTGCCTTCAGGTTCGTCTTATCTTCGATCCAGGCTGGGATCACACCGGACACTTTTCCTTTCCACAGCAGCAGCACTTTGCAGCAACTCTGCATTGGAAACGACGAATATTCCCGACACCATTTGACACCTATGCACCCGGCTTCCCTGGGTTAGGTAACATGAGTACTAACCATGTTAGGTGCTGGCCTTAGAACCTTCTAAGTCTAAAACGGTTTGCTACAAGTTTTCTCCTAAGTGTCCTTAATATTTAAAATTCCAACCGCTGCTTTCCCATAGGATTGTTCAGAGCTCGCGGCTGTGTTCTCACACAGCACGCGTACCCCTTGGGTCCCCTGTGTCACTACCTTGGGTGGTTCCTTGGGGTCCCAGCGATTCTACGTGCTCTAGGCACTGTGTCTAGTCAAGTCGTGGTTCTTATACCACTTTCTTAATATATGGTTTGGTCTCCCCCTGGGGTCCATTGTACATTGTGCTATTTACTGTTGTTTTATAACTGTAATATTGTGTGCCTTGCTCTCTAATCTCATAAAGAGGTTAGTAGAGAGTGTTTAGTAATAAATATATATATTTTAGATATATACCTTGTAGGGTTCTCCTTTCATTTGGTCATTCAAGAGGTTATAATCTGGTAAGACAAGCTGCTTTACATTCCTTAGAGGCTTAGCCTGAAGGCTGCTCTCCATAGCTACCACTAGGATACCTTTTAATAAAGGTTGTCTTAAACCTGATCTTCAATAAGGGTTGTTTGGACTGGTGCAAGGTACCCACATTAACTATATATTGGCATATACCAGGCCAACTTCTCACACCCAGCACCAGTGTTCTTTCACAAAATGGTATGATTGTTCCATAATTGGCACCCCTTTAGGATACCTAGTAAGTCCCTAGTAAGTGGTACCCCTGGTACCTAGGGCATTGGACCAAAAGAGGGTCCCTAAGGGCTGCAGCACAAATTGTGCCAACCTGAGGGACCCCTCACCAAACTCATGAAAACTGCAACTGCAGCCTGTGCGTCTTGGTGCTGAGAAAACCCAAGAGTCAACATGGCATACATCCCTGTGTGCCATGCCAGCAAAGAACTGCATGCGGTAGGCCTTACAGCCCGAAGGCAGGGTGCACTATGCCCATGTGTGCCTGAGTGGATGTTTCCTTTCTATATTATGAGTGTGCAAGGAAGCCATGACAAGTACATTAGCGGAGCACTCGTGATTAAGACCTCCCCAGTTACATGATGGCTTCACTGTATCCCAAGATGTTTGGTACCAAAACCTTATCTTGATAAACCCAAACTGATGCCAGTGCTGGATATATTCATAAAGACGTGCCCCCTGACAACCTACTGACTACTAATGTATTGAGTGACTGTTCTCGACCAGCCACCATCCAGCGGTAAGAGCCTTCACTCTCAGAAGACAGGAACAAAGCATGTCCTGGGCGGGGATGTTCACACCTCCTCCAAGCAGGATGGACATTCCATGCTGGCAAGCTTGAAAGGCCCTGCTGCATTTGTCATGTGATTTCGGGCTGCTCCAGATAGTGGAGGTGCCCACCCCCTTGTCCTGACCCCACTTTTTGGCGACAAGACAGGCAGGAAAATTAGTTAGATTAGGAGGTGTGCCCACATTCAGCCGGCACAATGCCTAGGGCCGTCCCGCTGATGTGGACCCTACTTTTCAGATTCCTCCATGTTGTTTTGGCAGGAATTAGTCTTGGTTAGGGTTATGCCAACTTCCCATAGGAAGTAGTCATATAGAGGGTGTAGACCCCCTAAAGTAGGTAGCGCATGGGCTACTACCTGTCACTCCCATAAATGCCCCTAAATTGAGTATTTATGTGGAACTCTTGAACCCCAGATTTGAAGGATCAACAGAAGGATGAAGAAGAGTCACTGCCAAGCGAGAACTGCAGCAGAACTTTGGTGTGAAACTCTGCCATTTTCAGCCCTCTCGCAACAGAGTGACTCATCCTGCAGGCTGGAGAACTACCAAAAACCTTGGGTAGCTGGCCAGCACTTCAACAAACATCAGAAGTCTCCCTTGGAGTACAAGAACTACTCCCCTGCAGTCTGCAGGCACTGACAAGCAGAGTATGGTCCACCGCCTTGCAGCTCCCCGGCGTGACCAACACCGCAGATGACCAGGAGAAGGTACTCATGCTCTGAAAGGTCAGATCAGTCTCCCTACTGAGTGTGAAGACACCAGGACCAACCGGATCCTTGTTGTACCAACCCCCAGGATACTGGACACCCTGAACTAAACATTGACCATGAGTGTCCAGATCAGGCTCTCACTGGACCAGGACCAAGCAGCCGTTGAGGGACAACAGCTTCACTGAAACCTACTTCGAGAGTGGCCCAGATGCCTTGATTTCTCCTTCTCCAGCTGATGGTTCCTTACCGCGAAGTGCATCTTTGTGCACCAGCCCAGCTGACCTAACTGCTTTACTCCTGAGCCCTCCGGCCCTGATCCCGAGGAACTGGCTGTGCCCCAGTGCCCTATGACCCCTTGCAACCTGAACCCTTGTTTTGGAGCCCTCATACTTGCAAGTCCTTCTGTGCAGATTCTTTCCAGGTGGCTCCCCCTTCTCCGTAGCACCAGCTTCCAGCCTCACTAGCACCCTGCTCCCTGTAGAACTCGGGCAGTTCCTGAGGAACTGCTAGTAGTTCTTTGAACCTTGACCCACTATTATTCTGATTCCAGAAGGAGAACTCCTGAAACCGACTGTACCCTACCTACATTATATGCATTTTTAACTTTTCCTCCCATAGGATTGCATTGTGTGTAAAGCGCACAGGTTTAAATGCTTTACTTACCTGTGCATATTTTTTAATCTAAAACTGTACTTACCTTGAAACAAAGTTCTTGAGTTTTAAATATATATAAAAAGAAATGTTATTTTCTAAATTGGTCTCAGATTTATTTTTTGATGTTTGAGTGTGTGTGTGTGTGTCATTTATTGCCTCTGTGAATACAACAAATGTTTAGCACTACCATCTGATAAGCTTAAATGCTCCCTCACACTACCAAAAAATGAGAGTGTTAGTATTTTCTACTTTAGCCCCTGGAAACCAATTAGGGACCCAAGGATTCTCTGCACAGTGTACTTCATTTTAGTACACTATGTGGAGAGCCAACTTAATACACTGGTGGATGACCCGTGGGGTCTACGTCTTTGGTTTTCTGATAACACTTGGTCAATAGGTGACTAAATGAGTAAGTCCAAAAATTGCCTTTGGTTAAGTTATATTTTTTTTCAATTGGTCAATTTTTTCACAATTTTAAAAATTAGCTATTAGGGCATTGGTTAAGTCCCTGAAGTTTAAAACTGTTTACGATTTAAAAACATAATATAGTTAGGACTAAGAAAACTTGTGTAAGGATTATTCTAGCTTCAAAAAGGTCCCAACGCTAGATGATCATGGATCTTGCAGGGATTGTGGCCAAGGAGCTTGACCTTACCCCTTATCTGCAGCTTACTATTAAGCAGAATAAGGACCCTCTGCAAGGGTGCAAAATAAAAACAGGCTCAAACCCTACCATTGTAATGCTTCTGAAACAGTTGGCAGAGTATGAGCTGGTCCATCCTACAATGAGGCCACAGACCCTGAGAACCAGGGCAGCGTGACTGAGGAAGATGATCCAAATATGCTTCAACTTAAAGGAGAGGGCTACTTACCTCTACCTCAAAACCAACACATTGTGCCAAGAGTAGCTGTCTCTAGCGAGTCGAGATAGAAATAACTACAACTACTCTAAGGCCCTATGACTGTAACACTAACCAAGATGCAATAGTCCTTTTGCTCCTGCTTATTTGTCTGCCATTTTACAACTGATGTTCACTTATCATGCAGGTCACCATTTGTCAAGTGTTGGTAAGTTGAAATTGAAATGTCTACAACTCCCATAAGGCCCCGTGACTGTAACTCTAACCAAGATCCAATAGTCCTTTTGCCCCTGCTGACTTGTCTGCCATTTTACAACTGATGTTCACACTTATCATGGACTGTGCAATGTACCTACAGTGCTCTACTCAGAGACATGTCTGACTACTTTGATTGACTGTGTCCTGGTCTCCTCAACTGAAACCATTGATGGCATGAATAACACCATACCAAGTATGTACCTCAAATATATGTAAGCTATGAAGGTAACTCAGCTGATTGGAAGCGGCAGATGACCCACTGACTCTGCACTGCTCACATGAATAAATAATGCAAAATATGCAACCAAGTTGTGTGTTCACTTGCATTCTACACAACTAGGCCATGGAAGGGTCAAATACATATGTTACTTTTACACTGTGTTGGTTGAAATGTTTTGGAGATGTCATGTTTATTCCTAAATCCAAAATGATACATATCAGCACATCTAATGAGCTGCTCAATTCTACTAAATGTATTGTGTGTCTCCAAATGTCTTGTAACCAACTTCAATATCACGCAAATAGATCACAATAGTAATCTCTACCTATCTAGTGGCATCCAAGCTCTCTACTTACTGCGGCACAAACAATGTGAATGTACATGCCGCACTTCCACCAATAACAATGTTCTCTATTTCTCACAGGTCAATCTGGCAGAACAGCTAGCCAGAGCTTGGCCAAATAATATGGTCCCACTCCAACCCAGAATCAACACCTCATGGATGACAACACTCCTGGAGATGTGGATGAGTGTGACCTTCCTGGCCCATCTGGTCAGTCTGGCCAGAGCGGTACAGTGGGGCTCACTGTGCCCACAACAACACCTCTCACCACAGCTGCAACAACAAAGCCAACCCCAAACCTGTGTACCTAGCTCGGTCATTAACATCATGTACCTCCTAGTCCTGGATTCTGAGGTGGCAAACACTCACCCGGTCACCGAGGAACCACGAACCAGTGGGAGGGTGCAGAATGGACCAAGGGCACAGTCCCGTGGGGGTAGGGTTCCAGGAAGGGTAACTGTGGGCCCACGGAGTTAGCCCACTAGGGCCACTGATACCCAGGCCACCATCCACCAAGTCTTGGGAGTCTATCAGAACTCACAAGGCGTGATGGGCCAGGTACTTATGGAAATCTGGAAGATGAAGCAGCTGCAGAGGGATACATACCAGGGGGTGGCCAGCATCAACAACAACATGGCATCCTTGGTTGGGGTACTGCAGGACTGTTCCACTTGCATCTACCTCTTTCTGTGGTCCAAGTACATCCAGGCCATGAACATCTGCAGCAGCCACATGAAAGGAGGCCCTGTTAGAGCAAAACACGTCTGTACACACCCCTGTCTCAGCAGCAGCACAACCCACCTTCACCAAAAGGAGTGGAAGTCCACCCAAAGATCAAGGAGGTTGGGAAGGCAAGACACCCACCACCGATTGTAAGAAACCTCACCCTTAATTTCATCCGGTGGGTGCAACACATTCACTTTGTAGACTATTTCTGGACACTTTTCCATTTCTGATGGGAGTAGTATATTTGACTTTGAACTTCAGACATTTTGGCATCTCCAACTATGGTTTCATTCTCCATGACATTCGTCTTCACTTTTGGTTTTCCCTGTTTGGTTTTGTACATTGTTTATTTTCTCCTTGGTCACTGCAATAAATATAGTAGTCACAAACTAATTTCCTCCTGTAGTATCTCTCAAATCCCAAAACAAGCTACTTGTGTAAGTATGGATATGTAGTATGTACACAATGTTTAGCTCAGGATCACAACCATGTCAAATCAACACATAGATACACGTGTCTAGTCTAATAACATCTTTATTCCATTCTTCCAATCATAGGCTGACATTATGTTAGAAACATAGCAAATCATACATGACTCAAATAATCTGTGTCAGTGATCAGATTCACAAGTGCACACCTTAATAACAAGGAAGGAGGGAACACATCAGACAATTTCCAGTAGAATAGGCAACGTAAAATAGGTTTGTGTCATCAGTTGGAGCCATATCACCTACCTCACAATAGGAACCCCACATCACTTGAAACAATAAACAGATACAAGGCAGTACAACAGTTTCTAATCAGAGGCTCATTCCAACCCAGTGTTGCTGCATCTGGTGGTATGTCACAAAACAAACGTCAATGATGTGCCACAAGCACCTTTGCCAACATTGAGGAGACACATCAACAGCTCGATGCAGTTCTTTCAAAATGAAGATTTAGCCAATGTGAAGTAAGAATAGCATGATTTGGTCCCAACACAAAATTGGGTTGGAGTACATGATGGTGCATATATTGCATTAGAACTACCGCACCAAAAGGAACACGTCTAATAGAAACCTCGTAACTTCCATTCTATCACTGTGCAAGCTGTCTTTGTACAGGTTCCCCCCCCCAAAGTCTGTAACAGACATTCCCAGGAACAGTCCATGTCCACTTCATACGTCTGAATAGCATCATATACCTGCTAATGTCACAACTATGACATGATCAAATGAGGATGCCATGGTGACTGTATCTTAAACAACACAAAAACAAAGAGATTAGCTATAAAACCATACTTATCGTACAATTAACATAGACAACTGCTGGAGATCACAGCTCAAGACAATATTCAAAGCTTAAGAAAGCTATACTAACAAAAACAACATCTTTCACCAGATTTTGCCAAGCCTTCATATTCCTTGTATATTTCAGGAACATCCTCCTCAAATCATCACAACAATACTTCCTATAATATTCAAAAGCATGACTTCTCGCACCAGACTTCCACTCATGAGAAGAAGTTTTCAATGAGATCTTGACGCAAGTCAGCTCCTTCCTCTTCACCACTATCATCATCATCATAGGAAATGTCAGGTTCCTTACCCTGTGGCGCTTCATGGCCTTCATCCTCCATGAAGCAGGCCACGCTGATTTGACATACCTTCTTTGGTAAGCTTGACCTGGCCACTGTCAACCTCATTTAGGATGCACTTCTCCCTATGATGTAGGTTGGATATCTGTTTGATGTAATGAAGTTAGAAATGTGTTTATCCACACATGGAGGGTGTCATATTCATATTGTCATACCTTTGTGGATTTTTGTAAGGTCATGTGTCAATTTTCCTTAGTGTACCTTACACCCACTTTATCTATTAGACAAATGCTGTTAGTGCTGGGTGCTGGTTTTGCTTTCATGACTTACACTTACACATTACCTACACATGCATGGCACTTTGTTATGCTATTGGTTGTCCCTGATATACTTTAATACACAGGTCCTGTGCACATTGAGGTTTTGAAGCATGTGCAAAATGTTCTGTGCCCTAGGGCCCAAGCCTTTCAAACCCTGGTAGAGGCATGCCTATTCTGCGGACAGCATTTACATTGCGACCTTAGAATGTTTCTCACTCTTATTATTTGTAATCCCATTTACTGACCTTGCCTTTTCATGTGGGTGAGAGTCCAATACAGAGTTGTAGCAGAGAAGATGTGCTTGAATTTCATGACACATCCATACAGATGTATATTTGCTGTCAAAACAGGATCTGGGATGTGAATATTGTGAGGGTGTCACAGAGATTAATAGTTGTAATATTGATGAGGAGATGCTTTTGTATGACACAATTTAATGCACACATCACTATCTCTAATTATGAATTGTGAACACATGTCCATTTGAGTATATTGTGCATGTGCAGTGTCAGTGACCTGGCTAACGAGGGTCTCATACAGATGTATTTGGGTTATACATTTAAAACAATGTCAAACAGGGTCCCACAAAATATCTTTGACCATCGGACCCTAACCCCCTTGCCAGGTACAGGGCGGGGCATCGGTTTGCTGAGGAGTCTATGGAAATAGGTAGTAGTATGACTTACCATCGGTTGCGTCCATGATGGTGTCGGTTTTGGATGTGATCAATCCGGTACAGCAGTGGCAGGATGTGTACGATTGGCTCCACAGTGGCACAGGACATGTGGAGGTGAGTAGAGGTGAGTTTCAGCCTTATATCCCTCACTTTCTGCCAGGTCTGATGTGGTGGTTGGACCGCGATATTCACGCCTGCTGTAGGGTAACTTGTAATTGGGCAGGTGGTCGCACTGGCGGTCCCAGCCTCCCACAGTCTCATTGGCCTATTACGACACCACTGAAGGTAGGAATTGCCAGGTCAGTCTTTCGTTGATATAACTGCATGTCTCGTAATACGACGTTCGGACCGCCAGCGATTCCGCGGTCGAGCCGGTGCAACAGCGGTCTTGGGACCGCCACACTCATACTCAGGCCCTTAGTTTCATTGTCATAAGAGACTATTCCATGGTCAAAACCTCTAATAATGTTCACTAAGGACTGAATGAAGATATTAAAAAGGATTGGAGATATGATGGGTACTAGGGTACAATGCATTGCATCGTGAAGGATTTACATCAGATTGGAGGAAGAATTGGGGATTGTTTTCTATTTTGTAGAACAGAAATTAATAAACATCTTGCAGTTCCTGACATCCTCACCTCCTTAATCCTACTGATTTGGATGGCAAAGTCAACGTATTAAATGCAGCTGACAATACAAGCAGGATGACGCAGGTGATTACAGTCTCTAATTCCCATATAAACACCAATTGGCATACATCAAGCAAGTGGGGTTCTTTCAGATATCCAGAAAGCCAGTATGCAAGAAACCTCTCACCAATTCTGGAAACTGCAGGCAGCATGGAAATGGGCCTATAACTGCATTCTATTGTACCATCGAGGTTAAGCATTTTCAGAAGATGTTTCACAATTATTTCTTTCCAGTATTGAGCAACAGTACTGCAACAAAAGGAGGAGTTAAGAAAAGACGTATTTTGCAGGATGGTAACTGAACAAATGAATTGCAGAATCTTCACTGGGCATATAAATTCTGTGGAACGTAATTAAAAAAAAGAATATTAGTCTGGAGACCTCTAATTCAGAGGTTACAGGTAAGGAACTCACCAAGCCCAAAACAGAGGACATAGGGATGTAAACTGGCAAATGATAGAAGGGAAGGATAACAGATTAGCCTTAGTACCATCATGAATATCTTGGATTTTCTTGCCAAAATATGAAGCAAGATTGACACAAAATGATTGTGTGTGAGGGATGGATGATTTCAAACAATCTAGACCGGTGAGTTTTGAAACAACTTAAAAAATAAACTTTTGGACAGTTGGCCACAAAGGATATAGTTACTCAGAAAGGTAATTTTGACATCAGCAAGACATTATTTATTCTCAAATGAGGTCGAAAATCAGTACGTGCTTCCTCAGAATGTCATCTGCGCCAGATTTCCTCTGCCTAATTTCTTAGCTCTTAATTTTAATTAAACAAATGGATTAAACTCAGAGAGAGATGTCTTACATTTTCCAACAGACGTTATAAGGTAGCAAAAAGTATTCAATTAATGAATACAAAAATACTTATGCAGAGATTCAGGATTTACCACAGGACCTACGTGACCTACTGCAGACTTAACACCTCACACAACTTTCCAGGACTTAACATATCCCAATTATGAGAGGGGTCCAGTTAAAAGCAGCTAACAGTGCTGTCATATTTTGGAATGCTGTTTATCCTAAAAGTGATTAAACAGTGGACAGTCTGGGATTATAAAATGTAACTAAGGCAGGCAGAGATAAAGTATGATTATTGTGTGTCCTGCTTTGTGTGTTAGCCCAGTGATTCTCTGTCTGAGCCCGAGTCCTGACATGACTTCAATCAAAAAATTGGGTAGGCAGCCATATACTTAGTCTACCTGGATAATTCAAGACAATAGACCCCACAAATTCAATGAAATCTTCTAAAACCAAAAGAAAGGGCTGTGAGCGGGGGCATTGAATCAATATAAAGTAGCGTGTAGAAATATTTAATATAGCAGTCTCTTGAAGACCATTTAAGGACACTTTTAAATAAGATTTGTGGTCTAATGCAAACCCTCCCGAATCCTTTACTTCCTGTTATGACAAACAATGCCATACATTTTAGAGATAGCTATTGTGAAGTCAGGACCAGAGACAAATGAAACCAGGTTTCTGTGAGAAAGACCAGATAATAATTCCCATGCTTAGATAAAGTGTGTATCTTAACAAGGAGAGCTGTTAAGTGCCCCTGTGAGGAATTATTCTGAAAAGGGCCATTAGTAGTTACAACTAGGAAACAATGGGTAATAATATGGGGTGAAAAAGCAGCCCAAGTATTAGTGAGAGACAGGGAAGTGCAATGATCCTTGAAATATATATTTGAAGATTTCCCCAAATCGAGAACACTGGATTGCATACAACATTGAGGTAGCAATGGCGGTGTGTTGTGGAAGGATTTAACATTTACAGGAAAAGATGTGGCACACCTTAGACTGTACGAAGTAGCTGCAACTTAACAGATTGGACACCATCTCCCAATGATTAGCATGGTCCTAGCATTAAAGGTGTAGATGGCTTGCCTTTGGCATACCCACTGCCCAGATATGCAGGGTTTTTGCTCTTATATGGAAGAGGTGTGGCGCAATGCCAGGGTGGCTGACTTCGGAACATGAGGACTCACGGTTCGATCGCCGGCGGCAGGTTAGCCCAGCGCCATGTGACTCCGGGCAATAGCTTGCTTAATCTTCACGACGGCCCCCAGCGCCTTGAAACCCTTAGGGGTAATTGTTCTTGTTTTACAAATATCGGATTATTATTATCATAATTGTCCAAGCCCCCAACACATGACCCCAAAGACTATAACATGCTCAGTAGTCATACGGTGGTATGCACCCACAAAATACATGAAAGAGAAGACCTGACCTGATGTTAGGCCTTCATTGTGTTTGCTACAATGGCTTGGAAATCTATATCAAAATTCGCCAAACAACCTCTCCACCCTCTTCAAAAAGAAACGTAGGACTTAGGAATCTGCTTCACAAACAACACCTTAGATATGCATAGTCTCCCAGCCATGCCGACGATTCATAAAACCTGAGCACTTCCCTGCTGCTCCACATCCTTCCTTTGACCTTTTACCTAGCCCAACTCTCAACCACTCGTCCATCCCTCATCTCACCGTGGAAATGTGCAGCTGCTTAGATACAGTGTTCCATTGCTTAATAGCTAGATACATACACTCTAGTAAAAACTCCTGGATACCTAAGATGATCAAAGTTTTCAGGATCAAGACACATAGGTGCCGATCACGATCCGGTAAAAACCGGGTACGAACCGTCGGACGGAGCATAATCTCCGTCCGACGCGTACCCGGTCGTCAATTTTGACAAACAAGGAATCACGATTCGCACGGGTACACCATTACCGTACGAATCGTAAAAAAGCCCGACCGAACCAAAAAACACCAACCAATGCGATCCGGGAAAGCGCCGACCTGACGTCGGGACGCTCGCAGCCAGCCATTCACGACCCAGGAATCACGATTCGCACCGACGTCACCCCGCACGGTGAATATTTTGCGGCAGCCAAAAACTGCCGGGAAATCAGGACGACGCGAACAAGGACCACCAGTACGCGACGGACAGACGACGACGCGAACAAGGAGGACCAGTACGTGACGGACACACAGGACGACGCCACCAAGGAGGACCCGTACGCGACAGGACGACGCGATCAAGGAGGACCCGTACGCGACAGGACGACGCGAGCAAGGAGTACCAGTACGCGACGGACAGACATGGACCCGAACCTACGAGTCATCCCTGCCCTCATAGCAGTCCACCTCCTCTACAGGTTACGACGCAGACGCCGCAGAAGGTCAGAATAACTAAGGGAGGGGGGAAAGTGGGGTGGGGTGGGGGTGGCAGGACCAGGGCAGGCCACAAAACAACCACATAAGTCACACACCACACATGGCCTGGACATACCTGACTCCCATGCCCTGGTCACCACGAGGGGGTGGGGGCGTGTCCTGATAAGCCAGCGACCGCCACAACGGAAGTCCGTCACCACGCGAACCGGCAACACAACCAGACAGGTACGTCCCGTACCCACGCCTGACGAGCGTGGGTACGAGTCGGACCACGCCCACACACGTCACCCCAACAATGGCGGGACGGATCGCACCCACGTGGCAAAGGCCTGGGTACGGGCCGCACAAGCATCACATAGCGTGGGCACGGATATGTACGGACCCTACCCCCACCCGCGTATGCATTGAGCGCACCCCCCATGCCAACAGTGTAAGTACGACTCGAACCCTCACCCGCGTATGCAAGGAGCGTACCCCCAGCCCAACAGTGTAAGTACGACCCGTACCCCCACCCGCGTATGCATGGAGCGTACCCCCCAGCCCAACAGTGAAAGTACGACCCGTACCCCCACCCGCGTATGCATGGAGCGCACCCCCCATGCCAACAGTGTAAGTACGACTCGAACCCTCACCCGAGTATGCAAGGAGCGTACCCCCCAGCCCAACAGTGTAAGTACGACCCGTACCCCCACCCGCGTATGCATGGAGCGTACCCCCCACCCCAACAGTGTAAGTACGACTCGAACCCTCACCCGCGTATGCAAGGAGCGTACCCCCCACCCCAACAGTGTAAGTACGACCCGTACCCCCACCCGCGTATGCATGGAGCGTACCCCCCAGCCCAACAGTGAAAGTACGACCCGTACCCCCACCCGCGTATGCATGGAGCGCACCCCCCATGCCAACAGTGTAAGTACGACTCGAACCCTCACCCGCGTATGCAAGGAGCGTACCCCCCAGCCCAACAGTGTAAGTACGACCCGTACCCCCACCCGCGTATGCATGGAGCGTACCCCCCACCCCAACAGTGTAAGTACGACTCGAACCCTCACCCGCGTATGCAAGGAGCGTACCCCCCACCCCAACAGTGTAAGTACGACCCGAACCCCCACCCGCGTATGCATGGAGCGTACCCCCCACCCCAACAGTGTAAGTACGACTCGAACCCTCACCCGCGTATGCAAGGAGCGTACCCCCCACCCCAACAGTGTAAGTACGACCCGAACCCCCACCCGCGTATGCATGGAGCATACCCCCCATGCCAACAGTGTAAGTACGACTCGTACCCCCACCCACGTATGCATGGAGCGTACCCCCCACCCCAACAGTGTAAGTACGACCCGTACCCCCACCCGCGTATGCATGGAGCGTACCCCCCACCCCAACAGTGTAAGTACGACCCGTACCCCCACCCGCGTATGCATGGAGCGTACCCCCCACCCCAACAGTGTAAGTACGACCCGTACCCCCACCCGCGTATGCATGGAGCGTACCCCCCACCCCAACAGTGTAAGTACGACCCGTACCCCCACCCGCGTATGCATGGAGCGTACCCCCCACCCCAACAGTGTAAGTACGACCCGTACCCCCACCCGCGTATGCATGGAGCGTACCCCCCACCCCAACAGTGTAAGTACGACCCGTACCCCCACCCGCGTATGCATGGAGCGTACCCCCCGGCCCAACAGTGTAAGTTCGACCCGTACCCTCACCCACGTATGCATGGAGCGTACCCCCACCACACCAGTGTAAGTAGACTCGTACCCTCACCTCGAATGCATTGAGCGTACCCCCACCGTGTATGTTCCAAGCGTACATATCCTGAAATCGGAGGTGTGTGTGCAGAGTCCACCCAGAAGTGCCCTGAGACAGGAGGGGTGGGTGCCTATCACTCCCAGCATTGCCCTGAGACAGGAGTGGTGTGTGCAGAGTCCTTCCAGCAGTGCCCTGAGACAGGAGGGGTGGGTGTGGAGTCCTCCCAGCAGTGCCCTGAGACAGGAGGGGTGGGTGCAGAGTCCTCCCAGCAGTGCCCTGAGACAGGAGGGGTGGGTGCAGAGTCCTCCCAGCAGTGCCCTGAGACAGGAGGGGTGGGTGTGGAGTCCTCCCAGCAGTGCCCTGAGACAGGAGGGGTGGGTGCCTATCACTAACAGCAGTGCCCTGAGACAGGAGGGGTGTAACACATGTGTGTGAGGCCAGAATTATCCACAGGCATACTGGCTACAAGGGAACATGTCCCCATGAACTCATGTCAACAGACTCCACACACAAGTACAGTGATCACCAAGGATGGCACGATTGTTGCAGGTGGAGACATGGCCCTGCATGCATGGCCAAAGTAGAAGGGCTCCGTCACACACACAGCTCATGTAGACACAGCTCTGCGCTAAACATTGGGAACACCCTGCAGGGAAGAAAGCTGGGTACACAGAGGAAGGAATACACCCTGGGACAAGTGCACCATGCAGTAACTGCTTACATGAACAAAGAAAGTTAGCCAACACCTTGTGATGGCACACAGATCACAGGGTCCCACCAATGAGCAGTACACTACTACATATCCCACACACCCAAACCCTTACACACCACCCAAAACCATGTAGCAGCCCCACCAACACCAACACCAGCATAGCAGTAGTGTGATAATGAAAACAAAATTAAGCTTTATTCAGCATGAGCACAATGTCCGTGGATCGCAGGTAGTTCAATCTTCACAAAGCCCATAGGGCAGTCAATGATTCTCAGCTGGATGGGGGACACAGTGGGATGCGTGTCCCCTACCTTGCCTGCACAGTCAAATGGCATCGTCTTCCACACTGGTGAGGGCATCAGGGGGGGGGAAGCAACAGGCACCGCAGGGACATCAGGGCAAAGGGGCGGCGTTGTGGGTGCAGGGATGGAGGACTCCACCACAGGGGGTGGGTCAGTGCCAAAGGCGGAGGCCAGGATGGCACTACACACCTTTGCAAGGTCCTCCAGGGAGTCCCCTGCACCCGAAGGGACCTCAGGCCCCAAGGAGGGGGGGGGGTCAGAGGGATGGGTCGCAGCGCCACCGGGGGAGGGTGGAGACAGGGGGGGAGACTCAACCACCCTGACCGGGGACCTCCTTGACCGCTTGCGTGGTGGTGTAACTGTGGGGCTCAGGGACAGAGCGGCCATGAAGGAGTCCTTGGGGGAGATGTGGCCAGGAGAGCTGAGGGGAGGGGATTTGGAGGGAGTGGACTGGGTGGAATGCGGACTCCCACTATGGCTGCGTGTCACACGTTTGCCCCCCGACCCAGTGGGTGTGCCTACCTCACCCTGTGTGTGCGTGTCAGGAGGAGTGCGGTGGACCTTCCCTGCTGGTGTGGTGCCCGTGTCCGTTGATGTGGGTGCATGCCGACGTCTGGGTGTACGTGGGACAGGCATGGGAGTGGGAAGTGTGGATGGGGCAGGGGTAGGTGGGGGGAGGTCGCGCTGCAGGAGACCCACTGCTGCAGTCAGTGTGGAGTCTATGGACCTCAGCAAGTTGCGTTGGTCAGCCTGCGATGAATGAATGCCCTCCAAGAAAGCCTCGATGTTGGTGAGGGTTTTGCCGTGGGCATGGAGGACATTAAGGATCGCAGCCTGACCAACCTGCAGTTGCCGCTGGATGTCCACAGACTCTGCATTGGCGGCAGCAGTGGAGACAGGGGCAGGGGGTGCGGTGCCTGGCAGGAAGGAGACATGCTGTGACCGGGCACGCTGGGAAGGGACACGAGCAAGTGGGAGGTGGCTGGTGGAAACTGAGGGGGCGGTGCGAGGTGTTGTTCCGCTGTCAGCTGCTGGTGCAGCCTCCGCCCACTCGGAGACATCCTCCTCGGACCTGTCAGCTTCGTAGTCTGATGTGCCAGTCGACAGGTCCTCGGCCACACTCTCCTCCGCCTCTGTCCCACTCGATGTGCCAGACCCGATGTCACGGCTGGCACTGGTGCTCGGTCCCTCCGCCTGGTCTGTGTCCATGTCTCCCTCTGTGTCCCCCGACGATGCTGTGGGCAGGGTGGAGAGACAGAAATTAATCAGACACCTGTACACATCTGTCACATGAGTCCAATCTACATAGGTAACATTGCATGGCCTGAAAAGGAAGATCCCTAACATCTACTGAACAGGGTACCGATGTAGGGCATGAAACACACAGTTGGTTGAGCCACCATGCCACTGAAATACCATGGAGAGCATGAGACAATAGTTAAACACAGGAAACGGAGTCTGACATAGCACCCAGGCCCTGGGGACAATCCAGCACTGCATCTGCACCACACAGCGTTGGCGAAAATACCGATGACCAGGGACCATATCCATGAACTTGAGACACATGCTGCATAGGTAATGCTGAGAACATGCACAACATGACTCGGTCACTGCACATTGCGTGTGTGTCCAGACACATCACACACTGCCCAGACCCAGCAACTGGAAATCAGGAGTTAACACATAGGCATTGCCCGCCCCAACAAGACCCTACACGAGGCAAATTGTTGTGACACAGGTGGCACCAACATCTCATAGTCTGGGTGATACACACAGGGGCAGGCAAAAAGCAAGATTGGACGCCAAACAGCCAAGGTGCGCCTGTACAAATAATGAGGTACCAGTGCCCATCCTCAGATGAGTATAAAAAGACACACAGGCACTGGCAACTGTGAGTATGAAGAAGGACAATCAGGTCAGGCTGCACAGTGGACACCTGTACAAAATAGCACGTCTATATACATGGTGACAGGGGACAATGGCACAGAGCACAACCTACGCTGTGGACACTGAGATTGGCCACGTTTATGATGACACATACACCACTGAGGAAAAGGTGCCCCAGGGGACAGTAGTGGGCACGCAAATACATGCTACTGAATGGTAATGACTGCAACACACGTCACCATCCCTGCACTATGTGTATCGCACACTCATGCACATCATGTCACAGGCCACTACATAGGACATGCGCGCTGTAAGGCATGACACATGAGAGACCAACTCCCATGTCTGGAGTCAGCATCAGTGCCAACTGACATGGAACCCACATGCAGTGAACTTGACAGTGCACAGGCAAGGTCTCACAACCTGTTACACACCACCCCCACACATGATGCTACAGTCATTGTTCTCGTGGACAAAGCGCCAGCCTACATTACCTTGTGAAGGAGAGACTACACACAGACCAGGGAACACATTGCAAGGAGGGGAAGGGTGGCAGGGGCACAGCGCTATACTGGGGCAAACAGGATCTGCACAGCACCTTTAAACCCTGCCAGTGAATTCATGCTACTGTGCCCTTACAAATGCCGGTGACACACAACAAACACACATGTACCTACCCCCTTCCGGCTGCTGCATCGCCTGTAAGCGCCTCTCCAGGTCTGGAAAGACCACCGGCAGCACACGCCTGTGGAGGTGGCTCAGACGGCGGCGGCCGCGGTTCTTGTGGCTCTCAGGTGAGTCCCCCAGCAGGAGCCGTGCAATCCTCCGCGTCCAGCACCGGATATCCTGCCAGCGTTTCCTCACCTGGGGCAGGCTCCGCCTCCGACCATCCACACCCCTCACGGCACTGACGGCGGTCAGCCAGATCTGCTCCTTGGCAGTGGCGCCTACCTGTGAGGAGGAACAAGTGACACCACATCAATACACCAGCCACATGTCACAGAGAGACATATGGGTACAAATTAGCTGGTTACAACAAGGCATGTCATGCAGCCAACGCATTGCACCTTTGTCATAGGGACATCATCCCCTGGTGAGGGCAAAAGCAGTACGTGCCACAGTGGGTACACAGGTGGAATGATGGCAATGTCACAATCAATGATCAAGGCTCACACTGTGCATCACACCCACCCCTCCTGTCTCAGGGCACTGCTGTGAGTGATAGGCCCCCACCCCTCCTGTCTCAGGGCACTGCTGTGAGTGATAGGCCCCCACCCCTCCTGTCTCAGGGCACTGCTGTGAGTGATAGGCCCCCACCCCTCCTGTCTCAGGGCACTGCTGGGAGTGATAGGCCCCCACCCCTCCTGTCTCAGGGCACTGCTGGGAGTGATAGGCCCCCACCCCTCCTGTCTCAGGGCACTGCTGTGAGTGATAGGCCCCCACCCCTCCTGTCTCAGGGCACTGCTGTGAGTGATAGGCCCCCACCCCTCCTGTCTCAGGGCACTGCTGTGAGTGATAGGCCCCCACCCCTCCTGTCTCAGGGCACTGCTGGGAGTGATAGGCCCCCACCCCTCCTGTCTCAGGGCACTGCTGGGAGACATCAGGCACCCCCCCCCTGGGACTCCCCGACAGTACATGGCATGTGTGTTACACCTGGACGCAATGGCAGAAGTCACAGTCACAACATAGGGACAGTCTGTGGCAGTGGCCTATGCACTCACCTGATACCCTGGTCGCCCATACAGCATGGAGTACTGTGGGAGGATCACATCCAGCAGAGCCATGTTCTCCTCCAGGGTGAATGGCTGTGTCCTCTCCACAGCCCTTGACATGGTTCCAGGGAATCAGTAGCAGCAGCTGGGTCGACGAATGCAAAGATGTGCAGGCAAGTGCTCCCTCATGGGACCTGGCTGCCTTATATGTGCCCTCCTGCCCAGTCTCATGCACAGGAGTACAGAGTGATTGGTCACTCACATTTGCATCCTATGTTTCCACCAATCCCTTCAAACCTAGCAGTCTGTGGGTTCTCTATCGGTTTCATTCTCCTGCATGATGTCAGCCCCACAAACACATTGCAACAAAGTAGAAGAATTCCAACTGACTTCTGCTGTCCACCTTCCAGAACAATTTCGAATTTTGAACTTGGTCTCCATGACAACCAGCATGCATGTAGGCCTTAATACTTGTCCCCTATGTAAT
The DNA here is from genome assembly GCF_964204655.1 of Triturus cristatus. Classification (NCBI taxonomy): domain Eukaryota; kingdom Metazoa; phylum Chordata; class Amphibia; order Caudata; family Salamandridae; genus Triturus; species Triturus cristatus. The sequence continues at coordinate 341,858,650 of NC_140581.1, read as the reverse complement.
TTGGAGCATCACACACAGGTACGGTGCGTTTCGGGGCCCTAGGGCACCCCAAATGCATGGCAACGGCCCGTACATGCATGCCTACGCTCTCCATCACTATGGGTCTGCACGCGTATGCGTACCCGTAGTGTTACGGACCGTACACACGCATGTACGCTCTCTATCACTATGGGTCTGCACGCGTATGCGTACCCGTAGTGTTACGGACCGTACACACGCATGTACGCTCTATATCACTATGGGTCTGCACGCGTATGCGTACTCCTAGTGATAGTGAGCGTACATGCGAGTGTACGGTCCGTACCACTACGGGTACGCATACGCGTGCAGACCCATAGTGATAGTGAGCGTACATGCGTGTGTACGGTCCGTAACACTACGGGTACGCATACGCGTGCAGACCCATAGTGATAGTGAGCGTAGATGCGAGTGTACGGTCCGTACCACTACGGGTACGCATACGCGTGCAGACCCATAGTGATAGTGAGTGTAGATGCGAGTGTACGGTCCGTACCACTACGGGTACGCATACGCGTGCAGACCCATAGTGATAGTGAGCGTAGATGCGAGTGTACGGTCCGTAGCACTACGGGTACGCATACGCGTGCAGACCCATAGTGATAGGGCCGTACACACGCATCTACGCTCACTATCACTATGGGTCTGCACGCGTATGCGTACCCGTAGTGGTACGGAACGTACACACGCATCTACGCTCACTATCACTATGGGTCTGCACGCGTATGCGTACCCGTAGTGCTACGGACCGTACAAATGCCTGTACGCTCGCCATCACGATGGGTACACATACGGCAGCACTCCCACAGTGATTTGGGAACATGCACAGGCCCTCTCAGCAGCAGTACGGCGGTTTTTACACATCACTGTGGTGATAGGTGACACACATGTAGGAATAGGGCGGACATACTTGTCCATGGATGGACATACTTGTCCAGGAATGGACATCAAGGCATCGTCTGTGCATTACTACATGTGTGGGGCACAGGTGTCACAGGCTGTGATGTGGAACATGCCTCCTGAGTGGAGAAGGCACCAGATGTATGATGAGATGTGTACATGTGTACTGTGTGAGGGTGCAATGTGTGCCAGGCATGCCCTTGACTCCTTTGACATGTGTGCATGTGGGACTGCGCACTTGGGGTGAGCGTCACTGGCATGGCACGGACACCAACACACGGAAGTGTCCCATGATGCCCGGTACAGGGGTCATGACACATGACTTGTCACTACCCACAGTGCACAATGTGACTATGTCATATATGTGTCCGGGATTTACATCAGGTTGATGTTGGAGCACCCTCAAAAGCTGCAGCCGTTGCAGCAACCAACATGTGGCTGTGTGTAGATTGTCATTGCACACTGTTCCCAACACCATGCCACATGTGTTATCGGATGTGAGGTGCACATGTATGCATGGGACACGGAGTAGCGTGACAAGGCCATGTCAGTAAACTCACAAGGAATGTGTGGTGAGTCATGACATGTGCACCTTCATGGCAAGGTGTGTGGGCTGGACTAGTGTAATGTCATGTGACCTGTGGCTCCAGTGTTCCGCTACCAGTCTCTGCAATCGGCATCACACTTCTGCTGATGTGTGGGTGTATGTCACTCCTGTCTTGCGTCGGGCAGTGCACTTGCACTGGGACACAGCTATTTCCATGGCGTGGCATGGGGAGGTTCTCAATCACCGTGTGTAGCTGGGTCTTGGAAGGAGTGTCATCTTGCATCCATACGTGTCCTGGGCATGTAGCACATGCCTGACTCCCTATGTGGCATGTGTGTATTGCCAGATTTACATGTGCTCAGTAGACATGAGTTGTTCTCGTAGTGCACTCACTCTTCCTTGTCACTTCCAAATTACTGCAGAGCGCCTCCTGTTGCCCGAAGAATTCCAGACTTGGCTACCATGCAGGAGAATGACAGGATCCGGCTCTACCGCTTCACCCAACCGTTGATTCTGGAGCTGACGGCGAGACTGGCACCACACCTGCAACCGCAGCACAGGTATCCTACGGCACTGACACCCCAGCTGAAGGTAATGGCTGCCCTACATTTTCTGGCCACGGGTACCTTCCAAAATACCATAGCTCATGTTGGTGGCATGTCCCAGAGCATGTTCAGCGGTGTGCTGCATGATTTCTTGGAGGCCATGTTGATTCACCTGGATGACTTCATCAAGTTCCCAACCCCTGAACAGATGACTGAGGTCAAGCGTGGATTCTATGCCCTGGGAGGGATGCCCCATGTCATTGGGTCCATAGATGGGACACATGTAGGTTTGGTACCACCACACGCACGGGAGGTGGCGTACCACAATCGGAAGCACTACCACTCCATCAATGCCCTTGTGGTGTGTCTGTCCAATATGGTGATTTCACATGTCTGTGCTCGTTTCCCAGGATCAGCACACGATGCCTACATCATGAGGCGTAGCGGGATGCCTGATATGATGATGCAGCTGCGCAACGAACGGGCATGTGTTGTTGGTGGGTACAGTCTGTCTGTCCTGTATTCTGTATAGCCGACCAGCACGACCGCTACACCAGTTCTAACGATGTCCATGTGCTTCCCATGTAGGGGACGCTGGCTATCCCAACATGCCTTGGCTGCTGACACCTCTCCGCAACCCCATCACGCCGGCCCAGCTCCGCTATAACACCGCCCATGGCCGGACAAGGCGAGTGATAGAGAGGAAGTTTGGCATGCTGAAGAGCCGATTCCGGTGCCTCCACAAGACCGGCGGTGCACTCCCTTATGCCCCGGCGAAGGTCTGCAAGATCTTCATGGTCTGCTGCATGCTGCACAACATGGCAGTTGAAAGAGCTGTGCCACTCATCCTGAATCAACATGACGAGGACCATCCACCCGTGGAGGACGAAGGGCTTGGCAATGGGGCTAGTGATGTGGAGGATGTGGAGCCGCAAGAGGACATCCGGACTCGGCTCATACGCGACTTCTTTGCTTAGTGGTGAGTACCAGGGTCTGAGTGTGCACGCATTGGTCCCCGTGTGGCATGCGTTGTGATGTGTGTCTCCACCTGCATGTATGGCACGTGAGTCAGAGGTGTGTGTGGGTGTGTCACTGGAGTGATGGTGGCAGTGATGGTAGTATTTCCCCAGTCATAATTGTGACCTGGCATGTTGTCATCCATACATGTGTCGAGTAACTGCACATGCAAGTGGCTGTGCTTTTTGTGGCTGACTTCTTGTGTGTCTCTCTTCCCCAGGTACCTGCGCATACCGTTTGCTGGTTGCATTGTTGTGGCACTGCTATTCCTCATGGACATGACATCGTGGGCTGACTCAGCGTTACAGGCACGGACACGTTTGGAAGTCTCCATGGGGTAAGGGATGCATCTGGGGTGTATTGGGTGTGGCAGTTGTTCACGATGTGTGCACACTGCCCCGGTCGGGGTTTGGTTCCTCTGCAGACATGTGGCATCCCCATGGGACACGACATGCAGCTGGGTACACCTGAATAGATGGGCTGCCTGGTTGTCAGTCATCAGTGATGGGATAGTGGATTGTGATGATGGCATCAATGTGTGTGACACTGCCCTCGGACACATACGGTTAACATTGTCTTGACATGGCGTGGGACTTCCACATCAGCGGATGTATGGTGTATGGCAGGCTCTCCGTGAGCAGCTGTGGGTGTTTAGCTGTTAGCCGACGCTTGTGTGCCAGTTCCATGGCTATCACGCATTTGTGCTGCAGAAGGGGGGTGCCAGTGTTGGAGCCACATGTTACTCCACATGATGTGTTCATGTGTACTTCAAGTTGCCTCTGCAATCCCAAAAACATGACTAATAAAGGTGTCCCTATGCCTCCAAGGTGCCTCTTCTCAGTCAATGCTGGTGTGTTGGCACGGTGCATCCTGCATGTCTGGCATGGTATTCCCTGATTGTGGCTATGTGTCAATGTGTCGAGTGGCAAGATGCAAGCTGTGTGTGTGTGCTGAGACTGTGTATTGGGCATGATGTCCATGACTGTGTGGGTATTGTGACATGTGCCATCCCCATGCATCCAACGTTGTCCATGACCCCATTCTCTGCATCCACCGGACTCAAGCTTGCAGGACATGGTTCTGCCACCTGTCTACACATACCTGGGTGCCCCCCAGGACACGGGCCAGGATCCCTGACCTCTGCGCATGACTGTTGCTGTACTCAATGTGTCTGTCAGCACGGTTGTTCGGCCACCCCCTCAGCTGGTTCTGACCATCACGGGTGTGTATGGTGCTCCATGTCTGTCTTGCCTAATAAACTGTGACCCATGTGTCCTGTGCCAGACTCAGGCCCCAGGGTGTGGATGGTTGAAGTGAACAGATGACTCAGGCATGTTTAGACTGTACAAGACACATGTTAGGTAATAATGCTACCAGCAGGCATCTACTCTTAATAGTGTGATTTATTATTGGGGGGGGGGACACAAAGTGAGGGGCTTTCCGGGATTAGGGAATCCAAAGTTCAGTAGGGGAGTTGGTGTCCTTGCCATTGGAAATCCTCAGAGTCCATGCCACAGTCTTTGTCAACATTGGTCAGCCAGTGACCAGCAGGGCCATGTGGCAGAGAATGTCTCTTGATGCTGTGATGCTGTTGCTCCAGTGGGCCAGGTGCCAGGCCAGGTGTCCTGGGAGATGGTGATGTAGCAGCCACCCTCACGGTCCTTTCCGTGGACGACCCGGCTTCCTGCGGGGAACCTCAGCAGCAGGCCGTGACGACGTCTGGGATGCTCCGTCGGATGTTTCCTCCTCCTCCTCATGATCCCTGATCCCTCCCTGTGGGTGGTGATGTTCTCCGCCTTCTGGCACAGGGAGGGTCGGCCATGGTGTCGGCCATCCGACGGAGTTCAGCGTGAATCCCCTGGGACGCCGTCACTTGCTCAGCCTGTCTGTCCTCCATCCTCCGTTGGTGTACCTGTAGACAGGCTATTAGCTCCGCATGTTGCTGGGCCTGCTGGACCTTGATCCCCTCGAGGACGGACACAACCTGGGCCATGCCCGTGGTGTCCTGCCGGTATGAGTCCAGGATGTTACGGACATGGGAAAATACCGGATCCCCAGCCAACTGGTCAGGCTCGCGCCTCCGCCGTCCTCCACTCCCACCACCCCTGCCCACTTGCGTCTGGCCTGCACTTGTGGGAACATCGGGTCTCCGGGACCCCTGAGGGGTGGCATTGGCGTTGTCGCCTGCCTCCTCCTGGGTGCCCGGGACACCGTGTCCCTCCTGGCGAGCCTGGCTGCATTGTGGTGTTGGGGCAGGGATCCTGGGTGTCTCCTGGGATGTGGCAGGAGTGGGGGTGGTGGTTGGCACGGTTGTACCTGACGCAGGTGCTGCAGGTGGTTGTACACCAGAGGGGCCAGGTCGGTCGGGGTCGTCCGCAGAGTGGTGAGAGTGGTCGCTGCCGGTGGGATCGGTCTCCTGCAGATCCGGGTCCTGTGAGTGTTCCCCCCCAGTGTTGGGGGGTGCAGCACGACGTTGACCTGTGTGTGAGAGAGAAAATGTTAATTTTGATCCATGCAACATCCATGTTTCATCCGTTACAAAGTTGGCACATTTCCTCTTGGAATTAGGATCTGTCTTGCATTCCACTCACAGTGCACTTGTGCATGGGTGTGTCCCTTGGGCACCAATTTGGCCCCTTTAACTATGTGTGGCACAGTCTTACTTGCTGCGTCAAGTGTGACTGCAGTCAGCAGTGGAGTGTGCATGTGTGGCGAGCCATGCATTTGCGCCTTCCTTGTAGCACTGTACATGTGCACATGGAGTGGATCCACACACTTATATGATGCAGGTGGCTGTCCTTGTGCTCGTGTACAGGTTGTGACATGGCCCTGCGTTTTGCCATGATGAAGAGGGGGGGTTCTGGCACTGGCCACCCTTGTCTACATGCACACAGTCCACCTGCTGACGAGCAGACATTCCCACACACCAAAGGACTGATTTGCTCTCCCTGTGTCTCCCTCCTTCTCTGTCCCCCTCTCCCTCCCTCTCTGTCCCCCTCTCCCTCCCTCTGTGTGTCAGCCTCCTCCCTCTGTCCATCTTCCTGTGTCTCCCTCCCTCTCTGTCCCCCTCTCCCTCCCTCTCTGTCCCCCTCTCCCTCCCTCTGTGTGTCAGCCTCCTCCCTCTGTCCGTCTCCCTCCCTCTCAGTCCCCCTCTCCCTCCCTCTGTGTCCCCCTCTCCCTCCCTCCGTGTGTCACCCTCTGTCACCTTGGCCCAGCTTCCTGGGCACACACTGTTAGCAGATCTTTGAGTGGCCCTTGGCCTGTTGATGTGAGTTTGTTTCTGATCTGCAGGCACCCATTTTGTCTGCTGTGTGTCTGTGCGCTGCTGCTGTGGTGGTGTGTGCTGCCACTCTTTCACAATGTTGGCTGTTCATTAGCTGCTGTCATGTGCAAAACAGTGCCTTCACCCCCATGTGTTGATGCAAGGCGTCCGCCATTTGCTGGCAAGTCATTCCTGTGTTGGGACACAGTGTTTGTCTGGCTGTGACCTAGGCCATATGGGCAGAGGCATTGTTGTCTGCTTTGGAGTCGCACTATGTGATTCTTGGTGCCCAGCCTCCCGCCATCCGGGTTACCGTGTCATGTGTTGTTGTCTTCTGTGGCCTGTGACTTGACATTGTCCAGCTGGGTGCATGGGGCATGGTGGCAGCAGTGGCATGTGCCTGCTCATGGAGTGTGGTTGAGTCATGCGATGGCTTGTGGTGGTTGCGTGCCTGTTATTAATTTTGGTTGTGGTTGCAGTTCCCCCCATGTGAGGTGCGTTGTTTGTGTACTCACCCGGGTCTCGGAGTCCTTCTACTCCTTCAACTGCCTCCACCGGCAGTATGGCCATCACCCTCTCCTCCCAGGGATGGTACTGTACGGCTCTGCGGGAGGGCCCTCCTCCGGTGGCGTTGGCCTGGTCGTGTTCCTCCTGCCTCTTGGCTCTGACCCTCCTCCGCAGATCGTACCACCTGTTCTGGCAATCCTGCTTGGTCCTCCTGGTGTCCGCAACAGCATTCACAGCATCGACGATGGTCTGCCACATGGCTGTTTTGGCTGCCTGGCTGGTGCTTCTGACCAATGTTCCAAAGATCTGTGGCTCGACTCTGAGGATTTGATCAACAAGGACCTCCAACTCTCGGTGACTGAACTTTGGATTCTTGGTAGTGGGCATGGTGAGGGGTGTGGGTGGGGATGGTGTGGGTGTGGGGGGTGTGTGGATGTTGGGGGGGGATGTGGATGGTTGTGTGTGTGTGTGAATGTGATGAGAGGGTGTTTGTGAGGGTGGTCGTGTGAAGGTGTGCAAGTGTAAGATGTGGTGTAGCTTGTAGTCTGGTTCTGTGGTGTCTGGCAGCAGTGAGTCTGTTGCAAAGGCTCATGGTTTGTGTGTGTGGGCCCTTTTCATTGGTCCATGGGTGGGTGTGGCAGTGTTTGAATTTTGGGTGGGTGTGTTATAAGGAGTGGTGGTGTATTGGGCCTCTGTTTGTTTTTGACAGTTGCAGGTCAGTGATTGTGTTATTTTAGTGGTTGTTGGCCATGTTTAGTGGCTGTGTGCCTTTCGAATGGTGTATTCTTGTGTTGTTTTGTTTTGTCCTTGTTGTGTACGTGCGTTTTGAGCGTGTGTACGGTGTGTACATGGGCCATTTGGTTGTACGATTATGTCCTTGTGTGTGGCTTTGTACGACTCGTACATGCGGTTGTGATGTTGGGGCATGGGGTGCGCTCCGTACTTAGGAGGTTGTGTTGGGGGTGCGCCAGGAACGTACTGGGGTGTAGGTACACGGGGGGTATGACACGTACTGGGGTGGGGGTGTGGCTCGAACGTACTGGGGTGTAGGTACACGGGGGGTACGACACGTACTGGGGTGGGGGTGGGGCTCGAACGTACTGGGGTGTAGGTTCACGGTGGTACGACACGTACTGGGGTGGGGGTACGACTGGAACGTACTGGGGTGTACATGGACGGTGGTACGACACGTACAGGGGTGGGGGGGGTGTACATTGACGGTGGTACGACACGTACTGGGGTGGGGGGGTGTACATTGACGGTGGTACGACACGTACTGGGGTGGGGGTACGACTCGAACGTACTGGGGTGTAGGTTCACGGTGGTACGACACGTCCAGGGGTGGGGGTACGACTGGAACGTACTGGGGTGTACATGGACGGTGGTACGACAGGTACAGGGGTGGGGGGTGTACATTGACGGTGGTACGACACGTACTGGGGTGGGGGGGTGTACATTGACGGTGGTACGACACGTACTGGGGTGGGGGTACGACTGGAACGTACTGGGGTGTGGGTAGACGGGGCTATGACACGTACTGGGGTGGGGGTGTGGCTCGAACGTACTGGGGTGTAGGTTCACGGTGGTACGACACGTCCAGGGGTGGGGGTACGACTGGAACGTACTGGGGTGTAGGTACACGGGGGGTATGACACGTACTGGGGTGGGGGTGGGGCTCGAACGTACTGGGGTGTAGGTTCACGGTGGTACGACACGTACTGGGGTGGGGGTACGACTGGAACGTACTGGGGTGTGGGTAGACGGGGCTATGACACGTACTGGGGTGGGGGTGGGGCTCGAACGTACTGGGGTGTAGGTTCACGGTGGTATGACACGTACTGGGGTGGGGGTACGACTGGAACGTACTGGGGTGTACATTGACGGTGGTACGACACGTACTGGGGTGGGGGTACGACTCGAACGTACTGGGGTGTAGGTTCACGGTGGTACGACACGTCCAGGGGTGGGGGTACGACTGGAACGTACTGGGGTGTGGGTAGACGGGGCTATGACACGTACTGGGGTGGGGGTGTGGCTCGAACGTACTGGGGTGTAGGTACACGGGGTACGACACGTCCAGGGGTGGGGGTATGACTGGAACGTACTGGGGTGTGGGTAGACGGGGCTATGACACGTACTGGGGTGGGGGTGTGGCTCGAACGTACTGGGGTGTAGGTACACGGGGGTATGACACGTACTGGGGTGGGGGTACGACTGGAACGTACTGGGGTGTGGGTAGACGGGGCTATGACACGTACTGGGGTGGGGGTGTGGCTCGAACGTACTGAGGTGTAGGTACACGGGGGTACGACACGTACTGGGGTGGGGGTACGACTGGAACGTACTGGGGTGTAGGTAGACGGGGCTATGACACGTACTGGGGTGGGGGTTCGACTGGAACGTACTGGGGTGTACCTAGACGGGTGGGGGTATACATATACGGGGGTACGTGTCGGACGTACGGGGGCTGGGGGGAGTGTTGGGCGCGTATGCGGGCACATGTCTCCATGGTTGCTGTAGGAGTTCGGTGCGGACGGTGTTTTTTCCATACGGTTGTAACCTCGGACGCACGGGATGGATCGTGATTCCTCGGTCGGACTTGGATTTTCACGTTTGTAAGGTGAATCGTCCGAGGACGTGTCGGACACATTTTCCGACCCGAGGACGTGTGGGGAATGATTCCCAGTGCGGTTCGTATGGACTTTTTACCATGCGAATCGTGATTGCCAGTTCGTACGGCACTTGTACGATTCGTACGGTAAAAAGACCCGATACGAGTCGCACGGGGGAATTTTTTACCGGATCGTGATCGGCACCATAGTCTTTAAAGCTACCAAAAAGATTTGCTACAGACCTAATCACAAGTGCTCTGTTAAATTGTGATCCCTGTGCAATGGAAAGCAATCATATGTTGGTCAATGTTTATTGCACTGGTTACTAATCAGGTGTGATAAATATAACACCTCTGTTTAATTTTTGCAGGTCAAACCTGCTATACGTTTGGAGCAGCATAATTTAGGCTCTACCCCTAACTGTGTGCCTTTACATTATTAATGTAAAGCGAAGCACTATAAATGTATTACTGATGTATATTCACTATAGAAGCTAGAGATTTATATACATGTGTGTTCTAATTCTTAGCTTAACATGAAGATCTGGTGACAATTTAGGAGCTATGTATGCTCCTGGAACTTTTTGGTCTTAGTAAATGTGCACACTGCTAGACGGTATGGCAGATCCCTTTTGACTTTTGAGGGGTACAGACTTCTCTGCTTCCCTTTGTCCTTCTAAGTGTGTGGCTTGATGCTAAACACAAATTTTCCTTTTCAGAAGACTTCTACTGGAGTCTTCACTATGTCCACACCTTCTTTCCTTTATTTCAGATTCCTTTGAGGCTCTCTATTATAAACCAGTCCATGTTTAGCATAGAGCCTGGATTAGATGACCCTTAAATCTGTTCATTTTTAGAAAGGAGGATCTGAAGGTTTTTTTAAGTAATGTCAATTCCTGTTTCTTAGTATCTGTATTGCTATGATTGTATTCTTTGTATGCCTTATGCTACTGAGACTTAACTTATTACATTGTTTCAGCTTGCTGGTTATGATTCTGTATCTTTATAATGTGATCTTGATATGCACCTATATTGTATTTATTACCAAAGTGTAATAAACCCTCTAAACTTTTCATAAAGATTACTGGTGCTCATTGTGTGGCCACATTAGTTACACAGAAAGTTAAATTTTAAATATGTGGCTTACTCTCCTTGCCTCTCAGTCAACTAAAAAGATCCATTGGATGAAGACTGGCCTCCGCTTCCATGCGCGCCCTCACATTAATGAGTGAAAAATACATAGTAATTACTGGGGCATGCAGATTTTGGTGCAGTAACACCATTATATATGCAGGTTATTCCCCTTTTGTTGCCCATTGTTGAGCAAATAAACTCGAAATAAGTCCTATTTATCACATCCAATGTACTCCAAACAACAAGGTCCTGGATATTATAAGGTGCAATAAATAAGGACTACTCCTTCGGGGCATTTGTAATCAGGTCCCAAGTTTTTCTACTATACCACTAGAAAGTTTTGAAACCTGTATCCGGTTTTGTTGGTTGTATACATACACAATGCTAGCATAGTTAACAAAATATGTTAAGAAGACAGTGACATGTTGATGCATGTTAAGAAATGTTGTCTATGTGATAGGTTGTCGAACACACAGCCATTTGCAAATACTGAGCTCTATACTAAAAAGAACTGTCCATTCATGCCTTTTAATCAATCTATTTGTTATCTAACGTTTATGACTCCCTGTCACGTCTCTGTTTTGTTCTCAATTCAATATTTAAATATATACCTGTTGGATAGTCCTAAAAGTATAAATAAATAGAGCCAGTTTTAACTTTACATTTACTTTCTGAGTCTAAATAGCAAAATATCAACAATATAATGTTCTGATTAAAAAAATAATCGCTTTCTGAAGGAACATTTGTCAGGAGAAGTCAAATGTTTAGTTGCAAGGTTTAGTAGAACTTGAAGCAAGATTAAGTTAAAACCGAAGAGTAGCCAAACAGCTAAATGCTTAGGGGGTGTCTCAAAAGAAGGTCAGGCGCACTGAGTGTGTAATAAGCGGGAGGGAATGGCGCAGCCATTACCTTTCCTCTGACAGGAGAGCGGCCCACTGACCTGGCACGGTGGCAAATGGAGAGGAAAAGACTGCGCTGAGATGTAAATCCCCCGCACCGGTCCCTCATGAATATCTTGTCTCCTGGACGCCAGGCAGTGACCTGAAAAACAAGGTCCCTCCCCAATCAGATTGACAGGCAGAGCTGGTTTCCTGTTCGAAATGCTGCTAGGTGTGTAAAGAAATTATGATTCCCAGGGAAAAAATGAGATGTCACACAGAGCAAAATATTACTCTCAAATGGTATTCTGCGGTGCGTTTGAATGGCAGCTGTTAAAAATTCAATTGTGTGTATGACATACGGGAGCCCGGGAGGGACAGTCTCTCAGGCGGACATTTCTCCTCTCATCTTCATCTTTTGTGTCTAATAAAATGGCGAGGAAATGGTCTTCGCCAACAGCTTCAATTGTTTTTCATTTACATACTGACAGCATTTCTAAAGGGGTTCCAGAGATCAGTAAAATTAGGATAATTAAATGAGAAAGCGCAAGGCGAGAGCTTGAAATTATGTGAGGTTAACGACAAAGAATTCACACGAACACGTGCATGCACAGAAGTACCAGAAAAGACATGATTGAAAATAAATTGTATCGACATTGAAAAACATAGCAACATTGTTTTGATTGGCATATCAGCGAACATTGACAAATAGAATGGCCAATACATTACTTGAAAGGAGTAGCATCAGTTGACTTTAGAGGACAGCTGGTTGTAGTAACAACAAAGGTCATTTAATTTCATGGGCGAACTGATCCCAGATGTGTTTAGATCTAACAGATAATGATGAAGGTGTTGTCTGAACAACACAAACTGTCCCACTTACTTGGTGCGGGTCGAATGCTTCTCAGTATGTTTTTTATAACTGTGCACATGTGTAAATAACACTGATGGAAATGGCTATTTTTGCAGGGTCACCTCCAAAACGTTTTATCTTCCTCCTCTTTTCGCTGAATTTGTTTTTTTTGGCCTTGGGACTCTTTGCACTTTACCAGTGCTAACGTACATGTGCTGTCCACTATAAACATGGTAATATTTGTCTCATGCCCATCTGGAATATTTAATTTACTTGTTAGTCCCTAGTACAGAGCACTACATATGCCAAGGGCCTGTAAATGAAATGCTACTAGTAACCTGCAGCATTGATTGTGCAACCCACTTAAGTAGCCCTTTAAACATGTGTCAGGACTGCCATTGAGGAACTTGTGTCTGCAGTGCAGGCTGTCATTTCCACCTTGCATAATAAACCATTTGCCAAGCCCAAACCTTCCTTTTAATAAATGTACGTCACCCCTAGGGTAGGCCGTGGATAGCCCAGAGGGCAGGGTGCAATGTATTTAAAAAGCAGGACATGTACTTTTAAGTTTTACATGTCCTAGTGATTAAAATCTCTTAAATTCACTTTTCACTACTGCAAGGACTACCTCTTTCACAGGGTAACACTTGAGTTAGTTACCTTATTACATTTAATAAGCTATAATTTCCAAGTGGGAATAGGTAATCAGTTCATGTTTGGGTCTGTGGAATTGTAATGAAAAGTCCTAACCTATGTTGAAGTGAGAGTTTAAATTACAATTTTGAAAAAGCCACTTTTACAAAGGTGGCATTTTCCTGCCTTAGCCATGTGATGCCTGCAACCTACCTCTGGATCACATGACTGTGTGTTGTTGACAGTTGGGCTTTGAGTATTCCTCCAAGACATCCACACACAATAGGGAGCTTAGGTGTTCCTGGATGGGCCATCAGTGGTAAGATGGGAAGGAGAAGCTGGGCTTAGCCCCACTTACACAAGAATAGGCAATGTCCTGGCTTCACACAAAGGGCTGCATACACCTTGTCGCAAGTGTGGAGCCAGGGCCAGGAAGGGAGGGTACCTGTGAACTTCAAAGGCCTCCTTCTAGAAGTTTCTCCCCACTTCAAAGGCACAACTGGGTTAAAATATTGAACATAGGATACCAAGGGCCTCATTTACAAGAACTGACGCATGACGTAAGCAATGTGTCAAAATGACTTGCGATTCCCTATGTCATTTTTAACCGTCATGGATGCGCCATATTTACGGTATGGCACACCATGGCATAAGGATCAGGCTGCATAGAAAAAAATGACACTGTCGATGGCGTCTTGTCCCAACCGAAACGGATGCATCAGGAGCAAAAGTAATATAAGGCTGGTTTGCCGCATGAAAAGTGATGTAACTATCCCAGCGTAAATTTTCAGTGCATCAAGCATCAGAATACAAGTACAAAGTGATGCTTTGTGAAAAAATAACATTAGCCCACTTTACAGAACGCAGCCTTGGAGTGGGGAGAACAGAGCAGCAGCCAGGACAACAACTCAAACAACCCGAGCATCAGCCAGGATATCCAGACAGGCTCCGAGGGGAAAAGGAAGAGGAAGTGCAACTTCTTTAAGGAGGAGAATTAATTCTTGATCACTGAGGTGACAGAGCACCAACACCAGCTGTTTGTCCCTCAAAATTGCCATTAGGAAAGAAAGAGGCCATATGGCTGTCCATGGTGGCCAAGATCAACAGTGTGGGACAAGCCAAGAGGACTATCACCAACTGCAAGAAATGCTGGCATGACTATAATCGCAGGACGAAGGAGAAATTGGCCAACAACCTGAAGGCAGCCATGCAGACCGACAGTAGCGGTTGCTACCGACCAGGTGGGGTGGGGGGGCTGGGGGACGGACAGAGGGAGGGGGGAAATAATTTTTTTAAAAACACATACCTTTTTACCACTGACTGTCGCCTCTTCGATCTCTATCCTCCTCTCTCCACGGCAGGAAGCACACAGCCTCCCAGATTCCCGTGGCTAATCACAATGCTTCCTTAGCAGCATTGTGATTGGTCTGAGTGCCATGGTTTGGTGCTCAGACAGGGGCTGGCAGGCTGTGCATGTTCTCCACACAAGCTGTAATGCAGCCTGGGTGGAGAACATGCAGAGTGTGCATGATGGTTTAGCGGGCCAGAGACAGACAGCCAAATTGTCATGCGCACTTTAGGCGCTGTCCCCCTGCGATGTGCGGGGAGCCCAGCCATGCCCACCGGGCTTCAGCTGCAAGCTGAATACAAAAAAAAAAAATAATAATAACAAATGGTACTATCATTTTATTTTTTGTATTCAGCTTGCTGCTGAAGTAGTGGAGCGATGCTCCTCCGCCTTAGCAGAGGAGCTGCCACTGCAGAGCGAGGTGGAAGCCCAATGCCACAGGAGGAGCTGGATGACTTGGAGGAGTGGGCGACAACTCCCATCCCAGTGGAGTTGGTGGCAGGACTTCAGAGACAAGACCTACGGGGTAAGTCGGCACAATGGGCAATGTGGGCAAGAAGGTCATGTTGTGGAGCGAGCCAGGCACCAGTGCTACACAGCACTGTGTGCAGGGCAAAGGGCAGGAATTTGGGTCATATATAATTAAACATGACATAAGTGTAATTCACACTGCCCAGTTACTTGTGCACAGCTCTGTCCAGCTCCGTCACCTTTCTCTCTGCCAAGTGTGAATTGCAGCACCAGTCCAGGTAAACCTTTATATACTTCCACTTGTACTGGAATGTATAAGATAACTCACCAGAACTACAAGTCCCACAATACAAAGAAAAAATCATGGAAGGGAACAACTCATCATGCATGGACACATTAACCCTGTCCAAACTGACTGTTATGATGCAGGTCACCTAGCACTATGAGGCCACTGTGTCTAACATCGGCCCATGCAAACAAATATAGACTCTAAAGAAATAGAATAGAATGGGCTTGTCGGAGGAGAAACTGCATACCTGAGAGGGGGTAATGTGAAGGAATAACACATAGGAATATGCCAAGAGTCACATGTATAGTAAACTGCATGAAACTACATTGCACGCAGCTTATCCTGACATGCGGGGTGAGAGCACACAGGTATGAGCTCCCATGGTAGGGACCTGTCAAACTCCTCTCATTAACTAAATCAGGCTGGGTGTGGGGCTGAATGCAAGAGATACACACCAGAGGACCATGTGTGTTGAAACAAAAGATGGTGTGTGGCCTTGGTGGGCCACTGGCAGTGCAGTGCATTGAAGGTGATGCCTGACCACATTGAACTGCCACTGTGTTTGAATAGGGAGACATAACATAGCAAGAAGGAGAGAAGGGATGTGTGTACTGGATGTTAACCCGACCAAGACACATGCACTGCTGTGTCTGACAGTCTCACACTTGTGTCACAGCTGGGAAGGGAGGACAGAGAAGAGACCATTGTAGAACCACATCCTACATGTGAAGTCAACCTGGGTGAAGATGTAACATGTGGCAAAAGGGAGTCTAAAGGCAAAATGTCTCACCATGCCACAGATGTTGAAGTCGTACGATGTGAAACAGGGATCTGTCAAGGTATAGGATGAACTGGTCTGTCACCACAAAGGGCAGGAGTCCGGGGTGGTTGGAGGCTGAGATGAATGGGCCTAGTTGTGTGGCGAACCTGGCTAGGTACATGCCACCATGTCAAGCACTACTATCATGTGTGCTATAGCTATTCCCGTTGGATATGGTCACACATATTGTTGGTGTCATAGGCACATGGAAATCAACGTACTATCTGGTTTCTATCTATGTGTGGCAGTAAGTTGAGTGCCAGGCCCAAAACCAGGATTGCCAGCGAAGGCACATACACATACAAGTGAGGTGGCCCGATAAAAAGAATGGGTAAAACTCGGCAGATTACCTACTCTGTCGAGTTACTACATGGTGCCCGTTGTCCACAAATATGTAACAAACTGTGTGTGCTATGAAATCACATGAGTATACACAAAAAGGAAAACCATGGTGAGCACATGCCCTCACACATTCCTGTAATTTAGCAAGGTTGGAAGCTGCGTAGAGGTGTGCAGGATATGTGTGAAAAACTGAATCAGTGGCCACATAAAATCACAATGCGCATGCAAGACAGCACAACAAGGTAGAGTGCTGTGGTGTACTGTGTGAAAGGCAGGCAGCAGGAACATAAGTAACTCATGAGCAAAGCCACTTCACCTTCACAGGAGCAGAGTACTGGTCACAGGGAATGCAGGCACCCTGAGGACTAGGTGCATTATGCACAGTAGTGGTGTCAAGACGTCAACACACAATCAGTATAGGCATTATGAAAAAGAAAACGCATAACCAAGGTAGAAGTGGACTGTACCTCATTTCACATATGCAGGAATGGCAGGGCCAGCGAGCTGTGTAAATGTCTTGCAACGTGTGTCAATACACAACAGGTCAGCCCTGTTGTGTGAACAATGCTGAGATACTGCCATCTGAAATGCAACTATACTGGACGAGTGTGACTGTTCTCTGAGAGATGAGAAAGTAGTCCAGTCTGGAGAGCATGCCTTGGACCGGGGAAGTGAAAGTATACTCTGTGTCCATTGGGTGACTAAGGCGCCAGTGATCTACTAGTCCATTGTCCGAGATCACGTCACTCATCAGGGCCCTATCAGCATCATTGCCTCTGCCTAAAGGTACCGTTCTGTCCAGGACTGGGTCTCATGTAAGGTTCCAGTCCCCACCATTTATATATTGCGAGGCTACTATCTCCATTAAGTATCTCTTGTAAAGGTGCACTTTTGGACTGAAGGTAAGAATTTACTCTTTTCCTTTTGATGTAAAGCGTGAGACCATTAACATTTCAGGAGAGGGCACGCAGCGGATGGGAGGCACACATATCTGGGACAGGTGTAGTAGACTGTATCGCTCAACCCTCATGTGGTGTTACCAAGATAATGTTAAATAATCAAGTGAAATTAGGAGTGGTGTGATAGGGGGCTATTCTTTAAGCTATGTTAAAATATTCTGTGGTAGTTGGGAAGATGGTGCCAATAATTATGAGTAGAAGCAATACAGCAAGGGTGGGAATGGGGTAGGTCTTATTGGAGATACAAGGGAGGGGTAGGAATAGATGGGAACAACAGATGCCAGGATGGGGGGGAGGGAGTGGGTTGGAAAGGTGAGTGGTCACACAAGCGGGAGAAGGAGGGGGGTGTGGATGTATCCCCGGGAACGCAGGGGGCGGGCGCTTAGGGACACCAGTCGATGTGAAAGGGAGAGTGAGTACCAGTGTCTAGGGTGAAGATACCAGGGGGGTAAATGTAAGTATTGAAGTGAAAATGGGGGAGAAGAAAGCAGAGGTGGCTGCTGCTAAAAATGCAGTGCTGGGAACACTTATCTGTATACCGCGGGTCTAAGCTTGTGAAGACAGCACCTTGAGGGGGCCCCATCTGGCCGGCAGGGCTTTGATAAAGGTCGGTTAATGAGCTAGCGGGGATGGGCAGGGTGAGCAGGGTGGGTGGGAGGCTCAGAGTGTCTGTTCGGGTTCCATTGGTGGGGGGCAGGACTGATGAAGTCTCAACTGTCATCTGGGAAACGGGGGAAGGCAGCCACAGTCCTAGAGGTACGGTAGTGTGGAGAGGCAGTTAGCTTCCTAGCCCTCCAGTGTTGCAGATCCCTGAGGTAGTAGGCAGATGTGGACGGTCCAGGTTGCTGACAATAGGGGGTGGGGCCAGGGTGCATCAGCTGGGAGTAGGTGGTGGTTATAGATGCACCTAGAGAGGTGGGAAGGCGGAAGAGTTGGTGCATGTGGGTGAAGGGGTGGCCCGTTGGCACCCTTTGTCTTTTAGCTGCAGGCCCATCATGCTGGTGGGATGAGTGATAGTATCTCATGAGAAAAGGGATGGGGGGGTTTATGGCAGGAAGCATATAATATATAAACAAACAAAGTTACAATGATAACAATAATAACTATAACAGGAATATTTATTGGCAGTGCAGTTAGTTATAAAAGTGTTCAAGACTGGTGGTGTGATACTCAGCCATCTGTGGGCGTTGTTCCTTCAGCTTTGCATTGGTGAATCTGGTCGTACCAACTGTGGGACAGCAGCCCGAGTCTCTAGGCAATCACTTCATTGTGGCACTGGGTTTTAGAGGGGAGTGAGACTTGTCCCTGTCCTGGTCTTGGGTGAGGGCAGCTACTGAATGGAGGGCATGCACTCTGTCTCCATGGGTGTGGGCTGCTCTCTCAGGGTCTCTGCCTCGATGTTGGGACCCACTGTTGGTTCAGCACCATCCACCGAAGGTGGAGGTGCTGTGTTGTGGGTCGTCTCAGCTTACGAGCAAGAGGTGTCCATGTTCTAATTTGAGAACTGTCCAAGGAAAGGCGCAGGTCCTCCATGTCATAAAATTCTTTGGAGATGACGCACTTGGTGATCCGGAACTGTGCAGGTTCAAAGAGGCCGTACTTCATATCCATTTGATGCAAGCGGGGTGGAAGGGATAGAAACGCCTTGTGGCAGTCATTCGTTTCTTTGGAAAAATCCACTGCCATGTGTATTTTGTGACCCTCGTATGTGAGCGGTCCTTAAAAGAGTGCCATGGAGAGTGGATGTCAAGCTTGCTCATGGTGCAAAAAACAGGCAATAAGAGGTCAGGGACGGACTGTGGGATCTTTGCATCAAGGCCCAATGCGGCGAGCACAATGCATCTCTAGCGGAGGCTCAAAGGAGATGCCCGTGTGTTTTGGGAGGGTGTCATTGAGGAAGACTGTGACGTTAGGGCCCTCTATCGCTTCCAGAAATCTGAGAGAATGGACATCGTCCCTTCTGCTGCGATCCTCCAGGTCGATCAGCTTACTGTGGAGGAAGAGAAGCTCCCAGTCTCTGTCCAGCACGTTGTCCAGGTAGTCCTCAATTACTGTCACTATCTGGTCCTGCTGATTTACCCTGGTCTGGTATCCTGCAATATCTAGCCGTATCGACTTTGTTTCCTCCCTTAAGGTAGCTTTGTTAGCGTCCATACCTTTTAGGTGGCCGCCCACAGCCGATATTTCCTGTAGAATGCGTTCCTGGGTGGTTTCCGAGGAGGACGGGGCAAGGCATTTGTGGTGGTGATGGGCCCTTTCAGTGAAGCCATGGTGAGTGGCTGTTTATTTATTTATTTATTTGAGATTTATAATGCGCATGGCTGCCACAGCAACGAGGCGTCCCAGCGCAGCAAAAGAACCAGAAACAAGAACTAGAGCAGGTCACGGCAGCTAAATGGTAGCAAGGGGGAAGAGCCAGGTCTTCAAAGCCTTACGGAAGACCAGGTGGTTAGAAATAGTTCTAGTGGATGTCGGAAGTGAATTCCACAGTTTGGCTGCCAAGTATCGAAATGAACGGCCCCCTGCCCTGGCCCTCCACACTCGAGGAGCGCAGACCAAAATTTGTTCAGCAGATCGTAGTGAGCGCCCAGGTACATAAGCCTCCAACAGGTGTAGGAGGCCCGGCTCGGCCTGTTTGGCTAGAATCTTATGTGAGATGCACAGTGCTTTAAACTGTATCCACTTATCCAGCGGCAGCCAGTGAAGTTTGGAAAGCACCTGGGCGACTGAACAATGCTTGGGTAATGAGACCAGGATCCGCGTGGCTACGTTATGGACCATCTGGAGGCGGTTTACGCTAGCCCTGGGAGCTCCCAAATATAGACAATTACCGTAATCTAATCTAGAAAGAACAGACGCCTGGATGATAGTCGCACCGGAGGAGGAAAAAACCCGAGCAATGCCTTAAGA
This sequence comes from Triturus cristatus, assembly GCF_964204655.1. Classification (NCBI taxonomy): domain Eukaryota; kingdom Metazoa; phylum Chordata; class Amphibia; order Caudata; family Salamandridae; genus Triturus; species Triturus cristatus. Next base: position 341,838,606 of record NC_140581.1, on the reverse strand, counting down.
CCCCGCAGGAGTCCAAAACAGACCCCAGCAACGGCTTTTGTTTGTTTCTCAAATGTCAGTCCTCGGTCAAACCATACCCCAAGATTTTTTACAGTGTCCCGAGGGACTGGGGCAGGTTTTAAACGGTCCGGCCAATGAAGATCAGTCCATAGCTCCCTGTCCTTCCCGAATAGCAGGATTTCTGATTTTCCAGAGTTCAGTTGTAGACAATTCACTGCCATCCAGTCAGAAATAGCCAATAGATCGTCCTTGAAATTATCTAGATTGATGGTACATTTCCTAGAAAAGGCTATCATCAATTGGGTATCATCAGCATAGGATACCAACGAAAGCCCCCTTCCCTTAGCCAGCTCCGCCAACGGGCTGACGTATAGATTAAATAATAATGGGCTCAATATAGAGCCCTGTGGTACCCCCTGGTGTAGTTCAAACTCCTGTGAGGCAAAGGGAGGTGCCGAGACCTGAAAAGATCTTTCTGATAGAAATGATTTAATCCAGGCCAGGGCTAAGTCCCTAACCCCAATGTCTTGCAGACGTTTCAGGAGTATTTTATGAGATACCGTATCGAAAGTGGCACTTAAGTCCAAAAGGACCAAGGCCGCTGAATCCCCTACATCTAAATGACTCTTAATTGTTTCCGACACAACCAAAAGCGCCGATTCCGTACTGTGCCGGGACCAGAAGCCGTGTTGTGTGGAGTCAAATATGGCATATTGTTCAACAACGCCAGCCAGGATAGAGTTAACATGCGCCTCCGTCACTTTAGCCAGAAAGGGTAACTGAGAGATGGGACGATAGTTAATCGGTTCGGCAGAGTCTAAAGAGGGATTTTTCAACAAGGGGACGACTTTAGCATGTTTCCAAGCCCGTGGGACTGATGCCGTTGACAATGACCGATTAATCACATCCAAACAAACCCCTGAGATGGAAGAGTAGAGCTGGTGGAAGGGAGTGGGAGTCACTGGGTCTGCTGGGGAGCCCGATTTAATTTTTGAGCATAAAGCCACAAACTCCAAAGGCGTGATGGAAGGAAATGCCACCAGACTACGACTTTCCCCAATCTCGCCCCCAGTCGGGTCCGCCTCCACAGACAGGGAGGCTACTTGCGGGAGTCCCTGATAGATCTGTTCCACCTTATTAATAAAGTGCAGGGCTAGCTCATTGCATTGATGATTGGAGGCAACTGGAGAGGCCCTATTGCCGCCTGGATTCTTAATATCGCCCAGTAAAGAAAAGATAGTCTTAGCTGGGTTAGAGCTGCCGAGCATTTTACTGGCAACAAAGTCCGCCCACGCTTTACGGATACCCTTATGGTATGACTTAAGTGCCGTTCGATATTCCCGTCGCAGAATAGGTGCGTCTCCAGACGCGCTCCAACTGTTTACAGCCCTTCTTGGCTAGGGCGAGGGTGTCGTTAAACCATGGATTGGATGGCCCACGACCTTTCCTTCCCCATTTAGAAGGAATGTGATTATCCAGGCCAGCCGTCAACCAATCATGATAGCACTGGTACGCTGCATCCACGCACAAGGGTTACTGAGGTTGATGGCTAGATAACCAAGCAGAGAGAACCTCAGGGTTAAACCTGCGCCAGGCGCGTTTCAGTGTTTTAGTAGGGCAACTAAAATCAGCCTTAGTCTGAAGTAGCAGGGAAAAGGGGACCAAGAAATGGTCGGTCCAGGCCTGTGGGATTGGGGTGCACATTATAATCTGAGGAAGGTTAGAAATAACGGGATCCAACAGATGACCAGCTGCATGAGTGGCCTCAAGCACATGCTGTCTTAATTGGAAGGCTTCTAGGTCTGCCAGAAGACTGACGATCTCCACTTTTTCAATGTTCTCAAAATGGAGGTTGAGAACACCCAGAATGGTAAAATTGGCTGCCTTACTGGCAAAGTGACCCACTTTGTTTAATAGGTCTTCCCTAAAGCTCTTTGCTGGTCCGTGAGGCCTATAAATCAGGAGACCAGTTAGTGAAAAGTTATGTTTTAGCCCGATTTTGAACGCGGCAGATTCACAGCCCACTATAGGTTCGCTTTCCAGACTAACCCTATATGCCTCCTTAACTACCATAGCCACCCCACCCCCTCTCCCCCCCAGCCGATTCAGCGTTTTCAACACGTAGCCGGGCGGGAGAGCCAGCCAGGGTACTGCCACGACATCCTGATTAAGCCAGGTCTCTGTAAGGAATAGAGCATCTGGAGACTCATCAGACAGAAGATCAAAGACCTCAGCATGGTGCTTAATCAGAGAGCGGCAGTTAAGGCTCAGGAATTTAAATTCCTTAAACCCTAAAGGGCACATGGCCCTCTGGGCCGGAGTTAGTTCAAATGAACATGATTTACAGTAAAAGGATTGTTCATGTGGGTGCCAGAGTGAAAAAGAACAGGTTGAGGCCAGGGCAACAAGTTCCTCCCGCGAGTATTTATTAGAATCAGGCACGGTGTCACCCAGGGTGCCAGCGCCGGACCGGCGCGGATGGGCTCAGATGGGCTTGCCTTAGGTGCGCCTTCGGCGCACCAGCGGCGCGTCCGCTACGCACGTCCGCTGCGAGGTCGCGGCAGTGCAAACATTTATGGGCTTCTGTGGGGATCCGGCCGGGCAGCTACACCGCCAACTTCCCCCCTATTGTACAATTGATGTTACTCAGGCAGAGAACAGACCAGGGCTGTTCTTATAATCTTGAGGAAGTCAACAGAATTGTTTATGGCTCCCTAAAGTTATGAATGCTTTTATTTCCCTGCTTTCAGGTGCTATATTTTGGCAGAAATAGCCATTTGAATTGTTTAAATTTGTTTTGTATTATTTGCGCACTATGTTGTTCATTAGTGCTTCACTGTGTGAACTTTGCACTGCAAATATATGTGTGTGACTGTTTAAATGTCTATAGTCTAAAAGTAGGTAGTATGAAAGATTTGGTTTTGCTACCGTAAACAAAGGATTGTTCATTAGAAAGATTCAAGGCTCTCTGGTACCTTGATATTCAAGTTGTCTAACTGGGCATTTAACTTCATGTTTAATTGGATATTGTAGTTTCACTTGTAGGCTGGGCATTATACGTTTAACATGATAAGGTGGGTCTTTATCCCAGCCTACTTGACTGCAGTATAATGCCTGGGCTTGTGCAAGGGCCCACTCGGTGACATGCACTTATTTGAGAGTCAGGAACAAGGACGGACAATGACAATAATATTAAATCTTACTCTTGTGGACTTTCTTAAACTCTGATGGCTAATCTACTTCAACCAAGAGAATATCAGAAGTATTTGTTAAATGTTCCCGAAAAGTTACTTTAATGATATATGGTATTTCACCCTCGATTCGGATGTCCAAATTATACAGTCTGTCGGGAGGGATAACCCTCTGATCTGGTGTTTCAACTTGAATAAATTCATTAGATGCTCTCGCAACCAGAAACTCTTGAAGATTCTGGCAAACTATAGTAACATCTGCCACGCTGTCTAGCAGTGCCAATGCCCACTCCGTGTTCTCAATAAGTGTAACATATTTAGTAGAAAGACCTGCTATTTTCTTCTTTTTTATGATGATGTCAGATGAGCGTTGTGGGTCGTTTCTCGGTTACACATACTCTTCTTGTCTGAGATCTCATCATCCTCTTCTCTCCAAGCCTTTGTCGGGAGAGTCTGGAAAGGAATGACAAGGACATATTTAACTATACTGATACCTATCAGGCTGTTTAATTGATTCATGGTTATAATGCTTTTCAGGGGAGTCTGGTTTTGGTGGTTCAGTGACTAAATATCGAGGGACAAAATATCGACTACACAAAAAATCGACACCAAAATATAGGACAGAATATCGACTCCCTATCTACAAACAGGTAAGTACTAAAATATGGATTCCAAAATATAGACTGTTAAAATATAGTTAGCCAAAATATCGAATTTTTTAAATGTATTAAAAATAATATAAAATTAATTAAATATTAAAAACAATTAAATAAAACATACATAATATAATATAAAAAAGCTTAAAATGTAAACATAATATAAGTAATTTAAAGAAGTCGAGATTTTGTTGGATAGTGAGAGCGTAAAAATTACTATTCCCACTCCAGTGAGTGCAACAGTAGGGAAAGCGTTGGATAGCGTAGGGGTAAAAATTACTATTCCCACTCCAGTGAGTGCAACAGTAGGGAAAACGTTGGATAGCGTAGGGGTAAAAATTACTATTCCAACTCCAAACAGTGCAACAGTAGGGAAAGCGTTGGATAGCGTAGGGGTAAAAATTACTATTCCCACTCCAGAGAGTGCAACAGTAGGGAAAGCGTTGGATAGCAGGAGGGTAACAATTACTATTCCCACTCCAGAGAGTGCAACACTAGGGAAAGCGTTGGATAGCGCAGGGGTAAAAATTACTATTCCCACTCCAGTGAGTGCAACTGTAGGGAAAGTGTTGGATAGCGGGAGGGTAACAATTACTATTCCCACTCCAAAGAGTGCAACAGTATGGAAAGCGTTGGATAGCAGGAGGGTAAAAATTACTATTCCCACTCCAGTGAGTGCAACAGTAGGGAAAGAGTTGGATAGCGGGAGGATAAAATTAACTATTCCCACTCCAGAGAGTGCAACAGCAGGGAAAGCGAAGGATAGCGCAAATGTAAAAATTACCATTCCCACTCTAGTGAGTGCAACAGTAGGGAAAGCATTGGATAGCGTAGGGGTAAAAATTACTATTCCCACTCAAGTGAGTGCAACAGTAGGGAAAACTTTAGATAGCGTAGGGGTAAAAATTGCTATTCCCACTCCAAAGAGTGCAACAGTAGGGAAAGCATTGGATAGCAGGAGGGTAAAAATTACTATTCCCACTCCAGTGAGTGCAACAGTAGGGAAAGAGTTGGATAGCGGAGGGTAAAAAATACTATTCCCACTCCTGAGAGTGCAAAAGTAGGGAAAGTAATTATTTAAATTTAAAATAAGATTACATTAATTATCAATACCGATAATACATTAATTAAAAATAATTTCCAATTAATAACAATTAATTACCTTTTAAAAATATGAATTATCAATTGATAAAAATGTATTACCAATTAATAATAATTAATTACAAATTAAAAATTAATGATCAATTATCAATACACATAAATAAAAAAAAAAAATTTACTTTATTACAATTAATTTACTTCCCACCCAATTCCCCTATAAACCCACAACCCACTCCCAATAATAAAAAATACAATTAACATAATTATCAATTAATCAATTAATAAAAATAATTTTGCAAATAATAAAAATTATTTAGCAATTCATACAAATTATTTACCCATTAATACAAATTAATTACCAATTATTAATTAATTATCAATTAATTATCAATACACATAAATAAAAAAATTATTATTTACTTTATTACAATTAATTTACTTCCCACCCAATTCCCCTACAAACCCACAACCCGCTCCTAATAATAACAAATACAATTAACAATTATCAATTAATCAACTAATATAAATTAATTACCAATTAATAAAAATGAATTACCAATTAATAATTAATTATCAATTAATTAATTATCAAAACATATAATTAACATTTAATTAACCATAATTAAATTACTTCCCACCCTATTCCCCTATAAACCCACAACCCGCTACGGAATTAAATTACGCAATAATTAAATTACATAACAATCATTTGTTGAAATAAATTAAACATACATTACAAAAATAATACATCATTGTAACACATATACTACCATACATAACACACACAAAAAAATCGATATTATGGTAATCTATATTTTAAAATTCGATATTATGGTATTCTATATTTTTAAAGTCTATATTTTGGAAATCGATATTTTGTACCCCAATTTCGATATTCTGACCTATCTATATTTTGATAATTCGATATTCTGTCCACTCTATATTTTAACTTCGATATTCTGGGCAGTCTATATTTTGGAATCGATTTTTTGGGTGTTTACTTTTTTTGGTTTCTCCCAGCATACGACCGAGGTGCCTGTTTGGTATTATTCTTTTTAGAATTACCCTTAAGCTGTGGCTTATTTGGTCTGGCTCCCAAATTATCTCGATCTGTAGAGGTATAGGTTTCAGCAATAATTTTGGATAGTTTGCTCTCCTGATACACAAAAGGAACTTGTGCGAGATGTTGGCGTACTGCCAATGCTGCTGCTTCCCCATTGATGTCCCTTAAAATAATTTAGTTGACTGAGGCATAATTGCCAATTAGTTTAATTCCCAAATACAAGGCAGGGGCAGCTCTGTATTCATTTTCAATCTGTTTTGGCCTGTCAGTCTAAACAGCGATAGATGGAGTACCATATGTTATGGTATATATTGCAGCAAAGACTGTACCCCATGTGGTAACATTCATCCACTGGGGAAACCATCTCTAGCGGTAGATACATTATGAGAATTCTATGTATATATTGGTGTCCTGTTAAGGGAAGCACTGCTTCAAACTAGTTTGTTTTTTGTGCAATTGTGAGCGGAATTTCCTCCCATTTGATGGGAACTTTACCCATAATTATGCTGATGGTTAATGGACTAATTGCAGTCACAGCTAAATGCAGCTGCACAGCGTGAAAAGCCCTTACTGAGGTGGAAGTTATTGTTCACATAACAAACTGTGTTAATCATCAGTACAGTCTACCTAGACAAGAGCACTGAGCACTACAGCATTTGGTGGTGCTAATTTTGTGTATGGTGTATAACTGTCTAGGACTGGCCAGGTTGCTCTCGCATTGCTGAGGGGACCCAGTCTTACATTGTTTAGTGCTTGTGGGAGGGTATCTTGAAACCAATTCTTATGTTCCTGAAATGTTACTGGTATTTCTAAAACTTCATAGGCTCTGTATTGGACAGGTTTTGCTGCTGGAGTGTATGTGTGAAATGTTTGAATATTGGCATCGACTGCAGGAAATGTGACCCATGAACGGAACACCTCTATTTTGTACGCTTAGTGGGCCTCAACCATAAAGGTAGCATTTCACCCTGTAAGAAGGAGCACTTGTTGTTGTAACATTGTTGTTACGGCTTGCCTGCAAAATATAGGAATTACGTATACTTACGCCATATTTAATAAATGGAATTCAAAGAAAGATAAAACTATAGTGGGGTGTTCATTTTAAAGGGTTCAAACTTGAACAACATACAGGCAAAAATAGGGGTTTCCTAGTTGAGAAGTATTAATCCCTAACACAATGAATGTCTCTGCATATGGTGAATAGGGGGCCATGGGCGCACATGAGAACTACTCAGGATACTATTTAATTAAGTACCTGACCTTGAACGTTGGTGGCATCATGTCAAATGGTTTCTACGAGTCAAGTAGTACTGTGTATCTGAATAACTTAACCATCAGAATATGGGGACTGTGTCCACACATATCATCAGCATATGTTGGCCCAATTCCTAGCTAGCTCACAGTGCGCCATCTGAATCCTTGACTTTCCAGGGTGTACCAGATGGTATCTGCAACCTCAAAACATGATCACTATAATTCTCCAGGAAATCATGGAAACAGATTCAGCCTTTCAGTGTCACTCAGGCATGCCCAAGGAAGACACAAGAATGACACAAATTGGCTTTTCAAACATTTCTTGAAATATTTTATTCTTGTGTAAAAAGAGTGAGCTGCAATTATTGGCAGGATAAAACAAAGCATTGTAACCAGCATCCCAAGAATGGTGAAAAATATAAACAGTTCACCCATTATAAGATTACAGTGTGATTCTAATTATGTTTTTACTCCTACCTCAGACTACCTACACTATCGAGAGCATGGTGGGAGTACCCTCTGCCAGAACTCTTGGGAGCACTCGGGCAGTGTGTTACCTTACTGCTCAATCATTGCGCTAGAGGACAATTGAAAGCCGATTTTAATCGAACAAAAACGTTTTAATAACTGGATTGTGTTAATTTGTAATACTTGTGTTTTTAAACTTAGTAATTTGCAGTCAGCACACTTGTTACTTACCCGCATTTTCTCCAGCACACACGTGCTCAATACCTGCCGATTCAGGGCAAGGCACCGAGCACCAGGGAGCTCATTTATGAGCCCCTGCGTCACTTTTGCGCCGCCGGTGCGTCACTTTTTGTGACGCACCAGTGGCGTAAAACATGTGCCATGTTGCGCCATATTTACAAAGTGACGCATCTAGGTAGATGCGTCACTTTGTAAACCCCTGCGCCACATTATACCTGCGCCAGGTATAATGTATGCAAGGGGGGCGTTTTGACGCAACAAAGGGTCGTAGAAGTGACGCAGTGAAATCTACGAGATTTCACTGCGCCACTTCTAGGGTGCAAATGCGTCAATTTCTTGCGCCTGCCTCAAGGCAGGCGTAAGACTGACGCAGGCCCTTTCACATGGGGCTTGCCCCATGTGAAAGGACACATTGCTGGAGTTGCGTCACTTTTGTGACACACTCCAGCGATGCGTCACTTTTGCGCCTACAGATACGTCAGAAATACTGACGTATCTGTGACTCCTTGCGACATGATGCGTCATACTGTAAATATGACGCATCACTGGAGTCGCAGGGAGGGCGCAGTGAAAAGTGGCGCATCACTGTTTTCACGCAGTGATGCGTCACTTTTCATAAATGAGGCCCCAGGGATTTAGTGGCGGCCATCTTAGCGCGGGACAGAGCGGTGAGAGCGCTCTAGGCTCAGTGATAAAAAGAAACAGTCTTCTCCGCGATAGCGGACGCGTTTTAGCGGACGCGCCTCGTCTTCGCCGGAGTCCAGCCAGAGTCAGCCCGTCTGTGCCCGTCCGGGCCAAGCCGGGACATAGGGCACAATACTCTGCCCCTTCACTATCCGGTATGTTAACAGGTGCCAAACTTAGGGCGTTACGCCCCAATAACCATGATAACTGCATAACCCTGAACCCGTTATTAGCTGGCTTACAAACATGCCCTGAATGTACCCTTTCTTTGACTAACTATCAGCCCTATTCTGAAACCCCCCAGGGTACTGTTATCAAACCTTACCAGCAGGGAGAGAGTCCTAACAATTTCATATTCTACTTGGTAAACTGTCGTTCACTACCACAACACAAATTAGATATTTTTCTTCTTTTAATGGAAAAAAAGCCCATTGCCATATTCTTAACCGAGACTTGGCTTCATGACGGATCAGGTCCAGACGTTGCAACTGCCCTCCCCCCGAGCTATGCTATTGTAAGGAGGGATCGGGTAGGCCAAACAGGAGGGGGTATTGCCATTATTCACAGTAGAGATTTTGTGTGCAACTTTGAACCTGCAGACATTCCTAACTGCGAAGCGGCATCATTTAAAATTACCCTCAGTCCCAATTTTACCTTCTCTGGCGTACTGATCTATCGACCGCCAGTAAATAATCCCTCTTGGTCAGATAATTTGGTAAACTTTATCCTACCCCAACATCTAAATGCTCAAAACTTTACCGTACTTAGAGATTTGAATCTTCATTTAGAAGATGACAACAACAAGACCTGCAAAAACTTAATAGACGACTTTATGGTTTTAGATATGACTTTACGTAATAGGGGTCCAACTCACAAAGCTGGACACTTGCTAGACCCTATTATATCAAATATGAAAGAACTCTCATGGCTTAACACTACTCCTGTTCTCTGGTCAGATCATTTCCTATTACGTTTCGCTATCTCACTTAAACCTACCAAATGTCCTGTTACGACTCCTTCAGAATCTTTTAGGAGAAATTGGAAATCTCTAAATTTGGAGGATCTCAACAATGCTTTGAGGAAAGATCACCCATGCTTAGATGGAGATATGGAAAGCATAGCAGAGGCTACACAAACATGGTTAAATGGTGCAGCGGATACCTGCCTGCCCCTATCCCGTTGCAAAGGAAAAACACATCGCTCTCCCGCCCCCTGGTACACAGAAGCTCTTAAGAAAGAAAAATCCACATGTAAGACCCTGGAGAGGCAGTGGCGTAAAAACTATGAACTCCATCAAAAAGAAGTTTACCGAAAGGCCAGAAATAGCTATCATTCAGCATGCATGAAAGCTAAAGCATGCTATGTTACTACTAGCATTAACATGGCCGTAAATAAATCCCAGACTCTCTTCAATACTGTAAAAGAGCTGGCTGGTGAGAATTCAAGAGCGGAACCTACCCCTCTCAATACCCAGCAGTGCCAGGACTTGGCTTCGTTTTTCACCGATAAGATTGAGAACATTGTCTCTAATATCAAAAGGGACAGCACGGTCACACATAAACAATATAACATCCCCCAGGTCCCCAGAGGAAATTGTCATCTTGAAGCCTGGCCTCCCATTAATCTGGATACACTGAAGGAATTATTAAAATCGATCAAATCGGGTTCCCCACGTGACCCTATTCCTATCAGTATCTTAAGTAAATTAGAGGACTCTGCCATGATCTCCATAGCTGAGATACTGATCGCCTCCATTGAGCAGGCCACAGTTCCTGCTCTATGGAAACATGCTATGGTCAGTCCTCTACTTAAAAAGCCGGCCGCAGACCCTATGATATTGGCCAATTATCGTCCAATTTCATTACAGCCTGCCTTTTCAAAAATTTTGGAGAGGCACATCCATAAGGCACTTTCAACCTATGTGGAAAATAACGAGCTTCTTCATTCGTCCCAATCTGGGTTTAGGAGTGGTTATTCCACCGAGACGGCCCTGCTCGGGGTCACAGAAAAGATCAGGGAGCTCATGGATGACGGCCAAACGGTAGCATTGGTCTTGTTGGATCTAAGTGCGGCCTTCGACACCATTTCTCACTCCATACTGCTTGACAGGTTGGGGGAGAATGGTGTCGAAGGCAAAGCACTGGAGTGGATTAGATCATACTTATCCCTCGGCACTTTCCAGATCTCCTCTTCGGAGGCATGCTCTGAGGTATTCCACTCTCCTCATGGTGTGCCACAGGGTTCGATCCTGAGCCCTTTGTTTTTTAATTTGTACCTACGACCATTGGCCAATCTTGCAGAAAATTTTGGTCTTATTTTAATGACTTATGCAGATGATTCTCAAATCCTGTTTTCACTTTCCAAATCTGACTCATCTGCTCCATCTGCATTAAAAATAGGCCTTCAGGAAATTTTTAGTTGGATGTCAGCTAATCAACTTAAATTAAATGGGGAGAAAACAGAGGTCCTCCTCTTAGGGAATAGTAAAGATCTCTGGAGTGATCCTCATTGGCCATCGTCATTAGGTAAACTTCCACCTCCAGCCTCTCAGGTCAGAAACCTTGGGGTCATCATAGATGTCAGTCTATCTATGACTCAGCAAGCCAACAAAGTGGCAGGCATATGTTTTACCATTCTTAAATGGCTTCGCAAAATTGTCTGGATGTTACCACCTACTACCCAGAAGACCGTAGTCAATGCCTTAGTGACATCTCGGCTTGATTACGGTAACATCTTGTACCTGGGCTCAAACAAAGCAGTAATAAGACGTCTGCAACTGGTGCAAAACGCTGCTGCCAGACTGCTTTGCAGAATCCCTAGATCCGCTAGGATCACCAAACATCTTAGGGACCTGCATTGGCTCAGGGTTGAAAACCGGATTCGTTTCAAAACCCTGACCTACCTATTTAAAATCAAAGCTGGCACTGCCCCCAAATACCTACAGGACCTTGCTAAGCCCTACCTCCCCAATCGCAGTCTTCGTTCTTGCACTGCTGCGAACTTTGCGGTACCGAGGTTCAAACGGGCTAGAATAGGTGGGAGATCTTTTTCCTATTTGGGCCCAACTCTGTGGAACACATTACCCATTCATATACGCAAGGAGGAAAGCTATATGAATTTTAGAAAAAGTGTAAAAACCTGGTTGTTCGACAAATAAGTGCTTTAAATGCTCTCTATCCAGTTGTGTTTTGTGTTTTGCTGGTCCGGCGCCGGGAAACCCTTTGTGGGTAGCTGTGCGCCTTACAAGTGTTATAAAAATTAAAAAAATAAAATAAATTGGGACAGAGAGTAACGAAATACTATTTTAAAGCTGGTTTCAAAAACTTTTTAAAGATCTAATTAATATTTTGCATATTGCACTTTTCTTTTCATAATGCACCTTATCTCTGCACACTCACTTTTTCCTCTGCCATGTTTAGAGCTGGATACTGGGGCGAAGCATAATTAGATGCAATCCTGTAAGGCGGTCTAGTCTTTCATTCAGGCTCTAAATTTAATGAGCCTTTAGACTCAAATGCAACATTTGCTGTGAATATTGCTGATTAAGGGGAGTGAGATCGATGGTGACATAATACTGCTTAACAAAACTATTTAAAGGCTCACTGAATATTTTGCACATTGTGCTTTTCATATTGCAAGTTATTTCTGCACTCACACTTGTTTCTAGGCTATGTTTAGAACTGGGTATTGGGGCGAGCAATAAATGACCTGGTAGGCAGTCTAGTCTTTTGTCTGGGTTCTCTATTTAATTAGCCTTTCGGCACTGATGTACTATCGCTGCAACAATAGTGTGCCAAAGGCAAGCCCATCTGTGCCCGTCCATGCCAGGAATGCGCTATATGCCACGACCCCTGGCCATTTTTTCCACAAAAGTACACCAGGGAACGGTTCCTGCAGCTCAACACAGGTAGACTCTTGCCCTGTAATAGTTTTAATTGCAGTGAGGGTATGGAAAATGTATATTTTAGCCATAATGATTTCACATGCCAGGTGGACCAAACTTCTCTGGCATGCACTCCTGGGTCTCTTTTTTCCTCCCAGCTCCCAGTCTCTGGTGCTACCAGATTGAAATGCATTCTGGTAAGTACTCGCTCTCTTATCAAGCATAAAATAGATTTTTTTTAACCACATAGACACTCATACTCCAGTCATAGCCTTTTTAACTGAAACTTGGGCTGACGAAACCTCAAATCCATTTCCAGTAGATCCAATACCAGCAGTATATGCTGTTACTAGGTTAGATCGAGCTGATAAGCATGGTGGTGGCTTAGCAGTGGTGTATCATGACCACCTCGAAGACGTCTGTGAATCCGCTATGATAGCGGATAGTGAAGCCCTGTCCTTTAGATGCAAGCAATCCAATAATTTACCTTTAACAAACTATTTATTATTTACAGGCCACAGGGCCCGAAAGCCAATTTCCTAGATGCATTAGATGACATCCTGGAGCCATGTATGCATTATTCTAATTTTACCATATTAGGTGACTTTAATTTCCATCTGGAAATATTCCATACTAAAGAATCAGAACAACTAATTGACATTCTGAATGTGTTTTAATCTTATTCAGTTGGTGAATACCGGTACACATGTAGCAGGGCATACATACGAAACCATTTTTTCAAACAATCCAGATTTTCAGATAGAAGCTATTTTACCCATCTGGTGGTCAGATCATAAAGCTGTTGATTTTAGCCTAAAACTTCTGCCTCTAATTCCTTTTACTAATAAAACCATGCAAGGCAAGAAGGTTCAAGCCTGGTGCAAAATCAATAAAGCATAATTGACCAATATTCTAGATGTATCTCAGCCCTTAGTCACAAATGACATAAATGGAGCAGTATGCAACTATTCCGGATGGATAAGGGTGGCTGTTACCAAGCTAGCTACCCCTAAAATATTAAAAGCCAATGAAATAGGCCCACAGCACCCTTGTTCTCTTTTGAATTCAGGGAATTAAAAAAGATATGCCGATGACAGGAGAAAGTATGAAAAAGGAACTATCACTGTGAAGAAAAGATCAGATTTAATCACTACATCCAAGACTGCAAAAAAACAGATCATAGTTGAAAAAACAAACTGCTTCTTGGAAAAAATCTATTCAGCTAAGAACTACAGTGACAAGCTAGTGGATTTTTTTTAACTTGTTGTTCTGCCATAACCTTGGCCTTGGGGTCAGACTGGGTATTTCCTAATAAAAATGAATTCTCCTCTCATCTTGGAAGGAGTAGTAGAACTAATAGGACATATGAAGTCACCTTGCGAATTCCAATAGAAGCCCATGTTCTGGTGTGAACATGGGCTTCTATTGGAATTCTCTGCGGCATATTATCAAGCCCATTATTGCCGCTTTTAGCGGCAGTTTCCTGCCGCTAAAGCGGCGATAATTTTAACGGTGTCATTGATAATATGCCCCTTTGTTTCTAATCATTTCTAAGCCTTACTGTGTGATGCCCTTCATGGGCCGTCACTGATAGCTACGCTCTTTAATACTTATTTGCCCCCCTTAACTAGGTTAATCCGCACATATGGCTTCTCATGAGTTGCATATGTGGATGACACACAAATGTTTGTGTCAGTTTCTAGTGATGAAACCGGAAATATGCACTGTTTCAACAGCTGTTGGGGCACAGTTGTTGTTTGGATGAGTAACAATAGCCTCATGCAGAACTTGGGAAAAACTTTGGTTCTTCGTTTTGGAAAGGACATTACTTTTTGGGACCAATCTTGCTGGCCTCCTACTCTGGGCCCACTTCCTATTCCGGTATCCACAGTCAGGAGTTTTGGGGTGATTTTTTTACCTAAGCCTTTCTTTTAATGCCCAGATCAACAAATTTACCTCTTCTTGTTTTTTTCTGCTGTGTACTCTTTCATCCCATATGATCTACAGAAATCAGTAGTCACTGCACTAGTCCTATGCAGGCTGGATTATTGTGATGTCTTAGACATAGGCATCAACAACGATTACTAATGAAACTTCAGATTCTGCAGAATGCAGTGGCTCGACTCCATAAGAAAATCCCCAGGTTTAAGCTGGTCACAGAGGTTCTAGTAGAGCTTCATTGCCTCCCAGTTAAGAAAAAAGCAGCTTTTAAGGCAATCTGCTTGGCACACAAATATCTACACAGTAGAGTCCCTGATTACCTGAAGAGGAATTCTCCTGGTATACCATCAAGAAGAACCTTGCTCTCTGCAGCCTCCAGAACAGTTAATGTTCCTAAAATTAAGAGAATGACATGGGGCGGTGGAAGTTTTGTCCACACCACGTGTCAACTTTGGAACAATCAGCATGAATACTTCAGATGTCAGTCTAACCACTTTTAGGGAACACCTCAAAACCTGGCTGTTTTCTCATCCTTTGTGATCTGTTATATGCTCCTTGTCTCAGTACTGAATCTATGCTCCTTGTTTCAGTACTTAATCTAGAAAATGCCAGCACCAAGACGCCCTCCGGCATTTGCACACTATATAAAATTACTCAATATCAATATTTTTTAAATACATTGCACCCTGCCCTTTGGCTGTCCAGGGACTACACTAGGGATAACTTATATGTATTAAAAAGGAAGGTTTGGGACTGGCAAAAGATCAGTGCTGTAGGCCCAGTAGTAGCCATTCATTTACAGGCCCCGATAAATCACAGTTGTATTGCCACTTTACTAGGGACTTACAAGTAAGTTAACAATGTCAATTGGTTATAAGCCCAACCTACCATGTTTTAAGGAGAGAGCACAAGTGCTTTAGCACTGGTTAGCAGTCGAAAGGTACAGGGAGTCCTGAGGCCAGAAAAAACAAAGTCAGCAAAACAGGAGGTCTGAGGGCAAAACATTAGAGGGAAAACCACACCAAGGATTCAAGGTCTAACACGTGTCTCCCCCAGCTGAAAATGGGGAGAACTACCCATCCCCTGAGTTTTCTTCCCTGAGGTAGAATGACCTGGAGAGACCATTAGCATCCTTGTGATCTGTTCCAGGATGGTGTCCAACTGTAAAGTCTATTCACTGTAGGCACCAAACAGGTATGATCTCAGCTTCTTCAGTGCCCTGACCACTGCGGAGGCATCTCTCCCTATTACACCCCACCGGTGTTCCAGAGGAAGTAACCTCCTACTAATCTTTTAATGATGGCTACAGGTCGATCCAGGCCCTCTTAGTTCAGCTGTGAAAGCATGTCCCCAAGCCATGCTCTGAGGTACCCATCTGGATGATTAATTCTTTGGAGAAGTCAGTGGCCTTGAGCATGAGTGCTGTTCACATGGCCTCTTGCAGGGTATCAAAAGTGTTCTGGCACACCTCTGTTTGATTCCCCTGTCTTGGCTGTTTCTTGGAAGTCAGCTCTGTTAAGAGTGCAACAATGGTGTCATACCCCTTGACAAATATCCTGCAATAACCAAGTGAGGTCTAAGAAGACTCTCACTTCTGTCTAGGTCTTGGGGGGGGTTTCCCAAGCCAGAATGGTACTCGTCTTGGTCTGGAGGGGCTGCACCTTGTCTGTTCCCACTTGGTGTCCCAAGTAGACCACCAAAAGCTGCTCTATCTGGCACTTACTGGCCTTGATAGTAAGGCCTGTCCCTTGCAGAGCCTGAAGCACATCCCTTAGGTGGCACAGGGGGTCTTCCGCTGCTAGAATTGAAGACTGCAATGTCAGCCAGATAGGTGGTACTTAAGTTCTCCAACCCAGTGTTGTAAGGTTTAATAGGGCCCGTGCACAAATCTCCATTTTGCTTACATGTTTAAACTTGACTTCTTTTTCTAAATGGTGACTTTTTACATTCCTTGCACTTACACAATAACAGGCTAAGGAATCCTGAACACAATGCCCTTGAAGTTGGTTGTCCCGTTGAAGACACCACTGAGTCTTAAGGCAAACAATCACATCAACACTGTAACTCTGACACAGTGCAATTGGATCAGTGTTTTTATTATATGAACCACCTCTGAGCCAAATTCAGCAGAGGAGCACTTCTTCAGATTATCCTGGAATTTTGTGGCTGTGACTGAGGTGCAGCCCTGCTGATGCTAACCTTTATTCTGCAAAGGACGGTAGTCTGCTCACCACACCAGATCATCTTCCTGATACATCATTCATAGTTATGGGGCCCCTTAGTCAGCAAAAATTACAGCAAACATATGGCATGTTCTTATAAGTTTTACATGCCCTAGTAGTGTAAAACTCTTAAATTAGCTTTTTACTTCTACAAGGTCTACCTGTCCCATAGGATAGCATTATAGTTACCTTATTACATTTAATAATCTGTAATTTCAAAATGAGAACAGGTACCTATTTTATGTTTGGTTTCTTTGGATTTGTAATGAAAAATGTAAACTTATTGTGAAGTCAGATTTTAAATAACAATTTTTAAAAAATTCAATATCAGAAAGTTGCCATTTTCCTGCCTTAGCCATTTGATGACTGTAGCCTGTCCCTGGGCTACTTTACTGTGTGTAGTTGACATTTGGGCTTTGTTTATTCCTTCTAGATGCTATACACAATAGGGTGCCTGGATAGGCCATCATGGCAGGATGGGAGGGAGAAGCTGGTCCCATCCCATTCACAAATGAATAGGCTGACTTCTGACACCTCACAAAGGGCTGCATACCCCTTGTAGTTAGTCTGGAGCCAGGGCCAGGAAGGAAGGGCACCTGTGCACTTCAAAGGCTTGCCTCTAGAAGCTTATCCTAGCTTCAAAGGCACAATTGGTTATAAATATTGGACCTTAGACACCAAGTCTTCTGTATATTTCTGGTACTGTGGATACTCTTTCAGAAAGAAGGACTGCTGTGCTTCTGAAAGGATTGCCACTCTGCTGGACTTCTGCTTTGAAGAAATGCTACCCTACTGTGATCACCTGCTGCCTGTTGCCCTCTTGCCTGAGTGAGAAGGACTCGACCTGCACGTTTGAACCTAGAACCCTAGCATGACTTCAAGAGCTAGTTGTCAGCCCTCCTGATCTAAAGCCTCAGGGACACAACAGGCTTCCAACAACCTTGCACCTGGACTCTGCCATCTGTGAGTCTAACCTGCTAAATGGTGCTACCCCAGTCCTGGACCCTTGGAAGTGGGCTAATGGTGCTCTGTCAGCCTCTGTGATCCAGTGAAAATGACAAATCTCCTCTACTGCACAGTTCAAACCTGAGCAGAATTGACACATCCTTGCTGCTGTGCGAATAAGAGCCGTCACAAAGACCTACATCGTACCACAGATCATCGGATCTGCTGCTGCATGACATATCCTCTGCGCGGGCCCTCGCACTCCTCATCAAAGGCAGTCTTGACGACAATGCCGGACTCCTCATAGCAGCCTTACAGCTCCTTTCAATCAACGCATCATCTCCATTGCGGCATTGCATCTTCAACACCGTACTTCACATTACAAGCCCTTGTCAACAAGATCCTCAATGATGACGCAGGAGCTCATACTGGAGCTTCGCTGCATCTCAGGACCGATGGATTACTTCAGCTGGCTGACACATCTTTGGCACTGATGCTCACAAAACTTTGCAAACCAGGATTTAAGGTACATAGTTCAGTGGACCTAAGTCGGTCCCTGTAGCTGGCCCACGCTGCATCCCGGTTTAACTGAACTTGTGACTTGGTCCTCGAGTTGGCAATGTATGGTTTTTGGTGCTATATTCACTGAAATGTTTACCATTGTGTATCTCCAGTTCAACTGATTGGATTTTTTTTTCATTTTGGTCTTGATTTATTTTTTAAAGAAAGCACTATTTTTCTAACTTGGTGTGGGATCCTTTTGTGCAGTGTTTTCACTTTGTTATTGTTTGAAGCGTTGAGCAAATACTTCACAACACAAAAAACGGGTTCAGCTATCGATAATTGTTTTCACCACAAATCTGCAACAGGGATCTCTCAAGGGAAAGCAGGGTCCTCACAAGGGATATGGTTACAGTCACTTTTAAGCCTTTATGATGATTCTTATTATTGCCAGCATGAAAGCATGGCCTGATTGTTAATGTATATGTATTTTGGGTTCATCACTTGATCATAGTAGCATGTGTAATTAGTGTGTCATGCATTCATTGTAAGTAATGTTCTGACCTTGATTTTAAACTTCTACATGTTTTTACAATTTGTGTCTTTTGTCTCCACAGAACATTGTTTGTCCAGAGTGATTTCATATAAGAGCAATTTTATTAGACTTTTTAGGGTCTTTAGGAATTTAGGGTTCATAAATCGTCCTATTGGGTTCCTCAGTGGACAGTAGGACAGATGGTGTATTAACTCCTAGTGGATGGTTATGCACAGTTTATTAACCAGAGACTGTAGGTCCTGAAGAAGGCCGCTGACCCTGTGGGGTATATTTGGGATGGCCGAAACATGTTGACCATGATAAGATGACAGGGTTACAAATTTCCCCAGTTTCATCCCTTCACTTGCATTTTAATCCTATCAGGATAGTCACTATTAAATTAGTAGGTTTTGATAACCTCAGATCGTTTTGACCTGTTTTTTTGTATTTACTGGTCCTCTACTTTCATAATTCAAACATTAAAAAAAAAAAAACTCTCTCCCACACTCCGTGTGTTAGAAGCTGGCCTTGGACTCATTCGGGTCCAGGGTGTGGAAAGTCCGATGATAAAGCATTCCTCTTCTCGATGTAAGTGAGGGCCTTGCTTTTCCCGTAGAGTTCTCTGTTGTAGACCTGTTGTGAAAACCAAAATCAACAGCTGAACCCTTTAATGTGTTAAGGGTTTGGGCTTGCAGTACCCCCCTTTTTTCTTTAACACAAATACATTACACATTTCCTCCAAGTTAAGCCTGGCTGCTTTGTGTAAGCTACCAAAAGGTTAAAAAACAATTATTTAGGGTTGACTTATGACTCACCCTGACAAGGATTGTGGCTGCTGCTTGACCAGGGCTCACCCCCGAGTCAACTAAATCTTACATCATCAATTAGCCAATGTGCGAGTGGTTTCTGATCTACTTAAACCCTGCTGGGGTTTCTGGTTTTGACCAGCCACGACCTGTACAGGTAACAGCGATGAGGCCGATGGATGATGACCAGGGCCAATTATTTATTTATCTAATTTTCGCTGGTCATCGTCCGTCGAAATCTCCCCCTACCTGACCTCACCGCTCTCACCTGTATGGTCTGCGGCTGTTTTGGACCCATCTAGGTTTTAGATCTCTGCTGTGATTGAGTGCCACTAACTGAGTCTCAATCACTGTAAGCATCTTTAAAATGGATTTGAGTGCTAACCACAGTGCCTGTCTTTGAATATAAGGTCTGCCGCTACACAGCTGAGGTAGGAGGATCTGTGCAGGTTGAAAACAGTTGCACTATTGTGTGCACACAAGAGTGAGCTGAGCAACGTGGAACACTGTCTAACATAGCATGCTATGCTAATTCTGTACAGGTAGCCTGTCACAAATAGGAACTTTAATAACTGAATTATGGCCTGTGGAAGCCGTATCATTTATTTGAGCCTCAAAGGAATATCCCTATTTCTTTTTGCCTATAGTGTGAGCTTCTGGTGTTTACTGTGAGTCTGTAGTGTCTCACTGTTTGATCGTAGATTTAAATAGCGCGGCTTATCGCTCGTGAGGGTATCCAGGCTCTATCCATGGGTATGGGGAGATTAAGTGATTTGCCCAGAATCACGGGATGTTGCGCCGACGCCAAGACTCAAAACTGGGTCCCAGGCTCATGAGTCGCAGCTCTGGCCGATGCACCATATGCTCTACCCTGATCACCCTACCTCTGTAGTTCTTTACTGGTTTAGACTGAAATATTAACATTACAATGGCTCAACCTAGAGAAAAGATTACATTCTCTTTTCCACGGTTCAAAAAAGTCTAGAGTACAAACATAACATCAATTGTCCATATTTGCACTCCTACATATGCTTTGGATGTTGCAGTATTTTCTTGAGTTAGTCCTTAATGAGATTTGGGTTTGACCCACCCCTTGGTGCCAAGGTATTTACTCTACTGGCCAGCTGGAGGAACAAAGCCTACCCTACAATATAGGCCCATTTGAGGGGAGTAGCCTGCACTTGAGATAGGAAGAGGCTGGGGAAGAAATCTGCATGGGCTAAATATTTCATACTCAGTGATAAGCCTGGGCATTCTCTTTCTCACAAAATCACAGCAAACCCTCTAGCACCCTGGAAAGGAGGGGGTTGGGTTTGATATTTTGGAGTGAAGGAGCCAGTTGGCTTTGTCAGGTAGGGGCAGACCTACAGACTCACAGAGTTGTAACTATCAAAGCTGGAATTTGCCATCTTGAAAAATCCCATAATGCAGTACAGGGGTATTGATCAATGTTTTAGGGATGATGTGGTATGTTTGGATTGGCCACAAACCTTCTAGAATTCTCCCCATCCATTTGAACCTCTGTACAAGTTAGAAATTTGGGAACTACAGATGAAGGACAGACTAGGTTGCTGATTCCGGTAGCTGATTAGGAAGTCTCAAGTATTGTACTTATAAAGACTTTATTTGGCTCTGATCTCCAGGTCCAGTGGTGCTGGCCTTCCCTTCTCTCTGTGGGACAGGAGAGGGTGAACTTGCTGGGGACCATGGAGGAGAGGATTTACTTAGAACATCTCTGGACTGGTCCTGTGCTGTACAAGTCTCAAGGCAACCCTTTGACTTCTGCTTAACACACAAGTGGCCTGGAGGTTGGGGAGGCAGGGGATTTCAGGTAAGTGGTATAAGCTGTCTTGAGAACAACAGGGTATTTCTGAAGGAATACCTTTGGATAAGGAGATTGCCCAGAATCCAAAGAGAAGTGCATGTATTGGGTACTGCTCAGCTCTCTGCTACTGGACAGAGGCAGATGATTGCTGGAGCTGCAAATGCACCTTACAAACCAGCCTGAGAAGCTAAATGGGAAGGAGTACAGTACCCCCTGAGATCTCACTCACCAGCTCAAGAAATAAGTAGAAAACAAGAAGCCTGAAGATGACCCTCATTTTCAGGAGAAGGCTTGAAAGCCCTGTGCAATTTGGCCCAGTCCGACTCTAGACATTGGTGTTATTTGCTCCTTGCTCATTTGGTGCATCAGCTGCATGTCTCCAGTAACAGTGGGCTGAATGGAGAGTCGGCGGTTGCTAAACCAAGGACCCTGAGAAGGCCAGCATAGTGGAAGCAGTGACCAACATCACACTTGATGTATTTCGCTTCCAGACTCTCCATAAGGCAGGGCCTACACCATAAAGACAGCATTCAACACTGAGTATGGCACCCTTTGCTTCTCAAAACCTCCCCAGAGATGGCGAGTGTACCATGGTGAGAAAAACTCAATACTACCATCAGCAGTCCCCCCTCCCTTCTTGCCCCCATACATTTCCAGGGGAAGCAGGTGAGTGGGACTGCTTGTTTTAACCACATACAGTAATGGCAGCTGGCAAGAGATGAAGAGAGACCAGTGCCCCTGTCGGTACCAGGAGCTGAAGTGTCAAGGGGACAGGGAGCTATAGTCTGTGTGTTTGCATGCCACCAGGCCCTGCTATTGCCCCTGGCTAGCATTTTCATAACCAACATCACACATGATCAGATTTCTAAGCTGACCAAAGTATGTGTCACCGAAGGGAGGACTGGCATGTTACTGAGCTGCCAAACTCTCAAGCTCATACAATTTGTGTTTGGGGTGCATGCCACTGTCACAGACAGTCATTATCTGAGTTGAAGGGGGAGCTCTTTAAGCTGCACATTGACCACACCATGCAACACACGGCAATAAGGTATCAGCTTTTGACATTCCACTTGTAGCCGAAAGTAGATTCCAAAAAAAAAGAAACAAGAAGAATCTGCATATTAAAAATGGTGAAAAGGCCCATGCTATTGGTGTCTCTGATAATGGTAACTTGCAAACCAAACCAAACCAAACCAAACCAAAACAACCTGGTGAGGTACAACTATGTGTCAACGCGCACTGTGCTAATATGGCAATTAAAAGTGAGAGACACATCACCCCTACAGTTGATGACATTGTCAAAGAGTTAAGTGGGTCAGAGTAGTTTTCACAAATTTACCTCTGATTAGGGTATGCTGGAACAACATATCCACATTTTCAATCCAACTGGACCTCTCCCGTTACAAGCATCTGAAGTTCAGCCTCTCCATGGCAGAGGAGTCATTTCAGTATACCACGCTAGTGCTATCAGGAAGTAGTAGGGGTGTATTCACTGGTGTATATGTCGTCTCTGGAGGAACAACACATGAGGCTCAGAAAGGTGTTCCAAAGAATATGAGACTGTGAGCTCACATTATATAAGGAAAAGTATAAATTCCTGAAGTCACAGATCGGATTCTTTGGGTACAGCCTTTCAGTGAAAGGTGTGCCGTGGACCCAGCCAAAGTTTCATACATTTAGTCTGCCTCACCAACCTCCTCTGTGAACACAATTTTTTGGGGTGATCAATTACTTTCTGGCGCTTTACCAAGGAACTGACCTTCCTCAGCAGCCCTCTTAGGGACCTCACAAAATCATCTACTTAACAGCCCTGAAATGATACACATAAAAGTGCATTCCACAAAATCAAGGAGGCTCTACAGGCCAACACAACCCGAATATACTTTTACCCCATTAAAGCAACTGAACTGTTGGTGGATGCTAGCCCATCAAGCCTAGAGGAGATCATGCCGCAGCACCAAGAGTGAAGGTAGTGAGCTGCCATAGCCTACACCAACCAGGCACACTCCACTACTGAAGAAATGTACTCTCAAATCGTGCAAGAGGCCATTGCAATACAATTTGCGTGTCGTCATTTTCAATTATATTTGTATGAACATTTTTTGTCGTGCATACTGACTATGAACCACTTATTATGCTGTTTTAGGGGTCATCATCAAAATACGCCACCTAAAATTTAAAAGTTGGTACCCCAATTACAGGATTATTCATTCTAAGTGGAATTTAAACCTGAAGTGCACAATCCAGCAAATTAATTGTTGTGGCACTCGAGAGTGGGCACAGTGGCGGAAATAATTGCCACCCAGATAAACGTGAGAGTATGTGGTCGAAAGGGCACAACCACTTCCCATCTCATTAAACAAGATCCTAGAGTCCACAGTCTTAGATAACTATTTACAGATGGCCACAGAACCTTTGGAAGAATGACCATTCTTCATGACCTCTTCACTCTGGTCCCGCCTAGTGATGAAACTGTCCCTGGCCTGTCAGCAAGGGGGAGCGATAACTGATGTCCAAAGCAGATGGTAAGGGCATTAAGAAGACGTTTGTCAATTCCCAACTTGGGGAACAATCTTGTGAACAGTTAAGATGAAGGAACAACCCCTGGTATAACCTCCTTGCCCATCCTACTCCGTCTAACCGAGACCAAGACTGAAAGGTAGAAGGGCTATCAATACTACTCAATCAAGTGTTGCATTGAATTTGTAGTTTGTTTTGTGTTTATTACTTTAGAGAGGAAGGAAATATTGGGCCTCAGAGAGCAGGGACATACTATGGATGATGTGGTTCCATCAGGGGAACCCGTGATCAGGTGAATGGTGATATGTCTCATGGTGAAGGATGACAAGTTAATAAGTACTGAAGTAAACTGTCAGCATGTCATCTGGTGGGTATTCGCCACAACCACGTGACTTTCCAGTAATGTACAAAAGGATGTCATGTGCTACACAGGATGGAGTCCATTAACTGCATGTACACACCTTGGGATCATTCAGCAAACCCAACATTCAACATTCGTACAACGACCCCTGTAGGTTTATTATTCAGATTGGTGTAGATTTTGAACTTTTATTGAATTCACACAAAAAGCAATGAATATTAAATTTACAAAGATTACTCATGCAGATTTTCTAGCCTGTCAAAAATTCTGTATTCTCAAATTAAGACAATTTTTTCAGATTTGCTGTCAAAATGTTTACATTTCCTGCGTATAACTCTTTTATTTTTTGTTTAAATCTGTTTATTGGCATTTATATTTTCAAACAATACAGCACATCAATCATGATACCAGATCAAATGACCAGCAATCATGCATTAGTATAACATACCTAACGTTAATATCCGTGGTCGCGGAAGCAGAGTGGGGCTGATACGACATCACCCAAATAGGAACCCAATTGGACCACCTAGGTAGATGAGTAGATGGTTGCAACACTAATGTGTTGTGAATGGGGACATCGATATGTGCTATGTGAAGTAACAATGAACATGGGGAGGAGGGTACAACACATTGAGGACAAAATAACTTGACTGAGGGATAGGGAGATTGCCCGTGACCTAAGTCCCAGAAATGTGTCTGCAGATGAGTAGCTGCTTGTGGCGCGTTTCAGGGAACTTTGAAGTGGCAGGACGAATGGGGTATCAAAGCGCTCCTTCACTCGCAGCACGCCTGAGATCTGCGTATAGCTCTTTTATTATTGGGGTCTTCCTTCCTAGTCTTGAAAAGCATTTACTTTTGCATGCCTTGTGAGGGTGGGACACTACCTCAAAGTATCCATGACTAGGCACAAGCTTGTGATTTCAAGGTGTTGGGTTCAATGTGCAGAGTGCCTCCCTCTTTATGCAGCCGTCCCTGGATTTTTAATGCAAAAAATCTATTTCACTTTTGGATTTTCCATATTCGTAGGTATCATTTAGGAGAGGGCATCTTGTCAATCTTGATTCTGTGAATCATAATGTGGTATGTATTTCACATTTTCTGGACACGTAATCAGAATTTTAGGTGCGGAGTCATTTGCAAACTGGGCCCAATGTAATTCAGAGAACTTCTCACTGCGACTACAGTTTAAAACCGATGGACCTTAGACCGTGAGTTCCTGACGAGACTGAATCGTATTCTTTGCGAAATTATACGACAGGGTATAAGATGTCCATAAATGCATGTGTTAAATTAGCAATCAGTGGCGCTCTGGTGCATGCCTTGTTCTTTGTTGCCTGGTAGCTTTGCCAGTCCAGCCCCAGCACTTGTAAAAATGTAAGCCACTCGGCTACAGTGCATTGCCTTTCAGATTTTACACCTCATTTGAGAGTTGTAAAACCCAGCCTTTGTACTCTGGGGTATTTCTAGACCTCGGCTTGCTTTTACAATGACTACCTTTGCCTTTTTATGGTAGACAAAAGTGCTCTGTTGATGTACCCTATAAAACGGTCACTGCACACGCGATGAGCGTCTCCTATTGTTTATGGTTAAATGTTAAGAGCAACATATGGTACTTGACAAGGCATTTCATGTGTATGTAGGGAGACTGCACAGGCTGATATTCCTCTGTAGTTTAACCTCCTTATCAGATCTGGATCAAAAAGCTAGACCTTGAGGCCTTTCAACAGGACCATTAAACCCCATGAAACGTTAATGGGAAAAACCATTTATTTAGCATATTTATGTAAGAATTGAAAGGACATGCATTCTCACATACTGTTGTAATTTGGATTTTGATCAATCTTACTGATCCATGCTTGCATAATCTGCATACGATTACGCTATGGCTTAGTGAATGTGTACAAACCACTGCAACAATTGGAGCGAAATTCTCTGTATCATTCACAATAACTTTATCAAGAAAAAGGCATGGTGGCAAAGAGGATCTCAAGATATTATACTTTGCATAAAATAGTTCAAGGAAAAGAAATGCTCCTAGGCAGGTATACTTACATATACTGCCGCTCCTGGTATAGTAGCGTGGAAGGACAGCTTGAAGGCTTTTGAGCAGATGTTGTTAGCAATCACATGTGTGAT
This sequence comes from Triturus cristatus, assembly GCF_964204655.1. Taxonomy (NCBI): domain Eukaryota; kingdom Metazoa; phylum Chordata; class Amphibia; order Caudata; family Salamandridae; genus Triturus; species Triturus cristatus. The sequence goes on along the minus strand of NC_140581.1, from coordinate 341,812,274 downwards.
GGTATAAGTATAAACATTTGCTATAAAAGGCAGACAAGGGTCAAACGCACAATCAGTGGAATTTAGGCAGGACTGATCTAAGTAAACGTTTCCGACTTGTTGGAAGTACCCTCACTTTCTCCTGTTTTTTAGTTCCTAAACTATTTACTGTTTCTTCTTATGACACTTGCTTATTATTTTATTGAAAACGGATTAGAGATCTGGTGGTGGATTTCATAACATTTGCTCCCTCACACTTGATTTGACAGATACCATCCCCAATAAAATTGATGACTTCACTGGCGGCACTACATACCACCTTACCATTGACATTATCAGCATCACTATAACTACTGTATCACTTCTCTGCATAGATTTTGTTATTTATTGATGCTGCGTTAGATCCTGTTTTTTTTATTGTAAAACTGCTGCGAGTCTACTAGCAGCCCATCTGGGGCAAACTTGGGGGCATATCTACAAGGCGGCGATATAAAATTATCGCCGCTTTTGTGGCCGTTTTCGCCCGAAAAGCAGCGATAATTTTATCGCTATATTAGCAAGGTCATGATATGGCGTAAAGCCTTGCCTTAGTGCCTGAATTTCTAACGCCCATCTTTGCATCTCTAATGAGATGCAAAGTGGGCATTCCTCCCCAGGATAACGGAAGAAATGTCGCTAAGCGACATTTCTCCTATTATCAAGCCTCACGCAAAGCAGCATAGCAGCAAGAAAAGTAGCGATAACCTCTGTTATCGCTACTTTCCTTACGCCTGCTTTGAAACTGACTTAGCCATGATATCCTATGGAAGGTGGATATCATGGCTAAGTATGTGAGGCCCTATCAGCAAGCTATCGCCAAACTCCGTGGGATTATCGCTGGGTTTCCAGCGATAATCTCACGTTTGGCAGTTAGTGCTAGGAGTTTTATCGCTTTTGAGATAAGCGTTGCTAATAGCACGCTATCTCAGCGATAAAAATCCACGCTAGGCAGCGATAATTATCCTAGCGCTAAGTGCGCTTAGCGATAATTATCGCCGGGTGTTGCTGATATGCCCCGTGGTCCTCAACTGCCTTATAATCCCAGTGGTCTAGATAATGGTACTGAACCAAGGAGAAGCTTGATGGGTATCATTACGATAAAACCAATACTTAAAATGGACTCATGAAATAAATTACATATTTCAAGACCCCTGTGCATTTAGCCTGAAAAAATATAATTGCTGGTCTAGGCCAGGAAATGTGTAGCTTTGGAGCAGGTTTTCTCATGTGTCAGTTTCAGACAGGGTTTCCATTCTCATAATGTGTAAAGAAGCGAGCACTTGACTAGTGAAATATTGTAAAACTCATCTATATTTCATTCCATAAAATAAACATGGACCCATCCATATGTCCTGGATGGTAGATCAAATAATTATATCTTATGTCATGGTGGCTTACTTCTTTACATACCCTCCGGTCACACCACGTTCAGGGCGCCACAGGTCCATCAGAGCCTACTCTGCATCAGCTGTGGTGGTTAGGGTTACTTGCCACTGGTATCCTGGTGTCTGCACTACTATAGCTCTGAAATTTGGAACAAATACACTCCTTCCGCACTAGACTCTGAGGGTAGCAAGATCGAGCAGTCAAAGGCATCTTAGGGAGCTAATGTGAGATGCAGGGACACATAACTAAACAATCAAACAACCAATAGCTTACCACCCAGAACAGTGCTTATTTTAGTAAAAAGAGAAATACTTTACTATCACAGCAAAATGAGATACTACACACTGTAATAGGGGTTCGGGTGCGGGGTTCCTCTAAATATATCTAAGCGGCTCTCGCCAATTTCAACATTCCCAACATCAACTACAGTGTTCTACTAACGTTGCTGCAGATCCCACAACACCCACAGCTTTCAAGTAACACTGAAAAGATCATGAGTATGAATGAAGCACGTGTTCAAGTTCACAATTGGGTTTTTTGAGCTAGAACTGATAATACAAAAATGAGCATTAATTTTTGCCATTCAACCAGTATCTTATATTGAGGATCTCCAACTCCACGCCAACTCCTCCTCCGGTCCATAGGATCTTTGCCACCATTTTAGAATGGAGACTCGACTTAAAACATCTCAAATAACATCAACAATTAGCCTTAATATATTAGTCACTGATGAGAGGTTGGGTAAAGATTTCAAAACTATTATTATTCATTTAAGTTTACTATTTTGCTTTTTTGCTGTTTATTCAATTAGTAAAGTGTTATGTCAGGAACAAAGAGTCGAGATGAATAAACTTGAAAGTAGATTTAATTCCAATAAAGAAATAAGGAAGCACCAGCGGTTACAGGTCTTCAAGCCCCGGCTGGCTCACCACAACTGACTACTCTCGATTCTTGGGACCGATCAGGTGTTCCAATACAAAACACCCTGATCGTGCCAAGAACCAAGAGTTCATATCACAACAACATAATAGCTCGTGCTTGCAAGCACGAGATCGATGACAAACCTGCACACAAACCATGTGAGGAACATATAACATAAAGATAAATCCGTTTACAGAAATAGCAAGAAAAATAATGGTGAATGAAGGCAAGTAAAATAACGCATGTTCCATAACGGAAATAGTCCCTACACTAAACTAGAAGGATCCGGAGTCTATCAGAACCCATAAAGAGTTCCTTGGAAAAGAGTAATTGTTCTAGAGCTTGGGATTAGTAACAATAAGGGGTCGAACTCCCCAAAAGAGCAGTTCTAGAAACTTAGCAGAGTCTCTCTAATAGATACAGTAACAACTTTCCAAATCAAGCTCAGGAAAAACAAGTCACAGAAGTAACTTATGACCATCAGCATAAGTAAAGTAGTCACCTAACAAAGTGTCAATCAACAGCAATCACCATCAGTAGTAGCTCACAGCAGTCAGTCAAATGGAAGGAAAGTGCAGGAAAGTGTACAGGAGTATCATCTGTCTAGGATTGCATTGCATTCCCCTTTCTAGCTAGGAAGCTGTATATAAAATATAAAAACATAGGTATCCATGCAGCAGTGTGTGAAGTCATCTCGGGTCAATAGGGAAGAATCTTCTGATGGTCTGTCATTTCTTCCTTCGATTCCCATGGTAAATGCACAAGATAAGAATGTACTATCTAAATGTTTCTAAGCATTCATTCAATTGTTACATCCCGAAGAGGTTCTCATGAGAACCTTTGTAAACCTACACTGTTAGCTGTCCAGTGTTCCATTGTGTAACAATTGACTGTTCTATAGAATAATTCGATTATCACATGGCCTAATTAGATCATGAGAATTAAGCTTCGAACAAACATTATTGATTCTTATATACTGTCTTTCTATTCTAACATTCAGAGCAAAGCATAGAGGAAATATTCTAAATTACGATGAATTCATAGAATGTGGGAAAGTAATACATTTTAAACAGCACATATCACAGTGACAATGAGTTTTAATGTTTAAATCAGCAAAGTTCAGAATTTTCAAAAAATACATTAATTTTATTAAAATAAGAAAGAAAAGAAAGAATTAAAGAGGCCTAACTGAGCCTTGCAGTGAAAGTACAATAGAAATGAGAGGGTTCTGCAAAAATAAAGCTGCATGTTAACTAGGGGTGGGCGGAATTTGCGGAATCGCGTTACGCAAATCTCCACGAAACGGTAAAAAATATCCACGAACATGCAGAAATTCCGCGTACACGCGGAATTGCTTGTTCGCGATACTTTTTTCCTGTTCGCGATCGCTGTTTGCGTGCTCGGGATGAAATATCTCGCGAACACGCATATTGAGAACGCGAACAAGCAAAAAATTTCGCGAAGTTGCGGAACGCAGATTTTTGGGCAATTTCGCGTTCTCCGCGGAACGCGAAATTACCCAAATTCCGCAAATTCCGCGAACGGAACGGAATTTACCGCCCAGGCCTAGTCATAGGTAGGGGTGGGCGGAATTTCCGTAACCGCGTTACGCAAATCTCCGCGAAACGGGAAAAATCTCCGCGAACATGCAGAAATTCCGCGAACACGCGGAGTTGCTTGTTCGCGATGCTTTTTTCCTGTTCACAGTTGCTGTTTGCGTGCTCGGGGAGAAATATCTCGCGAACACGCATTTTGAGAACGCGAACAAGAAAAAATTTCGCGAAGTCGCGGAAAGCAGAATTTTGGGCAATTTCGCGTTCTCCGCGGAACGCGAAATTACCGAAATTCCGCAAATTCCGCGAGCGGAACGGAATTTACCGCCCAGGCCTAATGTTAACATTTTGCATGTTAAAGAAAGTCACCTATTCTCCACGTTCTATTCAGCATCATTCTCCATGTCAATGTCTCTGTCGATGTCAGTTTTAATGTGGCTATCCTGATCTAACTTTTTCCGCTTTAACACTACTATGTTCAGTAAGCTGTGTGTCACCACTTGTTTTGTATCTTTAATAGGAGAGGTCACCCTGGCAATCATTAAACAATTACAACATGCAAATTTTTGTTTCTGAGTTCAATTCATAGCCTCTCAGTCTTATCTTAGGATACATGGTGGCAGATTTACAAGCCCCTTGCGAGACATTTACGCCGCCGTTGCTTGACTTCTGTGACGCAGCAGCAGCGTAAACCATGCGCCATGTTGCGCCTCATTTACAACGTGACGCATCTAGGGAGATGCGTCACGTTGTAAAGCCCTGCGATACATTAAATCTGCGTCAGGTTTAATGTATGCAGGGTGGGCGTTTTGTCAGAAAAAGCCTCAGAAAAGTGACGCAATGAAATCTACAAGATTTCACTGAGTCACTTTTCGGACGCTGCTGTGTCAAAACCCTGCGCCTGCTTGAAGCAGGCGTAAGGCATGATGCAGCATGTTCGGTATGGGCAGCCCATGAGCATTGCTGGAGTTGCGTCGTGCTTGCGACACGACTCCAGCAATGCACCACCCTTATGCCATCAGATGCGTCATGCATCTGTTTATCCTTGCGCCATGATGCGCTGCATTGTAAATGCGGCGCATCTGTGGTGGCGCAAGGGTAAACTTGCGTGACGCATCTTTCCTGGCGCATCCCTGCTGATTTGCAGGGATGCGCCAGGAAACATAAATCTGCCCCATGATATTTGTTCACTGAGTTGGTGGTGCACCCTTTGTAGTTATAGAGTCAGCACCTGCAGGCGGTGATGCACCTCTTGCATTTAGCAGCTGGGGATGAACAGCACGACAGTCTTCCTAATTTGTCACTCTTCTTTGGCACTTGTGGCCTCTAGGTTGGAATTAGGGTCCTCTGTGTTGTCATACTTTGCAGAACTACAACACGTTGGGGGCAGCAGTAGAATAGGCCCTTCTGGTCACATTGTGGTGATATCACCACACTTGGAATCTACTGTCAGATACCATCGGGCTGCACTGCCACACCATAAGTTTTGGATCCAATGAATCAATTTCAAATATTTCTTAACTTTACTCTCAATATTTTTTTCTTCGTATATTTCCTTTAGCTTTTTACTCTAACTCTTATATTCAATTCATTTTACTCAATGCTTAATCCGTTGATGTTTCACAGAAGCTCAAGAGTCAAAAGTGGGTTCCACAAACCATGACTTTATTATAATAACCCAATGCATTTCGGGAAATTCATTCCCTTCTTCAGGGGCATCTAGAATATACAAAAATGAAATTGTTTAGCTTTCATGACCAAATCGTTCATTTACGTTTTGCAGAACAGATCTAATTAGTTACAAACCTAAACCACAGATTCGAGCCATTTACACAATGTTTTACAATTATTTAAAGCTTGCTGAACGTATTAATTTCATGTTACGTAACCACACAATTCTCCCCCTCTATATGTTGTGCTGTATATCAATTTATATCACGAGCATGTATATATTATACTGTGTTGACGCTTACCCTGGTTTGATAGTCACCCCGTTTTGTGTAAAACTGATCCTTCCTTCTTTCCTTTCAGCATATAGAAACGCTGCTCATACGAGTTAAACCTTGATTCTACAAAAGCATTCTCTTTTATATTCACACCCCCAGTATACGTCATACACTGATTTACTGCACCTGTGCGCTATGGTACTAAATAAGAACGTTAACCCAGGTCTACACGCAATTCAGAATATTGATTCCTACAACTCCCAGAATCCATCATTAAAGTCCATTTGTGTGTGTTAGACCTGCGGTCCCTTTCTTTTCAACAAGTTCGTACCTGTCTTGTATACCTAAAAAACTGTTTGTTCTTTTACAGAAATTACTCATATGTGTAAATAAGAGATTACTCTTAGGCTGATAATCCGATATGGAGGAGAACCCGACTTCTGCCTTTTTCGCCGTCTACAACGTTCCAGTAATTGCATACTTCCTTCATGATCCTAATGTCTTCTTATACTCGGTGTAGTCGTGGGTGCAATCTCGGTTGAAACGGAGGAATCATACTGATACAGTTCAGGGAAAGAGATGCACTCCTCATTATCCGTGTTTGTAATCCTTTCTTTTACCATTTCTTTTACAATAGTGCTTTTAACGGCGTGCAATAACCCGCTTCGCGCTCCGTTTCTTTGCGCTGTAGAATTATATCACCACAGTTGGAATCTACTGTCAGATACCATCGGGCTGCACTGCCACACCATAAGTTTTGGGTCCAATGAATCAATTTCAAATATTTCTTAACTTTACTCTCAATATTTTTTTCTTCGTATATTTCCTTTAGCCTTTTACTCTAACTCTTATATTCAATTCATTTTACTCAATGCTTAATCCGTTGATGTTTCACAGAAGCTCAAGAGTCAAAAGTGGGTTCCACAAACCATGACTTTATTATAATAACCCAATGCATTTCGGGAAATTCATTCCCTTCTTCAGGGGCATCTATAATATACAAAAATGAAATTGTTTAGCTTTCATGACCAAATCGTTCACTTACATTTTGCAGAACAGATCTAATTAGTTACAAACCTAAACCACAGATTCGAGCCATTTACACAATGTTTTACAATTATTTAAAGCTTGCTGAACTTATTAATTTCATGTTACGTAACCACACAATTCTCCCCCTCTATATGTTGTGCTGTATACCAATTTATATCACGAGCATGTATATAATATACTGTGTTGACGCTTACCCTGGTTTGATAGTCACCCCGTTTTGTGTAAAACTGATCCTTCCTTCTTTCCTTTCAGCATATAGAAACGCTGCTGATACGAGTTAAACCTTGATTCTACAAAAGCATTCTCTTTTATATTCACACCCCCAGTATACGTCATACAATGATTTACTGCACCTGTTCGCTATGGTACTAAATACAAACGTTAACCCAGAATATTGATTCCTACAACTGCGGTCCCTTTCTTTTCAACAAGTCCGTATCTGTCTTGTATACCTAAAAAACAGTTTGTTCTTTTACAGAAATTACTCATATGTGTAAATAAGAGATTACTTTTAGGCTGATAATCCGATAAGGAGGAGAACCCGACGTCTGCCTTTTTCGCCGTCTACAAAAGAACAAACTGTTTTTTAGGTATACAAGACAGGTACGGACTTGTTGAAAAGAAAGGGACCCCGCGATAAAAAAAAAAGAAAAAAAAAAAAGGCCTAGGACGTTAGGAAGTGTCTTCCGTTACTTGTTTTCACGTTCTTAACTTTTCTCTTTGGCAATCTTCTGCCGCGGGGGTGCGTGCTCCGTGCGCGCATGCGTGCGTGCTCCATGCGTGATTTGTGCACGCATGCGTGCATGCTCCGTGCGTGCTTTGTGCGCGCATGCGTGCGTGCACCGTGCACGCACCTTCCGTGCACCGTGCATGCTCCGTGCGTGCACGATGCGTGCTCCGTGCGCACACGGTGCACACACGGCTAGTCATGTGATTACAAAACAACACTTTTCATTAGTTCATAGTAGTTTCTGTTCCAGAATCTTCAAACACCTCACTCACTCCCCTCACTATTTCTTCTTATTTCCTGGGAGAAGGAGCTGAACAGCTTTTCCAGTAAAATTTCACTTGAAAATGGCAGAACAGCAGTCAACTTCAGGGAGTGAGGAGGAGACCTTTGTGGTACCACCAAGGCACAGCAAACAAAAAGACTCTTTCATATGGAAATTCTTCACCATTCCAGAGGGCCAAAAGAAGGTGAATGCACCGAAGGTGGCATGCACTATTTGTGGAAGTGTCTTATCTAGAGGAGATCCCACAAAGAAATACTCCTTTAGTATTTATTCCATGTTGAGGCACTTCAAAACAGGGCATCCTGTAGCTTATGCTCGTGAGTCGACAAGAGCCATAAGAGACAACCCTCCACCTGCTCAGCCGAGCACATCATCTGCGGCCGCAGATTCACCGTGTACAAGATCACTGGATACCCGCCCACTGTTCCAGAAGGTGCACATACATTGCAATGTGTGCAATGCTGTTCTTTGCTACGGTGAGACCAGCATTAACTTAATTGAAAACAAAATAACGCAGCACACATGCCCATATTTTTTTTCATTTATTGTTTTTGTTCCTGTTGAACAGTTTTTCATTCCCAGTTTTTTTTGGTGCTCTAAAAAACTAAAAAAAAATACAAAATTGTTAAAAAACTAAAAAAAATACAAAACAAAAAAGACAAAAAAAACAGTTCTTTTCAGAACTCACTTCACTTCTCCAAGAAGAGCTATATTCCTAATATACTGTGTTGTAATTTTATTGAATGAATGTGTAGTGTATACATGAATGATTGAAATGATTGAAATGACTTAGTGAAGAGGAGGAAAGGACTGACAGAATGAGTGAGAAAAGGAAAGTATGATCAGTCATGAAAGGGAAGTGAAAGACTGACTGCAACAAAAGGACTAAGTGTAGAGGATACAGGTAAGAAGAGTGAATGAGTAAGGGAATGGCAGTGAGTAATGGAGATGAGGGAGGGGGAGTGAGAAAAGGGGAGTAAGGGACGGAGATAGGAAAAGGGAGTAACAGATGAAGCGGATGAAGTACAGCAGGGTAAAGGGATTGAAAGTAAGAGAAGTGGAGTGATGGTGAGATAAGGGATATGAGGATTAGAAAAGGGGGTAAGGGAAAGTGAGAGATGGGGAGTGAGGGGACGGAGGGATTTAGGAAACTGGAGTGAGAGAAAGGGAGTCAGGATTTCAATGAGCAAAGCAGAGTGAGGGAGAGTGAAGGAAAGAATGTGGAAAGGTGAGGGGTGTGAGATACAGACAGGAGGAAGTGAAGTAGGAGAATAGGAGTGTGACAGTTAGGGAATGTGAGGGAAGGAGAATCTCTGAGCTGTACTCCTCTCACCAGAACCACTAAATGGCAAAATTTCCCTCTTTTTTCACACATATACATGTTAACTTCAAATCACATTGCTTCCCACATTTTTTTAAATGGAAACACACATTTCTATTGGTTGCAAATTTCAACCCTTTCCAAATGATTCCTACCCCCAACATCACTTCTGCCTGCTACCATAGCAACAGATCATGTAACACTGGTGTGAGCAGAGAGGTCAGAAGTTCAGCACACAATGTTTCTAATCCAAAGAGCAAGAGTGGTTGACTTTTCAAACCTAACAGCATATCCAAAGTAATCTTCTGTGGGAACACATTTTTCTGAACCAATACAAAACATGCTTTTAAAAATGTAAACATACAGCCTAATTTTTAGTGTTGAATGGTCTGAAACAGCCAATGAGTTCTTTTTATTAAAAAAAGTATGTAATCCTCCATTTTACAACTATCTTTCTTTTCATATTACCATTCTACTGAAAGACACCTTCTGAGTGCATCCAGATCTCCTTGAAAGATGTTCACAGTGTGGATTGTAGGTCATAGCTATGTCTACTGGAGTGAAAAGTATGCAGAAAAAAGAGGTATTGTGAAAGACCTTGCTTTGCCAAATGTAGACATTAAATGGATTGGTCAGAGAGGGTTAAACTGGTACCAATTAATGCCTTTGGTGAAATCTTTTCTACATCTCCCACAGCCTAACCTTATAATTGTGCACTGTGGTGGAAATGACCTAGGTACTTTAACTGGGGTAGGTCTGGAAATGCTTGTTAAGGACACCTTTGTGCAATTGATGTCACTTTTTCCACAAACTACCTTTGTATATTCTAATATCTGCCAAAGGCAAAAGTGGAACTGGTCCAATATTGTCCGCAGATTGAGAAAGCAAGAAAGCACGTCAATAAGTCTGTTTCTGCTTTCCTCAGAGACTCTGGTATGAGTTCTATATACCACAACAACTTGCGTTACAACATGCAAGGCATTTATAGAGGAGACGGTGTACATTTCACAGATGAAGGAAACAGAATCTTCCTCTTGAACTTTTGACTCTGCATCGGTACTTACTTGTAGGTACAAAAAAACACTCAATGAACACAACGGCTCTTTTTAGAGCCAACCAACATCTAAACACTTAAACTTGATTTTTAATTCTATTTTTTTAAAGATTTTTTTGTCGTCATGCGCACACTATGCGCGCACCGTGTGCGCACCCAGCGATTTTTTGAAAAAAAATAAAATGTTTTTTTCACCCTTCGGGGTCCTTCAGGGACCCCCTGACAAAGGCTAGGGGGTCAGCAACCCTCTACCCTGCCCCCTTTTCACGTTCTCCACCTTTCTTTTTCACTGTCACACACAAAATGGCGTCCGACACTTCCTGATTTCGACCGATTGGAATGTTGACTGACATCTAACCACCAATCAGAATTACGCTCGCTGACATTTGGTGTGCGCACGGTGCGCGCATATACATATTTATGTACTTTCAACTGCAATTTTCTCAGGAACTACTGAACAGATTGACACCATATAAGCAAAAGGCACATGCCTGACCTGAGGACTACCTCTTTGCCAAATTTCAAGTAATTCTGTTCAGCCGTTTGGGCTGTACCTTCGACTAAAGGTCCTATGGGAAAATGCATGGGGAAAACGCGTTTGGGACCCCCCTTTTTTCTCAGCCCCCGCTTGACGAATCACCCCGAGACTTTCAGGGTAGGAGCTGAGCGGAGCGCCCCATTAGTTTTGAAAATTTCACGAAGATAAGTCAACCGACGCCAAAGTTATTCAAAATAGAATTTTCAGATTTCCTATGGGAATATATGTATATATATATATATATATATATATATATATATATATATATATATATATATATATATATATATATATATATATATATAACATTCAGGAGGACTCCAGGCGAGAACAACTCTTTGTGGAACTGGCACTGAGGAAAGCTTAATGAAGCTGAAACGCGTCTGCATTGAAGTTCCACAGCCCCATGGACTTTGCTATTTTGGTGAGAAATAAATCCACGAGTGAATCACCCTTGCTGTGTCGGACCTCTTCTATTGTGAGGGGGTTATTGGACTGTATGTTTAAAACAGTACGCTTTGACTGTTTACGGCACGCCCTCCCGTTCAGGTGCACCGCGATAGAAGGCAACCTTTGGAGTGGAGTACGAAAATACTACGCGGAGCCCCCCCTAGCAGTTATTGACGACAAAGTCACCATTTCTTGCAAAGGGGAGGAATGAAGCAGATTTACTGTGAAGGGGATTACAAGTGAACTCACCGTGCATCTTTTCATGCTGAAACCGGCTGCTGTGGATGGTGTGCTGCCCGAGAGCCAGCATGATGTTGGGACGCCATTGTACGCCGAATAGCTAATTACTTAATTGGCTCTCCTCCCGGTTTGGGCGTACCGTTCTGCAGCAGCTCCAAGTATTTCGTCCAGTGGAAATCCTTAAAGAGGGATGGGGTCGCGTAATTTCCTCATTGGAAGTGGAGGCAGTAACATTCAGGAGGACCCCAGGCGAGAACAACTCTTTGTGGAACTGGCACTGAGGAAAGCTTAATGAAGCTGAAACGCGTCTACATTGAAGTTCCACAGCCCCATGGACTTTGCTATTTTGGTGAGAAATAAATCCACGAGTGAATCACCCTTGCTGTGTCGGACCTCTTCTATTGTGAGGGGGTTATTGGACTGTATGTTTAAAACAGTACGCTTTCACTGTTTACGGCACGCCCTCCCATTCAGGTGCACCGCGATAGAAGGCAACCTTTGGAGTGGAGTACGAAAATACTACGCGGAGCCCCCCCTAGCAGTTATTGACAAGGAAGTCACCATTTCTTGCAAAGGGGAGGAAGGAAGCAGATTTACTGCGAAGGGGATTACAAGTGAACTCACCGTGCATCTTTTCATGCTGAAACCGGCTGCTGTGGATGGTGTGCTGCCCGAGAGCCAGCATGATGTTGGGACGCCATTGTACGCCGAATAGCTAATTACTTAATTGGCTCTCCTCCCGGTGTGGGCGTACTGTTCTGCAGCAGCTCCAAGTATTTCGTCCAGTGGAAATCCTTAAAGAGGGATGGGGTCGCGTCATTTCCTCATTGGAAGTGGAGGCAGTAACATTCAGGAGGACCCCAGGCGAGAATAACTCTTTGTGGAACTGGCACTGAGGAAAGCTTAATGAAGCTGAAACGCGTCTGCATTGAAGTTCCACAGCCCCATGGACTTTGCTATTTTGGTGAGAAATAAATCCACGAGTGAATCACCCTTGCTGTGTCGGACCTCTTCTATTGTGAGGGGGTTATTGGACTGTATGTTTAAAACAGTACGCTTTCACTGTTTACGGCACTCCCTCCCGTTCAGGTGCACCGCGATAGAAGGCAACCTTTGGAGTGGAGTACGAAAATACTACGCGGAGCCCCCCCTGGCAGTTATTGACGACGAAGTCACCATTTCTTGCAAAGGGGAGGAAGGAAGCAGATTTACTGCGAAGGGGATTACAAGTGAACTCACCGTGCATCTTTTCATGCTGAAACCGGCTGCTGTGGATGGTGTGCTGCCCGAGAGCCAGCATGATGTTGGGACGCCATTGTACGCCGAATAGCTAATTACTTAATTGGCTCTCCTCCCGGTGTGGGCGTACCGTTCTGCAGCAGCTCCAAGTATTTCGTCCAGTGGAAATCCTTAAAGAGGGATGGGGTCGCGTCATTTCCTCATTGGAAGTGGAGGCAGTAACATTCAGGAGGACCCCAGGCAAGAACAACTCTTTGTGGAACTGGCACTGAGGAAAGCTTAATGAAGCTGAAACACGTCTGCATTGAAGTTCCACAGCCCCATGGACTTTGCTATTTTGGTGAGAAATAAATCCACGAGTGAATCACCCTTGCTGTGTCGGACCTCTTCTATTGTGAGGGGGTTATTGGACTGTATATATATATATATATATATAAATATATATATATATATATATATATTAATTACCTACTGGCAGTCGCCAGTAGGTAGTTATAGTTAGGACCTATATTCTATATGAAATCCGCAACATTCTATTTGGAATAACATTGGTGCCGATTGACGAATCTTTGCGAAAATGTCCAAACTTTTGGCCAGCTCCGGTCCGCTCCTATCCTGAAAATTTGACAGTGATTTGTCAAGCGCGGGCCGAGAAATAAGGGGGGTCCCAAACGCGTTTTCCCCATGCATTTTCCCATAGGACCTGTTGACGCAGCTACAGCCCGAACTGCTGAACGGAATTACACCAAATTTGGCAAAGAGGTAGTCCTCAGTTCAGACTCGTGTCTTTTGCTTAAATGGTGTAAATCCGTTTAGTAGTTCCTGAGAAAATTAGAGTTAAAAAGATAGATATATCTGGGCGGAGCCTAACCACACATCTCATCGTGAGATCTGATTGGCTGTCAGTACTTCATCCAAGAAGTGTTGGCAGCCATCTTGGGACCAATATACATGATAGCACCTCATTAAAAATAATTGCAGTTAATAGAAGGTTTTAAGACTTTAGTTACATTATAAATCATTTGTTGATGGTACCATACTCATTTTAGGAATTGGGGTGTGTTCTAAGGTAATTTTACAATGTGAAAAAGCCTTCTGCTGTGATATCATGAATCATGTTTGAGAGAAAAATATTTTCTCATGCTTTTCCCACAGAGGTTTGGAAGGTGATCTATAAGCTAAACTGAGAGCATATTTTCTGTAAATTCACATTATCTTTCTCAGTCACGTGAGAATGAAGTCTGACATTCTTAGTAAAACATGTACATCCAACAAGGGCAGAGACTGTCAGTTGATTCCTTTGTGTTCTACTGCAGCTTCCCAGAGTGTTCTAAAGAACAACTAGAGCGCTAACAGTCCTACTTATGACAAACGTATTGCACACCTGAAGCCATCTTGATTGGAATAAAGTGGTAACACTTAAAACATTTAATTTAAAAAGGAACAAAATGAGGGGGTTCATTTTGCTATAGAAATTATGATTAGTGCTGCAGAAAGAAACATTAGGGCACATTTTGAGTGACTTCTCAAATCCTCTTCTATTTCATTAAAAAATTCTGACATGCAGACTGAAACATGCACTTTCAATACCAGCAGCAGGCTTCCCTGGTGAGCAGTAGCTTTACTACAGTGATCTAATAAGCAACTAGAGTGCTAACATTCTGAATTTATGGCAAATGTGTGACACATCTGAATGCCTTCTTGATGGAATCAAAGTAAAAAACTGAAAGTATTTCCTACTGAGGAGACTGTAGTAAATGAGGAAATTAGGAAACTTCATAACAAATAAGTCTCCCAAAATGGCAACCAGAGACAAAAGGGCCCAAATGTAGCACAAATATCACCCAGATGTAGCCCAAGTATAGCCCAATGACAGAATGTTCCAGAGTGTTCTAACGAACAACTAGAGCGCTAACAGTCTTACTTATGACAAAAGTATGGCACACCTGAAGCCATCTTGATTGGAATAAAGTGGTAACACTTAAAACATTTAATTTACAAAGGAACAACATTTTCAATTGAAATCCATGTTAGATGTGAAGGACATCTAACAAGGGCTTCAATTAGAATTCCATAGAGCATATTATCAAGCCTATCATCGCCGTTTTAGCAGCAGTTTTCTGCCTCTAAACCAGCGATAATTGTATCACCTGTCTTGATAATATGCCCCTAAGTGATTTGACCAGAATCACAGAATGTTGAGCTGAAGCAGAAACTCCAACCTGGTTCCCCAGTTGCAAAGTCTGCAGCTCTGGAAGTAACACCACATCCTCTCCCCTAAGTGCAACATTTAATCAAGTGGTCAACTGGATAAAAAAACATAAAGATAACAAATAATTTAAAAGTGCTTTGTTGCTATTTGAAAACTCAGAAAATATGTCCTCATTTTAGTTTTTTAGAGCACTAACCATAATTTTGATGCAAATAAGACCCTCTCATATATATAATTTCTAAAGGAAATGCTCTAGGTATTACAGTTTTGATTACATCAAGATGACGTCAGGCGTTCCACACTTTTGTAATAAATATAGAATGTTAGCAATCTAGTTGTTCATTGGGATACTGTTGAAAGGCAGAGGCCAGGGGCACGGACTCTGAAAATTGAAGGCAGGCAGGAGAGTGCAGAGGCAACAATTTGACCACACTGGGCAGGCAGGAAGGGCAGTGGCAGCACAACAGACTATGGAGGGCAGTGGAAAGGGGGGCAGGGGCAACAAACCAACAGTATAGGACTGGCAAGAGTGGCTATGGAAAAATAATAGACCATTGTGGGCAGAAGGAAGAGGCAGTGGTAGTACAACCATACATGCCAACAGACCTGTTTCAGCCAGGAAACATCCAATGTTTTTAAGCTCAAATGGGCTTTATTTTATCTGTCTCCTGTCTACGATCTCCTCTTTTTCAATGTAACTCAAAGGGGAAAATCAATACCCCAGTTTATTTTCAAAATCTCCCTCTTACCAAGTTCAAAATGTTCGTATGGTACATTGGATCATGGTAGGCAGGAAGAATTGGGGTAGGGACATGGACTCGGATAACAGAGGACAGGAGGGACATGGAGAGGTGTACCAAACTAACCCTACAGGGCAGGCATCAGGGTTTATAGCAGCACAATACACCACACAGGGCATGTGGGACGGGAGTGCAGCACAACAATCCATAGAAAGCAATAGGGAGGGGACAGGACCATGCACATGGACAACATAGAACAGAGGGGAAAGAGGCAATGGTAGCTAGCTGACCATAATGGACAGGCAGGAAAGAAAGCTGCAGCATAACAGGCCATAAAGGGCAGGAGGGACGGATAAGGGGCATTACAATGGAACAGACAAGCCAGGAGAGAGGGAATAGGGGTCTGCACATGGAAACAGAGGGCTAGGGGCAAGGGGGCAGGGCAGGAGCAGCAAGATGACCATGGAGGTCAGGCAGGATGGGCACTAGAAACAAGACACACCATGGACAGCAACAATGAGACTATGATGGCATACACACAGACCATGGAGGGAAGGTGGGAGGGGGTCAGGGGCAGCTAGCTGACCACACAGGGAAGGTGGGAGGGGCCATGGCAGCACAGAAGACCGTGCATGGCAAGCAGGAGGGTTAGTGGCAGCACAATGGCTATGATGGGCAAGAAGGAGGGTGCAGGGGCATGCACAAAGGACCATGGAGGATAGAAGGGAGGGTAATGACCTGGGCACAGACAAGAGAGTTCAGGGGAAGGGGTCTCACAACAGACTACGTGGGGCAGGCAGGAGGAGCAGTTGCAGCACAACAGACCATGGAGGGCAGAAGGGTGTGGCAGTAAAATGAACCATGGAGGACAGGAGGAAGGGGATAGGGGCATGGCATGTGGACAGGCAGGGTGGAGGTGGCAGGGGAGTGGTAGCTCACCAGAACACTCAGAGTAGATAGGAGTGGCAGGTCCATGGAACATGGTGGGCAAAAAGGATGGAGAAGAGGCATGCACAAAGACATCGGAGGGCAGGGGGAAGGAGAAAAGGGGCAGCAAGCTAAGCACAGAGGCTAAGCAGGAGGTCAATGATGGGCCATAGAATTGGGCAATGGAGGGCAGGAGGAGTGGACTGGTACATCATGCTAAATGGAGGGCAGTGGCAGCACATCAGACCATGCATGGCAGGAGGGAGGAGGCTAGTACATGGATTCAGAAAACAGAGGATTGGGAGGAGGTGGATGGGGCAGCAAGCTAACTGTTCAGAGAAGGTGGGCAGCACTGCTCTGTAGCAAAATGGTAACGGCTGCTGCTTTGCCCTGTATTCTTGCTTCTGTCGCCATCTTTTGCACTATTGCGCGCTTTGCACCTTTTACTAAATGTATTGGTTTTAATACTGCATTTACACTGTGTTGTTTTTAATAAATACGTTTTTAGCCTACCTGTCGCTGCTAAAACTCTTTGAAAGACACTACCCCTGACCCCGGTCCGTCACGGCGTGTGCCGATTGTACGGAGGGTCGCATAGGGGTCTGCTCAACTTCCGGTTTCTGGCGGAAGCTCAGGGGCATGTGCTAGTGTTTTTCTCCCACTTTGCCTACTTTAGCAGGGCGAGGGCGCGGACACGCTCAGCACTGCTCTGTAGCAAAACAGTAACGGCTGCTGCTTTGCCCTGTATTCTTGCTTCTGACGCCATCTTTTGCACTATTGCGCGGTTTACACTTTTTGCTAAATGTATTGGTTTTAATACTGCATTTACACTGTGTTGTTTTTAATAAATACGTTTTTAGCCTACCTGTCGCTGCTGAAACTCTTTGAAAGACACTACCCCTGATCCCGGTCCGTCACGACGTGTGCCGATTGTACGGAGGGTCGCATAGGGGTCTGCTCAACTTCCGGTTTCTGGCGGAAGCTCAGGGGCGCGTTCTAGTGTTTTCCTCACACTTTTCCTACTTTAGCGGGGCGAGGGCACGGAAGTGCGCAGCACTGCTCTGTAGCAAAACGGTAACGGCTGCTGCTTTGCCCAGTATTCTTGCTTCTGACGCCATCTTTTGCACTAGTGCGCACTTTGCACCTTTTGCTAAATGTATTGGTTTTAATACTGCATTTACACTGTGTTGTTTTTAATAAATACATTTTTAGCCTACCTGTCGCTGCTAAAACTCTTTGAAAGACACTACCCCTGACCCCGGTCCGTCACGGCGTGTGCCGATTGTACGGAGGGTCGCGTAGGGGTCTGCTCAACTTCCGGTTTCTGGCGGAAGCTCAGGGGCGCGTTCTAGTGTTTCCTCACACTTTGCCTACTTTAGCGGGACGAGGGCACAGATGCGTGCAGCGGCGCGCCGGCAGCGTGTCAAAGGCACGCCAAAAGCAAGCCCGTCTGCACCCGTCCGTGCCTGGTCGCAGCCAGCGGCCAGAAACCCTGCCAGTTTCTTTTTGGTTACTCCAAGGTACGTCGTCTTCTCTGCCCTAAAGGTATCCTTGGGTAACCCTCTCTGAGTGATCAGATGACAATGGGTCTTATCCAATATTCGAGTGCCCAACTCAAAGACCTAAATGCCTCTCTCTCTAATAGTACCAACACATATGAAAAGGATTTGCTCCAATGCCCAGAAATTAGACGTGTACCTACCTTAAGCAACTCAATCACATCTGCCAGTCCTAGACCTTTGAGGAAACGTGAAGCCTCCCTCCCCTCATTGAAAGCAATTTATTTTAACACCTGTTCTGTCTGCAAACATTCTTTGGAGATATGGGACTTACTGGATCAAATTGACCCAGATATATGCTTCATTACAGAAACCTGGCTTCAGGAACACGCCAGTCCAGATCTGCATGTGGCCCTTCCGCCCGAATATAACATTATTCGTATTGATAGAAAAGAGAAAAGGGGGGTGGTCTATTAATTGCTTATAAATGCACTTTAACAATCAATGCTCTGGAAAATGTATCATGTAGGCTGATGGAAGTTTGCATTTTTAAACATATTGGTCTTTTAAATGGGTCTTGGAGAGGAGCCCTGGTCTACCGACCCCCTGGCATAAAAGGTGACTTCTCGGATCAGCTAGTTGAAATTATTGCCCCACATGTTATAGCCTCTGATAACTTCCTCCTCCTTGGAGATTTTAACCACCATGCGGAACTGCTTCACAACCTGGATACAGACAAATTATTCTCAAATATGAGCTCCCTTGGTCTTGCCCAAATGGTGGCTGGGTCTACCCATTACGCAGGTCATACGCTTGATCTTCTTTTTTCAAATGTACTGGAATTGGTCATTGAAACCCCGGAGCCACTGTTATGGACTGATCATTTCCTGTTGACATTCACCATTAAAACTACCCTTAGAAAGAAAATATATTCTGCCAGCAATCAAGTATCCTGCAGTCCTTGGCGCAAAGTAACTTCGCCACTATTCAAAAATAATTTCTGTCCTTATTCCTTAGACCCCGCTGCTAGTGTTAATGACGATGCTGTGCAATTAAATAACGCAATACTAACTACACTTGATCTAATTGCCCCGGTCCAGAACATTAGGTCCAAGAATCGAACCTCTTCTTGGTTCACGGATCATTTAAAAACCACAAAAAATTTGTGTCGTACCGCAGAAAAACTGTGGCGGAAAACAAAAAATTCCGTTGACCGTGAAAATTATAAAAAACAGCACCATGGCTATATGCACAAAATAAAACTAGCCAAAAAAACACACTTGGTAAGTCGGATAAATAAGGCAGAAAACTCCTCAAAGGAACTATACCATATCCTCAAAGAGTTCACAACTGCTGTTAATGAACCTATTGTTTCCGTCTCTCAAAAGTGGACGGATTCGCTATCAAAATTTCTTGAGAAAAAAATTCTGAATATTCACAAAACCTTTCCCGTCCCCCCTGATTACAGGTACACTAAAGATCCGTTGTGTCCTTCACCTGATCTGTGCAATCTCTTAACTGACTTTAAGGAGTGTGACCTTAAGTCTGTCACCATGGCCATGACAAAAATAAAATATGGCTCTCCCGCTGATCCTTTCCCTTCCACATTTTTTCCAATTATGGCCCCTACAGTCCTATCGGGGCTGGTTAGTCTATTTAATAAATCCTTGGCTGAATCCGATTTTCCATCATGCTGGAAGACTGCCAGGATCAGACCAATTTTGAAGAAGCCCTCGGCAGATCCGGAGGTTCTTCTGAATTACCGGCCAATCTCTCTATTACCCTATTTTGGGAAAATACTGGAGTCCTTGGTAAATAAACAGTTGGTATGCCACCTTGAAAGCCACAGACTTTTAGATCCTTCGCAATCCGGCTTCAGAGTAGCACACAGCACTGAGACTGCTCTGGTTGAAGTCACTGACAATATCAGACCAGCTCTAGATAAACATCAGTCAGCGATCCTCGTTCTACTCGACCTGTCGGCGGCCTTCGACACCATCTCCCATCGGATTCTTGAACGACGACTCTGGAAGGTTGGTGTCAGGGGGCAGGCCTTGAAATGGTCCAGCAGCTACTTGAAGGATCGCAAAACCATTGTCCAGATGGGAAATACCACTTCTAGTGAACGATCAGTAATGATGGGTGTCCCCCAGGGCTCCATTTTGAGTCCTACCCTTTTTAATCTTTACATAGCCCCTCTAGCTGCAGTGATCAGAACATATGGCTTCGACGTCATATCCTATGCTGACGATACACAGATTCTGGTCACGTTACGCCCTGACCCCAACGATGCTAAGAAACATTTTAAAGACTGTCTGATCCATGTGGACAAATGGATGATGTCTAACCATCTCCAGTTAAACTGGACCAAGTCTGAGATAATGCTTTTCGGTAAAGCGACCAACCACTGGACGCAGGACTGGTGGTCACCTAGGCTTGGTCCATGTCCCCCCCACAAGAACTTAGTCCGAAACCTAAGATTCCACATGGACAATTGTCTGTCCATGAAGGGGCATGTGAATCATATTATTGGTACCTGCTTCGGTGTTATGCGGAGCCTTCGCAAAGTCTTCAAATGGCTTCCCCTCGAGGCCCACAGACCTCTAATACAAGGTCTAATAATCAACAGAATGGACTATGGCAACGCTCTTCTGCTATCAATTAATTCTGATCTCCTAGTCACACTCCAGGTTCTTCAGAATACTGCTGCGATGTTGGTCCTCGACCGCCCTTATAGATCTCCGTCGGCACCCTGTCTGAACACCCTCCACTGGCTCCCAGTGAGAATATGTACTCTTTTTAAAACCTTATGTTTAACACATAAACATATGTACGAAAAAGGTCGAAAATACTGGTTGCCAAAGTTACGATGGTATCAGCCTTCTAGAGCATTGCGCTCTCGTGATTCTGCTCTGCTCACGCCCCTTAAGATTCACACTGCTAGACAGGGGGGGTGCGCTCTTTCATTCCTGGCTCCGGCTTCTTGGAATAAAATGCCTTTCGAACTCCGCAACATGTCAGACCACAGCTGTTTCCGTAAGAGCCTTAAGACCTGGCTTTTTGGAAATTAGCCTCTGGTCCCTTCTTCTTACTTGTTCAGAGCAGCCTGCAAGTGCCATGAGACTCGCAAGAGTGATATGTGCGCGATATAAGTACCCCTGACTTGACTTGACTATTAGGAACTTTATTCTTTTTAAAATGTGTCTGTGTGAACTACTTAAAATATGAACAAGTATGCAGCATAATCTCACTTTTATTCAGGAAGAAGAGGACGTTTGTGACTGTGACTCCGGGCTCACTTGGCAGAAAAAACCCCTGACCCTCCACCCCCATCGCAAAATGTAATGCCCGTGAAAAAGGTAGGTGGACGGAGTGTTATATAGAACATAGTCCTGAGAGCACGATTGAAAATGAAAACTAGATATAGTGTATGGTATAAACTATGCACCAAAAAGTGTGATATAAGATGAACCAGGGCGTGAAATATAATATGCAATACATTGTGCGCAATGACAGATTCATTAGAGAGCGCAAGATAGCACAGGCACTAGCGCGTGCTATGCGATATGCGCCTTGGAGTGAAATTTGCACAGGGCAGTGTTGTGTAACCTTCCAATTGAAACCCATGTTAGATGTGAAGGACATCTAACATGGGCTTCAATTGGAATTCCATAGAGCATATTATCAAGCCCATTATCGCCGTTTGCCGCTAAAGCGGCGATAATTTTATCGCCTGGCTTGTTAATATGCCCCCTCGTCTCTAAAGTTGTAATATAAAATATGTGCTGGGGAGTGTAACGTTGCATATGCACTGTGACAAAGATATGGATCCAAGATTGTAATATGTATGGCATAGCGCTGTGCGTTATAACATAGGCATCGAGGAAGGCACGTTAGATGGGGCAATATAACCCGTGCGAAGGCAAGTGTGGCATGACATATTCACGGGGTGGTGTTACAGTGCACATGGGCTAGAGAGTGTCATAGCATATGCACTAGCTGGTGGAATACAAAGCAGAGGTGTGTGGCACTCGGCGGGCACTGGTGGATGTAACACAGCATTGGGCTCAGCCAGGAGCATGCTGTGACTCTCAAGTGAGGTTTGTCTCCTTTCCAGAGAGTAAAATAAAAAGTATTACACATCCGGTGGTGGATGTGTGTTTTATTAACCGTGAGGGGGGTTTCTTGCATAGTTTGGTCGAATTTTTGTTGAATCCCCTTTGAATGGCTTGGTGTGCGTGTGTATTAAAAGTGCCCGTCAATAGCTACCCATGTTTGTATAAATAAACGACCAGTGTGTCTACTTGGAGAGTACCCACCGGCGGGGGCGCCGGGATTAGGCACGGTAGGTCGTCAGACACGTCAGAGCTTCACTAGCGGTGTAAATACATTCCACGTGGATTCATTGTATGCATAGTTGCCTTTTAATGAATATCACACATATCATCATGGTGATAGGTACATACGGTTTGTCCAGCATGTCCTAGGTGTTTCAATAAATATATATTTTTTTTAAATAATAAAAAACAAAGACCGGCCCCAGGGGATGGGGTCCCCGGGGCCATAAGTGGCCTGAGGAGGGGGCAACGCAGCCCCCCTCCTAAAGAATTAAACAAAAAATAAGGCCATGACCCGGGGGTTGGGGTCCCCGGGGCCGATTAAGGCCTTGGGAGGGCCACATTTATTTTTTTTTTAACAAAAAAAATTAGGGTGCAGGCCCTGGGGGATGGGATCCCCAGGGCCAATAAATTATAAAAAGAAGGGGGGCCACACAGCCCTCCTTATTAAAAAAATAAAATAAATAAAAGACCGGCATCGCGCCGGAGGCCACGCCCCCTCCTTGCAGTACTCTGCAAACGCGCCCCCTGGCCAGTTGTAAGTTGGGAAATTAATTCCCCTTCAATACTGAGGGTCCCTGAGGGCCAACTAGCCAACAGGTATCTCCAGTATGCGCCAGGGAGCTGCGTTGCAGACAGGTGTTCTGAGGCCACACCCCTTTTTACACCCCTATGCAATGCAGGTCTGTAGTGCTTACTGGAGGTACCTAGTGAGCTAGTTTGACCCTAGGGTCCCTTAGGATTCAAGGGGACTTAATCTCTCAACTTAGAACGGCCACAGGTCGCGTTTACACAGTGGTGAAGGGAGGGAACGGGGCCTGAGGTGACGTGTGCAAACACGCCCTGTGGCGCATTTTAAGTTGGGGACATAATTCCCTTTCAATCCTGAGGGACCCTGGGGGCCAACTAGCCCACCAGGTGCTTCCAGTAAGCGCCACTGCTCTGCGTTGCAGAAAGGTGGTGGAGGCCGTGCCCCTTTTTACACCTCTCTGCAATGGCGCTTACTGGACATACCTAGTGGGCTATTTTGCCCCTAGGGACCCTCAGGATTCAAGGGGACTTAATCTCCCAATTTAAAAAATGGCCACAGGGCGTGTTTTCACAGTGGGGAAGGGAGGGGACGGGGCCTGAGGTGACGTGTGCAAACACTCCCTATGGCGCGTTTTAAGTAGGGGAAATAATTCCCCTTCAATCCTGAGGGCCCCTGGGGGCTAACTAGCCCACCAGGTGCTTCCAGTAAGCGCCACTGAGCTGCGTTGCAGAGAGGTGGTCCAGGCCGTGCCACTTTTTACACCTCTCTGCAACGCAGCTCTGTGGCACTTACTGGAGGTACCTAGTGGGCTAGTTGGACCCTAGGGACCCTCAGGATTCAAATGAACGTAATCTCCCAACTAAAAATGGCTAAAGGGCGTGTTTACACAGTGGTGAAGGAAGGGGCGGGCCTGAGTTAATGTGTGCAAACAAGCCCTGTGGCGCATTTTAAGAGGTAGTTTTAATCCCCTGCACTATTATATACTAGGGGCTTACAGAGGAGGTCATGCTAATCAAAGGGGGACCCCAACGCATAGTGTTCCCTTGTGTATGTAGGTGTTTTCACTGTATTCTGAGTATCTTTCAACATAGCATTGGCTCTAGGACTGGTTAGTCAGACTCAGTTACCACCAGTATCCGTCTGAAAAAGTTGAGGGTACAGGATGATTTTGTAACAAGGCTTCTTTCTGCTCTTTTGTTTGTTCTTTCTGCACGTTATCCTTCTTCCTGCACTTTTCTTCGTCTTTGAGTACTTCTGTTGCTTCTTTCTGCATTTCTTTTTTTTCTTTCTGTGCGTTTTTTCTTCTTTCTTCACATGTCCTATCTCTGTAGGCATAGTTAGAAATAAGCATTTAAAAAACCTTAGAAATTCCCTGAAAAAACCATAGGTTTCAGGGGCGTTATAGTTAGCTGGACTTTTCTCTTGTACAAAACCATTGAAATTCCCCCGTTATAGTTAGTTCAGCTAACTATAACTCGCGCGCCCGCAATGCACTGCTGATGACGTCACATATTACATCACTCATGACATGGTCAGTGACATCACTCATGTCATCACTGATGACATCTCAAATTTACAACACTGATGACATCATCCTTTTGATAGAGTGGCAGACCTCCTCTCCCCCTAATATAACCTTTGACACACACATTCGAAAATAGAAACTAACATTTTCAAAACAATGGACATACCAATACCAGTTACAACAACCTATTCAGTAATTCTAAGATCCACATACACATCCATTCATTCACCAACAGTGCTATACAGTCACTCATACATGTACCCACTCGTCATATGTACTGATACACCTATACATTCTGTTACACAATGCCACTCATCCATAGAGTTACTCACACACATAGTCACTCATGCTAATAAAGAATCAAACATCCATTTACTTGCATTTACAGTTATACACACATCACCACACTTAATTCTACAGAAACGTTCACATACTTAGTCTTTTAAACAATCACTTATAGAAACACATACTTATTCATACAGGAACTGTTTAAATCTTTCACTCTCACATATACTCACTTATATACACCAATAGTCACATATACTAGTTTAAAACATATGTAGTTACTCATAAAGACACTTTGAGACAGTCATTCACTCACTAACACACCCATGCACACATTCATCCACCCATACAGTCCTGCACACATGCTGTCTTCAACACATACTAACAGTGAGTCACTCATTCATGCACCTAGGCACTACGTAATACCCCCCACCGAACCATACAGACACTCAGACACTCATACTGATACTCAAAAAACCAACTAATAATCTATATAGACACTCATGTAGCTACTCACCAACCCATGCAGCCACTTATGCACAAAGTGAGAGACTGATACAGATATTTACATATTTAAACATTACTCACTAAGCCATGTATTCACTAAGATACACCTAATCAGTCAGTTATACAATCAATTTTTCAAAAACAAATCATCCATTTAGACACTTATATACCCATTTATTCTTCCATTGACCTTGAGATATACATATATAAAACATATGTAATTTTCAGAAAAACACACATTCACTGGATGATGTCATCAGTGATGTCATTTGAGATGTCATCAGTGATATCATGAGTGATGTCACTGACCATGTCATGAGTGATGTAATATGTGACGTCATCAGCAGTGCATTGCGGGCGCGCGAGTTATAGTTAGCTGAACTAACTATAACGGGGGGATTTCAATGGTTTTGTACGAGTGAAAAGTCTAGCTAACTATAACGCCCCTGAAACCTATGGTTTTTTCAGTGAATTTCTAAGGTTTTTTTAAGGCTAATTCCTAACTATAACGTGCCTGAAACCTATGTTTTTTTCACTGAATATATATATATATATATATATATTATCTACTGGCGGTCGCCAGTAGATAGTTACAGTTAGGACCGAGTTCCCATAGGAAATCTGAAAATTCTTTTTTGAATAACTATGGCGCCGGTTGACGAATCCTCGCGAAATTTTCAAAACTGATGGGGCGCTCGGCTCAGCTCCGACCCTGAAAGTCTCGGGGTGATTCGTCAAGCGGGGGCTGAGAAAAAAGGGGGTCCCAAAACACGTTTACCCATGCATTTTCCCATAGGACCTTTAGTCGAAGGTACAGCCCGAACGGCTGAACAGAATTACTTGAAATTTGGCAAAGAGGTAGTCCTCAGGTCAGGCATGTGCCTTTTGCATATATGGTGTCAATCTGTTCAGTAGTTCCTGAGAAAATTGCAGTTAAAAGTACATACATATCTACATGCGCGTGCCGTGCACGAGTGTAATTCTGATTGGTGGTTAGATGTCAGTCAACATTCGAATCGGTCGAAATCAGGAAGTATCGGACGCCATTTTGTGTGTGACAGTGAAAAAGAAAGGTGGAGAACGTGAAAAGGGGGCAGGGTAGAGAGTTCCTGACCCCCTAGCCTTTGTCAGGGGGTCTCTGAAGGACCCCGAAGGGTAAAAAAAACATTTTAATTTTTTACATCACTGATGACATCATCCAGTGAATATGTGTCTTTCTGTAAAATAAATATTTTTTATATATGTATATCTAAAGGTTAATGGAAGAATAAACTGGTAAATAAGTGTCTAAATGGATGTTTTTTTTTGTAAAATTACTTGTATAACTGACTTATTAACAGTATCTTAGTGAATACAGTGATGTAATATGTGACGTCATCAGCAGTGGATTGCGGTCGCGCGAGTTATAGTTACCAGAACTAACTATAACGGGGGAATTTCAATGGTTTTTTATGAGTGAAATGTCCAGCTAACTATAACATATGTGAAACCTATGGTTTTTTCAGTGAATTTGCAAAGTTTTTTAAATGCTAATTCCTAACTATAACGTGTGTGAAACCTATGGTTTTTTAGGTGAATATATATATTACCTACTGGCGGTTGCCAGTAGGTAGTTATAGTTAGGACCCCTTTTCCATAGGAAAACCTCAACATTCTATTTTGAATAACTTTGGCGCCGGTCGATGAATCCTCGCGAATTTCTCAAAATAGGTGGGGCGCTACGCTCCGCTCCTACCCTGAAAGTCTCGGGGGGATTCGTCAAGCGGGGGCTGAGATAAAAGGGGGGTCCCAAAATGCGTTTTTCCCATGCATTTTTCCATAGGACCTTTAGAACGAGCTACAGCCCGAACGGCTGAACAGAATTACTAGAAATTTGGCAGAGAGGTAGTCCCTAGGTCAAGGAAGTGCCTTTTGTAGGTTTGGTGTAAATCTGTTCAGTAGATTCTGAGAAAATAGCCTTTAAATCAATATATATATCTGAGCCCGCTTACGGTACGCTTACCGTACGCTTACCGTAAGCGTACGGTGGCGTGCGCGAGCGCGATTCTGATTGGCTCTTAGATCTTAGTAAACATTCGAATCGGCCGAAACCAGGAAGCGGCGTCCGCCATTTTGTCTCTCGCACTGAGTGTTGTTTATCAAACATGATGGCCAAAACATGTTACGGGGCTGTTTTGACAACCCCCTCCCACATAGTCATGTTGAGGGAGTCCCCAAACATCCCCCAAGAGCAAAAACGGTTTTATTTTTTTTTCGGCAATTTCGCCGAGTACGCTTACCGTACGCTTACCGTAAGCGTACGGTAAAAAAAAAAAAAAAAAAAAAAAACACTATCCACACTTACCCCACCCCCTGTGCTTTTGGTGGCCGTAGGCCACCAAATGTACAGGGCTTATTAATAGGTAAAAAAACTAAATTTTGGCAACATGAAATTATAAAATCGAAATAAAAAAAACACTATCCACATTGACCCCACCCCCTGTGCTTTTGGTGGCCGAAGGCCACCAAATGTACAGGGCTTATTAAAGTTGATAAAAACCGTGCACGGAACGAACTGCGTTAAGTGGGCGCGCACGCCTCGAATGGCGTAAAGTAACTTAGCATTTAAAAAACCGTACAAATTCACTGAAAAAACCATAGGTTTCACACACGTTATAGTTAGGAATTAGCATTTAAAAAACCTTGCAAATTCACTGAAAAAACCATAGGTTTCACACATGTTATAGTTAGCGGAAATTTTACTGATAAAAAACCAGTGAAATTGCCCCGTTATAGTTAGTGCTGGCAACTATAACTCACGCGACCGCAATCCTCTGCTGTTGCTAATACTGTATTTAGACACTTATTTGCCCATGTCTTCTTCCATACATTTTTAGCTATACATATATTACAAATATTTTTTTTTCATAAAGACACATATGTCATCAGCAGAAGATTGCGGTCGCGTGAGTTATAGTTGCCAGCACTAACTATAACGGGGCAATTTCACTGGTTTTTTATCAGTAAAATTTCCGCTAACTATAACATGTGTGAAACCTATGGTTTTTTCAGTGAATATATATATATATATATTTATATTTATATTACCGGCAGTTATAGTTAGGACCATGTTTATATTCTTTAGCGCCGTTTGGCGAATCTTCCCAAAATTTGTAAAACTAATGGTTCACTCCGAGTTTCGGGGTGATTCGTCAAGTGGGGGCCAAGAAAAAAGGAGGGTCCCAAAACACGTTTTCCCCATTTTTATTTCCATAGGAACTTTAGACACGGCTACAGCCTGAACTGCTGAACGAAAGTACATCAAATTTGGCAAAAAGGTAGCTCTTGGTCCAGAAAGCAACCTTTTTTTTTAAATGGTGTAAATCCATTCAGTAGTAGTTGAGAAATGTAAAAAAAAAAAAATTGTAGATATCTGAGCACCGAGGAGGAGTCGCGACTCCTCCCGATCACGAGCTGACTTCTGATTGGCTGATAACACTCCAAACCAGAATGTGTTGGCAGCCATCTTGTGACTCGATAACCGAGTCACAAGAAAACTGTACAAAAAAGGTGAAAAAGAAGAAAAGGGGTCAGGGTAGAAACACCCTGATCCCTTGGGCCTGCTCAGGGGGTCCTACAAGGACCCCCAGTGCCAAAAAAATAATTTAATTTAAAAAAAATCAGCTGAATTTGCGCTGGGTTCGCGAATCCGGCTGTGAAAAGAAAAGAAACATGAAGCATGGGCTCCCGCGCTTCACTATCCTTAAGCCCCCAGGTGCGCCAGGTCCTGGGGGCAATATGCAATTATGTAGTGGGGACCCACAGGGGCCCCCGCAGCCCCGGGGACTGCCACCTCCCGTGCGCTTGAATAAAAAATGTGTGGGGGTCTCCAACCCCCCTCCACACTGCCCCAGGGACTGCCACCTCCCGGGGCTTTAATATATTTGAGGTGGGGGGCCCTGGGGACCGCCACCTCCCCAGGGCTTTGATGATTAAATGCGAGGGGCATGCTCCCTCACAGCCCCAGGAACTGACACCTCCCCGGGCCTCGGATTTAAAAAAAATTGTGGGGGGGCTCAAGCTTCCCCACATGCTCCGGGGACCACTGCCTCCCCGGGGCATACAACAATGAAGTGTGGGGGTCTGTTGCGGACCCCTGGGCCGCAGGGACCGGCACCTCCCAGGGGCTTTAAAGAGTTGGGAGGGGGGCCACGCAACCCCTTCCTGGAGCCCTCCTTGGCCCTGGGGACCGTCACCACCCAGGGCCGGCTCCTGCAAAGTCCTGTGGTGCCCACCCCCCAAGATATTGCTGTTTGCTCTTGCAGGGCGGGAGCACGGCTCCCTCCCTGCCATAGCAAACACTGCTAGCAAAGCAGAATTGCTTTGGGGCAAGGGGAGCTGAATGTCAGCAGCTCCCCTTGTCCAAAAGCAATACTGACACCCGCAGGAGGCGGGGAGTTGACAGGGACTGTGGGGGCATTGGGGCTCCCCCCACAGTCCCCAACTTGAGAGCCGGTGCCAGGGGATGGGGTCTCTGAGGCCAATAGTGGCCCGGGAGGGGGGCCACTCAGTCCCCGCCTCCCCTTTCTATTTGTAATTTTACTCGTTTTTTAAATGAAAGCCGGCCCCAGGGGATGACGTCCCTGCAGCCATGATTGGCCATAATTGGCCTTATGAGGGGGGCCACATGGCCCCTGTCCCCCAAATAAAATCCAGGCTGTGCAGGACAAAGAAACAAGGCCAAGCTCCCAGGGATGGGGTCCCTGGGGCCAGAAGTGGCCCAGGGAAAGGGGGCCCCTTCCCGTTTTGTAAAAATAAAGAAATGCCCAGGCCCTGGGGGAATGAGTTGCCCAGGGCCCCAAAATTATTAAGAGTAGGGGGGCACAACACCCCCTCTAACAAAAAAAACAAAAAAAGCCGGCATCTCGCCAGAGGCCCCGCCCCCTCCCTGCACCACTCTGCAAACTCATCTCCTGCTACTTTTTGAGTTGGGATAGGAAGTCCGCTAAATCCTTATGGGTCCTTAGGGGCCAACAAGCCCACCAGGTACCTCCAGTAAGCCCCACACAGTGGGATTGCTGAGAAGTGGTCTGAGGCCACGCTCCTTCTTACACCACTCTGCAAATGTGCCTCTTGGCGCATTGCTGGTGGGGCGATGAGGTGCTCTTGTGTCCTGAGGACCTTAGGACTAAAGTGGAGTTCATCCCCCAAGCAGCAGTGTGTCAGGAGTCGCGTACCTGGTGGGCCAGTTGGGCCCCGAGGACCCTCAAGAGGAAAGGGGACTTCATCTCCCAACCAAGAGCATGCCAGGAGGTGCGTTTGCAGAGTGGTGGAGAAAGAGGGAATGGCCTGTGTCCACCTCCCAGCAATCTCACTGTGTGGGGCTTACTGGAGGTAAGAGGTAGGCTAGTTGGCCCCTAAGCATCCCCAGCAGTGAAGGGGACTTCAATCCTCATCTAAGAGCATACCAGGGAGCGCGTTTGCAGTGTGGTGGGCAAAGGGGGTGTGGCCTGTTATGAGAACTTAGCAATCCTGCTGTGTGGTACTTGCTGAAGGTAATAGGAAGGGTAGTTGGCTCTCAAAGATGTCCTTGGGGGCCAAATACCCCTCTTGTTACCTCCAGTAAGTCCCACACAGTAGGATTGCTAAGACATCTTTGGAGGCAACGCCCATTTCTCCACACCTCAGCAAACACGCCTCCTGGCAGACTACGGGATGGGGGAGGAAGTCCACTTTACTCCTGAGGGACTTTGGGGGCCAAGAAGCCCTCCTTGTACCTCCTGTAAGTCCTATGCAGCAGAATTCCTGAGCACTGGTAGGAGGCCCAGCAGCCTTTCTCTACCACTCTGCAAATGCAACTACTAGTTTAAGAAGCATTTTTCTGCACCTGTGACTTAGAGGTAGTTTTGACCCCCCTGCTCTATTATGTACTAGGGCCTTACAGGGGAGGTCATGCCAATTACAGGGGTACCAAACCCGATAGTATACCATAGTGTATGTAGGTGTTTTCACATTATTTTAAGTGTCTTTTAGCATAGCACTGGCTCTAGGCCTAGTTAGTCAGAGTCAGTTACCACCAGTACCCATCAGCAAAAAGTTGATGGGGCAGGATCGCTTAGCAACAAGGCCTCTTTCTGCACCTGTGTTGGTTCTTTCTGCATATCTCTTGCTTTTTTCTGTGCCTTTCTTCCTCTTTCTGCACATGTCCAACCTCAGTAGGCATAGTTAGAAATTTGCATTTAAAAAACCTTTGAAATTCACTGGAAAAACCATAGGTTTCAGGGACATTATAGTTAGAAATTAGCATTTAAAAAACCTTTGAAATTCACTGAAAAAAACATAGGTTTTGCAAGAAAGAGGCAAGAGAATTGCTGAAAGAAGCAACAGAGGTGTAGAAAGAAGCAACAGAGGTGTAGAAAGAAGCAAGAGAACTGCAGAAAGATGCAAATGAGGTGCAGAAAGAAGCAAGAGGGGTACAGAAAGAGGCAGGAGGGGTGCAGAAAGAAGGAAGAGAAGTGCAGAAAAAAGCATCAGATGTGCAGAAAAATGTGTGATGGGTGCAGAGAGAGGCAAGAGAAGTATAGAAAGAAGCAACAGAGGCACAGAAAGAGGCAAGAGAGGTACAGAAACAGGCAGAAAAGGTACGGAAAGAGGGAACAGGGGTGCAGAAAGAGGCAAGAGAGGTGCAGAAAAAGGAGAGAAGAGTGCAGAAAGAGGCAAGAGGGGTACAGAAAGAAGCAAGTGAGGTGTAGAAAGAGGCAACAGAAGTGTAGAATGACACAAGAGAGGTGCAGAAACAAGCAAGAGAAGTGCAGAACGAGGTAAGAGAATTGCTGAAAGAAGGAACAGAGGTGAAGAAAGCAGCAAGAGAAGTGCAGAAAGAGGCAAGTGATGTGCATAAAGAAGCAAGAGCAGTGCCGAAAGAACCAACAGGGATGCATGCAAAAAGAGGGATGCAGAAAGAGGTAGGTAGTGCACAAAGAGGCAAGAGAGGTACAGAAAGAGATAGGAGGTGTGCAGAAAGAAGGAAGAGAAGTGCAGAGAGAGGCAAGAGAATTGCTGAAGGAGGCAACAGAGGTTTAGAAAGAAGCAAGAGAAGTGCAGAAAGAGGCAAGAGGAATGCAAAAATGTGCAACAGAGGTGCAAAAAGAAGCAAGAGCAGTGCAGAAAGAACCAACAGATGTGCAGAAAGAGGCAAGAGGGGCACAGAAAGAGGCAAGAGAGGTGCAGAAAGAGGCAAGTGGAGTGCAGAAAGAAGCAAGTGAGATACAGAAAGAGGCAACAGAGGTGCAAAAATACGCAAGAGAGGTGCAGAAACAAGCAAGAGAAGTGCAGAAAGAGGCAAGAGAATTCCTGAAAGAAGCAACAGAGGTGTAGAAAGAAGCAAGAGAAATGCAGAAAGAGGCAAGTGAGGTGCAGAAAGAAGCAAGAGCGGTACAGAAAATAGCAAGAGAACTGCAGAAAGAGGCAAGAGGGATGCAACACTCCATATTTTGGTTTTGGGTGTTGGCAGCCAATCAGAATTAAGCTTGTGCTCGGGAGGGTTCATGAATCCCCCTTGGTGCTTAGATATTGATATTTTTATTTTTAGAATTTCTCAGCAACTACTGAAGGGATTTATACCATTTAATAAAAAGCACGCTTTCCGGACCAAGACCTACCTTTTTGCCAAATTTGGTGTAATTCCGCTCAGCAGTTCAGGCTGTAGCTTTGTCGAAAGTTCCTATGGAAATGAACATGGGAAAAACATGTTTTGAGACTCCCCTTTTTTCTCGGGCCCGCTTCACAAATCACCCCCAAACTTTCAAGACAAGAGCAGGCAGGTCATTACTTTGGAAAAATTTGCAAACCTATTAGCAAAGATATTGGCAAAGAAAAAACGCTTTTTGAATAGAAACAAGGTCCGAACTATAAGTACCTACTGGCGACCACCAGTATATATATATCCTAAATATGTCACCATCAGCGCACTCTCAGAGTAAATAGTCCAGTCCGTAAAGTGTAACAGAAGTTGTTTAATGCACAACGTGTTTCGGCTGCCCCGCAGCCTTGAGCACATGCACTGTTCAAAATGCCAATTGCGAACATCGAGCTGTCTAAGACCGGTTAAAAGTTGAAAGTTTAGGCCGACCGAGATGGAATGCACTACATATACAACAAGTGGATCGCGCCTGGTCAGCGTTTACCTTCAGACTTGGAAAAATTCTTGATGAAAACGTTCTGAGAAGATAAGGCTTTTCGAGCCATACGGCTCTTCGTCAGGGGTCTCTAGAATAGATAAAAGAGACTATTCAACTGACTAGAAGAGCCTTATGGCTTGAAATGCATTGGGTATGATCTTTTTTAACCTACTCCGTTGTATGATTTACCTGGACATGACACTGTTTAAAAACCATGATGGGCATGCAGTGGGCATGAGAAAAGTGGAATAAAGAATTTTAGTGAAATCTCACTTTCTCCGTAGTGACTTAAAACATGAGGACAATTGAAGAAATAAGACATGATTAAAATATTTGTATCAATCGGTTAAAAGGGATTACTCAGGAACAAATGTTTCATTGTTGGGATATTCCACACACCAGAGTGCGACAGTTGGGTGCGTGAGCAAGGTGCCCTTTGGAACTTTCTAAAAGTGGCATTTTCAAAATATTAATGAAAAATCGAACTATACCATTAAAGAGGGTTTATTGGTACAATTACTTTCTGTCCGTCGCATTACCCACCGCCATTGTAATCTGGCTGTGGGTAAATCAGGTCACGATGGCGGGGGCGATCCGCCCACCATCGTAATCAGCCCCTTAAAGTGGAGAACTTGGGAGTCATTTTTGCTGCAGCACTATCTTTCGACAAGCAGATCTTGGCTATGGCTGGTGCCAAGATCTGGCACCAGCCATATGCTTTGGCATCTTAAAAATGGTTAAAAAAAAGCTAGGGACTATTACCGGAATCACTGAGAAAAAAAGCAGTCATTTAGGCTTTGCTGGTATCCACCATGGATTATTGTAATGTACTCTACCTTGGGGTCTCCAAAGGCAGGCTGAGGATGTTTTAAAGAGTACAGAATGCTGCAGCTCAGCTACTTCTAAACATCACAAAACAATCTTCTTTAAGCACGGAACTTGCTTCCCATAAGGCACCAACAGGCATATTGGCTCCCCATAAGGCACCAACAGGCACATGCATCAAAGGAAAAACCGGTCACAAACGGGCAGATTCTCAGAATCTGCCCCTTTGCAACCGGTATTTTTGCATTTGGGATGCATCATCCCAAATGCAAAAATCGCAATTTAAGGAATCTCTAAAATGCGATTACTTAAATTGCGATTGCATTTAAGGAATCCCAAACTGAGATTCCTTAAATGCAATGCAAGTAAAAAAAAAAATTGCGATTTCGCTAATAGGGGGAGCAAATTACCATGAAGTTGAACTTCATGGTAATTTGCAAAAACTTTGAAAAATGCACTTTTGTGCATTTTTCAAAGTTTCATGTTGCGCACACACATGCCCTTAGGGCTTGTGTGTGTACAACATATGTGCACAGATCAATTTCAGGGGTGCAATAGGGTGTCATTTTGACACCCTAGCATGCTTGAAATTGCATTAGCAATTTGCGACTACCTACTGGTACTCGCAAATTGCTCATGCAATCTCCAATTCATTCCTATTGGCCTGGAGGCCCATAGGAATGACTGGGACGGCATTCCTTAACCCCTTCGCTGCGGCAGCGCTGGGGGTGTTTTAAGTGTGCGCGGCGCCACCATGCTCATGACGGAACCACGCCGTCATGAGTCACGGGCGAGCTGTGCTCATGACGGAGTGGTTCCGTCACGGCACCGCCCACTTACGTTAGATGCCCGCACAGGCGGGGAAAAGGCGCCGCGTGGGCGGAGCGGCAGCCAACGGCCGCAGCATGACGGAACCACTCCGTCATGAGCACAGCGCGACCGTGGCTCATGACGGAGTGGTTCCGTCATGAGCAGGGAAGGGGTTAATTGCGACTCGCAATTTGCGAGTCGCAATTAAGGAATGTGTAGGAATCGGTATTTTTATAGCGATTCCTACATGCATAGGCTTTTGCAATTTCTTAATTGCGATTCCTTAATAATCGCAATTAAGAAATCGCAAAAGCCTACGTTGATGCATTTGCCAGATAATTTCCTTCATAGCTCTCTGCTTTATGCATCGGATCCTCAATCAGAAGGGCCCAGGATCCATTCATTCAAGCCTACACTCCTACCAGGCACCTTAGGTCTTCTGGGGTGGCACTGACTGTAGTTCCTAGAGTGAACAGAATGCACTTGGAGAGTAGCTATAGACTACAAAGCAGCCAAACTATGAAACTCTATGCCCAGGGACCTGAGTGCAGAGCCATCTGAAGCTTGTTTTCAGAAAACCCTTAAGACCTGGCTATTTAGGAAATAGCGCAGGAAAGACTTGCCCTGTTGCAAAACCGGACTGATACTTTGAGCTTGTGCAGCTTATACAACATCCCCGGGAGACTCCACCTGGAGTAACCATGCACTTTATAAACCTCCCCACAACATTTTTTACAGGCACTGGGTATATGGTATACCACTCTACAAGGGACTTACAAATAAACTAATATGCCAGTTAGGTATATGCCAATCAAACCAGGGTTAGGGCAGAAACACTAAAGTGCTGGTTTGAAGTGTTAAAGTGCACAGAGGCCTAAGGCCAACAAAGACAAAACCCAGCAAAAATGTAGATTTTCCACAGCCATGGTGGGCTGAAAATCTGGATTTTATTAAGGACACGGGGGCTAATATTATGCAATAATTCCTTTATTGCCACCACTCAGCAGCAAGAAAAACAAACATCCAGTTCTTAGAATAGAGAATACAGAATATCTAAGAACATTCCATTACTAACAAAACTCATCAACAACCTCTGTTCTCCCTTCTGACATTGCCTACTAAAAGAGAGAATTTATATATTTAAACATTTTCCATATTCTGAGTCCATGAACAGTAAATAAATAAATCCATCCAAACGAAATCTTCTTTCTTTCTCAAGGAAAAGATGATAGCCATCCAAAAACGATCAATCCCAGTCAGTTTAACCTTGACCTGCATAAATACAAGATATAAGCATTAGGGTTCGGGAAACTGAATTACAGGAGGGATAATATTAGCCTCCGTGTCCTTAATAAAATCCAGATTTTCAGCCCACCATGGCTGTGGAAAATCTACATTTTATGGCACGACACGGAGGCCAACATTATGCAAGTTCAAAGCACATTAACAATACATTGAGCTGCATTCTCAATAGGCTTAAAATAATATTTCCTAAACACAGAATCTGATGACCAATCTGCACACTTTAAAATGTCTTGCAAACTACCTCCCAAAATACGAGCTTTTGATGCAGCTGCACCTCTCACTGAATGTGCACCAAACTTACTAATATCTATACCTGCTTTCTCCATTAATGTTTTCACCCATCTTGCCAAAGTTGGTGCAGAAACCGCTTTATATGGATA
This sequence comes from Triturus cristatus, assembly GCF_964204655.1. Taxonomy (NCBI): domain Eukaryota; kingdom Metazoa; phylum Chordata; class Amphibia; order Caudata; family Salamandridae; genus Triturus; species Triturus cristatus. Next base: position 341,775,502 of record NC_140581.1, on the reverse strand, counting down.
CCTGAAAGAAATAAGTAATTGATCTACCCCAACAGGTCTTATAGACCTTGTTCTGCATTCATACTCTTTTACACAGCGTACCACACAAAGTTTTTCCTTATCTTGAAAATACGGATAAAAAATAACATTAGAGTTAGTTTTTGTTCTTTGTCTTACATAAAAACAAATACCCTCAGGAGTAAAGCATCTGCTTGTTACTTCTAAAGCACGTACATCAGAAACCCTCCTAAACGAAAGAAGGCATAATAACATTGTGAGTTTATAAGATAAATCTTTTAGGTCCAACATACCATTATCATCCCATGACTCAAACAAACGTAATACTATACACACATCCCAAAGAGAGGTATACCTTCGACCAGGAGGTTTAGCCAACCTAATACTTCTCAATAATCTTCTGACCATAATGTCTTGTCCAACAGTATTTCCATTTATCAAAATATGTCCTGCCGATATTGCAGATCTATACAAATTCACTGACCTATATGCCAAACCTCTTTGATACAAATCAGTCAAAAAATTCAAAACATGCACTACATCCGCTGATACGGGATCCATATTCCTTTCCACACACCAACCATTCCATCTATTCCATGCAGAATTATATACCTTCCTTGTCCCATGTGCCCAAGATTCCTCAATGAGTTTCGATGCTTCTGATGAAAGCCCTGGCTTATTCCAGACTCTCCTGAAAGTCTCCATGCCAACAGAAGAAGTTGACCTGAGTCCACCAGACTGTGAACCTCCCCCAACGGGCCCCTCAAGATCCCTTTGAAAATCTGAATTAGAATTGGAAAATCTACACTCATCTCCAGTAACATAGGATACCAGGCTTGCGAGCTCCAAAACGGGGTGATCATCACCACCATTTCTTTCCACTTCCGTATTGTCCCTGTCACTCTGCTTATCATTGAAAACGGAGGAAAAGCATATGGATTTAGACCTCTCCAATCCTGCAGAAAAGCATCTATCCCCATTGACTCTGGGTCCGGATGCCAACTGAAAAATCTTTCTAGTTGAGTATTTACTCTGTTTGCAAAAAGATCTGTCTGAAAAGGACCCCAAAATTGGCTCAACTTCGCAAACACTGATCGATCTAACATCCAGTCGCTGGAATCGTAAAAATTCCTCGAAAACCAATCTGCCACACAATTTGAGATCCCTGGGATATACTCTGCCTGAACATGAATATTCCTCTCCAAACAATACTCCCAAAAAACTCTCGCTAAATCTGCCAGGCCTTTTGATCTTGGACCACCCATCCTGTTTACATATCGTACTGCAGAAATATTGTCCATCCTCAAGATGATAGAACATCTTGCAGTCCGTTCCCCAAAACACTTTATTGCAAAAGATCCTGCTAATAATTCTAAACAATTTATATGTAGATTCCTTTCCTGACTTGTCCATCTCCCTCCAGTACTTACTAATCCGCATCTTGCACCCCAACCTTCCAAGCTTGCATCTGACTCCACAATCAGATCCGCATTCTCTCCAAAAATTGCTCGCCCATTCCATGCTTCCATATTCCTCAACCACCAAACCAACTCCTGCCTCGCTTCCTGCGATAGACATACACTCTCTGAATATCTCAAACCATTCCTTAAATGGAAACCTTTCAACCTCTGTAATGCCCTGTAATGCAAAGGACCTGGAAATATAGCCTGAATTGTTGAAGACAATAGTCCTACTACACGGGCCAACATTCTCAAAGATATATTGTTCATTTTCAAAACATTTTTTAGTTCTTTTCGTATCCTCTTTAATTTTTCTTTCGATAGTTTCAAAACTGCTTCTCTCGTATCCACTGCAAAACCCAGAAACTGAGTCTGTTGATCGGGTACACATTGAGATTTCTTCCTGTTCACCACAAACCCCAAATCCTCTAGCAACTCTATCGCCAACTTCGTATGAGACAGCAGAGTATTCCTGTCCTGATCCATTATTAGAATATTGTCTAAATAAATTATCATTCGTATCCCTCTCTCTCTCAGAAAAGCTGCCACCGGTCGTAATACCTTCGTGAAACACCACGGAGCGGATGACAGGCCGAAAGGTAGACACACAAATTTCCATAATTGGTCTCTCCATATAAATCTCAAATACCTCTGATGCTCTTTCCATATTGGAATCGTTAGATAAGCATCTCTCAAATCCAATCTCGTCATCCAATCCCTTTTCAATAACACATCTTTCAACAGATGTATTCCCTCCATTTTGAAATGGTGATAAACTACCCAATCGTTTAATGGACGTAAATTTATTACCGGACGCATTCCCCCTTTGTCTTTTTACTCCACCAGAAAAATATTGCTTATGAATCCTTCCACCTTCTCTTCCTCTTTTTCTATTGCTCCTTTCAACATTAAATCCTTTACCTCTTTGTCTATCAACTCTATTTGCTCTTTTCTGAAAAGCATACAATTTGGAACCCTTCCTTGTACTGGTTTTGCTACAAACTCTATCTTGAAACCCTGAACTGTTTCCAAAACCCATGGATCCTTTGTTATTGACCACCAAACCTCTTTGAATTGGGCAAGTCTGCCGCCCAACCTTAAGTGGATAACAGTAGGGTCTTGACTTACCAATCGCACCTCTGCCTCGTCTCTCTCCTCTATTATATCTTCCTCTTGGACGTTGTCTTTGTGGAAAAAATCCTCCTCCACGATTAAACTGTTGACCCTGGAAGCCTCTGCTTCCAAACCGTCGCAAGAAGGAGCCTCTTGAAATTCCTTGTCCTCGGCCAGGGAACCGGCTCCGCGTTCTCCCGGCCCAACCAAAAACACGGTCATTAAACACCTTCTTTATCTCTCTTTGTGATTTCTGTAGGCTGCTGAACGCCCCTACATATCTTGATAAATCTTTTATAAAATCGTCTCCAAAAAGGAGACCTCTAGCCAAAGCTCCTTCATCTTTTGTCGCAAGGTCTACCAATTTTGGGTCAATTTTTAATAATAAACTCTTCCTTCTTTCAATAGATAATGCTGTGTTTGCGTTACCTAATAAACACACCACTCTTTGGACCCATTCTCGAAGTTCTTGTACATCAACTTCGCTTTTCCCAATATAGGCCTCTTCTGCCATATCAAATATTTTTGATACCGTCCAATCACATCTAGCAATCTATCCTGACATGATTTTAACCCTCGATCAATTCCTTTCCTTGGGTCCCGACCCCCTTTTGCAATAAATGCAATCATTTTCGGGTCAAGCTCAGGTGTCATCAACACCTTATTATCAACCATAGGACGCGGACACTCTGACCGGAGTCTTAGTCTCACCTCCTTAGGTATTTCCCTTCTCATCCAGTATTCTAAATATTTCGAAACATGAATAGATGTCGACCACTCAGGGGAGAAAGGATGTTTTATAAGTAATGGGTCAAACATTTCATTACCCAATGGATCTTTAATATTAATACTCTCTGAACTGTCATCTTTTTTCGCTTTTTTAACCTGTATTTCTTCGTCGGATTCAAAATCATCACTACAACTCAGTTCTATCTCTGCACTCTCAGATGACTCGTCACATACCACATACTTATGTCTGCGTTGTCTTTTATTTATTTCTTCATTTGGGTCTCTAACTTGCCCTTCATTAATGCCCGAGGCATTTGCTTTTTGCCTGTCTAAACAGCAAACATCTTCACTTTCAATTCTTTTAGATTTTTTCCCATGAAATTCTTTTGAAGAAACATGTTTGCTTTTCCTTGTAACTTTTTTCCCACTACCATGTGCAGTTTCATTTTCTGGAGCCGACCAAAATCTCTCCTCCTCCTGTCTATTTGCTTTCGTCATGGCTAACAATTCTAGCTTCTTTTCCATTCTTATAGAAACTTCTGTAGTTATTTTCTCTATTGCCTTATTTAATTTTTCCTCTAATGTACCTTCACCTTGCTCCATATTTTTAATTTAAATCCTTGTCTCTTTAAATATATTCCTTTCCTTCTCTTTTCTTTACCTCCAACTACAACTATTTTCAGTCCTATCTCTTTATTTTATTTTTCCTCTGTAGACTTGTCTCTCCCCCTGACTTTCCTACTCACGACCTTCCCTCAGTGAAAAACACCGTTTCTCCGTTGTTAAAACGTCGTTGCTATGCAACCGGCGTCTCTAAGGAGTCTTCTAAGGGACATTTCCCGTGCGCGTTTCCAAAATTAATTATCACGCGATCTCCACACCAATCTTAAACACGTCATATGACATGCATCTGCGTGAAGGTAAGTGCGCGCGCGAGCGCGAGTTTCACAAATCTTCCATTATTTCAAATGCGTATTCAACCCCGTTTTTTATCTAAAAACGAACCAAATTAAATTATACTCTCTGTTTCCTTCTTCGATCCCAACATCTATCCTCTTCAATTCTATGCCGTTGCGTGCCTTTCTTTCTCTCCTTTCTCCTTCAGTCACTCACTTTTTGAAAACTCAGTCACTGATAAACGGTCAAAATACCCCAATCATCAAGATTCTTTACATCCTTCTCCTTCGATTTGCCTAACAGGCATAATCTCTTTCTCCTTGACCCATTTTAAAAAAAATTTAACTTTCATATATTTATCACATATATTAAAACAGTTCTCTTTCTCACTTAACCATCTTCATTAATCATCAACCATTTCTCTATTAAATCTATCTTTCACCAAGCCAATACTATCATTCACCAAGCCAACTTAATAATTAAATTGTTTATAAGTAATTTATACTTATCTCTTTGAGCAGCAGCAATAAAAGAAGGGAGAACAGAGGTTGTTGATGAGTTTTGTTAGTAATGGAATGTTCTTAGATATTCTGTATTCTCTATTCTAAGAACTGGATGTTTGTTTTTCTTGCTGCTGAGTGGTGGCAATAAAGGAATTATTGCATAATGTTGGCCTCCGTGTCGTGCCATAAAATTGGAAGTAAGTTAGTAAAATTATTGAGGGAAGGCCAGCATAAGACTGGCACATACATACACACACACACATATTCATACACATGCACACAGAAACCTTTTATCAAATACACATGCATGCACCATTGCCACAGTCTGAAACAAACAAAGCAACCAGCCTCCACTCTCAATCTCGCTTCTGCTCTTCTTGACAATAGCGTTGCTAACAGGTGGTTTTCATACACGTATACCCTACCCTGCCGCTGGTAGTCCCACACTCCAGCTACCCAAGTCTAGCTCTTGCTAGTATTTCTTTTCAGTCCTAGTTGTCACATGCATTGATTAAGTTATTGCAAAATGACTATTCTCCATGTGTGTTGTATGTGGAGACAAGTGGTCACATTGCAGGGGGGGTACATGGTTGTGTGTGTGTCACCATGTCATTCATTTGATAGGAAGTCACTCCAATGATACAGAGATGTGCAGTGCTGTCTTTTTCAATATGGCTAGACCATCTGAAATATTTACTGTGCTGGACTCAACTTCAGAACTTCTTGTTGGAGACCCCTGAAGTGGAGAAAAATGTGTGGATTTTGCTATTTGCAGGCAAAACTTTTGATTTCCAAAATGCACCAGTTTACAAAATTTGCTGGATAACTTTTGTGTGGAAAGAGGGTTAGAAATCAATGCAGCAAAAACCAAATCTATGATTTTTAACTCCCCTAAATGTTTTTGGTACATTGGTTAGGCATATAATGCTAATATTGAAATTGATTATTTGTGGATAACACTTACTGCAAATAGAAGCTAGTCTAATCACGTCATGAGGAATATTATTACACTCAACCTCAAGGCAAAAGATTTCCCTGGCTTTGCGAGGAGAATTGATTCTTATGTCATGTCAAATCGGATTGAAGCTTACAAATTTCAGATAATTAAGGGTGTCTGAAAATAGTTTTCCAAAAAATGAATTATGATTCCCAATGATGACTCCATAAACCCGTTAGCAATTGATCTGGGGATAACGAACATTACTCATACTGTGCACTTGAGGCTGTTTTTAAGACTGGTGTGGAGAATCGTCAAATCCTGCCCTGGACCACTATAGAGATGTGTGGTCTGAGATGTTGACCATTAACAGAGAATATAATCTTCCCTGGTGTCTGGATGTTTGTTAGGACTTTGCAAAATTAGGCACCATATACTATTAAAATAGTCCTGATCTTTTAACATTTTGAGGGGACTCAGAGTAGACTGCTGAAAAGTCCCAGTGGTAGTCTCACACAGAAATTTGTCTTGCACGCATACCTACTACTCAGCTTGAGGCTTAGATTATATTGCGCCACCATCTTTGAAAATAATATTTCTGAAGTTCAGATTGAGCGCATTACCTTTTAGCAAGCTTTAGAGTCAGATGGTATAGTAATTAGTTAGTATAAACCTTCTGCTGTCATTGTGAAAAGTGACCCAAAACAGAAGTACATTTCTTAGTGAATTTCCTTTTATATCACAAATCGATGCAGTTGATTATTGATTTTTTGGGGGGGTCTGAAAACATATATGGTTACTTTCCACATATCCAAATCAGATACATCAGTTTCTTTTGGTTTTGGCTTGACTCGTAATTTAAACTGTTCCTGGGTAATTAGACTTAGAAATGTAGCCATTTAATTCTGAAATGTTTTTGTTTGACATTCACAATATCTGAATTTATTATATATAATTAATTCCTTATTCTAAATCATATGCTGCTACAGATAAAATAACTAATCATACTTCTTAATATTTTGTTTAATGCTTATCAGAATTTGATATAAGGATGGCTAGTAGTATGTCAAGATTTGTTTATCACCATTACTAGATCCAATATGAATTTGGATTGATTTTATTGGTGTTTCTAAAGTCTTGATGTTTAATTATCAAATAAACTTGATGATGATGAAACCATTACAACATGCATATTTTTCATCCAATATTCTAAAACAGCTTATGGAAGGTAAAATGTACATTGTTTCGATTAAAATATTTTATTGATTTTTAAAGTAAGAAGACAACCCCAAAATGTATACAGTAATGGTGTATGTATAGTAAAACTATACTGAAACGTTAAAATACAGTAATTGAATGATAAATATACCTAAAATATATGTGTCATGTAGTCAAAAGAAAAGAACTGTTGAATGAGGAACACACAAGAGCTACTTCTTCTGCCACAGGTCTTAAACTATATATCTATGATAAATAACAGATGTAATCAACAGATATATTACATGTATATAGCAATATAAACATCAACCAGTCTCCAAAATATTTGAAATGAAGGAGTACTTTTACATGTTCCCTAAAAAGTTAGTTGAGCTCCACATTTAGTAAATATAACCCAAGACCACAAAGCATCGAACGAAAAATGTCAGTGGATTTCTAATTAGTCATGATGGATTTGATAGTTTTAGAGATCAGGATCATATGAGGCTCTGATAACTTGGAGGATGATGCAGTAGATTTACATATAACCAGGTTATTGGTGAGAATGTCAGTTCCAAAACTGAAATATTACTATGCACTCAAGCATAGCATGTTTTAACCCCGTCAATGCTCATGACGGAATGGTTCCATCATGAGGCCAAGGGCACGTAATCCCTCTGCTGCAGACAGCAGAGGGATTTCTATTATTCCCCTGTGAGCTTGGGAGCTGGGGAAGAGCTTCCCCAGCTCCCAAGGCCCCCTCCCTGGTTTCTGTGCCATGATGACCAGCGCGCACATCGCGCTGTCGTCATTGCACAGAAACCAAAACTGAAATGAGCCTCATTTCAGTTTCACTTTCTATGTGCTCAGGGTGCTATCTCAGCCCCCCGGGCACGTTGAAAGATGGGAGAGGTATCATTGGAAAGGGGAGAATCTCCCCTTTCCAATGGTACCCCTCCCCAGTGGTGATCCCCAAGCAGGGATCCACCCATTAGTCACCAGGGAGGGGGGAGCGCCCCCCAAAATTTTTGGGGTGTGATTTAGTCTTTTTGCCCCCCCGGGTAGGCAAAAAGCCCACTAGACGCCAGAGATATTTATTTTTGGCCGCATAATTTATTAGGGTATCATTTTACTCGGGAGAACAAGGGGAACGCTGGGTGGTAAGACATTTGTACCAGCACGGTGATTCCAGAAAAAAGTATGTGAAAAATGTGGTTTTTCCAGCTAAATTTGAGGTTTGCATGGCATTCTGGGTAGGAAAACATTGGGGATCCATGCACGCCATACCTCATTGGACTCCCCCAGGTGTCTAGTTTTCAGAGATGTTTGGGTTTGATACTTTCCCAAGATGGCCTCCGAGCCCAGTGCCAAAATCTCAGGTGCCCCCCCCAAAACCAGGTCATTTTGCTATAGGTAATTTTGAAGTCTCCACAGTACGATTTGGGCCATTTCCTGTTGCAGCCAATATGCCTACCCACACAAGTGAGGTACCATTTTTATCGGGAGACCTGGGGGAATGCTGAGTGGGAGGAAATTTGTGGAGCCACGCAGATTCCAGAACTTTCCCAAACAGAAATTGTAGAAACAAGTGAATTTTTGGGCGAGATTTGAGGTTTACAGGGGATTCTGGGTAGGAGAATGATGGGGGACCCACGCAAGCCGTACCTTGCTGGACTCCCCCGGGCGTCTAGTTTCCAGAAATGTGTGGGTTTGGTAGGTTTCCATAGATGGCTGCCGGGCCCCCGGCCAAAAACTCTTGGGACCCCACCTGCAAAACTTGGTTGGATTGTGATAGGTAATTTTGATGTAGCCTCAATAGGTTTTGGGCCCTTGCCTGTCTCGGGTCCTTGACCCATCCTCGCAAGTGAGGTACCATTTTTATCAGAAGACCTGGGGGAATGCTGCGTGGGAGGAAATTTGTGGATCCACACAGATTCCAGAACTTCCCGACACAGAAATTTGAGGTTTTCAGAGGATTCTGGGTAGGAGAATGATGGGGGACCCACGCAAGCCATACCTTGCTGGACTCCCCCGGGTGTCTAGTTTTCAGAAATGTGTGGGTTTGGTTGGTTTACCTAGATGGCCGCCAAGCCCCGGGCCAAATACTCTTGGGACCACCATCCAAAACCAGGTTGGTTTGTGATTAGGGGTGGGCGGAATTTGCGAAAGCGACTTTCGTAAATTATCGCGAAAATGTTTAATATCTCCGCAAACACGCAGAAATATCGCGAAGATGCGGAAGTTTTTTTCCCGCCCGTTCGCGGTATTTTCTGCGTGTTCGCGGCTCGCCAACTTACCCATGCGGTTGCTTGCGGGCGCGGCGATCTTGTTTTCACTCTTCTCGCGGTGCATGATCACGAGAAGAAAGACGTGATCGCGCGACGCATGACGTTACTGCGGGCGCGAAATGTCGCGAGACAGTGCAAATGGCTACCAACAATCCAACATCTTGTGGAGAACGCGACCGGATCGGGAAAACTTGTCGGCGAACGCGGGGATTCAGGTAAGGCGATCGCGCGCGCGCGAGAATGTATTATTTTACAGAGCGAGCAAGAACCAAATTATCGCTGAACTGCGGAATGCGGAAATTTTGACATTTCCGCGCTCTCCGCGGAACGCGAAAATGTCAAATTATCGCAATTTCCGCGAGCGGAACGGAAATTTAGCCCAGACCTATTTGTGATAGGTAATTTTGATGTTGCCTCAATAGGTTTTGGGCCCTTGCCTGTCGCGGGTCCTTGATCCACCCACGCAAGTGAGGTACCATTTTTATCGGGAGACCTTGGGAAACGCTGCGTGGGAGGAAATTTGTGGATCCACACAGATTCCAGAACTTCCCCACACAGAAATTTGAGAAAAAAAGTGAATTTTTGAGCGAAATGTGAGGTTTTCAGAGGATTCTGGGTAGGAGAATGATGGGGGACCCACGCAAGCCATACCTTGCTGGACTCCCCCGGGGTCTAGTTTCCAGAAATGTGTGGGTTTGGTTGGTTTCCCTAGATGGCTGCCAAGCCCCGAGCCAAAAGCTCATGGGACCCCCATGCAAAACGAGGTTGGTTTGTGATAGGTAATTTTGATGTCGCCTCAATAGGTTTTGGGCCCTTGCCTGTCACGGGTCCTTGACCCACCCATGCAAGTGAGGTACCATTTTTATTGGGAGACCTGGGGGAATGCTGGGTGTGATGAAATTTGTGGATCCACGTAGATTCCAGAACTTTCCACCACAGAAATGTGGGGAAAATGTGTTTTTTGGGACAATTTCTTAGGTTTGCAAGGGATTCTGGGTAACATAACCTGGTGGGAGGCAGTCAAGTCACCCCATCCTGGATTTCGCTGGGTGTCTAGTTTTCAAAAATGTATAGGTTTGCTAGATTTCCCTAGGTGCCGGCAGAGCTATGGTTAAAAAACTACAGCTAGGCACTTTGCCAAAAAAGGGTCATTTTCCTCTGTAAAATTGAGGTGCGTCCACGTTGCGTTTTGTGCCGTTTCCTGTCGCGGGCACTAGGCCGACCCACACAGGTGAGGTACCATTTTTCTCGGAGGACTTTAGGGAACGCAGAGTGGGTGGAAATTTGTGGATGTATGCAGATTCCTGAACTTTCCACCACAGAAATGTGGGGAAAATGTCATTTTTTGACAATTTTTTGGGTTTGCAAGGGATTCTGGGCCACAGAACCTGGTGGGAGGCAGTCACGTCACCCCATCCTAGATTCCCCTGGGTGTCTAGTTTTAAAAAATGTATAGGTTTGCTATGTTTCTGTAGGTGCCGGCAGAGCTATGGTTCAAAAACTACAGCTAGGCACTTTGCCAAAAAAGGGTCATTTTTCATTGCGAAATTGAGGTGTGTCCACGTTGCGTTTTGCGCCGTTTCGTATCGAAGGCACTAGGCCGACCCACACAAGTGAGGTACCATGTTTCTGGGAAGACTTTGGGGAACGCGGGGTTGGTAGAAATGTGTGGATCCATGCAGATTCCAGAACTTTCCACCAAAGAAATGTGGGGAAAATGTTTTTTTTTTTTTACACTTTTTTAGATTTGCAAGGGATTCTGGGTAACAGAACCTGGTGGGAGGCAGTCAAGTCACCCCATCCTGGATTCCCCTGGGTGTCTAGTTTTCAAAAATGTATAGGTTTGCTAGGTTTACCTAGGTGCCGGCAGAGCTATGGTTAAAAAAACTACAGCAAGGCACTTTGCCAAAAAAAAGGGTCATTTTTCACAGCAAAATTGAGGTGTGTCCACGTTGCGTTTTGTGCCGTTTCCTGTCGCGGGCACTAGGCCGACCCACACAAGTGAGGCACCATTTTTCTTGGAAGACTTTGGGGAACGCAGGGTGGGTGGAAATTTGTGGAGCCACACAAATTCCAGAACTTTCCACCACAGAAATTTGAAGAAAATGTATTTTATTTGACAAAATGTTAGATTTGCAAGGGATTCTGGGTAACAGAACCTGGTGAGAGGCAGTCAAGTCACCCCATCCGGGATTCCCCTGGGTGTCTAGTTTTCAAAACTGTTTAAGGTTGCTAGGTTTCCGTGGGTGCCGGCAGAGCTAGGGTTCACAAACTACAGCTAGGCACTTTGCAAAAAAAGGGTAATTTTTCATTGTGAAAATGTGGTGTGCTCACATTGCGTTTTGCGCCGTTTCCTGTCGCGGGCACTAGGCCGACCCACACAAGTGAGGTACCATTTTTATCGGGAGACTTAGGGTACTTCAGATTTGTAATGCAACTGTTATTACCTATTGACTTTCAATGCATTTCTGCCTTCCAAATGAATGACAGTGTGTAAAAAAGAAGTAATTTTTAAAAATGATTAATAATTCTCATGCTAGTATGAGTATTCCCAATTTTGTAAATGTGCACATATCTACTGTTTCTAAACTCTATATTTTGTTCCCATTTCAGAAATACATAGGTGTCTTTCATACCGATTTTCCATGTACACATTTTCCCAGAATAATTACTATATACCCGGTACATAATAAAAAACCACTGATCAGTTTTTGGCTCTGGGTTCATCGGGTTCTTGGTGAACCTACAAGTCCTATATATCCCTGCAACCAGGAAGGTCCAGCGGATGTAACGGTATATTGCTTTTGTAGAGGTGTCATAATTAGAAGAAGTTATATGTAAAAACGTTGACACAAAAGGCTGTTTTTTTAACTAATTTTCCATTTTTCCTATATTTAACTGTTAGTTTCTATAAAGAAACCGTGAAGGATCTACATAAATGACCCCTTGCTGAATTCAGAATTTTGTCTACTTTTCTAAAATATATAGCTTTTCTGGATCCATTATTGCTTTCATACCCATTTCTACCATTAACTGGAAGGTTGTTGAAAGCACAAAAAATCGCAAAAATAGGCAATGTCCCAGAAAAATGTCAAAACTGTGTAAAAAAATGTGGTTTTCTAACAAAAGTCTGCTTGTCCCTGAAAGCTAGAAAGATGGTGATTTCAGCACCACAATCCCTTTTTTGATACCATTTGCAGGGAAAAAACCCAGACGCTTTCATTTGCAGCCCTTTTTTCCAATTTTTCCCAAAACCCCCAAATGTTGCTGTATTTTGACTAATTTCTGGAACCCTTCCAGGGGAATCCACAAACCCTGGGTACCTTTAGAATCCCCATGATGTTGGAAGAAAAGGATGAAAATTGGGCATGGATACCTTATGTGGTAAAAAAGTTACAGGGGCCTAAGCGAGCACTACCCCAAATAGCCAAAGAAAAGGCTTAGCACAGGGGGGGGAAAGGCCTAGCAGCGAAGGGGTTAACCCCTTCAGTGCCCGCCCCTTTCCCCGCCCAGTGCCGGCCGTTGCATTAGCGGGCGGGGTCTATGACGAGCTGGACTCGTCATGGGCACAGCGCCACCGCGGCCCATGACGAGTCCAGCTCGTCATGGGCACTGAAGGGGTTAAAGACCCCCTCAGTTTGTTTGCAATGCCAACAAAGAGAGAAATCTGCAAGTTTAGCCTTATATAACTGACCTGGAGTCCATAAACAATTAAACAAAATAAAAGCATATGTTAGTTATACAAATACAGGAAACCATCCCATTATATTTGGTAGCCAAATTTATCTCTGATCATTCAGGAAGAAATCTGTAGAAAGTCCTGTATTACAGTAATTACTAAGAAACTTCAAGCTAGGTTGGTGGGAATCATTTGATTGTTTTAAAATTCAGAAACTGTGTGTGGCGAAGCAGGCAAAGCACTAATACAAATTTCAGTCAGAGGTGTCATTTGGGGTAACGTATTTGGAAAAGAATTAAGTGTAGCATTACACAGAAAATGGTACATATGGGATATCCGCCACTGTTGTGACAGAGTAACCCATCCACCGAGATCTAAAGGCCCTTAGTTTCCAATCCAGAAAATGACAATAAACTCCTTTATCATAGATATCTCCAAGGTGGAAAATACTAGCATCTATCCATAATTTCCAAAATGTGATTGTATGATTAAAGAGATAGTTCGGGAGAGTATGAAATAGGTGAGGAAGATGAAGAATCAAAATCTTGTACAATTAGTTTAGTAGATATGATAATGGCAGATGATTTAATATGTTTAGTAGAGTTAGTCATAGATAATAAAGTCCCTCAGAGAATTCCCATAGAAGCCTATGTTGACACCAGAACATGGGCTTCTATGGGAATCTCTATGGCATATTATCAAGCCCATTATCGCCGCTTTAGCGACAGTTTTCTGCCGCTAAAACGGCGATAATTTTAAAGCAGTTTCTTGAAAATATGCCCCCAAATTTGGAAAGTTTGAGTGGGGCATACCAAAATCATGGCAGTTTGGGATGAGAAAGAAATGTGGAGATAATGATATCTAATTGTTTGTATAATGTGAGAGGTACTTGTAATGGGAGCATTCATAAAGTGTAAAAAATAAGAGGAGCAAGTACCATTTTAATAGCTTCATATATTTTCCACCATGACAGGTACAATGGAGACCAGTTACGAATAATATCTATGACTCTAGTAATCAAATAGTCAACATTTAATGTAATCAAGTGTTCAAGATAAAAAATAAATGGATTCCCAAATAGTTTAATTTCTCTTTTTGTCAAATGATATCAGGATTGTCTAACATATCAGGGGTGCAATGAAAATTCAGGGGAAAGAATTCTGTTTAAGGTGTAACCTGAAACATAGGAGTATTTGTGTATGAGATTTGAAACAGCAGGTATAGAGTGGCTGGGCTACTAAGGTATAATAAAACTTCATCTGCATAAGAGGAAGTTTTAAGTACAATATTTGCAATATTGATTCCTGTGATTTCATTGGAATTGTGGATGTTAGAAATTCAAGGTTCAATGGCTATGAAGTAAGGGTGAAAATAGACATCCTTGTTGAATTCCTCTACTTAGAAAAAAATTGTCAGATAAATGACCATTGATAAAAAGCCATGCTGAAGGCAAACAATTTAAATGAATTAAAAGTGGATAGCGTATGAAATAAAAATTGCCAGTGAACTTCATCAAAAGCTTTTTCATGATCTATAGCAGGATTCCCAAAAGTCAATCCTGAAGGGCCGTTTCTATGCCAGATTCTTAACATATCCAAATAAAGATAAATATAGTTATCTAAAAAATCTGGCATGGATCCGACCCTTCAAGACTGACCTAGGAGATCCACGATCTATAACAAGAATTCCAGAGGGTGAAATACATGTAGGATGGTGTCTATTACATGAAACAGAAGTTGTGTGTTATTGACAGAAAATCTCTTTTTCATGCAACCTGTTTGAACTATGTGTATGAGTGAGGATAAAATGGATAGTCTTGTTGCCAGGATTTTTTTGTTTTAAGTTTTGAAAAACCTTTATTAGTCGTGTATGATGTCGTCCACAGCAGAATGTCTATATCCCTTAAAGGGCCGGCATAGCAAATCAATATGCGAAGAGTTGCTAAATGTGGGAGGGGATGACACAGCAAGCCGCCTACAACCACAACGGGCCGGCCGCGTTAGTTGGGACAGGGAGTTTAAGAGGATCACATATTTCTCTGCAGGCATGTGATTTTGGACAACATCTTATTAACAATAATATTTCCACTCTCGTATCGTATAAGAAAACATATTTTGTTTGGTATGACATATTGTGTGTATGGGGGTATGGAGCAGTGTGTCCGAATGACCCAGCGTCTCCTATGGTGGTGTATCACGCAGTGGATGGGGGAACCTTTTCACTTCAGGTCACTTCACGCCAATGGGACAGTATTGGGGGGAGTTGCGGTGTTGGTGTCATCAGTGTGTTCCAGTTAATATGTTTGCAGGGGTGCCCATATATCCCGTGGATGGGAGGAAGGGGGTAGAAGTTCCACGTATGTGTGTAATTGTTCCTGGCAATAGATAAGGTCCTGAAGCCAGTCCTTAAATTTTGGCGCTCTCCCTCTTCCCCATCTGGAAGCAACCCTCCTCTTGGCTAGCAGCAGTGCGAGGGATGTGTATCTACAGATTTTAACAACTAGGGGTTCGGTGTAACCTAAAAGTGCGGTCAGGGGATCTTCCGGAATGTGCAGTACCGTCATTTGGTCTAATGCGGCAAGTACTTCCGTCCAGAAACGACGGATGGGTGGGCAGTCCCAGGCTGTGTGTTGAAAATCGGCACCCTCACTGCCGCATCGAGCACATCTGTCATTGTCCCGGAGTTGCAGGCGGTGTAAGCTAGCTGGTGTGTAGTAGAGACGGTGGACAAATTTGTGTAATGTATAATGCAAAATTTGCTATTGGCGGATATATCTCCCGTTTGTCTACAACTAAAAGACCACTGTTCTTCAGTCAAGGGATGTCCCAGTTCTACTTCCTATTTGGCCTTAGCTAAGGGGGGTTCAAAGTCTCCACTTTTTTGTACTGTACAATATAGTAGTGATATTACATGGGTAGGGGCAGTTTTTTGTAGAAGGGCGTGCGGGGGGTCATGATGGGAGGCTCCTTGGGAAAGCAAGGTGAGGGCTTTCACATCCTGGCGCAGTCTAATGTAGTAGAAGCGCTCTAGGGGGGAAGAGGCCGTGGATCCAAAGAATTCTTCACTTGTGCAGAATTTTCTCTTATCGTACAGTTGCCCCCAGGTTTGTATGGACAATTTCCGAAGGAGTCTGCGGCAACCCCCCTCCTGTGTGACTGGAATGTCTTGTCTGCTGGCTAGGGGAAGAAGGGGGGAATATAGAAGGGTGCTCTGTGTAAGATTCGCTAAGTCTCACCATGCGCTGGTGGTGCATTGGACAGTAGTGGAGGCAAGGTGCCGCGGAACTACGGGGGTGCTCAAGTAGGCAGTACTATGGGGGGGGTCATCCAATAGGAGGCATAGTGGGCTTGGGCACAGCTAAAATATAATTCTAGGTCCAGTATTTCAAATCTGCCGTCGCTTAAGGGGATCCCAGCGTAGGGTGTCCCAGCGTAGCCTGCTTTCCTCCCCAAGTGAGTCGAATGTGTTGGCTTTTGACGGTCGAGAAGAAATATCTACTGGGGCATAGGGGATGTTTACGAACAAATATAAGAGTTTGGGCAGTATTAACATTTTGATAAGGGCAACTCTGCCCGCCAATGACAGTGGTAGTGCAATCCACCGCGTGATTTTGTCAGTCAGTGAATTCAGTGCACTTCCATAGTTGGCTCTCATTAGTTCCTCTCGGTTACGCAATATCACTATGGCTAGGTAAGTGAGTGTGTCTCCACACCATTGTAGGGGATAGTACGATACAAATTTGGGAGTGGAATCGGTGAGGGGGTAGATTTTTGCCCAGTTAATATTTATCCAGATAGTCGTTCAAACAGAATGAACAGCCTAAGGAGGGGATTCAGGCTTTCCTCTGGGTTCCGTAAGTAAAGGGTGAGGTCATCTGCATATAAAGAGAATAATATTTGCCTTTCTGGGTAAATTATGGCATGATCCCGGTACTGTTGACGGATCTTGGCGGCCAAGGGTTCGATAGTCAGGGCAAACAGAAGGGAAGACAGGGGGCAACCCTGTCTGGTGCCTCTGGTTATAGGAAAGGGGAATGACCGTTTGCCATTGATCAATATCGTACATTGCAGATCTGTGTAAAGTAGAGTTATCCAGGCTAGGAAAGGGAGGGGGAAGCCCATGCGGTGCAATACAAATGTTAAGTAATCCCATTATAAGGAGTCAAACGCCTTAGTGACGTCTAAAATAATGGCGGCGGCGTTTATGTTGGGGTCTATATCATGAAGGATCGCGGAGAGGGTACGCAAATTATGAGGAGTGCCTCTGGTCGGCACAAAGCCCGACTGGTCAGGGAGGACCAGCACGGGCATGAGGGGGCTGATACGGTTGGCGATTAATATAGCTAAAATCTTGGCGTCCACATTAATGAGGGACAGGGGCCTGTGCGAATCCACCTGTGTAGTCGGTTTTCCCGGTTTAGGCAGGGAGATGATTAGCGCTTTCTGCATTGATTGAGGCAGAATGCCCGTCTCTCACGCTTCCTCAAACATGTGGCGCAGTACCGGAATGAGGAGATGTCGGAACACTTTATAAAATTCGGCCGGGAGGCCATTGGGTCCCGGGGCTCTGCCAGATTGTAATTGCATTATTACGGAAATAATTTCCTCATCTTCATGGTGCGTGTCCCCCAGCCAAGCGATAGCGGTATCTTCAAAAAATGAAGTCAAATTTATTGTTTGCTTCCTATGTGTTTTATACAGTTGTTTATAAAATGTTTTGAAGATAATTACTATATTGGAAGTGTTTCTGTACATCATCGTCTTCTATCTCTAGTATAGTATTGGCAAAGCGGGGGGTGGACCACTGTGGCTAATGCCTTTCCCGGCCTTTCTCCCACACCATATCGACGTGCCTGATGGTATGTCCCTCTAAATTTACATTCTCTCTCAGCTGTTTCTTGGTACTCCGTGAGAAGGTCGCGCAGATGTGCTCTATGGTCAGGTGTGGGCAAAGTCTGGAGGGAGAGTTCCTCCTGCTTGATCCTTTGCTCTAACTTCCGCAGCGTATTGCAGGTATCCTTCAAGACTCCCCTGCTCTTGGCTATGCAAATACCACATATGGTGACCTTAAAGGCCTCCCATACCTTAGAATAGTGTGGAACCGAGTTATCGTTTCGAGGGAAGAAATCTGATATTTTTTGTTCGAGTTCATCTTTGAAGCCAGGGTCTAGTAGCGATTGTGGGTTGAGGCGCCAAGAGATGTAGGGTGGGTCTTCATGCGGCAGCGTGAGAGAGAGAAGTACGGGTGAATTATCCAAATATGTGCAGGGGAGGTGGGAAGCTTGTTGCAGCCAAGTTGCTAGTCCTTTATCTATCAGCCAGTTGTCTAGTCGCGACCAGGTGGAATGGGCAGTGGAGTAACAGGTCCCTTCCCGGGTTTGCAGGTGAAGGGTTTTCCAGGCGTCTATAATGTCATGGTCCTCCACAATGTCTTTTAGGGTTGTCTCCGCGTTAGTATAGTGGTGGGATTGTGGGTGCGATCTGTCAAGGGCTGGGTTAATGGTTACATGGAAGTCCCCTCCCCATATCAGGTGTGTAGAGCCTATGTCCATTATTTTGCCCCGAAGGATCCGGAAACATTCCGGGTCATCAGTGTTAGGCCCATAACAAGATATAAGGGTAATGGATTGTGCAGATAATCTATCCCAGAGAATGCTGTAGAGGCCCTGTGGATCCCCATAAGAGCCAATGGGGGTGTAGGGGAGCATGCATTTCACCAAGATGAGCGTGCCCCGGGCATATGAGGAATAGGACGGGAAGCATTTACTGCTTGCCCAGCAGGCTGCGAATGTAGGGGATGGGTGGGGAGCAAGGTGCGTTTCTTGGAGCATGGTGCAGTGAATGTTGTGGCATTCTAGATAGGAAAGGATGTGATGCCATTTGCGGGGGTCCCCTAGCCCTCGCACATTCCAGGTCAGGAAGTTATATTTAAGGGAGACAGGGCGTGACTCCATTATCTCTGTATATTCTGTTCGGATAAAGAGTATCTAGTGGATAATTAGGGTTTTCAGCGTGGGCATGGGTGTATGGAGTGGAGCATTGAAATGCGACATAAAAACTTTCCCTAGTCCCTCGCCTCCTCTCACAACAGTGACCCAAATTCACCGTGGCCTGACCCTCCCCCTCCCAATAAATCCCTAATTCCACCACCCCAACAGGGGGCGATGGGCTCAACAAGTTACCCATTTACGCTAGGAAGTTCTTAGGGTTCGCCTGTCAGTAACTTCTAGAGGGTGGCCAGTCTCTCCTCGCTTGAGCGAGGGCACTCGGGAGGTGTTGTGTATTTTCATCTCATCGTTGTGTGAAGAGTTGCTGTGTACTTAGCGATTTCAACCGTAAGGGTGCCGTTCTTTCCACACAATGTCTTATTCAATTAAGTATACTTCGGAATAGCTGGTCGGGAGGCAGCTGTGGATTTCTAGCAGAGAACCCCCGCTCGTAGCAATCAGAACTGAAAGGTGGTGAGAGTGTCTTGTATCCCGGTACTTTTGATGCTAGTCTAGGGGTTATGCTTGCTTTGCCTTTATGTGCATATTCCTCCATGGCCTCTCAGGCTTCTCTGTGAAGCGTGTATGTGGGATCCTGCCTGTTTTCCATTCTGTGGAATATAGGCGGGGTGGTGTGGGAAAGTTCAGCATCCGCTTTATGTCTGCCGGGGTGTGAGCACGTACATAGGATCTTGATGTATTACTTGATAGAGGTGGGTCAACCTTCCCACGGATTATTCGATATCTGACGTGTTTCCCCCACCTTCAGGGTGTTATGTAGGGGACGATTGGCCTGCAGGTACTTTGGGCAGAGATTTGAGTAAATCCTGAGTATGTTGCGGGTTCGTGAAGAAATTGTGTTTTCCCAGATTTGTTACCTTGAGACGGGCCGGGAATAGCATAGCATAAGGCATGTTTAGTTGTTGCAGTTTTTTCTTCACCTGTAGAAATTTGCATCGTTGGTCTTGAACGGCCATGGTGAAGTTGGGATATATTGATATCTCCATTCCCTCATATTTCAGTTGTCCTTTTTCCCTGGAGAGTCGGAGGGCAGCATCTCTAACCCGATAAGTTAAGAAGCTTAGCTATTCTGGGCCTGGGAGGGGCCCCAGTGGCTGGTCGGTTTGCTAATGAGTGGTGTGCTCTCTAAATGACGAGGACCTGAAAAAAACCTCTCTACCAAACAGTGTGATGAGGAGTCGCTCTACATATTCCTCCATCTTCCCGGTGGCTGTTGATTCTGGTATTCCGAGGATTCTGAAGTTGTTCCTCCTCGAACGGGATTCCAAATCCTCGTTTTTAGCAGCTATCACCTTCAGAACCTTCTCCATCTTGAGAGTACGGTTTGTGGTGGCATTGGCTGTATCCTCCAGGTCAGAGATTCTTCATTCTGCCTCCACGAGGCAGTCGTCGTGTTTCTCCACCCTGTGCATGATGCCATCTAGTCTGGCATTCATGGAATTCATTTTATATTCGATGGAGGTTAAGCTCAACTGCATCACCAGTAGTATTTCCTTAAGATCTGCAGTAGAGGTGGATGGAGTGTCCTGTTGATCTTCATCAGGTTCCATCTGGGATCGGGTCGACTTGCGGGTGTCTAAGTTGAGTTTTGGCTGCCACCCGTCTGGCTTCCCCATGTCTGCTGAGCGGGGGGTGGGCGGTGATGCAGTTGTATTAGGGAGTAGTGCTCAGTGCGGTGTTGTTGGTCACGTCTCATGTCCCGTGTCGCTGGACGTCGTCCCGATATGCGAGGAGTTATTGGCAATGGGGGCTGGCAGTGCTTGAAAAATAGCTCCCTTGCATTATATGCAGTGGCCCTGAAGTTGTAGAGCCGGTATCATGGAGCCGCAGCCGCTCGCATAGGCCACACCATCAATCTGATCCTTCCACTATCTAGATGGTGTTGTCGGAAGATGTTGATTGTGTGGGGGAGCTGTATTGACCAAGGCCACACAAATATAGCCCAGCACCAGTAGTGAGGGCTCACATGCGGTTGCAGGCCCCTAGAGAGTTTGCATGGCTTTTTCCCTGTCCTCCACACATCCGGGCCCCATAGTGGCGAGCACTGAGCACCAAATTGCCCTGATCAGTGCAAGTCAGCAAGCGTTGGGCCCCAGTGGGAGACTAGCAGGTTCTGCGAGTTTGGGCAATATGTACCTTCCTGTGTCTGTTTTCAGTGTTCAGGGGGGAGCGGGACCCAGCCCAAGGCCCCCTGGGAGTGCTTAATGTGGTGGGAAGTAGTAAGGCCTGGGAGCGCGCCGCGGTTCTAGGGTGCAGCGTCCACCGGCCCTGCGCTATCAGGACCAGTTTTTCCTCCTGTGGTCAAAGAGGGGGGAGGCCGCGGGGCCCGAGCGCCTCCCAGATGCAGCAATATGGCCTGTCGGATCGCAAGCGTGGTCTTCTCCTACCTTTTAGGTGGTGGCAAAGTCGCTGCAGCCATGATCCACGCCCGCACGGGCCTCCCAGCAGTGTCGTCAGGCTACCAGCGCCTCCGTCCGGGATCAGCAGTGTCCTGCGGCCCTCACGCGGTCGGAGCGTGTAACTCAGGCAGGGGGGATGCACAGTCCTCCCAGTGGCCTCGCAGCAATGGTAGAGAGCGGCAGCTCCTCCGCAGTCTGCTCTCGCCTCGAGCCTCTCCAGCCAGAGAGGCAGGCCCCTGGCTATCCTCACTTCACTTCTCCCGCCAACCGCGGCCGGTCACACAGCCACTGCGGCAGCCGCCGGGTCCAGTCTCCCGCAGGCAGTGATGGCAGACCCCACAGCTCACCGCAGAGCAGGTATGAATCAGGCAGCGGCAATGTCCGTTCAGCGGAGGGAGGTCGGTGGCTACCCCAACCGCGGGAGCAGTGAATCCCTGCCTCAGGCACAGCAGCGTTTCAGCCCGGCGTCAGGAAGGTTAGTCCGCCATTTTGTCTGTTCTGCCAGGCAGATAGAGAGCCCGCTTTTCTCCGGTTTCAGGCAGGAACGTGTGTAGCAAGGCAGCACAGCGGGTTCTCCAAGGTGTCAGCAATCAGGTGCAGTCGTGTTTACATGAATCCTTCCGGAGATGAAGAGGATTTATTTCGGATGGAAGCCCGAGCAGCAAAAGCCTCACAGAGGTGCGGCCATCTTGCTAGGCACCCTCTAGCATCCCCTTGTTGCCAGGATCTTTGCAAAAATTTAGCAATATTGATTTGAGGGCGTTAGGTGATAGTTAGAGACTTTAGTCTGATCTTTATTCGGTTAAGATAATACTATTATCAAGGCTTCAGTAAAAGAACCCCCAACCATACCAGATTTACTGAAATCAATACATAGGTTATGTAAATAGGAGTAAGGACAGTAGAGAATTCTTTATAAAGATTCTCAGGGATGCCAACTCGTCCTGGGTACTTTTGAAGTTTGAGTGCATGAATAGGTGCTAGAATTTCTTCATAGATATAGGTATACCTGGCCTGGACTAGACATACTTGGAAAGTTGCGGAAGGTTAACGGAGTTGAAAAATGTATCAACCAATAGAATATCAATGAAACCTGTATAAAGATTAACAAAAATGTACGGGATTCATCAACACTCTCAGGAGTAGATCAAGCAATCATACATTTTTCTCTATGAATAGCATGAATATGGTTTCTAACTTTTTTAATGTGAAGATATTTAGCTTGCAATTTCCCAGATCTATTAGCATTAAAAGAAAATTAAGCTTTTTGATTTAAAAGTTGAGAGGCAAGATGGCGGGCGTGTAACCGCTGCGGAGTTACCTCCCGACTGATTCTGTGATAATGTTTGGATGAACGGATATTTGTATAAACCCGAGCCTGGCTCGTTTTAATGGGAATATAGCTTATCTTCCCCGATGATCGTCTTTCACGAGTTGTCTCGGCTCCCAATGCACATTGTTGGGGTCAGTCTCGGCATTTCTCGCAGTCAACGGCTGTTACGGGAGTGGCTTGCTGGAAGCCTCTGGCGGTGGGCAGTGAGAATGGCTCCTCGAAGAGGCGTGCAGAAGGAGACCGCTAACGGCAAGAGTTCCGTTACGTCCAAGAGACCTCTCAAGATGTCGGAGGCTATTCGAGCTCCCAATCAAGAGAGAGCAACAAGTGGCAAGAGCGGAGCTCAAAGGGGTGCCCGATGTCCTCCCTCTGAGGCAGGAGTGAAACTGAAGATTCCGACGGTTCCGGGGATGTTCTCCGGCAAATTGGTAAGCGGGAATCAGATAAGAACTCAGCTGGGGGAAGCCTCGAGTAGTATAAATAATACAAGTAATACACGTATTGCAATGGACAATCTGGCAACAATGTAACAAAAGGGGCTGTTATACCTGATTCCCCCTGCATACTAGAGACTGACAATCTGCGAGATAATTCTCTCATCCCAAATACTTCTATAGAGGAGGTTGAAGCAATGCACGGGAGAGGACAAAATATAGGTGAGGATAATACACTGTTACTCGCTCGCAGTAAATGCATTAGTGAGCTGGAGTTAAAGGGCCAACTACCCGGAACCCCTGATGGGGAAAATTTCTTCTCTTTAACAGAGGATTCTGACTTCAATAATGCCACTGACCTGGATAACACAGACATAGATGCTTCCGGGGATGAAAGTGATACCCCCCCCCGACGGCTGATACATTGAGGAGGGCTACCAATCGCCCCAGAAGGGGAGGGAACATTTCTGATAGCTTACGGCCTGAAAGTTTAGGAACTATGAACATTTACAGTGGGACTACTCTGCCTCTCCGGGAGCTATGGCAGCAGATGGATCTGGATTTCAGGACAGCGAACCCAGGGCTTCTGGCAGCAAAATGGAACCTGTTCCATCTATAGGTTTAATATACGCCACACTCAAGGCAATGCAGGTAGAAACCCGCCAGGAGCATAAACGTACCCAACTTGCGACCAAAAAAGTTCAGTGTGCAATTCGTAAAACGACAAAAGCGTGCACTGAGATTGTTGCCAGAACTACTGCCCTGGAGGAACGTGTTGTAGGGTTGGAAGCTGGTTTGGAAAAAACGGAGCAGAAAACATCTGCGAATGATGTAAAAATGACCGACATTCTGTGGAAGTTGGAAGAATCCGAAAACCGATTACGGAGAAGCAATTTACGTTTACTTGGTGTTGAAGAAAATGCTGAAGGGGGCGATGTGCGAGGATTTGTGCTCAAACTTTTTAAATCTGCTTTTCCCGAATTATCGCACTGGAACTGGGAGACAGAGATCCAGCGAGCACACAGATTCCCTTTGTTGTTAAAGAATAATCCTGGCTCTAATACACACCCCCGAGCAATTCTGATTTTTTTTGGTAATTTTTTATTGAGGCAGGCAATATTTGAAAAAGCAAGACCAGATGCCAAAAGAACAGCCGAGGGACAGACCTTTTTTGTGCGGCCAGATTTTTGCCATACGACAGTTGAAAGAAGGTGGCGGTTGCGGCAGCTTATTAATCCCTTCCAAAAAATAGGCTGTGAAGTATATTTAATGAATCCTGCTAGATTGAAGGTTATTTATCAGGGGAAGGTTAGGCTGTTCACCTCCGAGATCTTGGCTGGGACATATCTGCAGGAATTAACTGGGCGGGATTGTAACTGAATCTTTTGATATCTCTGTTTCTTTAGAGAGGGGGTGGGACATTGCGCTGGGGGGGGATGCTCTGATTTTGATGATGTTGTTAGATATCTTCAGAAATTCCCAGATTTATCCTTAGGCTGGTTTTATAACCGGCTCGGGTTCCTTGGGTTCCTTTTTTTTGTTTCTGTTTTTTTTTTTTGGGTTTTAGGTTAGTCGGGAGGTGACAGGGGCTGCAGATGGTGCACGGGAGGCATCACCAGGGTCTGCGGACCTTTTTTGCCTTTGTTGTGGGTTTGGGGGGAGGGGGTGGGATGGGTGGGGTGGATCCTATTGGGAAGGTGAAGATTTCATGTGGTGTTTTTGAAGTGGCTAGATGTTATTTTTTCTTTTTCTCTATGGTGTTAGATGATACTGGACTTAATGTAGTTCGATGTCTTTTTTGTCTATAAGGGGTTGTATAAGGATTTCCTCTATTAATATATGCGGCCTTAATGACCCGGTCAAAAGGCGTAGGATACGTGAGGACATTCGAATTTTGAGGGCAGATATTATCTGCCTTCAAGAAACTCATGTTCCAGCTACTAATAAACAAATAATAGATTTTGACGGGTTTCAATTAATTTCATGGACAAGGCAAGATGGTAAAACTGGAGGTGTTGCAATACTGGCACGCAGGGGACTGGCGTGTTTTACGCGATCTCTTTCAGATAAATATGGCAGATGGGTTATTGTACAATGCTCAATTGATAGAAATATGTTTACGTTATGCTCTGTTTATGGACCAGTATTGGATGACCCTGAACTCTTTGATTGGCTGACTGTAGAACTGGTTAGTTGGCCCTCTCCAATTGTACTATGTGGGGACTTTAATATTAATCTGAGCTGTGCGATATCCAATCACCCCGAATTGAAATATCAAGGGCGGAAACCAAAAGTGTTTAAGTCTCTTCTGCATTTAAAAGAATTGCATGACTTGGTTGATATATGGGCACAAATAGAAGGAAATGACCCGGGGTTTACTTACTTCTCTGCTCCCCACAGAACTCATGCACGACTGGATTACTTTTTTGTCTCTGGGAATATGGTTCAGGGCAGTAAGATCAGAAAATTTCCCAGAGTTATGTCTGATCATAACCCTCTGGTCCTTGAACTCAATATCAAATGTTCAAAACCAACATCTAGCTGGACTTTTAATAGGGGTCTGCTGAGCGATAAGTCCTATATAGATCATATGGCAAAATGGATTATCAGGTTTTTAGAGTACAATATGGGAAGAACCGGGGTTCAAAATGTTTGGGATACCCTTAAGGCAGGGATCAGGGGTGAAACAACGCAGTTTGGATGGGAGACTCAAAAGAAAGAGAGGAAAAAGATTAACGAGCTGTATGAAGAATTAAGAATAGCTGAGACTAATCTTGTTAAAACACTTTCCGATGATGGGGTGGGTGAGTCAGCACAAACTACAATTGCAAGTGCTAAATCAGCTATTACCCAAATTTCATTTGCTAAATCTGCTGGTAGATATTTAGCTTGGATGTCTAAACTCTTCGAGTGTAGCGAAAAGGTTGGTCATATGCTAGCTGTCCGGACTAAAGCAAATGAGTCATCAACACGGATTGCAGGAGTTTCAGATCCAGACATCGGTTTGGTAACTGATACAGGTGCAATTCTTCTGGCTTTTCAGAAATTCTATCAGAAGCTATACTCGGAAGATATAGAAGATAATTGCTGGACTCAATCTGAAACCGATAGGGAGGCTAAATTAAATAAATTGACCTCTTTAGATCAGGATATGTGGGCTGCCCCGATTCGGTCGGAAGAATTACAAGCTGCTATAGATTCACTTCCACCAGGTAAAGCTGTAGGCCCTGATTTTTTGCCTGGTGAATTTTATAAGGTTTTTCGAACTCAATTGGCTCCGATTATGCTGGAGATGTTTCACACAGTACAGAGTGGAAATATTCCTCCTGAATCCTGGAAAATGGCAAAGATTGCGATATTTTTAAAGAAAGGGAAAGTAGCAACAGATTTAGGGGCCTATAGGCCTATTACTCTGATTAATAGCGGCATCAAAATTTACTCTAAGATATTGGCAAATAGACTCGCATCAGTTATTAAAAAAATTGTTTCTCCCCAGCAACATGGTTTTGTGCCTGGACGGGAGACTATAGATCATATACGCCAGACAATTGCATTATTTGATTATACTAAGGTTACAGGAGACCCTATGGCTTTAATATTGCTTGAAGCTGAAAAGGAATTTTATAGGGTCTCCTGGCCTTTCTTATGGGCGGCTATGAAATATAATGGTATTGGGGAAGGATTTATAAGAGCTATCCAAACTATGTACAAAGATCCAACTGCCAGAATTGCATCAATGGGAACTCAGTCTGGGATAATTAATATATTACGTGGTACTAGGCAAGGATGCCCATGTTCCCCCCTGTTATTTGCCATTTATATTGATCCTTTAATTAGGAAGATTTTGGCAGATTCAAAAATACAACCTGTACCGGCAAGAGGGGGAAACGTTAAAATCTTGGCGTACGCCGATGACCTGGCTATTATGACAACTGACCCTTGCTCTACCCTTCTGGAAATAAGTAATCTAACGAGGCAATTCGGCAATATTTCTGGCTATCATATGAACGAATCTAAAACGCAAATTGTCATTAATGAGAAAACTATATTAACCGACCCACAGATAACATCAAGTGCTAGATATTTAGGAATTGAAATAAGTTCTAAAATCCAGGATGTAGTCGATATTAATTTGAAACCATTAATACAGAAAATCAAATTCGATTCACTCTTCTAAGCATACCTTACCAAGCAATTCTGTAACCTTTTCAATAAGGAGAGCTACTTCTGGCTGATGAAAATTATCCTGAACTACTAATGACGTTGAAGATTAGTGCACCGATTACCACATCTGAGACACTCACAATAGTGACCACCCAGATACATTTCATGCATTTCATAACATTTGGTGTCCCCACAATATCATATCTAGAATATTGCCTAATACTGAAGGTAGACATATGTACGTAAGTATACATTTACTGAAGATATATGTGTCTTTAAGATACATAGATATGGTGTTAAGAATGTAAATATAACTAAACTTGACTATATATATTTACCTTTGAGCTATAGTGGTAGCCTATATCCAGAATGCAATATTTTGGCTGGACAATATTTAAAATTCAATATTGTAGTAGGAAACCAACATTGCCAAAATTATGTCAGCAATAGACATATATGTGCCAGAAAGAAACCCTTAGTTTGGCTGCACCAGATACATTGTTTGCTGATACTATGAATGACCTTAGGAGAGATACAACACAACAATGGCCTTAGGAGAGACATGCACACATATACGTACACATGCACACAGAAACATTTAAACAAATACACATCCATGTTCACGTGTTAAATCTTGATTGAACATGAAATACCTTGGGGGAAAAAAGAGACAAGAGGCATTTGGTAAAAGAGGAACAGTTTGTTCAATTAAACAGTGCAGCCGGGAGAACAGTTAAAGGCATAAGTGTCTGAGGACCGTCTCAACTTACAATCGATTTAACAAGGGTTTTTATACAATTTATTGAATGTCATAAAATAGTTCTGGTGGTCCTTTTTTGGTAAGGACTGTGAACTGCTGTCTTTGAAGCAAAAAATAATGATTTCAATGAGGAATCCAGGTGGGCTTCGACCTTGCGTGGACACAATACTGCCAGTGGGTAACATGTCCAGATGTCCGGCATGGGGAGTGTATGATCACTATGTGTTCTGTGTGTGTTGTGTCCTGATTGGCTGTGTGTTCCTAACTTCATGTGGCATCCGACTTTATGGTGTTTTGGGAATGCTCAAACTATGTGTGCTTTATTGAGGCCAATCTCTCTGGAACATTGTGGTGTTGCTCCACCTATCTGTGGATTGATCTGGGGTTTTTTGTTTACGCACATGTCTGCCGGCAACGTGCCACCCCACCTGTGACTTTTCAATCAGTGTCCTCTGGTCCAGGTCTCAGTGCCTGCCTGATTATGTATTTCTGAGTTGGGGTTAACGTGAAGTCCATAACGGGAAAATTTGTCAGTGAAGATGCAACTTTGTTTTTATACATGAATGTATCATTATTCATATTGACATTGACTTTCTCAATATTAACACATTCATACACAGACCTCTCCCACTGTCTGAAACAAACAAAGTCACCTGCCCCGCCCCCTCAATCCAGCATTTGTTCCTCTTGGCAATAGAGCTGCCAACCCATGGTTTTCATACATTTATACTCTGTCTCTGATAGTCCTACCCTCTAGTGACCTTAATCTAGCTATTGATGGCATTTCTATTTTGGCTCAGTTTTCACACACATTGTTGAGTGATTGCAAAGTGACCATTCTCCATGTGAATTGTACAGTGGGACAAGTGGTCACATTGCAGGTTTTGCAGGGTGTCACAGTGTCTGTAAGCATGTCACCATGCCATTCGTTTGATAGGAAGTCACTCCAAGTATACACAGACGTTTAGCGCTGTCTTTTGCTAAATGGTTAGATAATCTGAATTATTCACATTGCTGGGCTGCACTTCAGGGAGCTACTTCTAAGGTGCAGACGAGCTCTCAGTAGTTCCCAAGCTACTGTCCAAGACCCCTGCTCTAGTCCCTTCCAGCAGAACACAGTGCTTGGGTTTGCTGTCCTTTCTGGTGTTTGGAGCGTAGTTTTTAAGAGTGGAGAAGCAGATGATGTCCTAGTCCAAGATGTGCCTGCAGAAAGGGCTTGAGACTTCTCTTATCATTTAAAGGTGACACATTGCTGCTCATAGGTCATGCCTTGCCCTGTGACCAACCCACATTGGGAAGCAAAACCCGACTGGATTCAGGCTTTGGCGGTGTACATAGGATTAACCCCATCTGGTCTCGGCCAAAGAGGTTTGAGGCCCTCTTGCCAACCACCTCTGCACATCGCGGAAGGCAGTGCATTTTTGCAATGGTTTATAATGAAAATAATGGATACAGCTACAACAATTTGTAGTGTAGATTTGCAAACTGCATTTACCGGAAAAAACTAAAAGGTTTGGAAGGTTAAATTGAGGCTCGCCGGCTTCTTTAAATGAAGGGGTTGAAGCCAACAAATAATTAGGGACAGAAGAGCCACAGCCGAACCAAGGGTCAGCTCTGACAGTAAGAGCCTGTGCAGGAGAGCAGCCTTGAAAACATTTGGCATATCTAGCATGCAACAAAAATCATGTCAGAATTAAAGTTGTCTTCAAAATTCAAATAAGAGTATTTATTTTCTTAACAAACTGAAGCGTTTCACCGCATCAGATAATTTGAGCATTTATTAAAAGTGAGTTTTTGAAAGCAAGATCCCGACGCTTGGGAAGGTCCCTAAAATCATCATATTGGCCTACTGCTTAACAAAGTATTTTTATCATGATATTGGCAGCCCAACAGGACTTCATCCTTCCAGGTTTGATACAGCCTGCCTTGTCAGTTCATTAAAGTTGGTCCCTGTTGTTATGGTGTCTCTTGATGCTGAGGAGGAGTTCGACCACTTGCACTGCCATTTTCTCATGAAAAAACTCACTACATTCTGCCTTCGCCTGAGGTCCATGCCCACGGCTATAGAGGTGTATTATGCTCTACCTCTAGTATTCATATAAATTGTGAAAGGTAAACCTTCATGCTGGACCCCACTAAACCAGGGCACCCATGAATGAGCCCGTATTACTGCTGCCCATCTCATCCAGCCTTAATGCTACTTATCTGCACAAGATCCCACAAAGTGTATGATGCTACACAAGCGTTGCCTAGGAAACGCTGTCCACTTTAAGGAGGCTAATGATGATGCCTATGTGAGGCGAAAATATCCATCTGCAGCCAGCCACTCTGTAAAACCCATGTTTATGTTTCACAATAAGCTTCCCATTAACATTTGCACTTACTTATTAATCCGGAACAGGGCACACACGTTGTTTGACCCAAATCTGGGATATCAAGCAGGGTCAATTTTGCACATAAACAATTGATTTTCCCCAGGCAAAGGGCCCAAGGTATTTCCTGTAGAAAATTGTATAGGCAAGTCAGGATGGATGAGAGAACTGGAAACCGAAAGCATGCATTGGGCCTCTTTCCGACCTCCTAAACTCACAAGTGAGAGCCAATTCCGGCTGAGGGAATATTGACCTGCCAGCAATTGTAGTTTTTCTGAACTGTTTTACCTCCTGTCTTTTACTCCGAATGAGCTCATCGGTACTTTACCATATTCCTCGCTTTTTATTTGGTTATGCCACTTTTATCTCAGAGTACCCCGTAACATTAATACAAACACAGAAGCTAGCCACAGTGTGAGGAAAAATTAACAGCCTATGTAAGGGTTCAGGAGTGGTCAGGTCCTCGAGGACGGGGCAACCACCATCACCACAAGTTTACAATATACATGCCAAATCAGCAATGCAAAGGAAAAATAAATCGCCCTCGACGGATAGATCGGTAATGCCAAAAAGTAGAACAACAGTGACAAGGCAAGCAACCCAAACATACCCAGTCGTTTTTGCACATAAAGCAGGTTTACAGCATGGAACGCCTCAGTTGTGTGCAAGCATGAGGATATAATGAAAACAACTCTGTAGTAGGGGATAAACAATTCGATATTTTTTTTTTTTGCATCTTTCTTTTAGATGTACCTTCCACCGTCAATATTTAAGTGAACAAAATCTCCCACAATGGGCACTTGTAGGATAAACTGAAGTGACGATTATGAGTAGCACAGAACAGGGATGCCAACATTCCGGTGGTAATTACACCTCTGCACCCTGTAATTTTGAGCTGTAGTTGCCGAAATGAGGTATACTCATGTGGACACAGGGATACCAGACAGTTTTCCGCATGGTTATCCCAGATTCCTGGGACTCTTGATCCACTATATTTCCTGCTCTGAGCAGTTGGTATATGCGAGTGGAGGGCCAATGTGTGTCAGACGGGGCAAGGGGCCAGGACAGGCTCTTTATCTGCGGTAATCATTCCTTGGTTCCCCTGTGAAAAAGTAAGTGTCCACGCTTCATCCATCTCCAAGGCCATTTTACAGGGTGCTGAAGTGACCCTGATAAAAATTGTGCCGCCTATTCCCTCACCCATCAGTTTCAGATATGGAACACCAAATCACCTGAAAGCGGCCCCCTGGGGATATCACTCCAGACCATTCAAAATCAGTGGCGGCTCCTCTGCTAAGGCGCAGGAGCATCGCCCCACTTCTATTTGAGCAGTAAAGAAAATAAAAATCAAATGATAATAACAAGCCGTAATTATAATTTTTATTTTTCTGCGAGGGATTGGACCCAGGTCGGAGCAGGGCTGAGCACAGTGAGGAGTGGTTTTAGCACTCCCAAACTGTGCATGATTATTTAGCCGGCCCTCTTGGGCTGCAGAGTGAGGATGAAGGAGAGGCGGGCAGCTGTGGCGAAGAAGGCACGTTTTTTAAATACATTTTTTAGCCAATTCCCTCCCCCAATGCCCGCCTCACCAACTCATCCCCCCAACCCTTGCCTCACCAACCCCATTCTGAAGCAGGCACCACTCACCAAAATAAGTTTATAGCTGATTTAATGGAAGAAAAATTAAGGGGCAGATTTATGTTCCCTGGCACATCCCTGCAAATCAGCATGGATGCGCCAGGGAAGATGCGCCAGAGAAGATGCGCCACCGCAGATGCGCCGCATTTACAATGCGGTGCATCGTGGCGCAAGGACAAGCAGATACGTGACGCATCTGCCGGCGTAAGGTTGGCGCAGTGCTGAAGTTGCAACTCC
Source organism: Triturus cristatus (assembly GCF_964204655.1). NCBI lineage: Eukaryota > Metazoa > Chordata > Amphibia > Caudata > Salamandridae > Triturus > Triturus cristatus. The sequence continues at coordinate 341,743,358 of NC_140581.1, read as the reverse complement.
AGCACTGTTCCAACCTACCCTATCCCTAACATGGTGCGTCAAGCCTTACGCCTGCTTCAAGCAGGCGCAGGGTTTTGACGCTTCAGCGTTGGGAAAGTGACTCAGTGAAATCTTATAGATTTCATTGAGGCACTTTTCAGGGGCGTTCCTGCGACGGAACGCCCCCCCCCGAGTAGAAACGCCCACATGAAACCTGACGCAGGTTTCATGTGGCGCAGGGCTTTACACCGTGACGCATCTCCATAGATGCGTCACGATGTAAATGGGGCGCAACATGGCGCAGGGTTTACGCCGCCGCTGCGTCACAAAAGTGACGCAATGGCGGCGTAAAAGTGGCGCAAGTCCCACATAAATCTGCCCCCAAGTTACAAAGCACTGGCTTTTGCACAAACTACTGTTTAACAAAAAATGACGCTCATTTAAAAGGAAGCCGAATATCTAGAACTCGCAAAACAAGAGGGAAATGTGACCTTCCATTTTGCAGTTCACAGAGGATTTTTTTCATATAACATACTGTATGCAGTTTGAGGAAATGATTGTCAAAAGCTCGTCTGATGGGGTAGGTAGGAAAGGAATTATACCCTTCATACATACTTCGCAGGTGGGAGACCATAGTGGGTTGCACAATTAATATACAATAGATCACTGAACTACAACCTGGTGAAATGATGAATGCTCGACAATATATTGCTTGAACTTGATTCAAGAAATTACAAATCATATTATTAACTACAAGGTAGGCACAGTTGGTATGCTGCAGAAAATAAATCAGGCATTTGTTCAAGTGCTCTGGCATATGTCAAAAATAGAGATATATAATTTTGATCATGCAGAACAAGCTAAAAAGAAAAAAAATCATATCTGCTCATTTTGAATAGAGCAAAGAAGTGAATGGAATTAAACTGCACATTATTTTCTCAACAAAAGTAATTATTTGGTCAGAAAGTCAAGTATACTAGTTATTGAAATTTATATTTACTGGGCATTACACTTGTGCTGCAAATGTCCATTTTGGATGTTAAGTACACTATAACTGAAGTGTATTCAGCAAATATTTCTATTTTAAGTACAAAACAATTTTAGAAAATTATAAAATAGTGAAATGTAGAAATGTATATGCTTTATTTTGAAGTAACTTTATTCGATCAAGAGATAGAATAGACTGCTATAAACATAACAGTCACAGTCACAATACATTACGTAATTATACATGTAAATAATCAAAATAATACAAATTTGAACATAGCAAGCACAATTCTTGTAAAAAAGAGGGCATGCAGATTTTTTTGTTTTTTTAAAGGGGGAATGTAAAAGAAGAGGGAAAGAGAGAAAAGGAAAGAATATAAAAAAAATATATTAGACAGTGATGACGTTAATATAAATAAAGATGACTATTCCAATGCATTAATATGCAAAAACATAATTAAGAGAGTTTGTTTAAAGAAAGAATGTCTAAGGAGGTACATATATTTTACTGACAAAATAGTGGCAACCAATAAATGGATGAAATACAGGTATTTGGCAATTAATACCAAACTTGGTCACGTTTAATAGTGATTGAAAGTGTATTCAGATTATAGGTATCTAATCTGTGATTGGGACACATTAAATTCCAAGAGAGATGTATAGAAATGTCATCTGTTTTAAAATTAGAGGCAAAAGCCTATAAACCAATATCTATTAGCATATCAACCAAAGAGGCAAGAAAAGTAATACAGGACTAAATAACATGTACCCCACCCAAAAATATCTCTGCAAAGAAAAAGTTGAGAAAATCCCAGAAATGACATAACATCTTAAACCACACCATCTTCCAAAATTCTACAACTTCAGGACAAAAAAAACATGTGCATGTATGAACATTCAGAACTCACATCTCCAACATGTCTGCCGTCCACCCGGGTTTACATAGCCTATCTGGGGTAAAGTATAACATGTGGTGAATGAACACTAGAGTTAAACTGGCAGAGCGAGTTGTGGAATGCAATTTTAACTTTATTTTTTCCCAAACATTCATAGACCAAGTACATCCTAGATCCTCTTCCCACAGCAGTTCATTATCACATTTAGACCTTGTGGATCCTAATGAACCCAGCGCGTTGTATAAAATGGAAGACTTGTGAAACACAGTAAGGCCAATGATTTGTACTGTGGTAGTCTCAAATCTATAGTAGGAAGCAAGAAGGTAATGAATGCAGAGTTGATCATTTCGAACAAACAGTATATTTGATAATCTGCTGAATAGGTAGGTTAAATTTATGAAAAGTGCATCAAATAACACAATATTATTATGAAATAATTGTGTAATGTCAATAAACACTTATCTGCCCAATCTCTTGAGAAGAGAGTCCGACCATTTTTCAGAATGTGTCTATTGTACCATATTGAGCTAGTATAAAATTGATAGAAGGGTGGTTTGCTATATACCATATGTAGTTTCAACAAGGTACAAGCGTGTTAAGGTTGAATATTCATATGTTTGTTCAAACCATTTGCAGGAGTGCACCTGGAAAGCTGTGCCTGACGCAGGGTTCTAGGCTTAAATCTTAGGAAGTTTTTGTGGCTATCTAAACAGGGTCCTATTCTTCCTGTTTTGAGCTCTCTATGAAAGAAAACTCTGGACAGGAGAATAGGATCCCTTGATTAAATGCAACTTTTTTCCAGTGAAGAGCCCCTTCATCTGGATCGCTCCTCAGGAAATCTGGTGGCAACATGTTCCCCCACTACCCTGGGAAGGGTTTCCTTATAGCCCTTGTCTGGAGTAAAAATCTTACCATTTCCAGTCAGAAAACTGAATGTTTAGAATTACTTACCGATAGTCCTAATTTCTCGTAGTTAAAGCGCCCGTGTACCATTCATTATGTGAGAGGTTGTTACTTCTTCCAGACGCGAAATACAAAACATGAAAAGCTGCAAACCAAGTCCTGTCAATCTTCCCTCTGCACCATAAACCTCTTTGGTTTACCCAGCATCTTCCTATACTTCCAGGAGTAATGAAAGAGAGAGAATTTGATGGATGGGTGGACAAAGTGGCTGGTATTAAGACGCTAGGATTAGGAATAATGAAGATTGCTGGTATTTAATCCTAGGCATTGCCTTTATGTCCTGTGAACTCATCCCACTCACTATATGCAAATTATACCCAACCAATATGTGATACATACTCATTAACTGAATTCAACAGGAAAACAATGCACACTGCTACACCCAGAGTTTAGCCAATTTTCTGAATAACACTTACATCAAAACTGACTCCAAAATCCCAACCCCAAAATTATTCTTATAACAGTTCCCATGATGAAGTATGCAATGCTGAACAAAAGTGTTGGGTGCTACCCGTGCTGCTGCCCTACACATTTCAGCAGGGAGAACTCCATCAACCTTTGCACATGAAGCAACCAAACGGTTGTGTGCTGGATACCTTCTGGAGAAAAGCACTGTATACCTTCTGTAGCTCCACCAATAGAGTAGGTGCAAACCCATGCCTCCACTAAGTCCAAAAGGGACAATTATCAAACCAGAAAACACCCTGATGACTAAGGGATTACCAGCAGAATCTGAGAGGGTGTAATCCCCACTAGCAACTGCTGCTAAAAAGACTAACACATCCTTGACAAAGAAAGCGCACACCAACTTAACTCCCGGAATGGCCGTGTGTCTTGTAGATGACAACTATGTATCCCTCAATCATCAAGAAGTCTCGGCATCAGAGTATGCATCATCAGTTTTTCAGGTCCATGATCAACATTGACACCCTCAGCTTCACCAGATTTAAACGAATAGCAATGCAATGGCAGCTATGGACAGGGTGACTTCAATCCATGTGGACGAACTGGAGGTCCATATAAATATTCTGCAAACAATAGCCTCCATCATAATGACGATTGATGGAAAACCTGCCTATTAAATCAATTAATATTGAGAGCCCAAGGACTGGCTACATTGAGATAGGAGTGACCACAGTGCTTATGTAGACCCCGATGGAGAAACTTTTGTCTCTGCCAGAGCTATTGGGAATTTTAATTGAAGATTTAAGCGAAGGTATCGAGGTCAAGGGGCACGTGTTAGACCTGGCACCATTGGCGTGGGTCTCCCTTCCATTTTTCGCTGTTGTCTCCTCTGTTTTCGCTGGTAATAGATGCTCTGGGCGCTGTGCCACTGCCATTCAGTGCCACAGTGCGAATGCTCCCTGTGTAAATATGCCATGTAAATTGGTATATCCATAATTGGTTTATTTGGTTTACCTGTTAGTCCCTAGTAGCGTGGCCTGTGTGTGCCCAGGGCTGGTAAACCAAATGCTGCTGGTGGGCCTGCAGCGCTGGTTTGCGCCACCCACAGAAGCAGCTTGTAAAGTGTGTCTCAGACCTGCAACTGCTGTTTCTGTGTCTAGAACTGCCATCTTGGCTGTGAAGTGCACCCACTTCCCAGCCCCTAAACCTTCCCTTGGCATCATGTAAGCCACCCCTATGGTTGGGTGCATTGTATGTGTAAGGTAGGACATGCTCTGATGTGTGTAGCTTGTCCTGGTAGTGAATTACACCCAATTTCGTTTTTCACTACTGTACGGCTACCTGTTCTCCATAGGCCAGAATGGGAGGTTTGACTATTACACTCTATAGTCCTAACTGACCCAAAGAACATGGTAGAAAAACGAATTTAGTATGCCTGAGCTCAGAATACTAAAATACATCTTTTAGTGAAGTTTATTTTTATATTCTGTGTTTGAAAATACCACTTTTAGAAAGTAGGTATTTTCTTGCCTAAGCCTTCCAGTGTGCTCTGCTGTTATGTGTATTGGTTTTGGAGGGACAGGGCAGGCTGAGTCAGACCTGGGTTGAATAGAGAGATCTGCATTGGAGTATGGGGAGGGGTAGCTCCTGGACCTGAATAGGGCTGTGCCTGGCAAGGTGAATGCTGGTTCCACCTCCCACTGTGCGTCTGATGGCAGACCCCCTCTTTCTGAAAGGAAGGATGCAGCCTGGTAAACAAAGTGCTCCAGGACTGGGCAGAACTGGTTCTGGCTGGGTTCAGTGACTTGTAGCTTCTGAGAACAAAGACTTTTTGGGTATAAATATCTGTGCTGAAACCCCTACAATTTGTATTGCTGCTGGACAACAAGAAGAACCTCTGTCTGTGTAACTGAAGGAATCTACAGGTGGTGACTGTCCCTGTGCTTGTGCTGTTTCTTGGACTAGCCTGCAGTGGTTACTACTGGACTTGGAAGAAGAGGAAAAGGACTTTGAAGGAACTTTTATATTTGCTATACACCTTGACAAACCTCCTGTAATAACCCGTGAGTCCCAAGAAGGCCCTCACCTGGGTCAGGGTCCTTGGAGGCTCCCAAGCCAGGATGGTTTCAATCTTGGACTGTAGGGGTGCCAATTGGCCACTCCCACCTGGTGCCCTAAGTACACCACAGAACCCTGCCCAATCTGGTACTTAATAATAATAATAATAATATCGAGTTTGTAGAGCGCACAGTAACGCCATCACGGCGTGTCCCCGCGCTAACACTGACCAAGAACTCAGCATACAGACCGACCGGATTAAGATGAGTAAATATCAGTTTTGAGCAGGGACCTAAACCGCGTTTCGTTGCTCTCCAGTCTCATTGCACAGGGGAGTTTATTCCATTGTTGGGCTGCTTGGAGTGCAAATGAGCGTCCGCCCATTCTAGCCTTCTTAGTTCTAGGTACTTTCAGCAGTCCGGCGCCCTCTGATCGAAGGGACCTGGTAGGTTCATATCTGCTGATTAAGTCTCTGAGATATGTCGGTGATCTGTCCCAGACGATGCGGTGACAGAAGAGGAGACACTTGTAGCGCACCCGTTTCTTTACAGGTAACCAATGAAGCGCATCCAGTGCTTTTTTTGAGTTGGCTCTCCTGGGTCTTCTTAGCACCAGTCTGGCAGCGGAGTTTTGTATGACTTGTAGGCGACCTATGCTGCCTTCGGTGGCCCCTAGGAACAAGACGTTACCATAGTCTAAACGCGAGGTTACTAGTGCCTGCGTTAGCGTTCTTCTGGCCGATAGAGGGAGGAGGTCTAACGTTTTGTTTAGAGTCTTTAGCACTCCAAAACATTTGCCTACAAGACGCCTAATGTGGCCATCATAAGAGAGAGCAGGGTTCATCCAGATCCCTAGATTCTTTGCCTCCTGACAAGGTATGGGGGTAGGACCCAGACAAGTAGGCCACCATTCATCCGACCAGTCTTCCCTTTTTCCCCCTACCACCAACACCTCCGTTTTAGAGCCATTGAGTTTTAAACAGTGGGCGTCCATCCATTCAGCTAGGGCCTGCATACATGCTTTGAAATTGTGGGGGGTGTTGGAGGTGTTTTGTGATAGGGAGATGAGCAGTTGGGTGTCGTCAGCGTACGACACCAACTCCACCCCATAGGACTGTACCACTTTTGCTAGTGAGGCCATATATAGATTAAAAAGAGTAGGGCTAAGAGCCGAGCCCTGAGGCACTCCCTGGTCTAGTGACACCTCCGCTGATCGGCATGTCCCTTGTTGTACTTGGAAGCATCTTTCCGTCAGAAACGATTGCAGCCAGCCCAGCGCAGGACCAGCGACCCCGGCTTCTTGTAGACACCGTAGCAAGATGGAATGTGCTACGGTGTCAAATGCTGCGCTAAGGTCAAGCATAATCAAGGCCATAGCGTGACCTGCGTCTGCCCCTGCTCTTAAGGTCTCAGTAGCTCTAAGGAGGGCTGTCTCCGTGGAGTAGCCCGCCCTGAAACCTGATTGAGAAGGATGGAGTATATTCCATTTTTCCAGGTGTTCAGTGAGCTGAGCGTTGACCACCTTCTCAGCCACCTTGGCCACGTATGGCAGTAGGGAAATGGGTCTGAGGTTTTCCAGAACCTCCAGGCTTGTTGTTGGTTTTTTTCTAATAGGTAATACTATGGCCTTCTTCCATTCCATCGGTACCCGTTGAGTGGAGAAGGAGGTTTGTAGGACATGTCTAATGTGAGGTTCCAGGGCTGTTAGGCCCTCTGAAAATACCCAGGCCGGGGCCGGATCATTAGGGGAACCAGACTTCACACTTCGACAAATCTTTGTCAGTTTGTCATCTGTGGGGACGTTAAAAACTCGTAGTGTGGACTCAGGGGCTAAGGATGGACTTTCTACTATGAAGTCTAAACGATTTCCTGGTTGTTTTGAGAAGGAGGTGTAGATCTTTTTAACTTTATTAGAGAAAAAGTCTGCGATTTTATTGCAACCCTCTGTGGAGGTGTTCGTAGGGGTGTTGGAGCTAGAAACTATAGAGATTTCTTTGTAGATCCTGAACAGTTCTCGTGAGGAACATTCAGAGTCCTCGATCCGTGTCTGAAAATATTTTGCTTTTGCTCTGCGCACCGCGTACTGGTAGCTACGGTGGGATGAGCTATAGCTGGTTTTGTTTTGTACACTTGGGTTCCTTCTCCAGGTCCTTTCTAGCTTTTTACAGTTCGATTTTAGTTGCTGTAGTTCTATAGAGAACCATGGGGCAGTACGCTGTCTGCCCTCTTTGGTTTTACCTTTGCACATAGGGGCTATCTCGTCTAAGGTGGAGGTAACAAGTAGATTAAAGTCCTTGTTCGCCTGTTCAGTATCCGTGTGCAGGGGGAATTGTGCTTTCTGAATTACGTTTATAAATTTTTCTTTGGAGTATAATCTCCATTTGCGTTTCTTAGTGTTTCCTTTCCCATATTCAATGTTCTTCGTAGTGTGGTAGAAGCATTGAAAAGGGACCAGGAAGTGATCGGTCCATGGAAGCTGACATGGAGTGAGAACTTTAATCATATCCCAGCTTGCAAAAATGGGATCCAAACAGTGCCCTTTTTGATGGGTGGCTGCGACACTCAGAAGTTTAAATTGTAGTTCTTGTAGGACCAGACGCACGTCTTCTGCCTCCTTGTGTCCTTGATCCTCTAGGTGTAGGTTTAAGTCGCCCAATACTAGAACTTTTTTATGTTTAATCGCGGTCTGAGCAACCCCCTCTAATAGGCTACTGCGGAAGTTGCCCAGGGACCCAGGAGGTCTGTAAATTAGGATGCCCGAGATGTTCTCACGTTGAGTCATTTTTATGCTAAATTCGCCTGCTTCACTATCATCAACTTCTGCTGGTTTTAAAACACACTCAAATGGGTGTTTAACGATGATGGCGATACCGCCTCCCCTACCTTTTGTCCTGTCAAGTCTGTGGAGGGTATATCCTGGAGGGATGGAGTCTACTATATCTGGATCTGAGTTTTCTCCCAGCCAGGTCTCCGTCAAGAATAGTATGTGTAGGTCCTCCTCTAGTAGGAGATCCCATAGCTGAAGAGTGTGTTTGCTAATGGACCTACAGTTAAGAAGACCCCCCTTGACCAGAGTCGCTTCCGGGTTTTTGGCAGGTAGCGCTAGGCTGCTTCCTCTAAATGAGCAGTGTGGGCAAGGACCTAGGTTCTGTGGCTCCATTGTATTATGACAGAGGGTAGGTGTGATGGGACACAGGTCTCTCAATTTACTGCTGGAATAGCACTGTCGATGGCGTATGGGAGAAGTAGGGGTTCGGGTCCCTGGTCCCGGTAGGTCGCGGACGGGCGCAGACGGGCTTGCCTTAGGCGCGCCTTCGGCGCGCAAACGGCGCTCCCGCTGCGCTCGTCCGCTGCGCTTCCTCTGGCTGCACATAATATAGTCAGCCCAGGGGGCGTGGCCTATGGGGGGCGTGGCCGTAATGCTCGCCAGCAGTGGCGTCGGGGATCGTTGCAGCCGTCGTGTTCTCGGGAACACACTCGACTGTTTAGGTGAGTTAGGCTTTTTTGTTTTAAAAGTACAGAGTAATCACAAATCACACAGTTTTAAAAAATCAGAAGGAACGGCTCCCGGCGTGTGCCTGCGGAGAATCTTGCCAGTGTTGTCTGACAGCGCTCGGTAGTGGCGCTTAAATAGTCAGCCCGGGGGGCGTGGCCTGTGGGGGGCGTGGCCGTAATGCTCGCCAGCAGTGGCGTCGGGGACCGTTGCAGCCGTCGTGTTCTCGGGAACACACTCGACTGTTTAGGTGAGTTAGGCTTTTTTGTTTTAAAAGTACAGAGTAATCACAAATCACACAGTTTTAAAAAATCAGAAGGAACGGCTCCCGGCGTGTGCCTGCGGAGAATCTTGCCAGTGTTGTCTGACAGCGCTCGGTAGTGGCGCTTAAATAGTCAGCCCGGGGGGCGTGGCCTGTGGGGGGCGTGGCCGTAATGCTCGCCAGCAGTGGCGTCGGGGATCGTTGCAGCCGTCGTGTTCTCGGGAACACACTCGACTGTTTAGGTGAGTTAGGCTTTTTTGTTTTAAAAGTACAGAGTAATCACAAATCACACAGTTTTAAAAAATCAGAAGGAACGGCTCCCGGCGTGTGCCTGCGGAGAATCTTGCCAGTGATTGTGAGGCCTGATTGTGAGGCCTGCTCTGCGCAGCGCCATCAACACTTCCCAGAGGTGGCGCAAGTGGTCCTCCCAGGAGGAACTAAACACTGCCATGTCATCCAGGTAGGCGGCACTGATATCCTCCAGCCCAACCAACACCTGGTTGACCAACCTCTGAAAGGTGGCAGGGGCATTCTTCATCCCAAAGGGCATCTCACGAAACTGGTAGTGCCCATCTGGTGTGGAGAATGCTGACCTCTCCTTTGCCCCATCAGTTAAGATGATCTGGCAGTACCCAGACGTTGGATCAAACGTGCTGAGGTACTGGGCAGCCCCTAACCGATCTATTTTGGAGACCTCCTTCTTAATGTAGGCCCTGACCCTGTCAGTCACTCTGTAGGCCTTGTGCTTGACAGGAGGACTGTCCCCGTGTCCACTTCATGGACGCACCACTCAGTGACACCAGGGAAAACAAATCAGAAAATTGCCCCAACAGCTGGTGACAATCTCTCTGCTGCTCAGGGGTCAGTGTGGTGGAGAGGACCACACCCTTCACGGACCCATCCTTCTCTCCTGCCCACAGGAGGTCAGGAAGAGGCTCACTCTCCTCCTCCGTTCCAGCATCTGTGGCAAGAAACATGCTCACTTCAGACCTCTCAAATTGGTGCTTCAGGCGGTTCACATGCAGGACCCGCAAGGGGTTCCTGGGAGACTTAAAGTCCACCAAGTAGGTAACTGGACTTTTGCGCTCCACCACCTCAAATGGACCGGTCCACTTATCTTGGAGCGCACAAGACTCCACTGGGGCCAGTACCCAAACCTTCTGACCAGGTTGAAACTTGACCAGAGTGGTATTCTGGTCATGCCAGTGTTTCATCACCTCCTGGCTGGCTTCCAGATTTGCCTCAGCAATTTTTCTGAAATTTCGAGTCTGGTTCCTGAAGGCCAACATGTAGCTAAATACATCTTGGGGAGGTTTCCTGGGCGATTGCTCCCAGCCTTCCTTTACCAGACTCAGAGGCCCTCTTACCGGATGGCCATAGAGCAGTTCTAAGGGACTGAACCCTAAAGACTTCTGTGGCACCTCACGGTATGCAAACAACAGGCATGGCAAGAGGACGTCCCACTTACGCCTCAGGGGCTCTTCTAGGGCCATGATCATGCCCTTCAAGGTCCGGTTGAACCTTTCAACCAGACCGTTACCTTGGGGGTGGTAAGGAGTGGTGAACTTATAAGTTACCCCACACTCCTTCCACAGAGACTTCATATACTGGGAGATGAAGTTGGTCCCGCTGTCAGACACCACCTCTCTGGGGAACCCCACGTGGGAGAAGATCCCCATCAGTGCACGTCCCACCACGGGAGCCATCACTGTCCTGAGCGGGATGGCTTCAGGGTACCGGGTGGCATGGTCCACCAAGACCAGGATGTGCATGTTGCCCATGGCTGTCTTGGGGTCCAGAGGCCCCACAATGTCAATGCCCACTCGCTCGAATGGGGTACTAACAACTGGAAAGGGCTGGAGTGGGGCCTTGATCTTCCCCCCACTCTTCCCACGTGCCTGGCAAGTCTCACAGGTTCTGCAATATGTATCTGAGCTCTTGCGCATCTGGGGCCAATAGAAGTGGGTTGCCAGCCTCTCGAAGGTCTTGGTCTGCCCTAGATGTCCTGCCAATGGACTGTCATGAGCCAACCCAAGTAGGAAGGTTCTGAAGCACTCGGGTACTACCAGCACACGGGCTGACCCCAGCTCAGCAGCCTTAGGCTCGCTATACAGGAGACTCTTCTCCCAATAAATCAGATGTGAACGAGACATGTCACCTGCTGCCTGGGCAGCAGCCTGTCGCTGCACACCCTCAAGAGAAGGGCAAACTCTTTGCTGCTCACAAAACTCCTCCCTGGTGGGCCCTCCTTCTTGCTGCCAATGGGTCAGCTCAGGCAGGTCCTCCAGGTTGGCACTCTGCTCCCCGGTAGGCTCCAGGGCAATCCCCTCAGGGTCTGCTCCCTCCTGGGCGTCAGGAAAATCACCGCTACAACTCCTTAGTGACATTTTGGTTGCTTTGCTCCAGAATCCAGGTATTTTGTGAGTAAAAGGGTCGCAGAGACCACTGCCTTGAACTGAACTCCTCTTTGAACACTTTGATCTATTTTTGCAGCATTTTAAGAGTAACCCTATTTTCCTAGTATTGTGGATTTTTACTGTTATTGGTCTTGTGTTAAGTCTATATATAAAGATACATATTTTTTTATAACTACTTGTGTGTTGTCCCTTTTGTAGTGTTCTTCACTTGAAGGACTGGGTTTTTCTAAGACCCAGCGGTGCCAGGGAACAACACCTGAAACCTTCGTGGGTTACCTGTTCTGGCGTACCAAACACAGAGACACGGGACACTTCCAGCGACGTCAGAGATCAGCGTTTATTTACTGCAGGGATACAGAGGTCACAAGAAGTACACAGCGTGTAGGTTCTCGGAGACTGCTTCAATTTGCAAAAGTGGATCGCTCCTTTTATACACGTTTTTCCCATAGAACAGTATAGTGAACAAAGATTACAACTCAGTTCCCATAATAAACTTCAAAAGGGTCGCGTTCATGTTTCAGGAGGCCGGAACATAATTACAACAGTATTGCCAGTTCCCAACTGTAAAAACATATCCTCTCTGCAATAAAACATATTCCATCCTGATCGTAAACACATTAGGGGAAAGGACAAGAACAGATGCAAAGAAAGGACAAGGATGCACAACAGATTAGAGAAGAGTGTTAGGAGTAACAAAGGGAACTCGATAACGGGATCAGAGACACCGTGTCTAATGTATGCATGGCTGAAACAATAGACCGGCACGGCAAGATGAGCCTTGAGCGGGGCCATCTGCCTTCGTCGTGTCATTTCCCTCGTCATAAAAGTCATACTCCAAAGAACACGTGTCCCTCGTGTAAGCTTGGGAGTCCCAGGGTCACGAAGCGGACGAAGTCCGTTCGCTGGCTACTTGAGGGCAAGAAACAAAATGGATGCCGTATCTAAAATGGAACCCGAGGGGTCAGATGAACAAACCCAAAAATCAGACGAACCATACGTGGTTGCGTAGCGAAACTGCGTACACCCACTATACTCGTCATTTGCGGTTCGTAGATACCCAACTCATCCATATTCGTCACCACCCAAAAGTGTCGTCCCGTCCCACACAGAACCTCAGACGCTCCTTTTGCCCTCATGTAGGCAAGCACTAGTCAAGATCGGAATCTATTTCAATATTCATCAGATCGTTCAGTTGCTGCTGGAACATCATTCTTTTCATCAACGTCTCCTTGGTAACAGATGGTCGTCTTATACACGTTGTAGCACATAGGCCACATAAGGCAGGACCACACTGTACACAAAGACAACACGTGAACAGAAACGTTACAACAACTCCTACGATCATCAGAATCTTCCAACCCCAAGTTGACATCAGGCCCCAAAACCATCCTAGAAGCGTCTAATTACCTTCGTCCACGTGTATGGACTCGGAAATCTTGTGCAACTTCGAAATGGCTTGGTAGACAGTTGGAGCATTGTCAGGAATAAAAATGCAACAACTCGAATGGATAACTTTACACACACCACCTCTATCTGCGAGAACAACATCTAGAACCATACGGTTCTGCAACGTCATGAGTCTATCCGCCTGAAGTTCAGCTGTGAGATTACCAAGGGCACTTGCAGTAATATTAGCAGTCGACTCTACTACACGTGTCAGCTGTCTTAGGTTCCTACTATTAACCATAGGTCCCCAAAACGGCAAGAAACCCTTAAAGAAGTCTCCTGCTTCTTGACCGGCAGTATCCTCTTTGCTAATAACGCCTCTCACAACTCTAGTCTTGTGATAATCTGAGGCAACTGTGAAAGTCGGTGGTAAAAGATTCGCAATATAACAGGTACCCGAGAAATCACGGGGTAACCATGTATATGTGCGTTCATAACATACAAAATAAGTGCCCTTAGCGGTCAGAAAAACAGGGGAAGAGAGCATCGGCAGAACATACGTGTCAGTGCAAGCACTGTTCCCAAGTTGTGCTCTCGGATTTCGACCCAAACCTTTCAAGCAGAAATTACCGAGGTGTGGTACAATCCATATTGGGGACGAGCTCTTAAGCTGTCTATCACCCACTGACGTACTATACTCAGCCTCGCTCAGATCCTTATAAGCCTGTACCTCTTCACTTGGGATAAGCGATGCATCAAAAACATCTCTATCTAAATCTGCTATCGCTATCGCCAAAGGTTTGTGATACGGCCCAGGACCAAAATTGGCAGAACGTGGCTCTCGACTGGGGTAGGAATCTAGTGCACTACGGAACATAGTTTGGAATGCTCGAGCCGAACCCTGGGAGCTGTAAGGAAGGACCAAATATGGAATACCCCTATCCATGGTATGTGGCCTTAACCCACACACCCAACAATTAGTAGTATTCATCACCAACTGATGCTGATGTAGAAGTTGAACGAAGGAGTTATTCATAAATTCCGCACGCCTAACCTGTTCATGTTGAGGCAGGGGATGAAAAGAATGTGGGGAAACAGTGGTGAGGGAGCTCAGTTTAGGAGAAGAGGTAGGTGAAACAGAAGGTAATAACAACTGTACTCCAAAATACACTCCACCCACCAATAACATAGATACGGTCAGGAACAATAGGAACACCTGAAACAAAAAGCATTTTGTACATACAACTCTTCTTAATTCTGATCTCTGCGCCGACATCCTTTCTACTTCCAACAGCTTAGAGAATGCCATCCTCTACAAACCGTCCGTGACGTACTTGACGCACTTCGTTCTGAGTAGCGATTATCAATCCCCAGGAGTTCCCAGGAATCGACAAAAGTAACCGACCTAGCGTCAGAAACCTGCTAAACAGAAAGGAGTACCCGCACGGCCCTACGGTGACCCGGATGGAGGGGTTTCCTCGAAAACTTCAAATTACAAATCTCTTAGCCGTGGGACAGCACATAAAAACTCAAAAAGAAAGGATATAATTATCCATAATGTTCATAACATCAAAAGCAAAAATACAACTCATTTTTATTAGTCCTTGAACGAAGAAAGTATCGACTTCTTCCAGGTCGGGTTTGCTCTACAAACAATTGTTCAGCTGGCGCAACAATATTCGATGAAGTGGACAACGAGTCAGACCTTGGGCTCTCTGCTACCAATGACTCCACATGTGGGTTTGGCAGTGACAAATCATTCCCCACAGGTTGAGCGTCGCTAAACGGCACAAAGTGCAAAGGAGTCTCAGTTTCTGTTGCAGAAATCCCAGTCCTCACCCAACCATCCGTTGGTAAGGGGATCGGTACCTTTTTCGTATGGCTGGCGTGTACCCAATTCTTCCGGCCCTCCAGTCGAACCGCAGTCCTCGTCGTCAATAAGACTTGAAAGGGTCCTACAAATCTTGGCTCCAAGTTACGTTTCCGACCAAAATTTCGGGTAACAACCCAGTCCCCTGGCCGGAGCTGGTGTCCAGGACCCTCTGTCTGCGCCGGTAGAGCTTCAAAGACCTGTTGATGGATTAACCGTAGTTTAGTGGTCAAATCATGTAGGTAATCAATTAACATTGGATACTCAAGACTATCAAAAGCCCTTGGTCTCGGGACCCCCCAAATATTCGCAGGGCGGCCGAACACAATCTCATATGGGCTGAGCCCTACTCGAGAGTGTACGGTCGCTCTGGTCGATAGGAGAGCCAGAGGCAAGGCATCAGGCCATGATAGACCAGTCGTAGCCTGGATCTTGGCGAGTTTTAGTTTTAGGGTACCATTGTACCCTTCAACCAAACCCGCTGCCTGTGGATGATTAGCACTATGGAATTTTTGACGAATTCCAAGACCCTTACACACACTCTGCATTACACTTCCCACAAACTCACTTCCATTATCCGACCATACAATCCGTGGCATTCCGTACCGAGGAAAGTATTCCTTCAGCAGGATTTTTGCTGTGGACAGGGCAGTGTTATCCTTAAGAGGATAGGCCTCAATCCATCTGGAGAACGCACAAACCACAACTAAAACATACTTTAGGTTATTGCATCTCTCCATATGGATAAAGTCCAGCTGGATAACCTCAAAGGGACAAACAGGAGGAGCAAAATGACCAGGTGGAGTGGGGGTGCCCTTGCCAGGATTGTGCATCAAACACACCATACAGTTCTTAACAACTCTCTCGGCACACTTAGCAATACCCTCATTTCTCCATACAGGGGACAAAAACCTACATATTCCTTTCGCACTGATATGTGACAACCCATGAGCCATCGTCACAACAGCTAATACGTACGCATCTGGTAACATCCACCTCTGACATTCCGTCAGGTCAACCCAACATCCATGCATGTCCAACTTTCCCGTACTTTCTTTCCACTTAGTCTTTTCGGCTTTAGTAGCTTCGTTCTGAATTGCTTTCACACTCTCAATAGTATTTTCACACATACCAGTCTCCATCGGCCACCTCACTGAACTCGTGACATACATTCGGGTCGCAAGATCCTTAGCCGTTTCCTTAGCAATCTCATCCGCAAACGCATTACCACGACCAACATCATCCGTCACTTTCCGATGTGCACTACATTTAACAATCGCCACTTGTTTAGGCAGTGTAAGTGCATCCAAAAGGTCATTCACAAGCTGCCCATGCTGAATCTTCGTACCATGCGATGTCATAAATCCTCTTTCTCTCCACAATCTTCCAAAGTTATGCGCAACACCGAATGCATACTGACTGTCGGTAAACACATTCACTCGCTTTCCTTTAGACAAAACACACGCTCTTGTCAATGCAATCAACTCTGCAGCTTGCGCTGAATTCTGATTCAATCTCGCAGTTTCCACAACCGTGCTCAACGTCACTACAGCATACGCAGTCGTCACATCGCCATTCGGCAATTTAAAGCACGAGCCATCCACATACAAAGTACCATCGGGATCTGTCAAGGGAGTGTTTTTTAGGTCCACACGACCTTTTGTTTCTTCCTCAGTTCGTAAATGACAATCATGTGGTGGCACATCATCTGATTCCATATTAATCGGCAACAATGTCGCCGGATTCAGTACATTACAACGTTTGATCTGTATATGACTTGCCAAAAGGGTCAGCTCGTACCCAGACAACCTTGCACTCGTCAGATGTTGAGTCTTTGTCCGATTCAAAAGAGTATCAACTGCATGCGGAACCATCACCATGAGCATATTATCCATAACAAGACCTGCGGACTGCCGAATAGACGCTGCTGCTGCCGCTGTCGCCCTCAAGCAACTTGGCAACGCTCTAGCTACCGGGTCTAAGGTCGAGGAAAAATATGCACACGGGCGCTGCTTGTCACCAAATTGTTGCGTTAAAACACTCAACGCACAACCTTCCCTCTCGTGAACGTATAATGTGAATGGCTTGCTGTAATCAGGAGTACCTAACACAGGAGCCGAACACAGTGCATCACGTAGTTCAGAAAAACTTTTCTGACATTCCTCCGTCCATGGCAAAGGAGTCGAAACGTCCTTGCACGTGAGAGCTATCAATGGCTTCGCTAACAGTGAAAAATTCGGAATCCACTGTCTGCAGTATGACGTGATACCTAAAAAGGCACGCACATCTCTCTGGGTCGTCGGCACAGTCATTCGAGCAATTGCTGCAATTCTTTCAGGGGTCAACCTTCTTCCCGCCTTTGACAATAAGTGACCTAAGTAGGTAACTTCTTGACAACAATATTGCAACTTAGAAGGTGACACTTTGTGGTGTAAGTCACAGAGATGCTGTAATAGTGACACAGTAGCAGTCTTGCAAACTTGTTCAGTATCTGCAGCTACCAACAGATCGTCAACGTACTGAATCAAAGCCGCACCAGTTGGCAGCACAAATGCATCTAGTTGACTTTTAAGAGCTTGGCTGTATATCGATGGGCTCTCACAGTAGCCTTGAGGTGCGCGTTTGAACCGGAAACTGCGACCTCCTAACGAAAATCCGAACAAATCACGACTTTCCTCAGCAATCGGAATGCTAAAGAACGCATTCTTCAGATCGATTACCGAGAACCATGATGCAGAGGCTGGAATCAGAGTCAGTAAAGCTGTAATGTCTGGAACCACAGGAAATTGCGGGACAACAATTTTATTTACTTCCCGTAAGTCAATAACTAGACGGTACACGGGAGGCTTGGACGGATCAGTTCGTTTCAAAATAGGCAACACGGGACTATTACACACGTTACCTCGTGTCTCCTCGATAACATCTTTACCGATCAGATCATAAATGATCGCTAATAGTGCCCGTTCACCATCAAGGGAAATACGATACTGGGGTATGCGTGGTAAGCGCGCATCAGCTTTCAATTGAACAACATAAGGTGGGATATCCAGCAGGCCCACATCATTGGGACCTGTTGCCCACAAAGAAACCGGAAGAGAACTCAATTCCGGTGGGAGCTTATCGATCGATAGATACATAGGGGAAATCACATTCTCACCCAATGTAAGCTCCACACCCGTAGGAGAGCAGTACAAAGTTGCATGTAACCTCTTCAACAAATCCAAGCCCAAAAGATTCTCACCACAACCAGTAGTCAAAATCAAAGGAGCTTCTAACTCATGAGACCCAATCATAAGGGGCAAGGGGCTAGAAACTGGATTGCTAACAGGGGCGCCAGAGAATCCAACGGAAACATTCGTTAAGCCAGACAAAGGCGCGCCAGGGAGTTTCGAATGCATAATGGAACTTTTTGCTGCACCAGTGTCCAACAGAAAAGGCTCAACAACGCCCAATGTGGCTACTGCAACATAAGGCCCTCTCTGATCAACCGGAACTGATACTTCTCCCTTCCTTTGTCTATGGCTGTCCTAGTAGATACCATCCGTATCAACATCACGCTCAACGTAATAGTCATCCACATGATACTGTGCAGATCTACCGGACAATTGTTCACGTCGATCGAAACAATTCTGCGAGTCTGAGGAAGTGGCAAAACGCTCGGCCTGATTCTGAGTAACTCCACGACCTCTACCACGTGAAGCTTGTTGAGGACCACCACGACCTCCTCGAGCTGACACACCATTATTCCTATCACGGAGAACCGGACAATTAAACTTCAAATGGCCCTCCCCTCGACAGTACGCACATTGATTATATCCCAACACAAAACGAGGTGCGGGAGAGTCATTTCGCGTCTGCGATCTAGAGAACTGTGATTGCGATCTATTTGGCTGTTGCGAATCATTGAAATTCGAGCGCGGGGGGCGTGGTCTGGCCACGCAGGAAGATGGCCGCCTGACGAGTGAGCTCCGTCACGGGATGGACCCTTAACGGATATTTCCTACCTCACAGCGGCTTTGGAGTCTTCTTCTTGTGCCCTGCGACAGCCGGAAGGTGGTGGGCACGATTTGGGCGAGTTTTCGACGATGTGACGGCGAAGCTTCCCTGGTGTTGACTGCCTCGATGACAGGGTTGTGTGGAGCTGCGTGTCTGGCGGGGCCTGTCTGACGTATCTACTCAGGCTGCCTCTTCTTCCTCCTCAAGCCGCGCCTCTGTTGCGAAGAACGCCTGCCCCCATGAAGCCGCGCCTCTGTTGCTGCTGAAAAGCGCTTGCTTCCTTATGGAGCCGCGCCTTCGTTGCTGACGACGGGCGCCCGCCTCCTCATGAGGCCGCGCCTTCGCTGCTCCTGACAAGTATCTATCTCCTCATGAAACCGCGCCTTTCTCAAATTGCCTGCTGTAATGTTTCTTTTCAGGAATGTCGCCTGACAGGAGTCAGCATTTTTGACGTGTCGACGTTCAGCTACTGGTAGGATTACTTCCTTCTATAATCCCGTTGTGGCACTTATATCGCTCATCTCATCCAGTCAATGATCAGGTCAGCAATTAATTTGCGACTCATCACGCTAAACTGTTCTTCCAAGCTGAACTTCTTTGCTACAGTCACAGTTTCGCGCCTTTTGACTTTGGTTACAGCCGACGCTTCATGGCCTCTTTTAGCGTAGTCTATATGCCTTGTACAAGAGTGTGCTTTTTTCCAAATGCCATTATAGTGCTCAGGTCAACTCCTTCAGTTAGGCTGTGCTTTTTCTGCTTTGACTATGATTACCTTGCATTCTACAGCCTTGTTCATCTTGCTGTGCATGTAGCTGTGCTTACTATTATTATCATAATCGCGCACATGATGTTTCATTTTATCTTACCTCTATTTACATGCCTTTGAATATAGCGGCAGTTGTTATCATATTAACAAGTGTAAGTAGTGGGGGTCATTAAGCAATGATGTACATTTTACTGTTTAGAAATGCATTATAAGTTTCTTTTAGCTTATTAATGTCATACATATACAGTCACTAAGTGTTTCTTTTGCATGTCTTGGTATTCTTCTGCAACCACATATAAGCATTCCTCAACAGCAAGACGGCTTTACGTACTTTCAAAGTTTTTATCAAGCATTCTCCTCAAATGTCTGCCTCTAAGCAAGGAAACAAGGCTTCTAAACCACTTCTTTTTGCAGAAGCCCTCAAGCAGTCCACCAATATGCCAACAAAAGGCAATGCCTCCTCTCCTTCCGCTTCACCTCAGGCTTCGGCCTCTAATGGTGGGCAGGTGTCGGCGGCAGCTTTGCAACGTATCCTGCACGAAATTTCCGAGGTTAGTCGCCGATTAGATGACATGCACCTTACAATTACATCACTAGCTGAGGAGACTAAATCAATTAAGACAGAAATTACCAACTTTCATACGAAGTTTGAATCCCTTGATTCTAGAGTTCTGGCAGTGGAGAATCGATTGGAATCTCTTCCAAATCAAGACCGGGACCTTTTACTCTTCCATAGTAAACTCATTGATTTGGAAGACAGAAGTAGGAGAGACAACATCCGTTTTTTTGGCTTTCCAGAGCGCATTGAAGGGCAGAGTTCCAGTGCATTTTTGTGTCGTATACTCCCAAAGCTAACTGGTATTCCTTTCAATCCACCTCTGGAGATACAACGGGCTCATAGAATTGGTCCTCCACGTGATGATCCTGCCGCACGCCCACGACCGATTATTGCCTGTCTTCTTCGTCATGAACAAACAAGACAAATATTATCCGCGGCTCGACTTCAAGGCTCCTTTTCTTTTGAAGGTCATCGCATTTTTATGGCAGCTGATTTCTCCAAGGAAACTAACGAGCGGCGGAAAGCCTTTCTCTCCATGCGACCTCAACTACGTCAATTAGGTATCAAATATGGCCTATTTGACCCAGCACGCTTTCGCGTTACCAAAGATGGAGTTTCTAAGGACTTTTTTGACCCCGAGCATCTTCAGCAATTCCTGGACCGTCTTCATCCTCAAGAAATGGAGGTTCTCACAACACCCTCACAGCAAGTTCAGCCCCATTCATCCTCTAAGTCTTCCACTACATTGCCAGATCGCAACAGGCGCCCTCCTAGCAGCCCCCGACCTCGGGGTAGGGATCTTGAACGTCTTCATCGCTCACAAGAAGATAGGAAATCTGCAATACAATCGGTTTCGGTTGCTACATTTTCACAAGATCTGCAGAGAGACAAGTCACGTTCTCCTCTTAAAACTCCTTCGGATGCGGACTGAATAACTCTCTCCCTTATGGAAGTTGCTGACCTTAATACTATTGGCAGTTAACTATAGACTCTCTTTTCTTGAGAAGTCTTATTTCTATTGTTAATTATTTACCACATTTCTCACATGTTTTGCTGTTCTTATAATATCTGCTTGTCCTTTTTTACCTCTTTCTTCCTAGCTTTCTACCTTATTTCTTTTCTCCTTCAGTCTGCTTACTGTTATTTCTCTGCCTAATAATATCACTCTTTCTTCTTCTTATATTCATTGCTTCTCCTGTTACAATTTATTGCTTAAATATTTCTTACTAATTTTGCATTTACTTGGGCGTCTTGGCGTCTAATGGTTCAATTACAGTTTTATTATTCTATTTGCACGATTGCATGTTGGTCTATGTTTATTTATACACGCATTGTATGCTTTATGATATTAGGTTACTTTACATTTAATTATTACTAGACTCCCCCCTCTAAGCAATATTGCTTCTGAATCTCTATTTTGCTCTTTCTACCTTTTTATCGTACCTAGGTTCTTTTTCACAATGTTTTTCTGGGCTTTCCTTCTATTCCATTGCTATTCTCCTAATCTTTTCTCTTTTCTGTGGGGTCTTTTCCCGTGGCGGTGCTCTAGTGCGCCCAGACCCGCGGATAACAGTCTACGGTCTCTTGATCTCTCTTTGCTTTTACCCAATATTTTAAAGTTTTCCTTATTATTGTATCACCTCTCTAAATTTCATCTCCCTTTCTCTTCTTTTATTATTCTTCTGATCGCTTCTTTCATGTATTCCATTTAAATCAAAGTTTTGTTTCCATTTATTTTATTTTATTTTTGTTTCCCCTTCTTTTTGTCACTTCTTTTCTTTTCCTTTGTTTGGTTCAGCACGTTGTTTTGTGTTCCATTCCCCTGTCTCTGATATTTGCGTTGTTCTAATATGGCAAAAACACACTCTCTTAATGCAATTACTTGGAATGTACATGGTCTCACCCATTACATAAAACGGAAGAAGGTTCTTTCCTATCTTCAGACTAAGCATGTAGATGTAGCCTTGCTTCAGGAGACCCATTTGGATGCTCTAGAGTCAGACAAACTTTGTAGAGACTGGGTGGGTAAGGTTATACATAGCAGCATTCAACAGGATGAATCCACGGACGCAGGTCCCCTTCGCAAGTGTGGAGTTGCCATTCTTCTTCGCAAGTCCCTTCCGGTCACTGTCTCTAAAACATGGTCAGATGTAAATGGCCGCTACGTTTTTGCTAAACTTAAAATTGGTGATTCTCACGTCTGTGTAGGATCTGTATATGCCCCTACGGGTACCAAGAAAACATTCTTTCTTCAATTATCCCGCTTGTTGCTCGAAATTAATGCATCGCAATATTTGATTGGTGGAGACTGGAATGTGACGCAAGATTCTATTCTAGATAAAACTGGTCCACTAGATAGGGGCAATGCTTCAGATAGAGCTTTGCTAGGTGACATTATCTCAGATATGGGGTTGGTTGACCATTGGCGTATCAGTCACCCAACGGATAAGGAATATACTTTCTTTTCGTCGACTCATGGTACGTTCTCTCGTCTTGACTACTTCCTCATCTCACAGAATGCAGTTAAGTTGGTCACGGATTCCTGTATTCTGGAAGCGGCATTGTCTGACCACTCTCCGGTTCTCCTTTCCCTAGAACTGGGACTTTCTAGTCCTGGACGTAAGCCCTGGCGAATGAATATCCAACGCCACAGAACTCCTGTTGGTAAATCCCAACTACAGTCACACCTTCAAACTTATCTTTCTAATAATCAGGGATCCGTGACCTCCAGCAGGACTCTTTGGGCTGCAGCTAAGGCTACTTTAAGGGGACAATTAATGCGTGATGCAGCAATCACTAATAAGCAAAATGCGAGGAAACAAGTGGAGCTCGAACATGACATACAAACCTATTCTCGCCTATATATCACTTCTCCGTCCTTACAAAATCGTAAACTGCTTGAACAAGCCCGAATGGCCTTAAACAGTCTTTTTACATCTAAGGCAGAATACGCCTTACAGAAAATGAAAGGTCGACACTACGAGCAAGGAGAAAAGGCGGGAAGGTTATTAGCCGCACAGTTGCGTCAAAGGGAGGCATCTATGGCCATCCCGGCCATCAGATCTGCGCAAGGACACTTATGCACAAAACCTCAAGACATTGTCAATGAGTTCGCCTCCTTTTATGAATCCCTTTATACTTCTGATAATCGAATGGATTCGGATAAGATGACGGCATTTCTTGCGAAGGTGCATCTCCCTTCTCTTTCAGCGGATGGTAAGGCCATCCTTGAGGGTGAAATAACTAGGGATGAGGTTTCCAGTGCGATCGCTGCCCTGCCCTATCACAAGGCCCCTGGTGAGGATGGGTTTCCTCCTGAATTCTATCGTTGGGCAGGTCTCAATATTATTGACACTCTACATGCCGCATTCCAGGAGGCGGATGCTGCATCTTCATTGGGTCCCCTTTCTAACAAAGCTATTATTGTTGTGCTACCAAAGCCAGGCAAAGACCCCCAGCTTTGCAGTAGTTATCGTCCCATTTCCCTGTTGAACTCTGATATTAAAATCCTGGCTAGTATCCTTGCGTCTCGTTTACGTAAAGTCTTGCCTTCTTTGATACACCATTCCCAAGTAGGCTTTGTACCGGGACGCTCTTCCCGCAACCATTTGCGTTCTCTGGCCCATGCACTGTGGTCGGCTCAACATCTCACAGATGATGCGTTAGCCCTCTCACTTGACGCAGAAAAAGCGTTTGATCGCATCGAATGGAATTATCTTTTCACGGTCATGGAAAAATTTGGCTTAGGTACAAAATTTATTGATAAAGTACGTTTACTTTATAACCATCCTTCTGCTCAAGTGAATTGTGGTGGATTTCTATCTGATTCCTTTACAATTAAGAGAGGGACACGCCAAGGTTGTCCACTATCCCCCCTTCTGTTTCTTTTGGCTATGGAACCTTTAGCTGCTACCATCCGTCAATCTGATGAAGTTTCTGGTATTCCCCTCCCTATTGGACATTCCAAAATATACCTGTACGCTGATGATATTTTACTTACTCTTACTCGTCTTCCTCGGTCGATCCCCTCTCTTCTTCAAATTATTAATGATTTCTCTTCCTTTTCAGGTTATAAGATTAATTGGGACAAAAGTGAGGCTTTACCTATTTCTAACGGTACCACAAAAGCAGCCATCTTTGGCTTTCCTTTTCATTGGCAGTCCTCACGCCTCAAATATTTGGGTGTCCTAGTTAATAAAGGGTTACAAGATATGGTTACAGATAACTTGTCTCCTCTTATCTCCCAAATGCGTCGGGATTTTGATAAATGGAAGGCTTTGGGTCTTTCTCTCTGGGGTAGGGCTCAGGCTGTTAAAATGGTTACTCTTCCGAGATTCATTTACATTCTGGGCATGCTTCCCCTACAGATTCCCTTATCCTTACTCCGGTCAGTAGACGCCCAGATTAAAACCTTCATTTGGGGTACTGCTAAGCCGCGTCTTGCCATAACCAAGTTGAAGGCTCATCAGTTATCAGGCGGCATTGGTCTTCCATCCATTGAACACTACTCTTTGGCGTTACATATTTCCCAACTCTCATATTTTTTACCCGGTATTAAAGACTTGCCACAATGGGTCCAAATAGAACGACATCTTCTATCCTCGGAATCGAATCTTACTCCTTTGTATGGTAGTGGCACTAGTCGTCTTGACCCGAAGAATCCGATATTATCTGCCATGCATAAATCCTGGCAGAGAAGTCATAGGTTGCTAGGTTCGAATCCAAGAATTCACATTAAGGCCCCCCTATGGAATAACTCGGGCATTCGTATCAATGGTCGTATGTTATCCTGGCCTGATTGGCGTGCTGCAGGTATCCTATATCCGGATCAGCTTCTACATGATGGGGATTTTAAGCCATTCTCTCAGCTAAGGGTAGAATTTGATCTTCCCCTACATCATTCTTCTAAATACCTCCAGCTCCAGCAATGTCTGAAGACCCATATGGGATCACCGCCATGGCTACTACAAGATTCCCCTATTTTATCCTATTTGCACATTTGGGGGAAATTTAAAGGTGTTACCTCCGGTATATACAAAATTTTATCGTCCCATCTTTTCTCTAAATCTCTTTCACACGATCTTCAGCGTAAATGGCAAGCTCGCCTCTCAATTTCCTTTTCCAACACCGAATGGGATTTGATTCTAGAGAATTTGAACAAGGGAGCTCGTGAATCAAGGCTCAAATTTGTCTTTTCAAAATACTACACGATTGGCATTGGTCTCCAGTCAAATTGCACAAAGCTGGTCTTCTTTCCCATTCTAACTGCTGGAGATGTACCAATTCAGGTTGCGATATTACTCATATCATTTGTGAATGCCCTAGTATCCAATCCTATTGGGCTTACATTGGTACTACTTTGAATTCCACTATGCCCCTAAAATTGCCACTTACACCAACTAACATTCTCCTGCATGACTTACGCCACTCCCCAAAGCTCTCGAAACCACAACTTCGTCTTTTTCATACCTCACTTGCTACTGCTAAAATATGTATCCTGCGTCATTGGAAATCATCTTTGCCTCCCTCTCAGGAAGATTGGTTGGTAGCGATGATTCAGACTGCCTCACATGAACGCACTATCTATAATCTTCAGGATCAAGCTGACACCTTTCTCCGAATTTGGTCTCCATTTCTTAAATCAAATACAGCTAGTTCCCCTGCTTCTACTTCTACCCAAACACATTAATCAGCTTTTACCCTCTCTTGTCCTTTGTTTATTTCTTTTCTTTTCTTTGCCTTCTGTATCCTCTGCTTTATTCGTTGTAGTGTTCTTCTGTCTTTATCTAATTACTTTCTCTTTGTTCTTTCTATCTTTCTATCTATATTTCCCGCATTTCCATTGTCTAAGCTTTTTCCCTTTTCCTCTCCTTATAGGTCATGTCTTTATAATGTATCATCCTATGCCTTGACTTCATTATTACTTCAATTAGTATTTATCTATTTAAATGCATATTTATATCTTATTTATATCATATTTATTCATATGTATATTTCAGCATTGTTTCTTTCAACATGGATCTATTCTCTCTTCTTTTTCAGTTGTCTATGCTTTGATGTACTTGTTTTATAAAAATTCAATAAAAAATTTCAACACAAAAAAGAAATTCGAGCGCGGAGGATACGCTTGCTGCAATAGGACCTTAGTTTTAAAATCCTTTGTTTTCTTATCTGCACGTTCACTTTCCTCCTTTTCCCTATTTTCGTAATATTGGGCCGTAGCCAATATTTGAGCAGTGGTAGAAACAGCCCATGAACTCTCAGAATTTTTTAACTTATTGCTTAGTTCGGGCAACAAGTTCGATACAAACTTATCAACAAACAACCGCTGACCACCTTCTGAACCCATGTCCTGGCCACTATGATCGACAAATGCTTCCTCGAATCTCGTAAAGAAATCGGATACGCTTTCATCCCTCTTTTGCTTGCACGCGGACAACTTGTCCCAATTGACGCGCATCGCCGGCATAAGCGTTTTCATAAGGGTAATTATCCTCTGGGGCAATTCCACAATAAGCTGCTCAGGCTTAGCCCCACCAACTTGCTGAGCGTCTGCCGCTGTAAGGGCAGCCCAATCAACTCGGCCGCGTGATTCTCGTGACGAATTTTCGCCCAAATCGGCTGAGGCACTACATTGCCAAACAACATGTCAATATCAGCAAGGTTCATAACAGTAGCATCCACCAATTGGGACAGCTCCTTATAATAACCCGCTGGATTTTTACGGGGATCAGGCAAAGTTTGCTTCACCTGTAAGACTTCCGATCGTTTCCAAGGGAGGTGTATCCACACTCTCTGAAAACGGCCTGGGACAGCAGGGTTAGCAGTAGGATCACCTGGCATCCATACTGGGGGAACTTCCCGCATCGGATATTGACCAGGTTGTGCCATCCACGCTGCAGTCTCTTCCTTAAACAATGCTCGAGGTTGCACTGTACATCGAAATGATAACAGACGTTCTAGAGCTTCTCGAACCTTGTCACCCACGATCACACCAGTTGTGAACCGATGCTGGAGATCAGAAACCTCTGACGGTACATTATCTATCACATCATGATCCCACTCCTCCTTCAACGATTTACACAATTCCTCAAACACGAATCGTTGAGTGGGCGCATTAAACTGAGAAAATGTTTCAAACACTACACGCGAAGAGTATTTAACAGGATTACGAATCCATTTACGTGCCATTTTTACCAGCGATTCACGTTCCCTATCATCAGGAAGCTGACTGCGCCGCTGAGCGGCATCAGAAAGAGTCGAGCCGAGTATTGGCCCAAAAAGCGGAGAATAAAGAGTAGCAACAGCAGTCAGGAGACGACTACGAACAGAAGGAGAAGAGGAAGAAGATGAGGGCGCAGCAACAGTAGGGGTGGAGGCAATAGAAGTAGATGCGGCACCAGGAGTAGTGGGAACGACAGACTGAGGAGGGACTTGAAAAGGCGGAGTAGGAAGAGAAGCCGGTAAAAGAGGAGGAACGATCTGTGGCACAAGGGGATGCGGGAGAGCGGGAGGAACGGCGGGCTGACCAGCAGCCGCCAAAACAGCAGGTGGAGGAAGAGGTAGAATCACAGGGCCCAGAGTATCGGGAGCATAGGGAGGTGGTGATTTCAACAGATAAGACAATAGCGAATCCTCTACCGCTTCTTCTCCCGACTTATCGACATTAGACGGTAGCACCGGATAACATTTATCCACCGCCATATGATGAAGTCGAGCACTAACTTCCTGCTCTTTCTCATTTTTGTCTCGCTGATACTATTCAGCATCTTGCATCACCGCAATAACACCGTCTCTTTTATTTTTCTTACTCTGTTTGATTTCTTTCTGCTTGGCCTCTTTCCGCCATAACCGGAAGGAATCAAACATGGCCGGCCTAACCTTCTTTTTAAACAGTTTAGCTTCCAAATGATCTAAAACGGCAGTTTCGAAACTACCATGAGATGGCCAACTAAGAACGCCATCATTTTTAGTGTAGCGGACCCAATATTCATTATACACAATAGGACCCACGCCATGGCGACTATAGAGCTCGTAAATTGGAGTTCCAACCGGAGGTATCGGACATGAATCCTCCAGCCGGGAATCCATTCTGCAACATTTGAGAAACCCAAACAAAGTACTACGGCTAGGCATCGCGCACACTAACCGAGTTTACAAACTTCAAGGGCTATCGAATTTATGATATCCTCGCAAAAAGTTTGCGAGACCCTCGGTTTTTGGCAATTGCAATCGTCAAATAAAACCCAACAACTAAGAACCACAAATGCTATGGTACCATGCAAACAACAAAGGAACACTGGGAGCGACCCACAAATACTTAACTGAAAGAACAATGGCGTCACCAGGAAGGCCCGTCTATCGTCTCGCCGTACAAAGGACTACGCCAGGCGCCAAAACAGGTCGACAGTCAGGGCATCAGTCCGTCGTAGCCGTCAGGAGGCGGGGATCTTCGCGGGAAAAGACGTCGGGCCACTTATTTCGACAACTGGATCGATGAAGCGGGGTGCACCTTCCCTCGGAGAATTCACACGAAGTTCCTCACGATCGTCGGGCTTTGGACCGGTACCGCTGATGTCGCCCCACGTTGGGCGCCAACTGAAGGACTGGGTTTTTCTAAGAACCAGCGGTGCCAGGGAACAACACCTGAAACCTTCGTGGGTTACCTGTTCTGGCGTACCAAACACAGAGACACGGGACACTTCCAGCGACGTCAGAGATCAGCGTTTATTTACTGCAGGGATACAGAGGTCACAAGAAGTACACAGCGTGTAGGTTCTCAGGGACTGCTTCAATTTGCAAAAGTGGATCGCTCCTTTTATACACGTTTTTCCCATAGAACAGTATAGTGAACAAAGATTACAACTCAGTTCCCATAATAAACTTCAAAAGGGTCGCGTTCATGTTTCAGGAGGCCGGAACATAATTACAACAGTATTGCCAGTTCCCAACTGTAAAAACATATCCTCTCTGCAATAAAACACATTCCATCCTGATCGTAAACACATTAGGGGAAAGGACAAGAACAGATGCAAAGAAAGGACAAGGATGCACAACAGATTAGAGAAGAGTGTTAGGAGTAACAAAGGGAACTCGATAACGGGATCAGAGACACCGTGTCTAATGTATGCATGGCTGAAACAATAGACCGGCACGGCAAGATGAGCCTTGAGCGGGGCCATCTGCCTTCGTCGTGTCATTTCCCTCGTCATAAAAGTCATACTCCAAAGAACACGTGTCCCTCGTGTAAGCTTGGGAGTCCCAGGGTCACGAAGCGGACGAAGTCCGTTCGCTGGCTACTTGAGGGCAAGAAACAAAATGGATGCCGTATCTAAAATGGAACCCGAGGGGTCAGATGAACAAACCCAAAAATCAGACGAACCATACGTGGTTGCGTAGCGAAACTGCGTACACCCACTATACTCGTCATTTGCGGTTCGTAGATACCCAACTCATCCATATTCGTCACCACCCAAAAGTGTCGTCCCGTCCCACACGGAACCTCACACTGTGTTACTGTGTATGGTCATAAAAGCTTCACACACTGCCTCTGAGATAAGCCTAGCTGCTCGTGCTACATTACCAAAGGGTTGAGCAGGGGTTATCAAAGGGTGTAGCCCGCTTACTCTGACTTAGGAAGAAGGGTCCCTACTTGGACAGTGGCCTGCCATTGCCAAATAGAGACCCCCATTTCTAACAGCATGTTAGAAGTAGGTAATAGTGGGTCACCAATAATGAATCCAGCTCAGCAGGTCTTTCCAAGACAATCTAAAACACAGTGTACATTCCATCAAGTGTGGTCAAGGCTAAAAAGAAGCAACCCTTATATGCTAGCGCGGTCCAAGAGCAGTTGCGATCTGAAGCTAGTAAACTGTACCAAAGTTTAATAAATAAACAGCTGAAAGCCATAAATGATGGTCAGGAAGTTAAACCCGGCATTGAATCATCTTTACCAGCGGAAACCCCCTCTGTCAAGCGAAATTGAAAAAGACTAAAGAAGCTTAAGAAATCTAGGAGGGAGATCAGCAGCACACTATCTGA
Organism: Triturus cristatus; assembly: GCF_964204655.1. Lineage (NCBI taxonomy): Eukaryota > Metazoa > Chordata > Amphibia > Caudata > Salamandridae > Triturus > Triturus cristatus. The sequence continues at coordinate 341,713,281 of NC_140581.1, read as the reverse complement.
AGAGAGGAGAGGGGAAATAAGCCAATCCACAACTACAGTAGGGAAACAAAAACTGGAGAGAAAGTCTCATCGCATTGTACATTAAAGGGCTGATTATGATGCCAGTCAGCGTTTCCTCCTACCGACACCGATTGGGAATCAGGACTGACCAACTCACAGTCAACAGTTCCTCCTGACCAATTACGATGCTTCCGAACACCGCTCGGAAGGACTCCTATTGACTTCAATGGGAGCCTGTGTACCGACCGACAACACAGACTCTTATGGGGAAAACGGGTGTCTGCAGAAAGCCTTGCACCCTGTCGCAGGTACCCCATGGTGCCTGCTACACACTGCATGGTTTTACAGTGTGTCCCTTAGGCACCCCCATGTCCACCAACCGGAGGCCTCAGGATGAAGGGAGGCCTGCAAGGGGCCCCAAAAGCCAGTTACAGACAGCCTTTTTGTGTCGGACAGACTGAGTCGGAAAGGCTGTCAGAATCCAACTCATGTTCGGTTGGTCAGAAATGATGTCTGTTGATCAGCCCTGACTGACTCAGATTCTCCGAGTGATAGTTGGAACCAATTTGGAATGTCGAGACGGTTGCTCTTCCATCTGTGAGCACCGTAATCGGTCAGTCGGAATTGTTCCCGACAGAGTCGGGTAGATTGTTTCTGACACGGTCTAGGTGAATCCGACTGTCGGTCAGAGGCTTTCCGACCAACGTGGTAATCAGCCCCCATGTGGTCCCCAAACAGTACAAGGCAGGGAAAAATTTGTAAGCAGGCAGGCATAGTACAGCAATCTGTAGCTTCACTAAGTGCACAAGAAGAAACCAATGTGAAAGCTTCCTCAGAGACTTGGGGGGGAAGCGCTGCCACCTATTAGCCCATGAACTAGGATGCAACCAGCAGAGAGGCAGCACACCTATGAAGTAGGTGAAGACCAAACTGGTCCCCTGCTGCCTCTAAGCCCATGTACCAGGATGTAATTAACAGAAAGGTGGCACACCGCTGAAGCCAGGGAAACCCAATTCGATCCTCTGCTGCCAAGAGATCAATCAACGTCATAATTAAATAACCTGTCGGCACAAAGTCTGCCCCCAAATGATCACATTGAAAGCACGTTAAACAGCTTAGACACTCTCTCCATGGTGAATTCAAGCAGCAAATATAGCTCGGCCCCAAGAGAAAGCAACAAGATCATACTATACCCTGAATACACTTTGAGGGGAAGATCTGATCTTCTAAACAAAGGCAATGTTAAAAAATTGTGCTAAATCCTTCCAGGCCTAGAATCAATTAAGTTAAAGGCTATTGAATCGGTCGCCTCTCTTCAGTCTGTGGGAAGGTAAATTAACTAGGCCTGGGCGGTAAATTCCGTTCCGCTCGCGGAATTTGCGGAATTCGCGTAATTTCGCGTTCCGCGGAGAACGCGAAATTGCTCAAAAGTCTGCTTTCCGCGATTTCGCGAAATTTTTGCTTGCTCGCGTTCTCAAAATGCGTGTTCGCAAGATATTTCTCCCCGAGCACGCAGACAGCAATTGTGAACAGGAAAAAAGCATCGCGAACAAGCAATTCCGCGTGTTCGCGAAATTTCTGCGTGTTCGCGGAGATTTTTTACCGTTTCGCGGAGATTTGCGTAACGCAATTACGCAAATTCCACCCACCCCTAAAATTAACCCTCAGAAGTCATTTTCGCTAGCAATAAACTAGGACAGGTGCTAAAAGAAAATCAAGCACATTTACATCAATAGGGGATAGAAACCCCATTGAGCCCAGATACCTGGCAATATTTATGAAACAGAACTCGCAGGGAGAGAGACTGAGCAGGAACAGGTCTGTATCCATAAGTATTGACCAGAAACCCACGAATCAATCTTCCTTGGAAAAAAAACATGACTAAGCCTCCACTAGGGAGCAGGAACGAAATAACGATCACTACTGGAGCTACGAGCAATGATAGAACATGCATAACTCATCAAATAGGATCCGCATATTGGACATGACTCCCATGTACTTTAACAGCGCGCCCTTATCGAACAAAGAAGTCAGCACCATTTTCTCCCTTACGGTCTGCTCGTGGAATGCCAGATGACTCTCAGAGTCGAACAGTAAAAAGGAGGCAATCACATTTCTTAGTTCTGCAGACATAGTCTCAGTCCAAGAACCATGGGCTCTGGTCCCCTGGCAGTGTTTTACTGTGTTCAAAACCTCGGCACACACATCCAAAGCAACATGGAAATGCATCGGAGGTGTTTCTAGTCATGTGGAGAATGAGCTGGTGGCACTAGAGTCCATTTCAGAAATGGGGAATGGTGACTACATCATTATCTGTGCAACCCAGACTACTAATACCATGCCACTCAGAGGCAAGACATTGATAATAGGAAGTATTTACGAACTTCCTGAAAAGCCCAAACGTGAGAAAATGTCAGATTTATTACTCCCGGGTGCAGAGCAATCTTAAAGCCTCCCATACGGACTATTTATGGCTATTAATGGGAGACTTTAACACAGCCTTAATGACCACAGAATCCAATAACATCAGGCAGAAGCTAGATGACCAAATGTGGAATATTGCATAGCTAGAGGTCCAATTTCAAACACAAGACAAACCTGGGAAAGAACTTAGGGGGTCATTAGTATGTCTGCCCACCATACCCCCAGGAAACGGGACCACCCGCAATGCATGCGGCGGTCCTGCAACTACAATTAGGATGCATCCGCCACACTGGCGGGCGCATCCTGCATTCATGACATTGCGGAGGGCGGGGCTTTCTGCATCACCCGCCGCAATGCCACAAAAGCAAATTGTGCCTTTCAATGCAGGGGGGTACCATAGGTACCCCCCATGTTCACCCCCACCCCCAGAATCCCTGGGGGCCCGCTACGGGCCCCCAATGTCGAAGACTGCATGCCTTTCTGTGGCGGCAACGCCGCCACGGAAAGGCATGTCCCCGCCTGCATATTAATATGGATGGCGTACACCGGCAGACACCGTCACCATGTTAACAGCTTTTCCGCCCGGTAGGCAATCGGGCGGATTGCCTACCGGCGAAAAACCGGCAAACGGTCTTTCCGTCCACCGGGGTCCCCCCCCCGCCATGGTAATATGGCGGGGGGAATTGGTATGCGGGCGGGAAAGAATGTTGAGCGGATCGCCACCGCCATGCGGGCGGTGGCGGTCCGCCCGACATTCTAATGGGCCTCTTAGTACGGCATTTAACAACTTATATCTACGTCTACTAAATGATATATTTACAACAGATTCACCAGTAGCCTACATGCACGCATCGGCCAGTAGGCTAGAAACATTGGATTATATGTGAATTTCAAAAGCCTACTTCCAGTGTGCCATAGCATTTGAAGTGCACCCCTCAATGGCTAGTGACCACGTGATGCTGAAATGTGAGATGAAGCTGTGTAGTTCACACCACCTCAAGCAGCATCTCATAGGCTGTTTGGAGAGACTAGAATCAATACAGAGATTATATTTGGTCATCAAGGACGAGGACGGATTAAGAAGGGCAATGGAAACACTTTTAGAGGACCATCAAAGTAATGCAGCAGGGGTTCTAAATTACTAAGATCCATGGAGCATATGAACCACAGTCCTTCAAGAGGCTGAAAGGAGCTGCATGACACAAGAAAGAGAATGTGGCTTTAAGCAGGGGGGAAATAATTCCCAATTAACTAAGAACAATCAGTAAATTGGCAAAATAAAGTTCCTTCTAAATAAATCCTTTAGAGAACAATATTGGAGCAACGAGAACAATAAAACACAGTCAATAGGATAAGTAGGTCTTATAGAAAACTACTACGTGTGAAAGCACAGGAGGAAGAATCAAGTAAACGGGCACAAGCACACAAAATGATTAGGTGCAAAAAATCAGAGGAAGTTCTGGTCATGGATAAATGGCATGGAAGGAGCCAAACTTCAAACAGGAGTTGCAAACATCTCATCCATCTCAATGGGCACCTCATATAAATAACTTATTTCATGTTGTAGCACCAACCACCTTTCAGATTATAAATGCTGGCAAGGTGGCAAGTAAGAGAAAAAGTTCCAAATAACCAAAAGCCAAGCAGAAAAGGTGATTGTCTACATGCTCACAATTGAAGCACCTGGCCCCAATGGTATTCCAGCAGCAATATTCAAATGAGCCCCCCAAAAATGGGCGGAGACAATATCTCCCATCTTTCACTGTTACTCTGCTTGTTGGCAAATTGCTATTGTTTTCAAAGATGTGCCATTTTGTTTTCCATGCACGCAGTACAGATGCTTCGAGCCATTTGAAAGACAAGGTGGCACCAACAATGATTTGAAATTATAATATGTGACATGCAGAACTGGTGTAAACTGAAATGTAGTTACACGCTAGTGACACTGTCACAGTACGTGGTTGACAGAGAGTATCCCGCTCTTGGCTGCAACAATTAGTAACGGCTTGGGAGAATGGTAGCGGGTTACGCATGCCGACATGTAGACACAAAACAAATGCCTGGTGTAGCTGTAAAGAAACCCCTGGGTTCTTGAACTCTATGGCCGGCAGAACTGAACGATTTGTTTTCAAAGTGGAATGAAAACAGGCATGTTCAGAAAAAGGAAATACGTCATCCATCACCAGAAGTGAGGATTGACATCCGTTCAGTATACAAAGTAGAAGTAAGTTGCAAACAAAATAAGTATCCATGTCAGTGTATATTTCATATAGGGGCATGCAGTGTACATCCTTGACAGTGATTCAGCGCAAAAACCCTAGCAACAGGGAAACAACCCGTACCAGTACCCTCCCTGCGTCGCAGACCCGACGTCACACTGACTCATTCACACATGCAGTCATTGGTGGGGCCCATAACACCAACACTCACACGTTTACTTCCACACCGGTCTGCACACACAGGAGGGATGAGTGATTCAAGCGCCGGACATGTGAGGGGAACACCTTATAACCTATAGGGAAGGAAAAGTAATTTACAAAATATACATTAACACCCTTTCACCTACAGATCCTTAATCCCAAAACATCAAGGCACTCCTCCCACTTCGGTCAATGGACCAAATTAGTTGGATTGGTTGATGATGATTTAGAACCAGGTAAAACACATTTTAAGACTTTAGAATCTATCTCTTAAATGAAACTCGGTACTCATGAATTCTCGTTAATCAATAATTGTTTATCTAAAATTTCATAATGATTTAAATTCGCATTTGTCTCATCAAAGTTTTAGAAAGTTTTATATAAAAATGTTAGTAACACGCAGAACACCATATTTACCTAATCTGGCTATTTGAAGTCCTCAAATTCATTGGCTCTGCATAATTTTGTCATGAACCGTCCGAAAGTAAGCCAAAGCTAAGAGTTCTTTGCTCAGCACGCTACAGTCCCACAGATCGGCAAAGGACCTGAGACGTGCAATCATCCGTCATTGCCCGTAGATTTTAGTCATCAGATAATTGGACAGCATCCAGACCTTCAATGATTTAGGAGATCACGCAAAGCAAAGCGACGTGACCCCAAGGTAAGAGCGACACGAACACCATGAGTTCCTACCCTCACTATTCTACTACTTCTTTCATAACAGATAAAGTCAAGAAGATACAATTTAATAATTCAGGACAGTCGTGATTGGCTGGTCGTGATCGTCCGAAGTCAAATTTTAATTTTCAGTTCAGTTCGGGGGTGATGTCATGAGATTGTCCGAAGTCGGCTTATTCCGGTTTTATTGTAAGGTTGATTGTTCTCTAGACTTGGCAGATATCCCACTCTGTCCTTGTTCGGGTACATGGTGTATAAAGGTTCTGATGAGGTTGAGGAGATTTCTTGCGCCTGCGCAACTCACTCCGTGCCTGGTGGAACTGTGGCCACTTCGTCGTGCGGTGTCAGCGGCCATCTTGGTTTTAGGCCCAAGTGCTAATTTAAGCGAAACAAACACAAAAGTGTAATTAATACATAGAAATAATGAATCTAATGTTAACCCCTTACTAATCCCTCTATGTGCTTGTATTTATCTAGCGTATAGCAACATTTAAAGCCATTATATTCACCTTTTTGGTCCTCCTCTTGGGCAACATTACAAGAGCAACATATATCATGCAGTATTCCAATTACCACATAAACTACTGTTAATATGCGTACTGATTTTAATTATACAGATTATTGTAGTCATGCAAATGCAAATCCCATGTGTAATTCGAATGTTAATAATGTTGGTTAATAAACATGCAAACTCGTTTAATAATATTATGGTTAATAAATTATTCAATTAGTATTTTCATGCAGAATAGAGGAGGTATACAAAATTTTGCACTACCCACTCCATCAATCCCCCCTTTGGTGATTTTGTCACCACACCATAACATTTTTGCATCAATTTGTCCGGAAATGCGAAATGAATTCTTTAATTTAGCTCACATTTCTGTTTCCCCAATTTCTTCTCTTCTTGCTGTTTTATACATATTATCTTTCATTTCTTCTAATTCTACTTCTTCAAATTCCCTCTCTTGTCTCTTATTCTGTCTTCTTTTCCAATTCTCTCTTTTTAACTTTTTCTGTATTTTCTTTCTTTTATAACATAAACATCCTAGTCTTAAAATTAATACTAGAAAAATCACACATGTTAATGGAAATAAGATTCTACCTATAAATGTACCACCTAAGTTTAATAAGAAATTTTTAATAGAAGAAAGTTTCTTTCCAATCTTTTCCCAAACACTTTCAACCGCCATTGGTGTAATTTCCTCATGCAATTCAGTTATATTTTTAATGTAGATCTTCAGATCTTTACTTTCGTCTGGAATGTAAGTACAACAATGTTGAACTTTCAGCATTCCACAGACTCCACCCTCTTTTGCCAATAATATATCAAGGGCAAGTCGATTTTGCATTACCATGGCACGCATGGCAACCATTTCAGTATTTACCAATAAGAATCCTCCAGCGGTTCTTGTTGACAATAGATCCACTACTGTTGATAGCTTTCTAATTTTGTGTGCAGTCAGAGATATTCCCACTGTTGGTATCAATGCTCCAAATATGTCTCCTACATTTTCTGACCAAGATTCTCTTTTTCTACTTGTTAGTAGACTACCTAACTTATGTACACCATCTTCTCCTCTTCCCACGTGGAATATCTTTGGGAAAACCAGACCTACATAACATGTGCCATACCAATGGTCTGGCAACCGATAATATGCCTTGTTCCCGCAGATAAAATATAACCTGGATCATTTCCTCCTTTAAGTCCCCATCCACCCATGTTTCGGTATGTATCATGGCATTCACTGTTACCTACAAAGTAATTATCATATGCAGTTTGATTCCTACTAATACACAACTTTCCTTTCTGAGGCCAATCTAAAACTATAGTTGGACTAGCTTCTCCCTTCAAGTGTTTTTCCATTTCAACATCCCAGACTGTCTTTTCCTCTCTTTCCTCAGATACTTTCTTTTGCATTTTCAATCTCCTTTCTTCCACCATATCCCAAAAAGTATTTTCCTCTTTCCTTAAGCTGCAAGTCAAATTATTTCTAAATATATATTCTAATGTTAGTTCTTTAGTTTCTAAGAAAAAATCACCTAACCCCTTTGCAGGCTTTAATGTATTCAATTTGTTAACTGCAGGTACTTGTGAAAATATGTTATCTACATCTGAAAAGTAATATTCTAATTTCCCTATTTTATAAAAACAGACTAGCTATCACACTACATGTTATTCCATAGGTTACTGGAAGGTGATGGTAGGTCACTACCTCCGATACAGATGCAGGTAACTGCATACAGACGTAACAATCCCTCACATCCATTGTCTTTACATATTCAGACAGTAGTTTCGAAAATACATTGTTAGAGAAATCATTTATAGACCTGTCTTTATGAAGATAATTTTTATCTATTTTAGTTGGATATACTTTCTGAACATCCGTTTCTTCTCCAATATCGGACAAGATAACTCTCAGGATTTCTGATTCTTCGTCTTCCTCAACCACTTCTTGTACAGCCACCTCTGGGTTTTCTTGGCTGTCTGCCTCTTCTTTCATTTCAGGCAGGGCCACATACATCCATTCCGGCGACTTATACTTCTGGTTAGGCTTTCTCGTTCTTTTGCTTTCTTCTGCTGTAGTTATTTTCTCAATTTTTGATTTTTCTTTTTGACTAGATACTTCATTCACTTGTTCTGCTCTTGATGAATTCACTTGTGTCAGTCTGTATCTTAATCTCTTTATTTTTTTGGGCCAGATTTCATCTCTTGCTGGTCTTTTCGATCTATTTCCTTTATCATTCTTTTCAACTCTCCATGCTCTTTTCCTCAGGACTTGACCTTCTGGTATTTCTTCATCACTATCCTCTGACTCGGTTTCAACTTGCTTTTTGCTTTCAGCTGTTCTTCTTTCCACCACTTCTTTTATTTCCCCTACTTCTGTCCCTCCTCGTGGTTCTTGCACACAATCTTCCTGCTGACTAACTGACCCTTCTTCTAAGTGGATGTTCGAATTCCCTACAACTCCTCTGGGGTCTTCCGCAAGAATCTTTCCCTCATTTTCTATATCTGGCACCTGTTCATCTATCGTTATTTCAGGTGAAATTTCTCTCAGCTTTTCATCAGGAACTTCCTTATCAACAATTTCTTTGATTGTTTCTTCACTGCTTTTCTCTTTTCTCCACTGCACCTGTTCTTGTTCAGTCTCTGAGTCTGAGCTGGTATCAGAAATCTGTAATTTTCTTCTAAAGGGAATATTTTCTGGAGCAAAAATCTAATTTGGTTCTGATTCCCCCCTTTCAGGATTTTCTCTTATTCTTGTTTCTTCCACATCTGAGTCAGAACTAGTCTCTGATTCTTCAAAATATTCTCCTTCCTTTTTATCCACTGGATTTGGGATTCTCAATGTGTGACTAGCATGTATCCAGTTCTATATTCCAGCACACTTCACGGCTGTGGTTGTGGTCAAAATCACTTGTCGTGGTTTTCCCCATCGTGGGACCGGACAGTTCCTTTTCTGTGTACTTTGATTCTCACCCAGTTTCCTGGGCTCAGATCATGAGCTTGCTTCTTTTCAAGGGTGGTGGCATCCGATCCAACCTGATGAAACACAGAATGAACTGCGTCAGCCAGCCCCTTACAGTAATCCAACACCAAGTCATCAGTTATAGGCAACAGCTTGTTGACTGGTATGAAAACATGTCACATTGCTCTTCCCATGACAATTTCATGGGGACTCAGACCTGTGTTCCTATCTGGAATAGATCTAATAGTCATGAGTACAAGAGGCAAGACATCAGGCCATTTCAAACCTGTGGCTAAACACATTTTTCCCAATCGGTTTTTAATGGTGCCATTCATTTGGTCCACCACACCAGAAGCTTCTGGGCGATAGGCACAATGTAGTTTCTGTGGTACATTCAATGCTTCACAAATCAATTTCATGATCTCATTATGAAAATGCTTTCCTCTATCTGATTCAATTGTGACTGGGAACCTGAATCTAGGGATGAATTACCTCAAATGCAATTTTGCTACTGTGATTCCATCACTTCTTCTTGTGGGATAAGCTTCTACCCATCTAGAAAATAAACAGACCATCACTAGATCATACCTCAACCTGTTACAGGGAGGCATTTCAATGAAATCAATCTGCATTCTGGTGAAAGTCCCTCCTTCTCGACCTATCGTTCCTACACTTACCACTGTTTCCCTCCCAGGATTGAACTGCTGACATATAAGGCATCTTTGACAAAGGCTCTCAGCTACAAGTCTGAATTTTGCATTATACCAGGTTTGTTTAAACGACCTAATCATCGCATCTCTCCCTATGTGCGCTTGTCCATGATACATTCGTGCCATGGCAGACAACATGCTATCAGGCATGACTGGTCTTCCATCTCGATAAACCCACACATGATCTGTTTCTCTTGGTGCACATCCTGCCTTTACCCATTGTCTCATTTCATCTCCTGCTTCTTCCTGCAACTGCCTCACTCCTTCCCAGGTACTCACAATGTTAGTAAACGGTAGGGGGCAAGAATTAATTTCCCTTTCTTTCGCCCTGTTGATTGAATTTTGATTGCGAGCACAATATTGCGCTTCATCGTTGGCGTACTTATTACTCATTGCGACATGGTCTCCCGTCTGAACATGGGCAGCGCACTTCACAACGGCCAATTGCTTAGGCAGCTGTATCGCCTCAAGCAACTTCCCAACCACTTCAGCATTCTTTATAGGAGTTCCACTTGAAGTAAGAAATCCTCTCTGCAGCCATATCTGGCCGAAATCATGCACAACACCAAAGCCATACTGACTATCAGTTATCACAGTTACTGTCACATTTTTTTCCCAACTTGCATGCTCTAGTTAAGGCTACAAGCTCAGCAACCTGAGCTGATTTTACTCCCTTCAGGTAAGATGCTTCCATTACTGCTGCAACTGTGCATACTGCATATGCTGCACTTAGAATTCCTTTGTCTATTCTCAAGCATGACCCATCCACAAACATCACAAAGTCACTTTCTGACAATGGTACATCTTTTATATCTGGATGTTGTTTGGTACAGAAATCGAGTACGTCCAAACAATCATGATCCACTTCATCTCTGACTTCTACATTCTCAGCATAAGACAGTAACATTGAAGGATTCACATTCAAGCATCTCACAAGGCTCACATTCGTTGCACCTAATATGACCTTCTCATATTTAGTCAATCGACTAAGTATCATGAACTGAGTGTGACTCCTTGTTAAAAGGATTGCCACATCATGAGGTACAAACACTCGCACAGGATATCCCATCACAATTCCTTCACTCTGTTCCGGACTCTTACAAGTAGCAGCTACTGCTTTCAAACAACCTGGCAATGCTACAGCTACAGGGTCTAACATAGCTGAAAAATTTGCAATTGGTCTTCTCAATTTTCCATGTTTCTGTATTAGTACAGAGAGTGCACATCCATTCCTCTCACTGCAGTACAACTCAAATTCCTTATCATAATCAGGCATTCCTAATGCTGGCGCTTCACACAAACTGTCTCTCAATTGTTTGAAAGCTGCTAGTTCTTCCCTATTTAAATCAATGGGGTATTTCACATCACTTCTCGTCAGGCGTACCAAAGGTTTTGCAATCAGGGAAAAGTTACTTATCCACTGACGACAATATCCTACCATTCCAAGAAACATTCTCACTTCTCTTTGCGTCATTGGAGCTCTCATTCCTTTTATTATCTTGATTCTGTCTGTAGTTATTTTCCTAAGTCCTTTTTCAATTTTGTGGCCTAAATATTGTACTTCTTTCTGACAAAATTGCAATTTCCATGGGGATACTTGAAGTCCTCCATCTGCCAAATGGTTTAGCAATGCTATGGTGTCCATTACACAAGCTTCTCGAGTCTTTGACGCCACAAGTAGGTCGTCAATATATTGAACTAGCACTGAATTCTCGGGCCTTTCTAGGTCTTCTAAGGACTTTTTCAATGTCTGATTAAATATCGAGGGGCTTTCTGTATACCCCTGTGGGATTCGGCACCATGCCAAAATAAGTTCACCAAAACGGAATGCAAAAATCTGCTGGCTATCATGATGCAATGGGATGGAAAAGAAAGCAGGACACAGATCAATCACTGTGTACCATTCTGCATCATGTGGAATTTGGTACAAAATCACAGATGGATTTGGTTCAATAGGACAACATGACACAACAATTTTGTTTATCTTTCTCAAATCTTGCACTATTCTGAACTTTCCATTAGGCTTTTTCAGTCCCATAATTGGTGAATTACATGGACTACTCATTATTTCTCTCAAAATACTAACCCCGGGCGTAGCACTACGCTTCGCCCACGTAGTGTACGTAGCGCTGCCTGCTTCGCACTTTCCGAAGTAGGCGAAGCAGGGCAGCGCTACGCACACACCGAGGGCGAAGCGTAGCTGCTTGCCACCCGCCACCCACCTCCCGCCTGCCCTCCTTTTAATAATATAAGCATTGAAAAATAAATTAAAGTAAGTCGACTTACCCGTAAGCGCGGCGTCTCCGGGGCTCCCTCTTTCTGTTTCTAATTTCTTCTGGCAAATGCGCATGCGCGGACACCCGCGCATGCGCATTTCTCGCGAGAAATGCGCATGCGCGGGCGTCCGCGCATGCGCATTTGCCAGAAGAAATTAGAAACAGAAAGAGGGAGCCCCGGAGACGCCGCGCTTATGGGTAAGTCGACTTACTTTAATTTATTTTTCATTGCTTATATTATTTAAAAGAAGGGCGGGCGGGAGGTGGGTGGCACGTAGTGGGGCTACGCGAAGCGCGTAGTGTGCGTAGATTTGGGCACACTACGTGCTGCTTCACGTAGCCCCACTACGCCCACTACGCCCACCCTTACAAAATACCTTGTTTGACCATTTTCTCAATTATAGGAGTAACTCCTTCAATTATCTCGGGTGTCAATTTATATTGAGGAACATTTGGGTAGCTTATTCCTTCCTTCCTGTTATTTTTACAGGATCCACATTTTTCATTAATCCTACATCTTCTCCAGTGAAATCCCACACTTCTGCTTTTACTGTTTGTTTCAATTCTTTTGATAGTTAGTCAGGGTTGAATACAGCAAAGGCTTCAGTAACCTCAGTTTCCATATTAGCCATAGTCATTTTATGCAATACGTCTTTATCAGGGGTCTCAAATGCTATACCATCAGGGGTACAAAATATGGTGCAATTCATCTTGCACAGTAAGTCCCTCCCTAACAAATTTACAGGACTTGAATCGCACACAACAAAGCGGTGCATTTCGGAAAATGTCTCTATATTGACTTTTACTAGTTCTGTGAGATACGTTTTAATCTGTCTTTTGGATACTCCAACTACTTGGATTGTTTTGTCCGAGAGAGGAAGATTCTTAACATCAGCTGACCTAACAGTTGATCGAGTAGCACCAGTATCTACTAGGAAAGCAATATTTTCATCATTTACCTTTCCGTCCACAAAAGGGCCAGTCTGGTCTACTTTTAGAGTTGCACCAAGTACGCACTCTTCTTCCTCCATTCGGCACCGTCAATAACCTTCTTCTGACTCACTCTCATCGTGTTGTAGCCAATACTGCGAAACAGCGCTAGCGCGCGGCAGCTTAGTTACCTGTTCTTCGTTGTAGAATCCTGTCTCATTACTTTATTTCTGTGAATTCACGCTCTGTGGAAAAGGTGGTTTTGGCGCCTGATTCTGTTGGGTAACAACCTGCTGCGGTCGCTGCGGTTGACAACTCACCTCTTTCTGCACCTGCGGATTCAATGATGCATTATCACTGTTAGTATTCAGGGGAAATTTACACTCGGATTTCCAGTGCCCTATTCTTCCGCAATTGTGACATGGCCATTTCTTTTTGTTTCCTTTATATTGAACTGTCCCTTTCCTTTTCCAGCATTAAATTTAGGTTTTGATCCTGCATTATTGGCTTGGTTAACCCCCTGAGCTTCCTGTCTTTCTGCCACCTTTACCTGTGCCCACATAGCCTTTTCTTTTAACTTTCACTGCTTGGCTTCGATTTCATCACTAAAATATTTTGAATGTCTTAGTACTGCATCTATTTTCTTATTTTGCCAATCTACTGTATACTGTTTAATCATTTCACTAATTTCTGGATGTAAACCATATACAAATCTGTATACAAAATGACTCAAATCTTTCTCACTTAAATTTTCATCACCACTAAACTGCTTAAATGCAAGGATTAACCTCTCATAATATGAGTGTACTGACTCCTTAGTCTCCTGATGAGTTCAATCTATTTTTACCCAATCAGTTTCTTTGGGAGGTACCTTGTTTTACAGAAAGACAATTACTTGTTCATATTTTTTCATGACTTCCGGGTCAGGGGCTCGTGTCTTTGGATCCCTAGGGTATTCCTGTGTAGGCCAGTTTATCATCAGCTTGAACTCTGTCCATCGATCTGCTGGTACTATTATGTCAAATAGACTATTTAGATCAATCCACAAAACTTTTGATAATTTTACAAATCTATCCACTTGCCTATACCACTCGACTGGCTTTTCGCGTAGTCGAGGAAAATCAATTGTGAATGACAAAATATCTTGCCTAGTCCAAGGAACATGTACATATACTCCTCCTGGGATTTCTCTCATGGGGCATTCTGTCACTACTTTTTCTTTCTCTCTTACAGGGAAAGCAGCAAATGTTTTGTCTGAAGCATCATCTCGTTTTCTAAACCATCTACTTTTCCATTTATCTACGTCTCCCCATTTTCTTAACAAAATTATTATGTCTTCAATCTGAGTTATTCTTCCTGTGGTGTTCAGATTTTCAATATCTTTTTCAGAAAGATCTACTCTGTAGGGTTTTTGTAAGGCTTTTACTCTTTCCATGTCTATACCCATTTCATTTGCCACTTCTTCTAGTATTTCATGTAGATTCTTTGCTCTCCATGTTATGCTTTTGTATAGAAATAGTAATTCTTCATCCTGATAATTGTTAAGCTTTTCTGTGGGGATAGTCCCTACTATTAACTCTTCCAAAACCATCCTTAGCTTGGCCACATCTATAGATTGGGATTCTCTGTCTTTTTTCTGTATACTCCTCAGCCATTCACTTAATTCTTCTGAAGTGGGACCTACTGGTTTTCCTACATTACCTCGTTCTGGATCTCTTGGAGTTTCTGATACAGACTCTGTAGTCATTATCATTCTTTCCACTAAACCTGCATTTGTTGTCAAATTTTTAGGTGTACTCTGTTCTAATGTACTTACTGTTTGTCTCCATGGGTTCTCATCTGAACTTTTTCTTGGCTTCTCAATCTGTCTATTACTGTTATAAGTGACCGTTAGACTATGCTCATTATCTTTCTGTTTATCAAAAATAGGCATTACAGGACCTATACTTGCAGGAACAGTCACGGCTTCTAAGTTTTTAGTCAATTCCCTAATCTTTTCTGTTAGCTCTAAAGTAGTTTTCGCTAGTTCTGCCGAATTTTCATTACTCACTTTACCATCCTGTTTTCTCTCTGTTTCTCTGAAAGAATTATTCCTCCCTATCTCTTGGGGTATTGATTCAACTTTTATGTTTCGCAAGGTTTCTCTCATTGGGGCACTTGGTGTCAACATGTCAGAATCTGGTTGATATGGGGGTGGATTTTATAAAACATGTCGTCAAGAACATCATCCTCAGATTCATGCACTCCATACCCTTCCGATTCTATATTACGTCTCTTTTCTGTACATTTTCTTCCACTAACTTCTTCAGCATGTCTCACAGGAAACAAACCATCAGCCATATTTGCACTTCGCCATCTCCTCATTCTATCATCATGATTCTCCTGTCCATATGATCTACCAAACATGTATCTATACCTTCTGCCACTTCTCTGTCGTTCCCTGTCATGCATCTCATCTTCCCATTCAGTCAATGCTTCAAACTGTATTGATCTAGGTCTCGGTTGTAGATTCATCATTCTTTCTCTCAAATTCCTCAAAACCGCTAAATTAAATGAACCATGTTCTGGAAATGCCAAAACTCCATCATCTTTTGTATACTTTGCCCAATTGTCTAACCAAATACAAGTATGATATCCATATTTCGCAACCATAAAGGATGCAGGTGATTTCGGTGGAGGAAGCAACTGTCCCTCTCTAGTCTTAATCGGTTTGTCCTTTTTAAACAAACTCTTGATTCTCCCAAACCAGGACTTCTTCTCTTTCTATGGTGGATCGTAATACATCATTTTGTCTTCCGTGTATCGCTAGATTCTCCTTACGACTATTCTGTTGTTTTAAACCAATCGTAGCGCGACTCACACTAACGCACCAATCCGGAGCGTCTATGTCACTGTTGCAATTCTCCAATCCCAGCGCGACTCACACTAACGCAACAATGAGGAGCGTCTATGTTTCTTACTGACTAGCCAATCCCAGCGCAGTCTTTCTAACGTCAGCTTTTCTCGCTACTCCTGCTTCTGCTGACCCCTCCTTTACAAAAAAATTCTCAGTGAGCTTTTTGCATTCTTTACACTTACAAATCTGTTAGTAACGACATAAAAACGCCACCATTATCTGTTTCGCTAACCAAGGAATAGTTAATGACCTTTCTTACAAGAATTCCGTCTTTCCCGAGAGCAGCGCTTACCTCTGCCCTACTACGGAATCGTTACTTCCGTTAATAAAGTAGCACATCCCTCTACCTTACCCTTCTAACAAGCATTAGCTAACCATTTCTCCAGAATTAAGACACCTAGTTGGAGACCCAATGCTCCTGAGAAATAAAACCAGAATTTCACAATTAACCTAAATGCTACTTCATTCACACACTTTCATACGGAAAATGTAGTTCATATACACAAAATTCTGTCTTTCCCGAGAACAGCGAACAGTCTGTCCTACTACAGAATTATGAGATCGTTAACAAAGTAGAACTTGGAGGGAGGAGCCTAGCGCGCATCCAAGATGGTCGCGTGAGCACAGGGCTCCCCGGACCCTTTCTGCTCCTCGGAATATATCCTGAGACTATCCTGATTTGGTTTATGGAATCTGGGAGATGAAGACCAGCTGATCATATATCTCTTTTTAAAACTCTAATCGGACCTGGGAATCCTGAGTTGTCGTCGTCGGAACTTTTGGGACCCACCCGACGGAGGTGGCCGGGGTGAAGGTGACCCGTGGGGCCGGGCTGCAATTGAACAACAGCGGCCTCAGCGCGGTGCCAGTTGCCGATTCAGCACTTTCGGTTTCGGTTTTGGCCTTCAGGAGATCGGCTGGCGTGCGTGCACAAGGTGGCGAGGTGCCTCCTGGGCCTCTGCCCGAGGCTTGCTTCCATCTGCTACTGGTGGGCTTAACGCCTCCGACCCCTACATTGACAGTTTGTGGTCCTTTTGCTGACGCCCACACACCTTTTGATCGGAGGTCCCATTGAGCGACTGCGCTCGCATGGCGGGCAAAGGGGGTCCGGAGGGGCGCAAGACCAAGGCTTCTCTGCGCGGGGGAGCGGTCCAGAGCAACAACATGGACCGCTACACCCAGGGCAGGGGGTCCCCCGGCGCTGCTGGCCTCTCCCCGGATGCTGCGGGGGGAGGCACGACCGTCTCTGCGGAACTTTCCCTGCAGGACATTATGGGCGCCATCGAGGGCATCAGGGAAACCATCGCGACGCAATATGAGGCCCTGGCCCGTAAGATCGACACTGTCGCGATCGATGTCACCCTGATTCGGGCAGACCTCTCCAAAACCAACGAGAAGGTCCAGGCCCTTGATACACGGACCTCCACCCTGGGTGCGGAGGTGTCGGATCTGCGGGCCGCGCTTGGGGACATTAGAGTGGTCAACGACCATATGGCCCGGCGGCTTGAGGACTTCGAGGGACGGGCCCGACGCAACAACATCCGCATCATTGGTGTACCGGAGTCCTCCGACGGCCGCCCGGTGGACCTCGTGGTCGAGGAACTTATCCTGCAACAGCTGTCCCCGGTTGGCCTAAGCAAATTCTTCGCCGTGGAGCGGGCCCATCGAGTTCCGGGCGGCCGGCCGCGGCCGGGGGCCCCCCCGAGGCCTATCGTGGCTAAACTGTTCCACTACAGGGACCGCGACGCTATTCTGCAGGCTTCACGGACCCGTGGCCCGGTCCGCTACGAGAACTCGACCATCAATTTTTATCCGGACTTCACGCAACTGGTCCAGAAACAGCGGATGGGATTCCAAGGGGTGAAGCGCCGTCTCCGCGAGCTAGGCCTGAAGTATTCGATGATCTACCCGGCGAAACTCCGAGTGGAGCATGGAGAGCGGACAGCCTTTTTTGACTCTCCTGTGGCCGCAAGTGACTGGCTGGACTCGCTGCCGGACGGGGGTGGCCGGCCCGGGCCCTCTGGGGGCACCGCAGGTGACGGGTCCCCTTAGACTGACATTTGGTCCTTGCTTTTGCGGTTTTGCACTGTACAGTTGGGTCTTACTTCTTTTGCATACTGTGTCTTACCAGGACCCGTGAGGGGTGCGGGCGGGTTCGGGTCCCTTTCCTCCTCCGGGGTCTTTTTGTAGAATGGGGTTAGGGGGGCGACAGGCACACTGCAAGTTGGGGGGGGTCATTGGCCCGCAGGGGTGCAGGGTGGGGGGAGTTGGACTTGGGGTGGGGTTGGGGGGGAAGAGGGGTTGTTTTGTTGTGTGTTTTTTGTTTACAGGGCGAGGTATTGATTTTTGTCCATATTTGGGAACCGTGCTGCGGGCTGGGGGCCTCTTGATCTATTGGAGGGGATGGGGGGAGACGGGTTGAGGCTTATGTCATGGAACGTCAATGGGTTGGGGGACCGTATTAAGCGGGGTGTTGTACTGCAATATTTGCGTCGTGTGACTCCTGATGTGGTGTTTCTCCAGGAGACGCACTTGGTCGGCAATGTCTGCCATGCGATGAACAGGGGGGGATACCGCCTCGTAGCCCATTCTGGTTTCACAACTGGCTCCAGGGGGGTGGGCATTCTCCTGCGAACCTCCCTTCCGGTGGAGATCACGAGGATAGTCTCGGATGACAGAGGGCGCTATGTGTGTTTGATTGGGAGGTGGGAGGGGCAGCCCCTTACCCTGGTTTCAGTCTACGTCCCCCCGGGCCTCCAGAACTCCACCTTTACTGACTTGGGTCGAATGCTGCTTGACCTTCCGGACGGCCTCCTGCTCATGGGCGGGGACTTTAATTCTGTGGTTTCGGGTGAACTGGATCGTCACCCACCAAGGACCCTCCCCGCTGCCCAGTCATGGCTGGGTGGGATGTTGGAGACCTTCGGCTTGGTGGATAGTTGGAGACTAATGCATCCGACCCAGTGTCAGTTCACCTTTCATTCGGGGGCGCATGGGAGTCTCTCCAGGTTAGACTACTTCCTTATGCCCGCGGCGCAGACTGGTCGGATTCGAGAGGTCAGACACCTGGCGCGTGGTATCTCCGACCATTCTCCGCTGTGGCTTCTCTTTGACACCGGGTCGCGGTCCGCAGGGCGGATAGCTCCTATTAACCCCTGGTACCTGCGGGACCCTGCGACTCGTGACAGCCTGGTTAAGGCCATGGACCAATACTTCAGTGAAAACGAGGGGTCGGTGTCGTCTGCGTTGTCCCTTTGGGAAGCCTTTAAAACTGTGATACGCGGACACGCCCTCGCCCAGATAGTGGTGGCCAAGAAGGTTAGGAGCGAGGCGGTGGTGAAGCTGGAGACTGACATCTCGGGGTTGGAATCGGCCTTGGAGGCGAATGTTACTCCGGACGGGCTACATGCCCTTAGCCTGAAACAGTTCGAATATAGGTCCCTGGTCACTGACGCGGCCAAAACTATGTATAGGGAGCAGCAGGGCCGATTGTATGACGCGGGGGACAAGGCGGGAAAGTTGATTGCGTGGCTGGACAAAAAGGAGAGAGTGAATCGTGTTGTCCCCGAGTTGCGTGCCGCGGATGGTGTGTGTGTGACTGAGCCGGATGAGATTGTGGAATGTTTCGCTGACCACCTCCGGGCGGTGTACTCCCCGGTGACTGACAGAGATGAGGATGACTCTCGCCTCCTACTGAGAGATATAGCTCTGCCCGGCCTGTCCGTTGAGGACCGGGAGCGGCTGGACGCCCCCTTGTCGTCGGATGAAATAGCGACCGCGATCCGTTCCCTTCGCTCGGGCAAGGCTATGGGTCCTAATGGTCTGCCCATTGAACTATACAAATTGCGTCCTGATAAGCTTGCGCCCTTCCTCAGCCGCATGTTCCGCGACTCTCTTGCGGCGGGTTCCCTTCCGGCCGACCAGCGCTTGGCCACTATAGTCGTTATCCCCAAGGAGGGCAAGCCGCGAGACCGCTGTACTTCTTACCGGCCTATTTCACTGCTCAATGCGGAGCCTAAAATCCTGGCGAAAGTCCTGGCCAATCGATTGTTGAGTGTCGTGTGCGACCTTATTCATCCGGACCAATGCGGCTTTATCCCGCACCGTAACACCGCTCTTAACTTGCGGCGTCTTCACGGTGCCCTTGCCAGGGCGGAGTTCCTCTCCGAACCGGCCGTGCTGGTTTCTTTGGATGCCACGATGGCCTTTGACACTATTGAGTGGCCATTCCTCTGGGCCGTCTTGGATAAATTCGGCTTTGGAGAGGGATTTATTGGCTGGGTGAGGCTCCTTTACACGGGACCCATGGCGCAAGTGGTGGTGAATGGGCGGGTCTCTCGGCCATTTGCCCTCGGCAGGGGCACGAGGCAGGGGTGCCCGTTGTCCCCGTTGCTTTTTGCTCTCGCCCTGGAGCCACTCGCTGCCTGGCTCCGTTGGGAGCCCTCGCTTAGAGGGATCCGGTGGGGCCCGGGCTTCGAAGATCGGGTCTCGCTGTATGCGGACGACATTCTCCTGTATCTCACCTCACCGCGGCAGTCACTCAACGTCCTCTTTGACGTTCTGACCTCCTTTGGGAATAATTCGGGTCTCACGATCAATTGGTCTAAATCCTGCGTTTATCCCATCTCTGGTGGTCCTCCTCTCCTGCCGCCTCGGCTCCCGATTCAAATATCTCTGAGTGGCTTTAAGTACCTGGGGATATACGTTTCGCTGGACCCGGTGGCTCGCTATGAGCAGAATCTCCTGCGTCCACTTCGGCGACTGCGGGAGGACACGGCCCGGTGGTGCAGGCTGCCCCTGTCCCCGCTGGGTCGGGCCGCGCTGTTCAAAATGATGTCCCTTCCCAGGTTCCTCTATGCACTCCAGAACTCCTTCGACGTTATCCCAGTGGCCTACTTTCGGGAGGTGGAGAGCCTGCAGAGGAGACTGGTGTGGGACGGGCGGGCGCGTATTGCTCTTGCCAAGCTCACTCTCCCCTGGTATGACGGGGGCATCGCGCTTCCTGACATTCGCAGGTACTATTGGGCCTCGCAGCTATCTGCCATTAACCACGCCACGTATGCGCCCGGCTTGAATCCGGCGTATGAGATGGACAAGTTCCTGCTTCCCGGCGGGAACTATAACAGGGCACTTTATTCCCGCCTGGCTGGCCGGACCCTTACGGGTCCTACTAAGATTGCTGTGCGGACCTGGAGGGCTGCCACTGCGGCCATGGGCTGGAGTGAGCGATTAACATGTGCTACTCCCTTGTTTGCCTCCGACCGCCTGGGCAGCTTGTGGACCACGAAGGGGTTTGACCAGTGGGACACGATTGGTATCAGCAAAGTGGGAGACCTGTGGCACAAGGGCGCGGTCAAGACTTTCGCGGTGCTCCAGGCCGAATACGAGCTGACCGACAGGGAGTTCTTCCGCTACGCCCAGGTTCGACACGCCCTGCTCTCGGTCTTCGGGGAGGGGACCAAGATCCCTGTTTCCTCGCCCCTCGAGGACCGCATACTTGACGGACATGTCCCTGATAGTACTATTTCTTTAATTTATAAAAAATTAATTAATCACCGGGCGGACCTTTTTGTGCGCCTTCGGGAGGCTTGGACTGGGGATGGGGTGGAATTGGACGACGAAGATTGGCAGTCTGCACTGTCTTCCCCCAAGGAGGTTGCCATTCCGGCTCGTCTCCGGTTGGTACAACTCAAGATTCTCCACCGGGTGTATGTGACGGGTCCTCGCTTGGTCTCGATGGGATTTTCCGACGACGGGCTCTGTAAGCGAGGCTGTGGGCTCAGCGCCACCTTTCTTCATATCCTTTGGGAGTGCCGCGAGGTGGCGGACTACTGGCGCCGGGTCCACACGGTTATGGGACAGGTCACTGGGGTTGTGCTGCTGCCGGAGGTGCGTCGCTGTGTCCTGAATGTGTGGGAGCCCAATGACTACAGCGCGGCTCAGACTCGGTGGGCGGCCCTAGGGAACATGATTGCCAAGAGGGACATAGCGCAACTTTGGGGCGCTCAACGGCCGCCCACCGTGTCAGTATGGAAGGAGAATATGGACTGGTGTATGTTTAGGGAGAAGACAGTGTATGTGGCCCGTGGCAAGCCGGGGGCATGGGGTAGAATTTGGGGGCAATGGAACGCGTACCGCGGAGGCATCTGTACGCCCCCCCTGGTAGACACTGATATCGCCATGTCCCCCTGACCCTTGATGGCTCCTGGCGCCTTTTGGAACAACTACATATGGACGTTCATCTCCCTTGACCCCCTCCCCCCCCCCTCCGTCCCCGGCCTCCCGGTACTCCTCTCTTTAGCGGTTTGCTCAATTGTCCTGACTGGAGTTTCCCGGGGGGAGCCTGACCCGCACTGGTTTCCCTCATAACTCGCCTTTTGTTTTTTATTGTTTGTCTTTTTGTTTTTGTGATTGTTGGACTTACGCTTCCTGTTCCTCGAGAACTATCTGAAGCCACTGCGGGGCAGTGCCCTGGGATCTGATTGTAGCCTTGATATGTGTAGATTTCCTTCTGTACCTAGCGGCCGGCCCGGGTGGTTGTAGGCCCGTACTTGTAACCGAATTATTGCTCAATAAAACTTTTTCAAAAAAAAAAAAAAAAAAAAAAAAAACAAAGTAGAACTTCCCTCTACTTTATCCTTCTAGCAAGCTTAGGGAACACCTATTACCTTTCCAGTGATAAGCGTAATCAGTGTGCCTTTTGGACTCCAGGTACCTAAGACCAAAATTTCACAGGTGATCTTCGCTACCATACATCTCTCTCATACAGGAAATGTCCCGAATGGCAACACACGACGATGTTACCGAATCGAACCCAGACAATGCGTCGTGCAACTCCAATCGTCACACGTTTTCCCCCGTGTACCTACAAGGCAACAACAATTCCGTCTTTCCTGAGAGCAGCACTTACCTCTGCTCTACTATGGAACCGTTACAAACTTCCGACTTCCTACATCCCGGAAGCCAACAAACAACATAGAACTCGACGCGACTCAACATAGAGTGTTAATACATAAACCAATACTTATCCCACAATCAATAATCAATAAGCAATTTACAAGCAATAATCACCAAACCAAAACAATAAAAACCATCATCTGCTACCAGTAAAACTGATCCAGTGCAAAAACCCTAGCAACAGGGAAACAACCCGTACCAGTACCCTTCCTGCGTCGCAGACCCGACGTCACACTAACTCATTCACACATGCAGTCATTGGTGGGACCCATAACACCAACACTCACACGTTTACTTCCACACCGGTCTGCACACACAGGAGGGATGAGTGATTCAAGCGCCGGACATGTGAGGGGAACACCTTATAACCTATAGGGAAGGAAAAGTAATTTACAAAATATACATTAACACCCTTTCACCTACAGATCCTTAATCCCAAAACATCAAGGCACTCCTCCCACTTCGTTTAATGGACCAAATTAGTTGGATTGGTTGATGATGATTTAGAACCAGCTAAAACACATTTTAAGACTTTAGAATCTATCTCTTAAATGAAACTCGGGACTCATGAATTCTCGTTAATCAATAATTGTTTATCTAAAATTTCATAATGATTTCAATTCGCATTTGTCTCGTCAAAGTTTTAGAAAGTTTTATATAAAAATTTTTGTAAAACGCAGAACACCATATTTACCTAATCTGGCTATTTGAAGTCCTCAAATTCATTGGCTCTGCATAATTTTGTCATGAACCGTCCGAAAGTAAGCCAAAGCTAAAAGTTCTTTGCTCGACACGCTACAGTCCCACAGATCAGCAAAGGAACGTGCAAGCATCTATCATTGCCAGTAGATTTTAGGAAAAGTTTGCAGTCATCAGATAATCGGGCAGCATCCGGACCTTCAAGGATTCAGAAGATCACGCAAAGCAAAGCGACGTAAGAGCGACACGACCACCACGAGTTCCTACCCTCTCTATTCTACTACTTCTTTTATAACAAATAAAGTCAAGAAGATACAATTTAATAATTCAGGACAGTCGTGATTGGCTGGTCGAGATCGTCCAATGTCAAATTTTTGTTTTCAGTTCAGTGATGTCATGAGATTGTCCGAAGTCCGAAGTCGGCTTATTCCGGTTTTATTGTAAGGTTGATTGTTCTCTAGACTTGGCAGATATGCCACTCTGTCCTTGTTCGGGTACATGGTGTATAAAGGTTATGATGAGGTTTAGAAGATTTCTTGCGCCTGCGCAACTCACTCCGTGCCTGGTGGAACTGTGGCCACTTCGTCGTGTGGTGTCAGCGGCCATCTTGGTTTCAGGCCCAAGTGCTAATTTAAGTGAAACAAACACAAAATTGTAATTAATACATAGAAATAATGAATTTAATGTTAACCCCTTACTAATCCCTCTATGTGCTTGTATTTATCTAGCATATAGCAACATTTAAAGCCATTATATTCACCTTTTCGGTCCTTCTCTTGGGCAACATTACAAAAGCAACATATATCATGCAGTATTCTAATTACCACATATACTACTGTTAATATGCGTACTGATTTTAAATATACAGATTATTATAGCCATGCAAATGCAAATCCCACTTGTAATTCGAATGTTAATAATGTTGGTTAATAAACATGCAAACTCGTTTAATAATATTATGGTTAATAAATTGTTCAATTAGTATTTTCATGCAGAATAGAGGAGGTATACAACATTTTTCACTACCCGCTCCATCAACAGTTTAGCCTATACTAAATAGTTGTTCATATAGTGCATTTTTATGCCTAACAGCGGCGGGGACAGAGGGTGACAGCGACCAAAAAACTGTTATGCATTTCAAAATGGCAGTGATGTTAAAATGGCAGCAATCTTAAAAGGCTATTGGCAGTTTTGATCATAGCTCCCAAGTTTACCCATGTGATGTGTGACTGCTTCGAACAGTCCTCCATTTTAGATGCTTACCCTTTGCATTCTGGGACTTGAAGTCTCACTTCTACCGGCATAAATGTGGGTTTAAAAATCTCAAAATGTATAATATAATAAACGAACTAAATGCCAGCCTCAAATAAGGGACTGGCTCCACACAATTAAAAAATATGTTGTATTAACGTGACTGTGCAATTATAAGAGCAGCCACAAACCATGATGTCCTCTCCAGTTTTCTACAAGCTTCTTAAAAGAACTAACTGGCCTGGAAGAAGTCTCAGTTTCTCCTTTTACGTCAACACGTTTGACGTGAAAAGCGATTAAAACATCTAAGAAAGTTACTGGCCTAGATCACAAAACCAGTTGATTCCAAAATTAGGATTATGTAAAATGCTAAACAAACAAGTTCGACATTGTCTGCTAGCACAACAACAACTCCTCCTTGGAGAAGAGAGAACAAAGACATGGTCACACAAAACGAAAATGTAATAAAAATAAATCACAGCGCTCTGCTCAAGAAGTTAAGGGCACTTATCTTCATGATGAACATGTGATTCCTCCTGTGCAGTAAGAATATGGACGTTTGTATCCTGTGGGTGAAAGTAAATGTTTGCAGGCAGAAAGTGGATGGTGCTTGTTGTGTGCCATAGTATCGTCATCCTTTTCCACCCCTCCAACATAATATACATTTCCCATAAATAAACACACAACATAATTTTTTGGTTGGGTAAAGTTGGTGCAGGTTTATCACATACACCGTTATGTAATAGGTGGGTTATTTTACGGGCGATCCAAGGGCAGGCAACCAACTGGGCCGCCTGCCCGCCTGATGAGCCAGGCAGCACTGGGGCGAACCCCGCCTGTGCTGCCCTTACTAGTGATCCTCTTCTCGGATCACGTGACCGTTGGTGCCTTCTTACTCACACCCCTTTCAGGGCGGAGCGTCGCATAGCAAACCCCCCGGTTGTTCAGGCCCACAACCACCCAAAGGACTAGTGGGGCAACGACATGGTTTTCCAGGAACCTCCCAGGAAGCTCCTAGGATTTGGCTCTGGCAACCACCATGGTGCCGCGCAGAGGTACCCTTCTGTACCCCTTTGCTTCCAGATCACCCTGTAACTCCGCCACAGCTCTGGAGGCGGCCACTGTCTCCGCCAGAGCCCTCCCACCAAAACAGCTATAGTCTTACCCGCAACCTCTCCTGTCTAGAGCCTCCTGCAAATCTAGATGAAAGAGAACAATCCCTACTGGTTATAGATGACCCCTTCTATATCCCAATAGCCCCTGACGTTAGCCTGGGTCAGCTAGTGTCTGATGAAACAAAAGGCCCTTTTGGCCTGTGAAGTTGTGCCAAGAACTATTCCCCCTCATGTGGGAATGTTCCACTGCATCACATGCCTTAGCCCGTGCCAACTCTGGGAGGGGCGAATGCAGACACCATGGCTCACATTGCCCCATCTATTTGCTGATCTCACCTAGCTGCCGTCTTTTTAGCACCTTGTGTGCCTGGACACCTGCATGCCCAATCTATGGGACAGCAGCCCACTTGCTAGGTGACCACTCCCCCACCCGCCTGCCTACTTTGGCTATTATGGCAAGAAGGATTATACTTAACCGTTGAACAGTCCATTTGTTTGCTAAATCCTGACGCACAGGAGTGTTCATCACTAAAAGTGTGTGAAAAGGGACCCTCCTACCCTTGCCATGTATCCCTTATTCCTTATGGGAATTATGCCCGTTCAGTTCCCTCTGTGGTGGAACCCCCTAGGCATACCAGCTCAGAGAATCTGTCGGATTTAAGCAGTGCGCACTGTCTGCAGTATGGTCCTAACATTAAGGATTGACTAAGTCCTACTTTACCCCATCCTAGACTACTTCCAGATAGGGGGTGGCGGGGGGGATACCCAATGCCAACCCGGAGCATCCCCAGCGGTGAAAAATTACCTGCTCCGTTAAAGTTTAGTTTTAGTTACACACTGGACGTGCAAAATGTTCTATTGACATAGTATCCCATTGTGCTTGACACCTTGCTATCCCAGTTATTGGGACGGCAGCACACTATGTTGGCTGACCGCATCCCCACCAAGCGTGTTAAAAGTGTCGGTATCCGAGGTTCGCAGTTTCATGCTAGCTGCAGTACACTTCCAGTGGATCCGCTGGGAGATACCACAAACCGCATTGGTCATCAGAACCTAAAGAAGTGCCCAATTCTCACCTGGGCGCATCTAATTGATAGTGATTTCACACAGCTGTAAGGCCAGAGACATACCTCTTAAACCTATTTACTGGCTTTTGCTACTCAGCACCCTTATGGTTGAAGCTCTGTGTTTGTGCAGCGCACGTGCCCCCGGGGCATGATATTGCTGAAGAGCCGGTGTCTGTTACCCACTTGCTGATACTTATCTATCGCTAACTGCCCTTACTTGGATTGAAGGAATGCTGGATGCTTCCTAAGGACTTCATGCTTCATGCTCCCACCTAGTTTGACCCCATAACTTAGTGGAAACCCAAGTAGTAATCAGGCCCTTCTTGGTACCTCTACCCCAGCGTAGACTTTGAACGTATTTGGGACACCGGAGCAGGAGATGCCCCTTTAAGTCTCAGGTTCCGTCCCATAGAACCTGCTCTTTCCTGAATATTGAGAATGCTGAATGGTCAATACTACCCTGTCGCCATATGGCTCTAACGTAGTGTTTACCAAACTTTTGTGAACCGCTGCACACTTGTTAGATGACAACTACACCACCCACCTGCCGCCCTGGCTAAAGCACGGGTGAATAGGTCTTAACTGAAGCAACCCGAAACCTGCCTTAGGTTGCAGAGGAATGCCCCCCAGTGTATGTCTGGACCTGTTTCTATATGGTGCCAGCAGATGTTCCTCACAAAGGCCTAAGCTTTGATTTGGTGCTAAGCTCAGTGTGCTGCCGGCTGGTATTTTGCGGCTTCTTACATTGCCTCCAGATACATAATACAAGACCACACTACACCTACAACACGCCAGTACCAATGGCTTAACAATGCTTGTTAGTTGTATAAGATGACCGAAGCCACAATTCTGGCTTTGCTGCGTAGCATCTTGAAAATGCTTCCATTCTGAAATGGTGGGACTTTCACCTATCTGTGTTGAACAAGCATTAAGTGTCTCCCTTCAATGAAGAGCAAGCTCGCCCTTGGCTTGTGCAGCGGGCACTGCGTCGCAATGCAACCGATGCTATACTAAATACCGTGGCATGTAGGTAGTGCCATGTTAATGTTCTCTGCCTGACACTCCACAGAGCGCTATGAGAACAGCCTACACCATGCAAAGTTGTGCCTTCTAAAATTCCAGGCCGCACCCTAGACAGAGGGTCGTCACGCAGTGCCCACTGCTCCTCACCGCGAGACCCCTCCTCGCATGCAGTGATACTTGAATCACAGGTTAATCTAGTGTCTGGTCGATTCCGCTTACACTAACAAAGTGTGGGAATGGGGGCCCTCCAATGATGACAAGGCTGTAGGAAAATTTTGCCCGCGCAAGAACCGTCTGCAGGGAAACATATTCCCCAGTGATGGAGCGTTGCAGAGTAATCGTAAGGCTGATCGGGTCAGCAAAGCACGAGAAGTGCAGTCCCTCCTGCCCCAGCGGCGCTGCCAATTCCACAGAAATGAACGTGGTAGGAGGGGATGGGGCGGCACGGCCCTCCCCATCCCGCAACATCAGGCCTGCACGGACCAGAGTACAGGCCCCGCCCTGCTTAACGCTGCGTTGCTTGGGACAAACCACAAAGCCAAATACATTTTGTGGGTTGCCGCCAAGCCGTGGTTGGTTCCCCTCACACACACATCACGTGTGCGACGGCCGCCATTACTGCGAGCGAGCACATTGTGTTTAAATGCACGCATCGATATATTGCAAACAAAAGGACAGCCGGACACAGCCGTGCCACATCCAAGGAGAACATGCTATGGTTTACAGCCCCCTGAGGGGAGATGTACAGTTCCTGCCTACTTCGAAACCCACACAACTAAAGAGAAGGTGGACCTCTCTGGAGGCCCCATCTTATTCCCACTGACCTGCACGGGTGCTGGGGGAGGTTTCAGGGAAACAATGACCAACTGAGTGGTCACTCGCGACCCGATTGGGTCAATTGCCCAGACAGAACTGGTATTGAAACAATTGAAACCTACATGGTCCACGATTTAACTCGGGCGCCATGAGGCGGTCTTGAACAAGGACCGGTGGACAGCGAGTCATCAGATTGTCAATGAACTATTGATGGATTTGAGACAAAGGCACCATCCAAGCCAATGAAATAACGTCAGCGAGAATAGTTCTATGAAGAAAAGCATTGAATGAATCGCTCCTCAAAGTCAAAGGACAAATACCCTGTCTGGTTACCATCAAGGCAGACGTACCGCCATGCCAACTGAAGGCAGAGCAACACACCATCTCTGACCTAGAGCTATTCACGGCGACACATACATAGAGACACCCACATTGCGCAAAACTAGAATCAGCATACGCCCGCGCTACATACAGCAAGGCAGTTCTACGGAACACCTGACAATTGTGCGACTATATGCCAGGACTCATGACAGGCGGCCACTTCCTATTGCACCACACCTTGCTCCTGCCGTGCTGCCCATCATAGTAACACCACAACCAACCCTGATACTCGTGCAAGCGTGATAATTCCGCCTATTCCAAGCCCTCCAAAACTATACGAATGGCTTGCGCAGCTGGCAACAGTGATATTAATGCCAATTGCATTGATCCATGCCTGTTGGGTCATCTCTACAATAGACAGACAGCGCCAACTTGTGGCAGACTGTCCCATGCACCAGTGAGCAATTAAGTCACATGCGGCGCACCAGCAACCACTTGGTCAAATTACACCGGTAAACTTTGTGCTGTAATTTAGCCTTAGTGGGCGCTATGTACTGGCCGCTTAGTATTTTGCCTCTATGTCATTGCATCTCTGTATTCAACCTGATTGGGGCACTAAGCTACAAGTCCATCTTTTGGCATAGTCAATGCTTCTATTTGCATCAGATAAATAAGCCACAATTCTAGCTCAGTTGCGTAGCCAACCAAGAGCTAGCCGCCCCCCCCTCCATAGCTGCCCAGGTTTCAGTTTGCTATGTGTGATTTTTCACCATATCAGTACAACTATGAGTGACAGTTAAAGGCCTAAGACTGACACTTTCTTGTGAGCAAAACTAAACCATGAAGCTGCAGAAGACATATCGATCTCAGTAATTACACAAACATACTCGTGTACGGTAGTCTATTGGCCATACA
This sequence comes from Triturus cristatus, assembly GCF_964204655.1. Classification (NCBI taxonomy): domain Eukaryota; kingdom Metazoa; phylum Chordata; class Amphibia; order Caudata; family Salamandridae; genus Triturus; species Triturus cristatus. The sequence continues at coordinate 341,683,316 of NC_140581.1, read as the reverse complement.
ATTCATAGCTCCTACTAGTTGGACCATAGTGACCGTTACTGATAGGTCTGGCTAATAGTAGCCCCACAGACTGTGCCACTTGCCACACCCCAGGCTCATGGACCCCCCCATGAGCCGACACATGCAAACGAAAGGACAAACCGGCTGTAAATTGCTCCTTTACGTGGCAATCCCATCATAAAACCGTGGTCAGATAATGGCCAACATATGCACATTGGAGGGGCAGAGTTGTCGTCTTATAGCAAACCTCTTTTGGACTGTGGGCAGCGTTCCATGTTTAAATGTTTCTTAAACGTAGCCCAATGACCGTTCTACGTTAGGACTATCCCCACTATGGTCCGCCTGCCCAAGGACTAATGCAATTGGGAGCATTAGGCCATAAGCAATGGGTGTTTGTATGTCAAGAAAACAATAACTAGCCATGCCATGAACCATGGACATACCCTTAAATGTCTGAGGTGAGGAGCTGAGGAGCTGAGGAACACCAGACAGGTAATATGCAACTGGAGGATGTATGTACTTCGGCCCAGTTGTGCCCCAAAACATCACAGAATTCACACATGAGTGCTTAATTGGTGGAAAACGGTATGCCCGAACTGACGCAGGCGGCCCCTTCAGTTTGCGCCACATCTTACTCCTGCCAATCATAGTAACATTACAACTACTAACCCTGACAGTTGTGCAACTATATGCCGGGACACACCTCCTGCGGCCACTTTAGTCAGCTCCCATGTTGCTCCTGCGGTGCTGCCAAACATAGTAATTCACAACTTCTGATCCTAACACTTGTGCAAGAGTGACACTTCAAGCTATTCCTGGCCCCCAAAGCTATAAGGATGGCTTGAGCAGCACGCAATAGTGATTTCAGTGTGTATGAAATTAATCAATAGCCCGGTCGGGTATGGCACAGGCAAAATTGATGCTGGATAAAGCCTAGTTGTGGCTTCACTCCCAGGAGGCCACCTAAACCTCTGTGTCCCAAATCCTGTTACCGTAAACCGCGTCTCCAACTGTGCGGGCCTGCACTTATCCCCTAGTGCCTGGTGAAGTGCCTCAGGGGGGCGATTGGAGCAGCTGAAAAGAAAGTGCAGGGTGAGGCAAGGCAAACAGTCATCGGGGGGGCAGCAACCACCCTCCAAAACCTCGGGATTGTGGCTAGCAAGTGAGCCAGCCAACTTGATAAATGCTGCTTCTGCCATTGCATCAAGCTATAAGATACCCCTCACATCATAACCCAGGTGAAGCATGTGCTTTTTAACCCTGCCACAATGTTCCACCTGTTACCCTCTGGCAGCATAGCACAGCAGTCAGGCTTAATTAGGAGTGCTGGTGCTGTACCCCTTGTTATTGTTTGCGCTTGAGGGATGCCTGCACTTTGGGTCCCTCTCCCTTTGCTCATCGCACCACTGTTTCTATCGCTCTGAGTGCCAAATGTGAATCCACTAACATTGGGGAAACAACCGTTTTACATTTGCCCCCAATCCACTATCCCATTATTATTAGTCCAGCATATCCCCATCCTGGTGATTAGTTCTGGTATTTCGTTTTCCAATCAGGACACCAGCGTGAAGGTGCCCCAGCTTGCTCCCTCAGCAAGATGGGCGTTTTGCATGAACACCACAAAATGCTTGCATGAGCACCAATGGCGTAAAAGACATGTATGTATCTAGTTCTTGCATTGCAGGGGACTACTGTTATAGTGTAAATATACATCACTTAATCTGCAGTGCAGAAAATCATGATCGCCCCGCTAATACATCAATGAGGTTAAATTCCGCGATTTCTACATGAACACCAATTGCGTCACCGATGGGCACATACATTCATTTTGTTGGGCACAGAGAGATTAAATGATTTGCCCAGTATCACGGATGTAGCGCCGCCCTGCCGAGACTCAAACCCTGTGCCCAACCTAAGTATCGACCGCTCCAGCCCTTCTATTACCCTGTGTGGTGCGCACCAGAGTAATGCAAGGGGGGGAGGAGAGCCAAGCGACGCTGGGACAGTCCTCAAAGTGGGGGTTTGGGTGAGAGGAGCGGTGGGGGAGCTAGGCGGCTCGCTTCACCGCCACCGCACAGCATGCCCCTCGCAACAAGCAAAAGAACGAGATGCAGCGGAGGAGGGGGGAACCATCCGCCTCACTGCCTTCACCCAACCCACCACTCCAGACCTGTTTGCGGCGGACGGACCCACCGGCACGAGGCTGCTCAACGTCACATCAATCATCACAAGCCCTTGCAATTACAAATAACACACACATACCCATATTTAAATAAGCCATAATCCAGCAGAGACTTAACGGTGGCAATTAAGTACACACGGTGGTAGTGGGGCGGCCAAGGTCCCCTTAGCAACAGACCCCCACCCGCCCACGGCGATCAAAATCACCCCTGCTCTGCCTTATTTCCCAACAGCGGAAAATGTCAGACATGGAAATGTAGCGATTGTCTACGAGGCGGACAGGCTGCATTCTATTCATGCGTCTGCTTTGGACAAGCGCACCGGTAATTGAATCCCCTCCATATAAATTCAGTCTCTAGCACGAGTGAGACTCGTCCCACGGGTCACTGGAAACCCAGCCTCCGGTCACAGCTGGGGTTCGCCGCCATTTTGGTGACCCACAAAATCCCGCTCCAGTGCCCCCCACGACCTACACCAAGACCCCCCCCACAGTCGCAAACCATAGCCCTACAAATATCCCGCCTCAGGTCGGGACCCGCAAGACCAGACCTGCTGCGGCACCGCTGCTTGCATCGCATTAGACTCATGGCAAACCAGGCGCATGGAATGGATGTCAGCGGAGCACACGAATGCGTCTTGCTGACGATCCATTTTGCTCGCTAATTGCTGCAAAGATGCGGGGCTTCGGTGCAGCAAGCTTTAAGATAACAAGCCTCTTGGTGGGGGCGGGTTGAGACCAATCGCACACTCACCAGACAACCGACGCCAGACAGACGACGAGGACCGGAGAAACAGAAACCACAGCTTGTCCAGCAAGAACAGGACGGCGTGGCAACCCGAGACGGTGTGTGTGGCGATCAAAAGAGGTCGACAAAATGGTGGGGGAGGGATATATACCCTCCCCCAAGTCCTGGGAGACCAGGAAGTGTCGCCCCTAGTGCGCCGCAACCAGGCTGTAGATGGGGGGGACTCCAACCAGACTCCCTGCCCCTAAAGGGGGCGGGGGTGTGGGGTGCCCAGGCGACACTAGAGTGCTGACCTCTCTAGTGGCCCCCTGTGGGTGCCTTGGCCAACAGCATCTCCAGAATGCACCTGGGTGAAGTGTGCTTGTCGCACTGCAGAAAGTTTGTGACAGCACATAGACAGACACCAAAACTTACTTAACGGAGAGCAGCTGCTTAGGGTTGCCCAAAAATGTAAGGTGGGGTCGGGGAGCTCTCAGTGCAGAGCCTGGTTGAGCAGCAGGCCATGGAAATATAATACATCAGGGCGTAGACTGTAAGTACCATTGCAAATGGAAATAAAGGACAGACTAGAGGAGGTACAGCAAGGCAAAATCACAGGCAGACATCATGGCCATAGAAGAAAAGTGAGATTTAAAGTATATACATAGGAGCCGAGAGGACTACAATGTCACAAGGGAATGTTACATCAAAATAGGGAAATCATTTATCATTTGGCTTATGAGTTATTTATACCTTGAGACACAATTAATATTATTATGGCAGTGTTTACTGAGCATCAGCAACTGCAAATTACGAAGTCCTTTACTTCTTAGCTTCCTGTTATAGAAGCTCGAGAAAGCTTGACAGCTTTGCTTAAGCAAATAGCAACATCTTACCAATAGAGACAGGGCGAAGCTAGTGCCCTGAGCAGACCCAGATGATTTGTCCCTTTAACTCCCGCCCTTGGCCCACTATGAACTCTTCAGATCATAATTAGTTATATCACAAATAAATGAGGCATAGTTATGTTTGGCATTGTAGACTGCAGTTTATTATCATGTATGATTAGTAGGTGCCCCTTTGACATGGAGCCATAAATCATTTTGACATGGGCTGTCATAAATCTCGCCCTCTCATAAATGTTAGCTATACATCATGTCATAAATCATTTCACTCATAAATCATTGCTAAGCCGTAAATCATACATGTCAACTTGGGAGGTGCCCTGCCAATAAGGTATCCCCAGGTATGTAGCCTCCATCTGCCACCCTGCCCGATGGGGTGTGTCCTTTTACATATACTTGCTCCTGTCTTAAGTTTGTCTTAAGTTTGTCTTAGGTCTGTCTTAAGTCTGTCTTAAGTCTGTCTTAAGTCTGCCTTAAGTTTTTCTTAAGACAAACTTAAGACAAAATCCTAACTTCTGTGAATACCAAAAGTAGTAAGTTTAGGATTTTGTCTTAAGTTAGTTCTGTGAATCGGCCCCTGTGTATCTCATCAAACTTAATACAAGGGGGCACCTGGTGGCATTGCATGCACCGCCCTTTGATTATCTGACCGCAGTGTCAGCTTCAATGTCTCTCAATTTCTCACCGCAGATCGTCAGTGCCACCAACTCTGGGGAGAAGCTCCATAAATGTGATGTTCTTGGTGATGCCAAATTCTCCCCACCTCTTGGGCCATCTCCCACTGCACCAGGCTTTACCTAGTATTGCCCCAAAGCCCTACCTTCTAGCCGCGTCCGTGAAGAGGGCTATTTGATTGGCAGTCTACCACCCTTCTCTCCATATGCACAGATCATTAAATTCCTCCAGAAATGAATGCCACATTGCTAAGTCCTGTTTCACCCTTGTCCCTAGCCTGACATGATAGTGTTTCTACCGCAAGCCTTCAGTCAGCTGGCTCAGGTGGTTTGCAAACACTCGACGTGCCGGGATAAACTTTGCGGCAACATTTAACTTACCTATCAAACATTGGTGCTCCTTCAGTATTGTTTTCTCCTTGCTGCACATTTCCCTTATTCCTATCCCCATTGTGTGTACCTTGTCCTCCAATATCATGGATGTGTCAGCTATGGAATCAAGCTCAATCCCCTGGAAATCAAGTTATATTGCTGGGCCTAATGTCTTATCCACTGCCAGGGAGTCACCTAACTCTGTGGTCAGCTCCTGAAATGCCCTGAATGTGATCTCACAAGCACGTGGCCAAGACCTTCCTACAAACAAAGAAATCATCCCAGCAGTGTAATTTGCATCCTCTTGGGTGTTGCTTGTGTTGGCCCATTCCAAAAATTTGCTAAACCACTCAAAGTAGGAGCAAGATAATGAGCAGCCCATTGCCATTGCCTTGTCGTAGCATTTTTCCCCTTGAAACCGATAACCCTGGAAGTGGCAGCTTTCTGGGTGTACTGGGAGGAGGTGGAAGGTAGACTCAATTTCAGTCTTCACCTTGAGGGAGCATTTTCCTGCCACCCTTGTCAAGTCTATTGCATCAACAATGGTTGAGTAACCCACGGTGCATGGTTCCAGTTCGATCCCGTCATTTACTGACTACCCCTCTAGGAATGATAAGTGGTGTATGAGTTTGAATTGGCAGGGTTCCTTTTTGGGTACCACAAGCAGTGGGGATATCCTCAGCCCCTTAGAGAATTGGGGAAAATAGGGCCACTCTATGGCCCCAAAGTTTCCTCCTTCTCAGTCTTTTGGCAAATGGTCTCTAGGTGTTTTCCGGTGAAGACTTTAGGTTCTTCACTATATTTGTGGTGGTGGAGGTGGTACCCTGGGATGGGATCCTAAAGCCCTCCCTGAAGCCCCCTGTCAACAGTGTTGCATAATTCTTGTTGTCATAACTATTTGCTAGCCTTCTGAGTTTGTGTGTGCTTATGAGGGACCTAGCCAGCTGAAAATTGTCCCAATCCCTGTAGCGTCCCAAGCTATGGCTGCCCTGCTTCTTTTTGCTTCCTTTTTGTCACTGTTGCTTTTCTGTATCCGCACTCTGATGTCAGGTGGCCTCCCCGCAAGTAGCACACACGTCTGAACTTGCATGAATGACCCCATGTGCATTTATCTGTCTCATATTTCCAGTATATCGCTGTGCTACTCTTGTATGAAGCTGGCTTCCCATTGTAATAGGATCTCTGTTTATCTCCAAAAGGGCTGTTGCGCCTTCTCTGATCATGCCTTGGCTTCTTTTGCCACCATCATTCTATGTATAAACCCAGATACATCTTCTCATCCCACTCCATGTCAGGGAGTGTCTACACTTTCAGTTTAAAACATTTAGCGTATTCCAGCAATGCATCAGCTGCAAATTATCTATGTTCCTCATGAGTTTGAGCTGGCAGGCTCCTTTTGGGCACCACCCACAGTGGGAATATCCCCAGCTGCTTCAGAAATGGGGGGAAAGAGGGCCCTCTATGCACGCTAAAGCTTTATTCTTCTCAGCTTTTTGGCAAACTGTCTCTGGGGAAAGACTTTAGGTTCTTCACTATATTTTTGGTGATGGCGCCCTGGAAAGGGATCCTAAAGCTCTCCTCGGAGCCCCCTGTCAACAGCATTGCATCATTCTTGTTGGCACAACTATTTGATAATCTTCTGAGTTTGTGTGTGCTTATGGGGGACATAGCCAGCTAAAAATCGCCCCAATTCCTGTAGCCTCCCCTGCTATCGCTGCCCCTGCTACTGCTTCTTTTTCTGCTTCCTCTTAGTCACTGTTGCTTTTCTGTGCCTGCACTCTGATGCCAGGTAGCCTCCCCTGTAAGTAGCACACACATGTCTGAACTTGCATGAATGACCCAATGTGCATTAATCTGTCTCATATTTCCAGCATATGGCTGCATTACCCTTGTCTGAAGCTGGCTTCCCCCTTGTTATACAATCTCTGTTTATCTTGCCTACCCCTAAAAAGGTTGCTCCGAAAGGGCTGTTCTGGCCTCCATGATCATGTCTTGGCTTCTTTTGCCTCAATCATTTTATGTATGAACACAGATACATCTTCCTCCTCACACTTCATGTCAGGGTGTGTCTGCATTTTCAGTCTAAAACATTTATCGTATTCAAGCCATGCATCACCTGAAAATTGTGTATGCTCTAGGGGTGGGCGGAATTTGCGGAATTAACCTTCGCAAATTATCGCGAGAATGTTTAAAATTATCGCAAACAAGCAGAAATATCGCGAAGATGCGGAAGTTTTTTTCCGGCATGTTCGCGAGATTTTCTGCATGGTTGCGGGTCGCCAACTTACCCATGTGGTTGCTTGCGGGCGCGGCCATCTTGTTTTGAGTTGTTCTCGCGGTGCATGATCGCGAGAAGAAAGACGTGATCGCGCGACGCATGACGTCACTGCGGGCGCGAACTGTCGCGAGACAGCGCAAATGGCTAAAAACAATACAACATCTCATGGAGAACGCGACCGGATCAAGAAAACTTGTCGGCGAACGCAGGGATTCAGGTAAGGCGATCGCGCGCGCGCGAGAATGTATCATTTTACAGCGCGAGCAAGAAACAAATTATCGCCAAGCTGCGGAAACCGGAATTTTTGACATTTTCGCGCTCTCCGCGGAACGCAAAAATGTCAAATTATCGCAATTTCCGCGAACGGAACGAAATTTTTGCCCAGGCCTAGTATGCTCCCCATGAGTTTGAATTGACCGGGTTCCTTCTTGGGAACCACCACAGTGGGAATATCACCAGCCCCTTAGGGAGTGGGAAGAAAGAGTGCCCTCTATGCACCCCAAAGCATTCTCCTTCTCAATCATTTGGCAAACGGTCTTTAGGTGTTTCCTGAGAAGACTTTAGGTTCTTCGCTATATTTGTGGTGATGGTGCCCTGAAATGGGATACTAAAGCCCTCCTTGAAGCCCCTTGTCAACAGCTTTGCATCATTCTTGTTGTCATAACAATTTGCTAGCTTTCTGAGTTTGTGTGTGTTTATGGGGGTTCTAGCCAGCTGAAAATCTCACCAATCCCCACAGCCTCCCCTGCTATAGCTGCCCCTGCTACTGCTTCTTTTTCACTTCCTTTTTGTCACTGTTGCTTTCCAGCACATGCACTCTGATGCCAGGTGGCCTCCCCTGCACATTTGCACACCTAATTCTGAACTTGCATGAATAACCCCATGTGCATTCATCTGTCTCATATTTCCAGCATGTCGCTGTGATACCCTTGTCTCAAGCTGGCTTTTGCCTCGTAAAAGGATCTCTGTTTATGTTGCCTCACCTTAAAGAGGTTGCTCTGAAAGGGCTGCTCTACCTTCCATGATCATGCCATGGCTTCTTTTGCCTTCACACTTTTATGTATGAACCAAGATAGATCTTCCTCATCCCACTTCATGTCAGGGTGTATCTGCATTTTCAGCCTAAAACCTTTATCGTAATCTAGCCATGCATTGCCTGAAAAATTGTCCATGCGCTTCATTTATTCTTGCCTCGTAGAGCCAAAGAACCTGCGCACCTTGTGCGAATTTCTCCACAATGATGCATGCTATAATGCTAAACTTATTGATCCAATTGTCAAAGTTTCTTCCTTTCCTTACTCTCCTCTTTCTTGTTGCACACCACCAAGTCTAGGCCCTCTACCCGAATCTCTAAAACCAGGTGAAGATATCTATGAATTCTTTCCTCCATATCCTTTTTTTATTGCTAGGAGAAGGAGGCTCACCAAGCTTGTGGCCCTTGCGACCATTGAGGAATGCCCTGGTGTGACCCATGTGTATCTCTCTAGAGCCTGGACCATGAATGCTGGCCCTGCTCCCTACTGCACTTCTGCATGCTTCGATGGGTGATGGGGCTCCCTGATGTAGTTGAGCTGAAGCCTTTGGCTGCCTAGCCCTCCCTGACCCACTGGCTGCCCTTGTTTGCATGTCCCCCAGGAGGGTGGATCCCTGTGCCACTCCCGTATGCCCATGGTAGCGGGGCCCAGGATCTAGTAGGTGCCATGGGAGCCCTGATACTCCACCCTGTTGTGTTAGCGTGTTCTGCCTTGTGTGTGCAAACCCAATGTTCACCCCTGCAGGCTGTTTTGCCCTTGCGTGCTCCCTGACCCATTAAACAACAATGGTGCAAATGATTTTAAACACTCCTGCACAATTGCACTTATATGCTCACCATTTGTCTCTTTGCTGCGGGCCCTTTTGCTGGATCCCGCTTTGTTGTGTTGGCTGAAGGCAAAGGTCCTTGGCTTTTTGGCTTTCATATCAACCACTTCCTTTAGCCCTCTGCTTGTGTTCCTTTGACGCCTCTTGGGTTCTTGTCTTTGGTCCTGCTCATTGCTTAGCTCTTCTGTGTCTCCTCCACCGCCCAAGGACTCACTGTCTTGCTGGCTGCTGGATCCCTCACCCAGATCGTTACCCAGTTGTTGAAGTAGCCAGTCTTTACCATGCTTGACTGCTGCTGCTCTTACCATCCTTAGCTTCTCTTCTAAATCGCCTAGAAAGACCTTCGCATCCTCGCCTTCCATATCTTAGAACTGTGTTGGAAGCTAGCTTCACTCTCTGTCCTTCAGGAACAGGTTGTGTCACCTTTGGACTGTCCTTTGTCTTTTCCTTTCTTTGTTGGAGAGTGTACCTAATTTTTGTGGGGAAGAGGGGGTTCTGGATCATGTCGTTCTTGACAAGCTGTCCTCAGCCCCTGACAAACTCTCCATTCCTGCTTATGGATTCTAATAGGATGAGTTGAGTTGCCTTTAGGCTGTCCCTGGCCATCTCCTTTATGTGCTGGCCAGTGTGCTCCATTGTGGGGGGGGAGAAGGGGCGACTAGGTCATATTGATCCTATGAGCTGTCTCTAGCCCTTCTCTGTGCCAAAGCAGTTGGGGGCAGGTCGGGGCAGGTTGTGTTACTGCAAACAGCTGTCCCTGGCCTGCCTCCCTTGTCCTGGGTGACTCGTCTCCTGTTGTGCCTCCCAGTCATTCTCTTGTTGTGCCAGGCACTGTTGCTCCCCTTCAAATCCCCAGTTATTCCCAAGATTGCTGTTTGGCCGGTCAGCTTGTGTGGTTGAGCCCGAACCATGCCGTTTAACTCCTTCCTATTACTGTTAGTCTGCTATCTCGCTCTGCGGCTCCACCCAGCACCAACGCTCTTCACCTTTTCCCTTTAATTTCCATCCCTCCAGCTTATTTCTCTCTTGCGGGTGAGGCCCGTGACCAGGCCTTGCCCAGTGCGCTTGCCTGCTGTACACAGCTCACCGTTTTCAGAGGTCTCTGGCCACGGCAGTGAAACCTGCTGGTCCTCTTCTGTGCTCCACAGACAGTCCTTGCTACCACAGTGCTGAGCTTCCCTCTTTATTGCTCAACCAGTCCACAATCCTCTTTTTTGTCCTCATGACACTGGTGATGGTCTCAGGCTGCGAGGCTCTGATTGACTGCTGCGCTCCACATGGCTTCTTCAGGGCTGCCAGGCTTTGCCGGTCGGCAGTCTGTTTAGTCGGTGACTGCGCTGCCTCTTCACCAATGGGTGCTGGTCAATCACAGGTTAATGATGACTCTTTGTTTCTCTTTGATATGGCTCCTCTGTCAATGTAGTTGCATGCTGCCCGCTCTTCTTTTAATGATCATACCATGGTGCAGCACCGCTTATAACCCCGCATCTTTTGGGATCACTGACACAACATCGACTCCTATAATATTGACCTACACAATTATTGAGTCACTAATATCACACACAAAAATATCAACTCCCAATACATAAAATGTAAATTATACAAACATCGAAAATAAATATCTTAAAAATAAGTATCGAAAAAGTTAAAATAACGTATAATGCTACAAAAATATCGATAAACATAATAGCAACAACACAAACATCAATAAAATACATATTAACTATACAAAAAATAACATTCAAACATAAAAATATCATATTTCCAATAATATAAGAAAAATGTAAACATTAAAACAGACACTACATTTTTTTAAAATAATAAAATTAAAACACAAACTAATAAACTTAAAAAAATACATAAAATAAATAAACAAACACTACAACATAAACAAATATCACCACCATCAAAAATAAACAGACATATATATATATATAACATATTTAAAATAATATATAACATTTATTAACGCACACATTTTAATTAAATTACTAAACAAAATGAAAAGACACATTTAAAAAACACAATTAAAATTAAACAAATTAAATTATAACTGCCAAAAAATTCTAACAAATCTATCGCATCCGATGAATTAAACTACAACAACAAAAACCAATAGAAAACTCTAACTAATTAAACAAACACTATAACAGCAATAAATTAATTAACACAAAATTTACAGTGAAACGGACAAACACTACAGAAGGACGAAACTTTGTGAGACAGACAGCAAAATGAAAAAGATCTACATATACAGCTAACTCTCATTTAACGGTAAGAACAAATCTTTTAAAATAAAAAAATAAAATTAGCTTAAAAACATTAAGCATATAAACATACTAACCTAAAATATAATTTATTTTTCTTTATATTTCATAGAAAAAACTCGACCAAAACACTATCTAGAAAATTTCCTCCCAAAAAAAACTACAAAATCAACATTGACTAAATATATAAAACAAAGTAAGTATATATCTTAACTAATTTATGGAGTTTACTGATTAAACCTAAAAAAAAATTAAAAAAGAAAATATAACTAACAAATACTTTTATTTTACTTCTAGAGGCTACAATACCAAAACAACATCAAAGAAATAAATTACATCCGCTAAAAATAATAAGTATGGTATTAAACATAAAAATTACTAAATAAAAATAGGGACTCACTAAACAATCAATCAATCAATCAATCAATCAAAGCATTTATATAGCGCACTACTCACCCAGTGGGTCTCAAGGCGCTGGGGGAGGGGGTCCGCTACTGCTCGAACAGCCAGGTCTTGAGTTGCTTCCTTAAGGCGAGGTGGTCCTGGGTCAGGCGGAGGTGGGTCGGGAGGGAGTTCCATGTCTTGGCGGCGAGGTAGGAGAAGGACCGTCCCCCTGTGGTGGCTCTTCGGATGCAGGGGACGGCGGCGAGGGCGTGGCCGGTCGATCGAAGCTGGCGTTTGGGAGCGTAGAAGTTGAGGCGGCTGTTGAGGTATCCTGGGCCTTGGTTGTGTAGGGCTTTGTGTGCGTGGGTGAGGAGTCGGAAGGTGATTCTCTTGTTGACTGGGAGCCAGTGCAGGTCTCTCAGGTGTCCGGAGATGTGGCTGCGACGGGGGATGTCCAGGATGAGTCGTGCTGAGGCGTTCTGGATCCGCTGGAGTCTCTTCTGGAGTTTGGCGGTGGTTCCGGTGTAGAGGGAGTTGCCGTAGTCCAGACGGCTGGTGATGAGGGCCTGGGTGACCGTCTTCCTGGTCTCGTTGGGGATCCACCGGAAGATCTTACATAGCATGCGCAGGATGTTGAAGCACGACGAGGAGACGGCGTTGACTTGTCTGGTCATGGAGAGGGAGGAGTCCAGGATGAAGCCCAGGTTGCGTGCGTGGTCTGTTGGTTTGGGTGCGCTGCCTAGGGCGGGGGGCCACCAGGAGTCGTCCCAGGCGGAGGGTGAGGATCCCAGGATGAGGACTTCCGTCTTGTCCGAGTTCAGTTTCAGGCGGCTGTTCTTCATCCATTCGGCTACCTCTTTCATCCCTTCGTGAAGGTTGGCTCTGGCGGTGGCGGGGTCGTTGGTGAGGGACAGAATCAGCTGAGTGTCGTCGGCGTAGGAGATGATGTTGAGGTTGTGCTGGCGTGCGATGTCTGCGAGGGGGCTCATGTAGACGTTGAAGAGGGTTGGACTGAGCGAGGAGCCTTGAGGAACGCCGCAGATGACTTCGGTGGCTTCAGATCTGAACAGGGGGAGGCGGACTCTCTGTGTCTTTCCGGCGAGGAAGGAGATGATCCACTCCAGTGCCTTCTCCTGGATTCCGACGTTGCTGAGTCGCTGCACTAGTGTACGGTGGCAGACAGTGTCGAAGGCCGCGGAGAGGTCTAGGAGGATGAGGGCTGCTGTTTCTCCGTTGTCAAGCAGTGCTCGGATGTCATCGGTGGCTGCGATCAGGGCGGTCTCGGTGCTGTGGTTGGCCCGGAAGCCAGACTGCGAGAGGTCGAGGGAACCGTTCGTCTCGAGGGAGGCGGCCAGCTGCTTGTTGACGGTCTTCTCGATGACTTTTGCAGGAAACGGGAACAGCGAGATGGGGCGGTAGTTCTTGAGGTCGGTGGGGTCGGCTGATGGCTTCTTTAGTAGAGCGCTGAGTTCGGCATGCTTCCAGCTCTCCGGGAAGGTAGCGGTGTCGAAGGAGGTGTTGATGATGTCCCGCAGGTGGGGTGCGATGACAGCGTCGGCCTTGTTGAAGACGTGGTGAGGGCAGGGGTCGGTAGGAGATCCGGAGTGGATGGAGTTCATCGTGCGGACGGTGTCTTCGGTGCTGATCGGGGTCCAGGCGCGGTGGGTGGTGGTGGGGGTGGTGGTTCGGTCGTGGCGTGCGTCGGTTGAGTGCTGAAGCTGTTGTGTATGTCCGCGATCTTGTTGTGGAAGTAGGAGGCGAGGGAGTTGCAGAGGTCTTGCGAATGGGTGATGTCGTTGTTTCCGGCGTTGGGGTTGGAGAGCTCTTTAACGATGTTGAAGAGTTCCTTGCTGTTGTGTGCGTTGTTGTCCAGTCGTTCCTTGAATGCGGTTTTCTTGGTGGCGTGGATGAGTTGGTGGTGTTTTCGGGTGGCGAGCTTGAGGGCAGTCATGTTGTCCGGTGTTGGGTCTCTGCGCCATGTTCTCTCGAGGGCTCGGCAGTTCTTCTTGGAGCTCTTGAGTTCGTCGGTGGACCATGGGGCTTTCTTGCTACCGGGTCTGCTAGGCGGGGTCTTCAGAGGGGCGAGGTCGTCTGCGCAGTTGCTGATCCACTTCGCGAGGTTGGTGGCCGCCTGGCTCGGGTTCGTTGCGCTGGTGGGAGGGTTCATGCTCAGGGAGGTCGCGAGCTGGTCGGCTGTGATCTTGTTCCAGCTTCTGCGTGCAGCCTGTTGCTGGTGGTGGTGGATCGTGGTCCTTCTGAAGCTGAAGTGGACGCAGCTGTGTTCCGTCCAGTGGAGTCCGGTGGCGTGGCTGAAGGCGATGTCCTTGCTGGATGAGAAGACGGGGTCGAGTGTGTGTCCGGCGTAGTGGGTGGGGGTGGTGACCAGCTGCTTGAGTCCCAGGTTTGCGAGGTTGTCCAGCAGAGTGGTGGTGTTGCGGTCGTTGTTGTTCTCCAGGTGGAAGTTGAGGTCCCCGAGGAGGATGTAGTCAGTGGAGAGGAGGGCGTGCGGGCTGATGAAGTCGGCGATGTCTTCGCTGAATTGTGTGCGTGGTCCCGGGGGTCTGTAGATGAGGGTGCCTCTGAGGGTGGTCTTGGGGTTGATGTGGACCTGAAAGTGCAGGTGCTCGGCGGGTGCGAGGGTGTCGTCGGTGTTGGTCGTGATGCGGATGGTGTTCCTGTGGATGATGGTGATGCCTCCTCCGGTCTGGTTGATGCGGTCCCTTCGGATGATCTTGTAGCCGTCTGGGATGGCGATGGCGATGTCGGGCGCTGAAGAGGCGTTCATCCAGGTTTCCGTGAGGAAGGCGACGTCTGGTGAGGTTGTGTCGAGCAGGTTCCAGAGCTCGATGGCGTGTCTGTGGACGGAGCGGGTGTTGAGCAGGATGCATTTCAGGTGGCTGCTGCTGTTGCTCGTCTTGGTCTTGGTTGGTGCTGGAGTAGTGCTGGTCCGGATGCAGGTGAACTTGCAGGCGTTGCAGCAGAAGGGTCCGTGGGTGCGTCTCGGGGTGGCTCGGTAGCAATCTGGGATTCGGCCGGCGTTGAGTGCGTTGAGGGTGGCGGCGTTGTACGTCTGGCGGGTGGGCTGGGGTCTGCGGGGGCCAGGGGTCCTGGCGCTGGGCGTGGGCCAGGCGCGGACGGGCGCAGATGGGCATACCTTTGGCGCACCTTCGGCGCTCAGTCGGCGCTCCCGCTGCGCGCGTCCGCTGCGCGGTCGCTCTGGGGGCATCATAAGAAGGGGGACGAGAGGGCGGGTCAGCTGGGCGGCGGGAGCGGCTCGGCCAATGGGCCAGTGGTGGGCGGGGCCTGTGGCGAGCTGCGGCGGGAAACTGCCGAGCGGGCGGCTCTGCTGAGGCTGGGCTGCTCGGGGGGCCCGGGGGGCGTCTGCATCAGAAAAGGCGGCAAGGCTGGCAGGCAGGAGCAGGAGGCGGCAGGAGGAGCAAGGGGGTGACCCGGCCTGGTGAGAGGCGCAGCGGTCACTCCCGAGCACTCCTTGCTGTCCCCTTAAGAAGGGGGACGAGAGGGCGGGTCAGCTGGGCGGCGGGAGCGGCTCGGCCAATGGGCCGGTGGTGGGCAGGGCCTGTGGCGAGCTGCGGCGGGAAACTGGCGAGCGGGCAGATTCAAAAGGAAGGAAGTATGGGCACGCTGGGAAGGGGGTGTAGCCAAGAGCATGATGGGAGTTGCAGTCACAGACAATCCCCACCCACCTACATGGCCCAGCAAGCTGACACTGAACCATGCCCAACTCACAGGGAGTGGAAATGGACTGACAAGATGTCTGACACTGGGCTCTGTTGTGGGGAGCACAAGGCCCTGCTGGGAACTAGGCACCAACAAACAACAGGACTGCACTGACTGACATCCTGAAAGTTAACCTGCACCCACTGCAATGGTGTCACGCTTCATGATGGGCTAGGGGGAGAAGGGGGTCCTGACTTGAAAACAAATAACACCGATGCTGGCCATACACACACCTTCTCTGCTAAAACACATTGCACACGTGGTACCAGTCACTCACAAAGTAAATGCCCGGGCAAGATGGCTGACACATGGTCCTGATAAATGATGTGGCTGCAAATCACTCGCCAACCTGGTTGGTGACATGCTTTATCATCGGGCTCCACTGGGTATGGCCGAATGCCATCCCAGTGTGCTGCAACGCCAGGTTACTGCGGAGCGGGGTTCGTGTGAGGTGACAGTGAATTTAAAAGCTTCCAATTGAGTCAAAAAGGCAATTTTATTTGTTTTGCTAATTGGAAAATATTAAAAAGGGAGAAGAGTGAGGGTCAAAAATTAGAAGACCAGATTCACTCTGTGGCGGTCAACATGTTTCTGCCTTAATGTATGGTATACAGGCTTTCGTCAGGACCAGAGTGGGGGTGCAGAGTCCCGGTGGTATGAGCGCGCTAAGGCTCACCCTGCCGAGGACTGCGAGTGTGAAAAATTATATTAAAAATTACCCGCCAACAATTATAGTGGTGGAGAGAAACGAGTTTATCTCGGAGGCATATCCGCATGAAGCCTCAGGGATCCCGGAAGAAGGGTGGGAGCATATGGCACACCGCCCTCGTTGCTCGGCACCCGTTCGGTACCTATAAAACGCGTCTCGTGCCCGGGTCCATCACCTGGACCCGGTCACGAGAGGCGTTCTATAGGTACCGAACGGCAGAAACATGTTGACCGCCACAGAGTGAATCTGGTCTTCTAATTTTTGACCCTCACTCTTCTCCCTTTTTAATATTTCCAATTAGCAAAACAAATAAAATTGCCTTTTTGACTCAATTGGAAGCTTTTAAATTCACTGTCACCTCACACGAGGAGCCCGATGATGAAGCATGTCACCAACCAGGTTGGCGAGTGAGGGCTTTATATAAAACCTATTTAGGTTTTTTCTCCTTAAACAACATACAGTGTTGTTTTGAGTCAGCAGACTTGTGCTCCTTCGACCCCAAGAGGTTGTGTATAAACCACACGGACTTCGTTGTTTTTTGAGATTTATCCCTCGAGGGATATACATGAGCTGGTCATGCACACACTTCACCATGCACATTGAAATGCTTCATGTTGGCTGGACAATGTGCTACAACTATATCAATCTCTGTCCGTGACAACTTTGGACAAATCAGTTTACAGGCACACATCCTGACGTACAGTAGCAAATGTCATGTATGTGAACCATTGAGGCCTGTAGAAAAATAACTTACATTGTGTGTCTCTGGCGTGGAGCAGTCTCTGTCCTCTTCGGATGACAAAGAACAACCTGGCACCTCCGGTGTGAGTCATCATGCAGCACCAGCAGTACAAACATCTGCACCCCCTGCACCCACACCTCCAACATCTCGCAACAGACAGGGCACCCCCGCCAACACAGACAGACCAAGGACACAGAATTCCGACAGCACAGGGACACAGGCCACCCAGGAGGCTACGGACAACACCACCAGTAACAACACCCAAGGGGGCCCAGGGTCACCTGTGCGTGCCGCCGTAGGTCCTGCATGTGTGGCTCGGGGTGGTGGGAGGGGTGGTAGGCAGAGGTAGCGGCTTGCAGAGGGGTCTGGACTGCATGATGACTAGGCCTGGGCAAAATTTCCGTTCCGTTCGCGGAATTTGCGATAATTTGGCATTTCCGTGTTTCGCAGAGAGCGCGGAAATGTCAAAATTTCTGCATTCCGCAGCTTTGCGATAATTTGGTTCTTGCTCGCGCTGTAAAATAATACATTCTCGCGCCCTCGCGATCGCCTTACCTGAATCCCCGCGTTCGCCGACAAGTTTTCCCGATCCGGTCGCGTTCTCCATGAGATGGTGTATTGTTTTAGCCATTTGCGCTGTCTCGCGACAGTTCGCGCCCGCAGTGACGTCATGCGTCGCGCGATCACGTCTTTCTTCTCGCGATCATGCACCGCGAGAAGAGTGAAAACAAGATGGCTGCGCCGGCAAGCAACCGCATGGGTAAGTTGGCGAGCTGCGAACACGCAGAAAATACCACGAACGGGCGGGAAAAAAACTTCTGCATCTTCGCGATATTTCCGCGTGTTTGCGGAGATTTTAAACATTTTCGCGATAATTTGCGAAAGTCGCTTTCGCAAATTACGCCCACCCTTAATGATGACCCCCAACTGGCACGCATCATAGATGCGTACCAGGATAGCACCAGAGGGTTCGGCCAGGTAGTGGGGATCCTCAAGGACATTCAACAGGAGCAGGCTGACCATCATGCTCACATGGAGTCCAAGTGGGATGCACTTACTGCGGTGCATAGGGACATACTCACATACCTCCGCCAGATAAGCACCAACATGTCCACACTTCCCTGTGTGGCCACAATATCTCTTGCCGCTAGATCTGCCAGTGCCACAGGGAGGGAGGATGACTCTGGTGGAGAGTTCTCTGCACCGCAGATGCCTGTACATGAGGATCCCCCCGAAGAAGAAGAGGGGTTGTCCGAAGAAGGACAAGTGAGATGCAGATGGCCATGCACATCCCCAGAGCCTCAAAACCTGTTCTGGAAAATGTTCTTTGTGTGCAAACCGTTCACCTTGTCGTATATAACCCAACTCACCTACATGACATGGAGGGTTCATGTTGGTCTAATGTAGCAGATGACTGTGGACTTTACTCTGAACATTTCAGCTACCAACACTTCCAACTCTTCTGTGAACTTTGTATTCAAAACCCAATGTACAGCACCCACCATCCTGTGCACTATCCTCACACATGTTTGTAAATAAACTCACCAGTACACTATACTTGCCACTGTAGTGATTACAACTTGTTATGTGTCATGGAGATGATGATCTGCTAAACAACACAGTGCATGCCAACTACTACAGCAATGTGATCACTGTTATGTGAGTCATGGTGATGTGACACACACCACTAGGTCACCACAACACATAGTCACCATGGCCATGTAACTAATCGAATACAATGGTGTTGACCTGAAATACAGTGGATTGCACAGACACCACACCTATCCACAGTCAGTGGTAACAAGCCCACAGGTGAGGTAAGCAAATGTCAGTCAGATGTGGGAAGACAGACAACGCACATAACAAAGTGTAGCACAGGTTCATTATACATCAGCAACATGTTTATTCCACAACAGTTGCAAGGTTATTCTACGTGACAGTGGACACACGGTCACAAAGTGTCGAAGAATTGAAGTCCAGGGGTGTGTGGTACATCACTTGATGGGAATTGACAACTTCCACCCTGGGATTGGATTCTGGCTGTTGGGGGTCAGAGTTGACCAAACAACAGGCAAAGTACCCTGGGAACATAAGACACAGTCAAAAGCACAGCAGAACAGGAGAGAAATGCAATACACATGCACAAAACATGTCACAAGAAACCTACACAGAAACAAGATAGCATGTCGACACTATTGTGGAGTACAGACTACCTGAAAGGACACATCACTGCACGCATCCAGTCAAGTAGCACACAGACACACTCAAACAGCAACAGAGCAGCCCCAACACATTTCAGGCTAACTCAATACATTGACATAACAACCCTGTAAACTCACATTCAGGTGAAGAAGTTGTTGATGAGCTGTGTGCGGACGTCACCCTCATCATCATCACTGGCATCGTGGCCTAGGCCTGGAACCTCCACAGGTGGCGGATGTAGGTCATCGTCATCCTGGATGAGAGGCAACTTCTTCCACACTGCCATGTTGTGTAGCATGCAGCATACAAGGATAATTGTGCACACCTTTGCATGGTCATATGGGAGGGCCCCTCCGGTCTTGTCCAGGCAGCAAAAGCGGCTTTTCAGGAGACCAAATGTCCGTTCAATCACCCTCCTGGTCCGAACATGTGCCTCATTGTAGCGCATCTCGGCTGGTGTCACAGGATTCCTGAGGGGTGTCAGCAACCACGGCATGTTGTGGTATCTGGAGTCACCTACATACAAACAATTGAACAATTAGCTGAGTTTTGAAAGAGGGTGGAATACAACATTGCCAAACACACACAATGGTAAACAGTCATTACACACCGAAAAGCCAGGCAAGCTGGTTTGGCATCTGGGACATCAGCGTTGCAATGCGACTACTCCTCATGATGTAGGCATTGTGCTCATAACTGGGGAAATGTGCACACACATGTGTGATACACATGTCTGCTAAACATACCACCAGAGCATTGTTGGAGTGGAAATGTTTCCTGTTCCGGTATGTCTACTCATGTGCCCGTGGTGGTACCAGGGCCACATGTGTACTATCAATAGATCCGATGATGTTTGGCATCCTCCCCAGTGTATAAAAAGCATCCATTATGTCAGTGAGTTGACCTGGGCTAGGAAACTTGATGTACAGGTCAAGGAAATGCAACATCCCCTCCAAGACATCGCTTAGCACACGACTGAACATAGTTTGGAACATACCACCAGCAGTACCACAGTGTACTGGAAGGTAACAGTAGCAAAGAAGTGCAGGGCTGCCATCACCTTCACCTCTGGGGTCAGTGCTGTAGGGTATGTCCGGCCAGGTAGCAGATGTGGCACCAACTGCTCCGCCAACTCCTCAATCAGTTGCCTGGTGAAGCGGTACCATCAGATGCAGTTGCGTTCCTACATGGTTTCAATGTCTGGGAACGGTCTATGGACAGCTGGTTCCCTGCAGTATAGAGATGAACAAAGGAAGATTGGCGATTCATCCTCCCATTTGGCTATGACCAAGCAAAATATCACATGATACATCATGACAATACACAATGTACTGAGGTGTGTGCTGTTGGGTATGGACACATATGGCACCTACATGCCCATCATCTCACATCTCAAGTCCACGTCTACATAAGTTACATGTAGTGCAATGGCCAATCATTAGGCTGTGTCACAGTACCCATGTACTGCTGTCACGTTCCAAACGCACACCACAGTGACAAGTGAGGCCTGATGTCTCCCAGGCATCACAGCTCTTTGACAGGCAGATACCCAGGGTCCCTGTGTTGCCACATGGACACTGGCATGACATGGCATATCATGTACACGCCACAAAACAACCGTGAGTCCCACAGGTAGTGGCCCCTGTTGTCTCTGCAGGCCCAACATGGATGTCTCTGAGACACACACACAACATCAATGTTGATGCACAAACCACATGGATGTGGAGACTGTCTCCCATTGGGCACATGGCATCAGACACATCTGAGACACAACATGCACACAGACTGTAGGTGTACATCAGAATTGTGGATATGGGTCTGACTGTGACGTACATACCATCCCACCCAGGACTCAGGGTGTATGTGACATGTCCTAAACATATCCAACCTGCAACTGTGTCCATGACTCATGCCCATAACTGTACAGTTGCACATCACAGTGGTAACGTGCACAACACACAAAGGATTCTGTCCCCATGAACACGTGCACAGCCTGGGAGTGGCTGCACCAAAGTGCCACACAACAAACCAAATGTTGCCCCCACTACACACACATGTAATGCAGCCTTACATGCCATGGGATACAGTGTGGCACATGCTGGAGTGTGGTAGGTGTGCACCTGAGTCCCTGGCAAGTAATAGTGTGTGTAATCTGTCAAAAAGTCACACCAATGTCAACTGATGCGGGTGACTTCTACAGAGATGCATTGCACAGTTCTGGACCAAGCCGTGAACACGCCTTGGACATTGACTGCAAAGTGAACCGATGCAGGTGACTATAATGCATACACGTCGTGCAGGCATGGACCGAGCCATGCACACGCATAGCCCATTGAATCGTATGGAGACGGGTGCGTGTGGATTTTCAAACTACGCGTTGTACAGTCAGTTGACCGAGCAGGGCGCACTCATTGGCTATGGACTGTCATGGAGATGGACGCGGATTCAAAACTTGTACGAGTCGTGCGCTGGAAATTCAGTTGGATGCCTACAACAATGTTGCAATTTCTAGGGTGTCATGAAGGTGAAAATTTGAACGATGAGGAAGACGTGTACGAGTCGTACAATTCCATGGATTGGCTAGATTCATAGAATGCGACTGTGTTGGACACATCACTTAGGACACATGGCACATATTCTGCCTCAGCAGCACAGATATAAGGCTGCCTGGCCCCCAGGGAGCATTTACCTTTGTGATGACTACATGTATATCCAACTGTGTGCAGCACAAATATGTGGCATGTGTGGTAATGTCCTTTTCACTTTGTCATCCTCACAGGTTGATGCCCACCAGCAGCACGAGATCTGGCTGACCATCGCCCGGGCAGTTAGATCAGTGGGGGTCTACACGTGGCAGATCCGCAACTGCCAGAAGAGGTGGCAGGACCTTTGGGGATCCGGAGGATCGCAAGGGTCCAGCTAAAACTGTCGCCTCCTCGCAGGAGGGGCAGACACTGGACCCTGACCCACCCACATGCTCAGGATTCTGGCGGTGGTCTTCCCGGACCTGGATGGGCAGCTGAAGGCCAGACAGCAGCAAGGAGGGGGTAAGTCCATGCCTAATCTGTGTACTATGTCTGACATGCTATTTGCAGTCTTTTGGCCTGCTCGCACTTCCACATTACATAGGTCTTGCAGTCCAGGACTCATGTCCCTCAATTGTGTAATGCACCCTCCTCATCTGATCCACAGGTGTGGCCCCTACAGTCTGTGGCTTGTGTCACTAGGGCACTGTGTCCCTGCAGTCAGCTATGCTTCAGGTTCCGGACAGCATCTGTTACCATGACTCTGTTGTGTGCTTCATGGGTGGGTCAATTGTTTACACAATGCCTGAGATCTAACATGTGATCTGTGTGTGCCCTTAATATGTGTTCCAATTGCTGGTCTGACTCGCCACATGTGCCTGGGGTATTTCAAACACACCCATGCAGCAGGTGACTACAAATTGTGGGCCTCAGAAGTATATATATCAAGTGTTTCACACTTGCTTAGCCACCTGCGTACTGTCCAGGGCTATACACTGTTTCACGTAGACCTGGGCAGTCATGCCTACTCCAGGGCATTTAGAAACACTCTGTATTCCCACTCCTGTGTATCAACTTACAGATTGTGCTTAGTGACATGTGCCTTCAGGTGTTTGCCTCTGTGTCATTGTAGTGTGGCTTCCTTTTCAGGACAGCAAAACACACAAGATGATGTACGGAATGTTGCACATTGGCAAAACATTCACCCACAGTCACAGATCTGGGTTTAATCCATGGTTATTTAGCTCACCACGCCACCCCAGTTCAGACATGGCCATATGCAAATCAGTCTTGAACCTGTGCCTCAACGGAACAGTCCAGCACGAACTGCCAAGCCATGTCTTCCCTGGACCTGAATCAAGCATCCTAGGACCAGTTTCAGGGTTTCACCCCTCTTCAGCCAGGATAGCTTGACTCCAGTGGCATAGTGAGCAGGGGACCCACGTCTGGGTATACCCTTCCCACATAGGGCGAACAGCAAAAAACACAAGATGATGAACGGAATGTTGCACATTGGCAAAAAATTCACCCCCAGTCACAGATCTGGGTTTAATCCATCATTATTTTGCTCACCACGCCACCCCAGTTCAGCCATGGCCATATGCAAATCAGTCTTGACCCTGTGTCTCATGGGAACAGTCCAGTCCGAACTGCCAAGCCATGTCTTCCCTGGACCGGAATCAAGCATCCTAGGACCAGTTTCTGTTGACTGGGGGTGAGTGTATGATTTGCTCAAAGGCTCCGTCCATCATCCCCTTTGGTATCGCTTTGTTCGCCCTAAGTTGGCAGGGTATGCCCAGACGTGGGTCCCTTGTTCACTTTGCTACTGGATTCAAGATAGCCTGGCTGATAAGGGTTATGAACCCTAAACTGGTCCCAGGATGCTTGTTTCCGGTCCAGGGAAGACATGGCTTGACAGTTCGGGCTGGACTGTTCCCATGATTCACAGGGTCAGACTGATTTGCATATGGCCATGTCTGAACTGGGGTGGTGGAGTGAGCTAAAGAATGATGATGGATTAAACCCAGATCAGTTGACTGGAGGTGAGTGTTTGATTTGCTCAAACGCTCCGTCCATCAGCCCCTTTGGTATCGCTTTCCTTTTCAGGACAACTGGGGTGTTCATGAGTTTGAGGGTCAGAAGGACATCTGAGATGTGACTATAGGAGACGAGACCTGTGTGACATATAGGTGTGTGATCACTTGGTGTATGCAACTGTGAAGTTCAGGCAGCTGTGTTTCATGCACAGCAGACTGTGAGGTGCTCATGTTCAGGGAGTTGTGTTCGCAGACACTCATATGTCTGATTTGTATGATGTGGGGTCATCTGGGTCCGGGATATGTTGTTTGCAGGGGATGGACAAGTACACTTGTCAGCTTCAGAGTTTGCTTTACCCATGACCTATGATTGTGACACAGTGCATACTGTTGTTGTCTGGATGCCCTGCCCCTGTGACAGGAGACAGTGATGACTGACTTTCCAGGCATGCATGTGCCATGGCAGTTAACTTGCTATGAGTGATCCTGCATTGGAGTCAAATGTGCTCCATGCACCCCATTGTGGCATTGACTATCAGGACATGAGAACATCAGAGTGTGTGTTGCTGGTATGCATCACAAGCATGTGAAATGAGACTCTGGCCATCCCTTCTTCCTGACACCTGTCCTGAGTCAGTGGCAAGAGATGTGATGTGTGTATAGTGACAAACTTCTACATGTCCACTTGCATGTCCAACAACTGTGTAGGTGGTGCATGTCTGCATATTGGGGTATTAGGATCCAACATGCAACAGACATATGGGTGCAAGTCCAGGAGGGATATGAGTGCCATGGTTGATGGTCAGACTGACAATTGGCTTATTCAAAACAGTGTGAGCACTTTGAGCAGTGTTCAGATGATGATGCCAGGGCTTGTCCTGTGATGTGCTGTACTCATTGTGGTGTGTGAGGTCAGTGCAGGTGACTGATGTTGTTCTGTTTCTCCTAATTCTATCCAGATGCATCCACGGCCACAGGAGGGGACAGTGCCACGGACCAGGAGGAGCCACAGAGCCAGACTGGGACAGAAAGCGAGGAGTTGGAGGGACCCAGTGGCACGCAGGGCGAGTGGAGCCACCCCAAGGAGTCCTCAGCACCATCCACCCCAGCTGAGGACCACAGCAGCTCGGAGGATGACTCCCTTGTGGAGGCGGGGGTCAGCAGCTAACAAACACCAGCTAGTGAGGGTGTCCCTACCACCAAAACCACTATCACAACCCTCCAATCGGCTCCCATCCCAGAGGTCAGTGGAGGCTCCCGTGTTCGGGAGCATGTCTCCTTTGTGCCAGGCACTGGAACACCTGCCTCTGTGTCCCCTGAGTGTGGAGTCTGTGGACTTGCTTCGACTGATCCATGTAGGGCAGACATCAATGCTGAGTGTCCTCCATGCACGCACCAGTCTGTTAACACAACTGGTGTCGTTCATGGAGGGCATGTGTTTGGGCATGTCTGACCTACAGAGGACCAATCAGTCCATGGCCTCCTCCCTGACGGCAGCAGTGTCCCTCCTCCAACAGTCCCTCACCCCTCTTACCCCCGCCCCATCCACGATTCCTAGCACCCTACCTGTCCCAAGCACACACACACCAGCCCATTCACCAAAACCCACAGACACAGGCAGCACACAAACACCCAAACCAAGGTCTAGACGTGCACGCAGGCAACCTCAGGGGACTGATACTACACTCATAGGGGATGGTTTGTAGACACACACACAGGCATCCACAACCACTCTGCAGTCCTCTGATACCTCGCCCTCCAAGACCCCTTCCCTTGCCTCACCTGCAACCCCATCTCTCAAGAAGCTCTTCCTCTGTGATCTTGGCCTCTTCCCCACTGATCCAGAAGATCCAGTGTACAAGGGGAAGAGGAAGTCCCCACACACAGAGGGGAGTGCCCCTCACACCCAGACACCCTCCCCCAGGCGCAGTCAGACTGAGGCCCCCACTCGCAAGTCCCCCGGACCCGGAAGAACAAGACCCCATCCCCGCCCCTCAGCTCCCCGACACAGTCTCCGTCCTCCATCCCCCAAGCCACCACTCCACAGGTTCCCCCGCCACACCCTGCCTCAGGTTCCCCCACCCACAAATACACCATCCCTAAAATGCTCAGACCCTCCCCCCTACCACTTGCTCTTCCACCCCAGTCAGCCTGTTTGTGCCACTGGTGTGAGGACTGTGGCCCCCCTCTGTCCTGCTGACCTCACCTGAACCCCATTCCGCTCCCATGGAGTTGGGCATTGCAGTGGAGTCCACGACCACTCCGTCTGACTTGGGCACTGCAGTGGGGACCCAGTCCACTCCATCTGACCTGCCCACTGCAGTTGTACCGGCACCCACCCCATATGACTTGCGCCCCACAGTTGTGACTGCACCCACTGTGTCAGACACCTCCACTGCAGTTGCCAGTGACTCTCCTGCATCCACCACCCCTTCACTGCCTCCTTCTGTTGAACCCTGATCCTGTCCCTGCGGTGCCTGGCCTGCCCCCATGTATACCCCTCCGAGTGGATGTCCCCTGTCAGTGCAGGCAAGCAACATGTGACAGTTGTCACTCACATCCCATTTTTGACTTTGGATATGGACTGGACATTGGCCTTTGTTTTGAAAGGACACATTTGCTGAATAAAGCATTTGTAGTTATCCTTGTGAATTTAATTTAGCTGTACATTATGTTGATGATGTTTACCATAACCTTGCAGTTATAATGCTGAATTTTCAATGTGGAATACTGAGGTGTTGATGTGATGTACTTCATGTGGTCCATGAGATATGTATCCTATTCTGGTCGGTATCCATGTCATCCTTTGCAGCAAACTGGGTGTGTCATGATTAACACATTTTTCACATGGATGTTAACATTTCATTTGCATGGTCACATCTGTGGTTTGCCCAAATG
Source organism: Triturus cristatus (assembly GCF_964204655.1). NCBI lineage: Eukaryota > Metazoa > Chordata > Amphibia > Caudata > Salamandridae > Triturus > Triturus cristatus. Next base: position 341,656,820 of record NC_140581.1, on the reverse strand, counting down.
CACATATGATGTGCTTCCCATTGTCCAATTTGTCTATTTCCCTGACTGTGGGCACATCTTCACTGGACCTGCAGGTGTGGGCATCATTGGTGTAGGAGCAACTGGGTCCTCTGTGCAAATTGCTAGACATATGTATTGAGTATGTGCAGATAACTTAAGGGACACTCCCGTACCCATGGTGATGTGACCAGTGCCTTCATTGGGTGGTAACTGATGGCTGACTGACCAAGTGTTCTGCTGACATGACTGAGACCTGCTGGGACTATGTTTGGTACAGCTGAGCTTCCACAGGAGTTGAGTCCCCTCAAGTAAGTGTGTTGTTCTGTGACATTGCCTGGGCCCATGGTGTGTGTTGTGTAAGCATGTGTGTGTGTGTCCACATCCCTTTTTCTACACAGGCTGTGTTCCCTTGATATGTTCCTGTTGTTGATGCTTGCTGAGTTGTCCTGTGTTTATCCCACATCTTTGTCCTGGGCTACCAGATATGTGGGTGCACGACACACTACTGTTCATTGGTGTTTCATCATTGGAATTTGTCAGTTCTGAGTGGTGATGATGTGGTCAGATGCAGTTGGGACACAGTCAGAGGTCCCCAAGGCACTAGTTTGTTCGCAATATCATGGAGTTGTCCCTAGGTCGTATATTTTGATGATTGAGACATGTGTATGTGTGTATGACTGCTCCCAATCGTCAGGTTCAGAGCTGCTATGTTGGCAGGCTTCAGCATGTGTGCCTTGTGGTTCTCTTTGGCTTCTGCATTGTCCTGGGACTGTGGCAGGGATTCCGAAGGTTAGGGAGCTTGGACTTCATGACCATGTACCGCATACTGTGCAGTATGTCTGTCATTCACTAGGGTTGTAGACTGTCCTTGTGTGATGAGTCTGTGCACCTTAGTTCCTCCCAACATTACTGTGTTTGTCATGGGTGCATGTGCAATGTCACATGTCCATGTGGGCTTCACTGATGCACATTGGTGCAGTTCAGGGTGTGTGGTGTTGAGGGTGGACAGATGTGAATGTTTTCATGGCTCGGCCCCTACCTCACGTTTGTCACTGATTGATGGGCAATGCTGAGTGATTTTTGTTTGTGTAGGTGTGATGTACGTTTGTGACACAGGACACATATCTGAGTTTCACAGTTTGTACGACATCTACCTTTGTCATCACAGTGGACGAATCATGCATGCTTGTGTCACCCCAATGTATGGTCCCTGGGGGTAGTGCTGTTGTGTGTCAGTCTCTTGCTGTTTTAGTTGCTGTTCATTACAGCTTGTGTCACATGTGTCTTTTGGGATCCCTCTCATCTCACAATGCCTGATTGCCCACTAAGGGGTGCCCAATTGATGGGTTACTTTGTATGGCACTGTGTCCACATCTGTGTCACTGTGGTTCAGCCCCCCTCATGTGTTGTGTAGTTGTCTGGGGATACTGAGACATACACACACACATGTTGTGTCAGATGTGCAGTGGGAGGTTGCCTGTTTGTGTTTGTGCAACTGCACTAGTGCATTGGTATTGCTGTTGTAGGCCATTGGCTGGATGTTGTTTGGGTGATTTTCCCTGCTGTCCCTGTGAGTCATATCTCATCATTCTGCACATTCATCCTGTTTGTTAGGTCCCATTGCTGCCATGGAATGGGAGTTTGTGACCTGACACCTACAGTCTACACAGGATGTATTGATTTGTGTGTCTATTTTCGAGATGTGTGTATGCATTATGATGGTCACTTCTGCTTTTGTGTCATTGTACACTGTGTGCAATGTCAGCCCCCATGGGTGGTGCTTGTCTGCACATGGCCGAGAGTATGTTAGATTTTCACATCACTGTTTGCCACACCACATTTCTGTGGGTATGGGACACAACCACTACTTTGCATCAAAAGTGTTTCATGAGTTGGGACCAGGATCATACATTCTGTTTGGCATTTGCCGCTTTTACCATGATGACACTTACCTTTTGGTCACTGTGATGATGGTGGGTTTAGACCCCATTACCACAATGCTCAACATTTGCTGCAGTTTGGAACCCCACACTTAACTTTTGTTCTACACAGTGAGTGTGGGTTAGTGCACATTGACACAGTGCTATTGTGATGCTTGCCTTGTGTAGGCCACACTCAGTTTTTGGTCACACATGTGATGGGAGTTACATTGTATGTTCCAAATCATATTCAGTGTTGTGGGCATTTGTCACAGACTACACACTGTTGTCATGATGTTAGTGGAGATGTATTTTGCTGACATACCTAATGTTGGTGTATGATGTATGTGTGGCGCATCACCCATCCTATGGGTGTGGGTGTTGATATTGATAGTCACACAGCACCCTATGAGTGGGGGTGGCAGTAGTGATGGGCAACATACCCCCTATGAGTGAGGTTGGAAGTAGTGATAGGTAACAAGTCCCCTATGGGTGGAGGAGGCAGTAGTGATGGGCAACAGGTCCCCTATGAGTGGGGGTGGCAGTAGTGATAGGCAACAAGTCCCCAATGGGTGGAGGTGGCAGTAGTGATGGGCAACAGGTCCCATATGAGTGGGGGTGGCAGTAGTGATGGGCAACATACCCCCTATGAGTGGGGGTGGCAGTAGTGATAGGTAACATACCTCATATGAGTGGGGTGGCAGAAGTGATAAGCAACAACTCCCCTATGGGTGGGGGTGGCAGTTGTTATGGGCAACAGGTCCCCTATGAGTGGGGGTGGCAGAAGTGATGGGCAACATACCCCCTGTGAGTGGGGTGGCAGTAGTGATAGGCAACATACCCCCATGAGTGGGGGTGGCTGTACTGATAGGCAACAAGTCCCCTATGGCTGGAGGTGGCAGTATTGATGGGCAACAGGTCCCCTATGAGTGGGGGTGGCAGTAGTGATGGGCATCATGCCCCCTATGAGTGGGGGTGGAAGCAGTGATAGGCTACAAGTCCCCTATGAGTGGGGGTGGCAGTAGTGATAGGCAACATACCCCTATGAGTGGGGGTGGCAGTAGTGATAGGCAACAAGTCCCCTATGGGTGGAGTTTGGCAGCAGGGATGGGCAACATGTCCCCTATGACTGGGGGTGGCAGTAGTGATAGGCTACAAGTCACCTATGAGTGGGGGTGGCAGTAGTGATAGGCAACAAGTCCCCTATGGGTGGAGGTGGCAGTAGTGATGGGCAACATGTCCCCTATGAGTGGGGGTGGCAGTAGTGATAGGCTACAAGTCGCCTATGAGTGGGGGTGGCAGTAGTGATAGGCAACAAGTCCCCTATGAGTGGGGGTGGCAGTGGTGATAGGCAACATACCCCCTATGAGTGGGGGTGGCAGTAGTGATGGGCAACATACCCCCTATGAGTGTGGGTGGCAGTAGTGATAGGCAGCAAGTCCCCAATGGGTGGAGGTGACAGTAGTGATGGGCAACATGTCCCATATGAGTGGGGGTGGCAGTAGTGATGGGCAACATACCTCCTATGAGTGGGGGTGGCAGTAGTGATAGATAGGCAACATACCCCCTATGAGTGGGGCTGGCAGTAGTGATGGGCAACATACCCCCTATGAGTGGGGGTGGCAGTAGTGATAGGCAACCCATACCCCCTATGAGTGGGGGTGGCAGTAATGATAGGCAACAAGTCTCCAATGGGTGGAGGTGGCAGTAGTGATGGGCAACAGGTCCCCTATTAGTGGGAGTGGCAGTAGTGATAGGCAACATACCCCCTATGAGTGAGGGTGGCAGTAGTGATAGGCAACATACCCCCTGTGAGTGGGGTGGCAGAAGTGATAGGTAACAACTCCCCTATGGGTGGGGGTGGCAGTAGTGATGGGCAACATGTCCCCTATGAGTGGGGGTGGCAGTAGTGATGGTCAACATACCCCCTGTGAGTGGGGGTGGGGGTGGGGGTGGCAGTAGTGATAGGCAACATACCCCCTATGAGTGGGGGTGGCAGTAGTGATAGGCAACATACCCCCTATGAGTGTGGGTGGCAGTACTGATAGGCAACAAGTCCCCTATGGCTGGAGGTGGCAGTAGTAATGGGCAACAGGTCCCCTATGAGTGGGGGTGGCAGTAGTGATGGGCAACATATCCCCTATGAGTGGGGGTGGCAGCAGTGATAGGCTACAAGTCCCCTATGAGTGGGGGTGGCAGTAGTGATAAGCAACATACCCCTATGAGTGGGGGGGACAGTAGTGATAGGCAACAAGTCCCCTCTGGGTGGAGTTTGGCAGTAGTGATGGGCAACAGGTCCCCTATGAGTGGGGGTGGCAGTAGTGATAGGCTACAAGTCACCTATGAGTGGGGGTGGCAGTAGTGATAGGCAACATACCCCTATGAGTGGGGGTGGCAGTAGTGATAGGCAACAAGTCCCCTATGGGTGGAGGTGGCAGTAGTGATGGGCAACATGTCCCCTATGAGTGGGGGTGGCAGTAGTGATGGGCAACATACCCCCTATGAGTGGGGGTGGCAGTAGTGATAGGCAACATACCCCCTATGAGTTGGGGTGGCAGTAGTGATGGGCAACATACCCCCTATGAGTGGGGGTGGCAGTAGTGATAGGCTACAAGTCCCCCATGAGTGGGGGTTGCAATAGTGATAGGCAACATACCCCCTATGAGTGGGGGTGGCAGTAGTGATAGGCAGCATACCCCCTCTGAGTGGGAGTGGCAGTAGTGATAGACAACAAGTCCCCTATGGGTGGAGGAGGCAGTAGTGATGGGCAACAGGTCCCCTATTAGTGGGGGTGGCAGTAGTGATGGGCAACAGGTCCCCTATGAGTGGGGGTGGCAGTAGTGATGGACAACATACCCCCATGAGTGGGGGTGGCAGTAGTGATTGGGGGTGGCAGTAGTGATAGGCTACAAGTCCCCTATGAGTGGGGGTGGCAGTAGTGATAGGCTACAAGTCCCCTATGAGTGGGGCTGGTAGTGGTGATGGCCATGCGACCCCTATGGTGGCCTGTTGCTAGTGGACAGGATATGGATCCCCTGGCTGTGTGTGACATTTGGCGGGTACGTGTCGTTTATTTGTGTGGTGGGTGTCTAACTTACCGTCTGCGCCATCCGCATCTGTTCCTGATCCGGTCATAGATGTATAGTACTGGTATGACCTGCATGATGGGATTCATGATGTGTTTGTCTTGTACACGCTGCTTGTTGCTCTGTCTCATACCCGTTGCTAGCTGGTCTGTCTCGTAGCCGTGGATTGTGTTCTGGCGCGAATCGTACCTAATATGCTGCTTTCCCGGATGCTGTGATGTGCTGTATGTGGCGACCCGTCCAGCGCGTATGATTTGCGCATCGTACCTGTCCGGCAGGAAACTGCTGTGGGAACTGCTTCCGGCCGACTCAAATCGGCGATCAGAGGTATGGCTCGTATGGGAAATGCAGCTTGAATCGCAGCCTACGTGTCGGTCGGATTTGTGTCAGTTATGCGCATCGTACTTCATTGCCCGGACGCACCGGCTCCCGGAACGTGTTGGTCGCAAGGTAAGGCTATGAACAGCTTTTGGAGAGCTGTCCGACCCGGATCGAAATCGACCCCTTAATTATGAACTTCTAAAATAAATACACTTTATTGTGAATAAAAATATTTACAATATAAACTCACGTACATCTACTTTTTTATATATAATGTATGTATAAACTAAGAGGAAATGCTGGATAATAAAACTTAAAAAATTACTATTCCAACTCCAAACTAACTAAACTCAGGGAAAGTGCTGGATAATAAACAACTACAAAATTACTATTCCAACTCCAAATCAACTAAAATCAGGAAAAGTGCTGGATAATAAATCAATTTAATGTATTATTCCATCTCCAAACTAACTAAACTCAAAGTGCTGTATAATAAACCATGAAAAATTACTATTCCAACTCCAAACAAACTAAAATCAGGGAAATTGTGGAATAATAAACCAATTAAATGTACTAATCCAACTCCAAACCAAATACAAACAGGGGAAGTGCTGGATAATAAACCAGAAAAAATGACTATTCCAGCTCCAAAACAACTAAAGCCAGGGAAAGTGCTGGATATTAAACCATCAAAAAGTACTATTCCAACTTAAATCTAACTAAAATCAGGGATATTGCTGCATAATAAACCAACTAAATTTACTATTCGAACTCCAAACTAACTAAAATCAGGGAAAGAGCTGGATCACAAACCATTTGAATTTACTATTCCAATTCCAATTTTACTAAACTCAGTAAAAGTTCTAAAAAAAAACTATTCCAAATAACAATTAACTACGTTCTGAGAAAATACCTCTATATTTTAAATTTGACTTTTGATATTTAACACCATACATTTTCAATATATTTTGATAAGCATCTAAAAATATCAACAAAATGCTAAAAATCTATGTTATGAATTGCATTATTTCCACAAATGTATTTAAAATAAATATTTAATATTTAATATTTTTTTATTTAGAAAAATCAAATCAAATTTAAATTGTATTCTAATTCCCCAAAAATTTGAATACATTTTTTTAAACTAACACAAGAAATAATATTATATACATAAAAATAAATACTTGTAAAAAATAATGTAAAAAATATATAACATTTGTTTTAATCTTTTTTAAATGTAGTAATGTTTTACATAAAAATATTTACACCTCAAATAAAATTAAAATGTAAAAACATTTCAACTTTTAGTGTTTTAACATATTTAGAACTTTGCAATTTGTTTACATTATTATTAATAAATTTAATACAAAATAATTTAAATATTAGTTTTAACAAATATATTAAAAATTACTCCCCACCCTTATCCCCTAAAAACCCAACATCCCACTCCTAGAAAATTAATAAAAAATGTAAAAAACATTAATAATTTTAAACAAATATATTTTAAATTACTCCCCTCTCTTATCCCCTGTAAATTCAACATCCCGCTCCTAATAAACTAATTGTAAACTAAAAAATATATATTACTTTAAACAAATATATTTTAAATTGTTTCCCGCCCTTTAACCTATAAGCCCAACATCCTGCTCCTATAAATAATAGAAAAAACATTAAAACATACAATTTAACATGAAAAATTATATTTACACATATAAAAGAACCACTACTAAAATAAAGAAAAATATTTTATACATTGTACAATAAGAAACAGTCAATATTATTTACAACTGTATTTTTAACATCAATATTTTCAAAATCGATATTTCTGGCACACAAAAGTCGATATTTTTTACAACGATAAAATGTACCCAATATTTTGCATCCACGATATTCTTGACTCAATATTAATGACATGCATTATTTATCCATCGCTATTCTCTCTGTTTACCCATCTTTTGTGTCGTTGACCCCCTAATAGGGCAATTTGAAAAATACCCCTGGCCTCTGATTGGCCCGTGGGGGTTCTCATGTTTTTTTGCCTCTTTTGGCACTCACCTGGCATTCCACATTTCCTGTGTGGGGGTGAAATGAGAGGTCTTCCTTTTTACTGTTGCAACATGCACAATATTCTTATATTCTGGTACTTGTAGTCCTATATTTATAAAGATGAAAACAAAGTTTCTAGTACTAAAATGCAAAGAGAAACGTGAGAACCTAATAAAATGCCACAAATTGAATAGCACAGTAGTTTTGTATTTGCCAGTATTTGTGACCAGAAAGATAAGATGTTTCTCTTTCAGAAACCAATAATTTAGTGTCATAGAGCTGCTCCTGACTAAGACCTTCATTTTCCAGCAGTTAGTTGTACTGTCCGACCTTTAGTTCCTCAGCTGTCTGCTCTCCTGTCTGAAATTTTCTTCCTCACTGCTACTACTAGGTTCAATGTAATAATGGGGCTGGGGTAGAGTTGGGGGGTCGGGTTTATTGTTTTCAGGGTCAGACCTTCGCTGATTATGCAAACTTTCCCAGGTCTTCCCCCATTCTCACCTGAATCACCAACAGCTCAGCTTCTTCCCACCAGGGCCAAATTGTCTCCTCTTCCGTGATTTCTGACCCTGTTGTTCAAATGGAAACGGTACCAGCGAACAAGAAACTGCTCAGCCCGTGAAGGGATAACATTGGTAAGCGCAGGGACAGCAATACAAACTGTGTCAGAGGGGCAACAAGGAATTAAAAATGTAGCTCTGCAGTGACCTCAAAAACAATCTCAGCACATTACTGCTAATGCTGTGTCTGTAGAGGTGGTCTCCTTTGCTTACTGTCCCTTCTGGTCTGATCCAGGCACCAACTGTCTGGTCTGGGGTATCATCTAAAATAAGAATTACATTTACAACAAATCTTAAGGGTGAAAGAGGCTAATGATTTGCTCACTGCATGTATTCTGCCTGTGGCTAATGTAGTAAGTGAACGGCATGTCAAGCAAGCAATGCCCTATTATTATAATAAATATTATTATAATTATTAATTCACACAATCTCTGGGGAGACAGTTAAAGCCCTGACCTGGAAAATGCAATCACCCCCTATCAATAACTTAGAGAGAAAATAAGTGAATCATTGACATTTCTTGAAAAACAATGAAATCAGATTTGTCATTGAGAACACGGTCATATGAACCACATCTGAGAAATAATAAACTACAATGTTACTATCGACAAAGGTATGAGGTGAGAAGTTTCTTCTTTATTCAGCCATTCACTCTTCTCAGCTGCACTTCACCAACTGACAGTGACATGAACATTCTGAGGCAGGCTTCATTTGGAAAGAGCCATTAAACAATTACTAGGGGTGAATGGAGAACATTCCAGTGGTACAGAGTTACATATAAACCATTCAACTTGCTCTACCTTGTAGATATAATACATTTCACAGTGATACTACTATATTATAACAGTTACACCACAGCAATGTAAAGCAAACATGATCAAAATATTTATCACCTGGCTAGGGCAATGGTTTTATTTTAAAAGTGTGTGATTTCACTCATATAGCTACAAGCAAATAAACAAAAATGTGTGAACACAAACCTAGTGCTGTAGCAGTGAATTCAAGTATTTGCTTGACCTAATGAATAACACTGACCAGAGAATTGGACATGAAACAGTGTAACATCAAAAACTCAACTAAAGCAACCAAGCACACCAACCAATATAGTATACTTAGCTCTACTAACTATAACGTTCAAATTTCCTATGTTTTTTTCAGTGAATTTCTAAGGTTTTTTAAATGCTAATTTATAACTATAACGTCCCTGAAACCTATGTTTTTTTAGTGTATTTCAAAGGTTTTTTAAATGCTAATTTCTAATTATAAGGTTCATTAAACCTATAGTTATTTCAGTGATTTTAAATTATCATTCCATTCTCAACCTGGTGAAAATAGCCGATATCGCCAGTTTTCCAGCAATAGCTTCCGCAAAAAAAAATAGCTACAAATGAGAGCAACTAACGCTAATAATATACAGAGTCGGCGTTCCTATGCAAAAATAACACGAAAACACCACTTCCTGATATTTACAAGCAGCCAAATCTGCGGTGCGATCCAAAAACAGGTGATATGTTGCGTTAGCAGTAGGAATGTAGCACCTGCCTTTACTGGTGTAAAGTAGGACGACTACCTACAGTGTGAAAGGCAGCCCAGCCCAGAATCACATCTGAAGACCAAAACATGTCATAAAGCTACTGATCATGCACCTCCCACACCCAAGAAGGCCACAAAACCCACTGCCACCACCCTCAGGACCTCCCCCATACCACCCCCCCACTACCACCAAGGCATCGCACAACAGGACAGCAAACCTTCCAAAAACAGCATGGCCCCTCTGCCACACAATAGCTGAATGTTGCGAGATGTGGCAACCAAACATGTAAAGGACGTAAGTCACCCACCTATAATAATGCACATAATACCAAGTACAGCGGTGATGTGCTGGACAGACCTCACTATGCAGAGCACAAACCTCTCCATGTGTACATATACTGCTGGTGCTTGTAGTTTTGTGGACAGTGGACATAACCATGTAACCTCAGGCAGTGGGGAAGATCTTGGTCATGTACCTGTGTTGTCGTCCCCTGTAAGCGGAAGCGCAGTGGTGCTGGTCCAACGTACGCCACTTCAGCGTAGAAGTGTGAATAAATAGGCCGGGGCTCTGGGCGTGGTTCACTTGTGTGAAGGCCAATGCGTCTGCCAGAGTGGCGGCCCACATCCTGCCACGTGGCTGCCGCCATGATCGCGGCCTCCTCGACACAGGCCCCCTGCAAACACAGCGGCACAGCACCGCAGAGTTATGTTTATACACACTACTGCCTTTGATCTACACTGCGGACAGCAGGGCTCACAATTCAGATGGAGTCGCGATTGCAGATGACGCAGTCCAGTAGGCAAGACACATTGTTCCCATTGTGGCCCGCCCAGACCACGCATCATCGCAGGCTACGTACACACTGAGCGCCAGAGTTACCACTAACTCAGTGCACCTCAAGTCAACGCCACATGGCCTTATTAAGGCAGAATTCAATAGGCACAAGTCATTGCTACCAGTGCGGCCCACCCGGACCACGCATCATCGCAGGGAGAGCACACGCTGAGTGCTTCAGGTGCCACTAACTCACTGCACCACAAGTCATCGCCATGTAGCCTTATTAAGGCAGAATTCATTAGACAAAAGACATTGCTACCAGTGCGGCCCTCCCAGACCACGCATCACCGCAGGCTCCGCACACGCTGAATACTTCTGATGCCACTAACTGTGCATCTCAACTCAATGCCACATGGCTTTGGGCCCTTGCTGACCGCTGCCTCTCGCCTACACTGCGGTTAGCATGGCTCACAATTAAAAGTGAGTCTTGATTCATTAATTACAGAGTCCAGTAGGCAACTAACTACAACTTCCCTGAAACCTACACAATATCCTTTTAGTATCCTTGCTTCAAGAACTTTTTTGATATCAATTATTAGCATTAGTACAATGACCAAATTCATCTTGCAAATCCGAAGAAACACTGAATGGCAGTCTACACTGCGGCCAGCAGAGCTCACAGTTTGAATTCAGTCCAGTAGGCAACTAACTATAACGTCCCCAAAATCTACACATTTTGACAATGTATTCCTTACATATTTCATCTTTTGTTACCTACACTGCGGTCAACAGAGCTTACAATTTACATTGAGTCATGACTTATTAATTGCAGACAGAATTGTACTCTATGTCCTCGGATTTTTTCAAGAGGAAGTGACAAAAAGCATTCCTCGATGTCTGTGCTGACTACTGCCTTCCATCTACATTGCGGACTGCAGGGCTCACAAATCAGAACGAGTTGCGATTGCAGATGACGTAGTTCAGTAGGCAACAGACATTGCTACCAGTGCGGCCCTCCCGGACAACGCATCATCGCTTGCTGTGCACACACGGAATGCTTCTGATGCCCCTACCTCATTGCACCACAACTCATGGACCCTTTATGATAGAATCTTTTTTGTTTGATTTCAGATCTGCTGCCCCTACCTCAGTGTACCACAAGTCATGAACCCTTTACAATAGAATCTTTTGTATATTATTTCACATCTGGTGCCCCTAACTTAGTGTAGCAAAAGTCATGGACCCTTTATGATTGACTCTCTGTGTTTGATCCGATGATTACTGTTGTACTTGTTGCCAGCACCAACCATTCCCTGAGGGCTGGCTTACACTCACCCCACACGCATCCAGCACAGACTTCACTGGACATGTGACTCTGGTAATAAAAAGGAGCCGAGCACACGTGTCCGTACCCAGTTCCACTAGCTATCTGACTGTGTCCGTGTGTTCATTATGTATGCATGATGCTGCCCCTGGGCCCTACCACATTACATTCTGCTGTGGACAGCGCTCGCAACCATGTTACCTCTGACAGTGGGGAAAACTTTGGTTATGTAACTTTGTCTCGGTCATTGTATAAGTACATAGGTAGAGACTGGATCATTAGAGTACTGCAATGAGAGTGTACAGTGAATTTATAAGTGCTTCGGAATTGGTGGAGTAATTTGATAAGTACATATGTTGGCAGAGCCTAACCCCCGAGCACGAGCTTGGCTCTAATTGGCTGCCCTCCATGTGCCAAAAACGGAAATTTGTACTTTGTACGGCCCTGTATTGCTACAGCTGCAACACTCCACTGAATGTGCAACAAACATTCATATCCACACAAATATGTCATGTGCACAATCTTTCATTTGTGGAAATATGGATGAATGTGGGGTCAGTGATTCCCCCTACCTTCCATGTTGGCCATGTTTTAGGAATTGGGTCATAGGGTGACACAGTGGCATTAACTTCCGGTCAGGCAGAGAACTAAGTTTAAAGGCCTCTGCATTGCACACAAAGCCATTTATGGCCAAGCCCTGAGATATATCAAAGACCGCTTAGCTAACTACATTCCTAGTAGGGTGCTTCGGTCTGTGGAGGCCAGCCTACTGGTCTGCCCTCACTTCAGCCTGTCTTCCATTGGAGGTAGAGCCTTCTCAACATCCATCCCCCAAATCTGGAATAACCTGCCAGAGAATGTACGTAAGGAACAGGCCCTCCCCCCATTTAGGAAGAAGTTGAAGACAGTTCTTTTTTCGGAAGCCTGGAGCACCATCTAACAGCTGACTTCTCCCCAGTTGCTCGGATAGGTGCCCTCTCATATAGCGCTTAGAGACCTGTAGGCGATAATGTGCTCTACAAATAGTAATTACAATACAATACAATACAGGGACACGCGCATCAGTTGATTCCTCATACAACCCAGGACAGAACCACGCTCAGAGCTCCGGAGTCATTGTTCACAGCCTCACGCAGGACTGGCATACACCAGGCCAGCCCAATCCCCTTACGCATACAGGGAGGGACAACAACGCTACATGGTCCATATTTTCATTGTAGTGATCTGTTGCTCTCAGGTCTAGTTGTCAGTACACCACAGCTACTCCCTGATGGCTGGTTCACACCCACACCACACCCATCAAGCGCAGGCATCACAGGACATGTGACCCTGCCAATAAAAAGGACCGGGCGTACTTGCTCCACGCCATTTCCATTTCAGACTTGGTGCACCGGATGCCCTGCGGCCGGAACAGGCACACAGCCATGGGACGGTGACTTTCGGTGCACTGAAGTAGGGGCACGGTAAGTGCCGAGCGGGTGTGCAGCCTACGATGATTTCCTGTCCTGGTGGTCCGGACAGGTCAGGTTTTGTGTGCCCTGCTGGACTGCAGTATAGGCCTGAGCCATCGACCAGCGGGGGCCTACCGCCACGTGGTGTGGCCTCACTGGTCAAAGAGTTAGTGGCACCGCAAGGGCTGAGCGGGTGTGCAATCTGCGATGATGACGGGTGCACTGGTATGTCCTCTGCCATGGTAAAATCAAGACCCAGCACCAAATGTGAGACCTGGTGGCCTGCGGAGTGGGACTGCATGATGTGGCGGGTGCCATTTCCGCTGAAAGGTGAGCAGTGAGGCCTGGGTGCACAGGGGTGGGCAGACACCTCTGGACGGAGAGAGTGGATGGGATGCAGCAGCCTGGGTGCGCAGTGGCGGGCAGACACCTCTGGGCAGTGGAAGAGGATGGGGTGCAGCAGCCTGGATGCACAAAGGCGGGACAGCGATTTAGGCATGCGCAGTTGTATATAATCTGCCATTACTGATTCTGTACTATGTTTCAGATGAGTGAACATGAGGGCTCCACTATGTCCCGGCACGTGGTTGGAGACACACCGGTGGCAGAAAGGTGAGCTGTGAGTGTTTTGTCCACAGTGTGGGCACTCACTGTCCCTCTCCATCTCTTCCTTTCTCTCCCTCACACTCTTTTTCTCTCTCTTCCTCTCTCACACTGTGTCTCTCTTTCTCTCTCTCTTCCTCTCTCTCACTCTTTCTCTCTCTCTTTCTCTCTCTCTCACTCTTCCTCTGTTTCTCTCTTCCTCTTTCTCACACTGTTTCTATCTTTCTCTCTCTCTTCCTCTCTCTCACTGTTTCTCTCTCTCGTCCTCTCTCTCGTCCTCTTTCTCTCTTTCTCTCTGTCTTCCTCTCACTCTTTCTTTCTTTCTCTCTCTCTCTTCCTCTCACTCTTTCTCTCTCTCGTCCTCTCTCTCGTCCTCTTTCTCTCTTTCTCTCTGTCTTCCTCTCACTCTTTCTTTCTTTCTCTCTCTCTCTTCCTCTCAATCACTCTTTCTCTCTCTCTCCTTTGATGGACGCATGACGCACAATCTTATCTTGCTTTTGTCTAGCAGGCCTGCGATGATGTGTTGCCATCCTGGCAATCAACACCCACTCAGAATTGTGAGCTCGGCTTGACCGCGTGTATGCAACGGCTGAGGAGCTTGCTTAGGCATGTGGTGGACCCTCTTACACAAATGCCGGTGGCGGAAGGTGAGCAGAGAGGCTTGTTTCCGCAGCAGTGGGTAGTCACCTCTGGGTGGTGGGAGTGGTTAGTATGCAGCATCCTGGGTGCACAAGAGCGGGCAGACACCTCCGAGCAGTGGGAGTGGATGGGGTGCAGCGGCCTGGGAGCACAGGAGGGGCAGACACCTCTAGGCAGTGTGAGTGGATAGGGTGCAGCAGTCTGGGTGCGCATGAATGGATAGTCCCCTCCGGGCACTGGTAGTGGATGGGGTGCAGCAGCCTGGGTGCACAGCAGCGGTCAGATACCAATGGGCAGTTGGAGTTGATGAAGTACAGCAGCCTGGGTGCGCAGAAGTGGGCAGGCACCCCTGGGCGGCAGGAGTTGATGGGGTGCAGCATCCTGAGTGCGCAGGGCAGACAGACACCTCTGGGTGCCGGGAGTCGATGGGGTGCAGCAGCTTGGGTGCACAGGGGCAAAACAGAGAATTAAATGTGTGCAGTTGTATGTACTCTGCCATTACTCATTCTATACTATGTTTCAGATGACTAAACTTGAGGGCTGCACTATGTCCCGGCACGTGGTTGGAGACACACCGGTTGCAGAAAGGTGAGCTGTGAGGATTTTCTCCACAGTGTCAACAATCCCTCTCCATCTCTTCCTTTCTGTCACTCACGCTCTTTCTCTCTCTCACTCTCTATCTCTTCCTTGCTCTCTCTCACACTATTTCTCTCTTTCTCTGTCTCTTCCTCTCTCTCTCATTCCTTCTTTCTCTCTCTCTTCCTCTCTGTCTCACTCTTTCTCTCTCTCTTCCTTTCTCTCACATTGTTTCTCTCTTTCTCTTCCTTGTATCTCACGCTTTCTCTCTTTCTCTCTCTCTTCCTCTCTCTCTCACTCTTTCTCTCTTTCTCTGTCTTCCTCTCTCTCTCACTTTTTCTTTTTCTCTCTCTCGCTTCCTCTCTCTCACTCTTTCTCTCTTTCTCTCTCTCTCCTTTGATGGACGCATGACGCACAATCTTATCTTTCTTTTTGTCTTGCAGGCTGTGATTCACAAATTGTCAAGGGATGACATGCCATGCCTGTACCTACTTTTATTTTGTTGTTTTGTTTAAATAAAATGTTTGATATGTAAATCCATAGATGACTGAGATTCTCATTTGTTGAACCTCACATGCATGTTCTTAATTCTAATTGTGCAACATCAGCCAATTTGTTACATTCCAGATTTCCTAAGGTTGTTTGTGGGGGGTGGCGGTGAGGGGGGATGGCGGAAAAGGGACTGGTGGCGGGGGGGTGGCGTAGCGGTGTTGGATGTCCGAGCTGCATGATCGTTGGCTCCATTGCATCTGTTGTCATTCAGGTGTGGGTCTGGGCTGAGCTCCCTTTCATGCTGCAGATTGTAGTCCGACTTTACACCAGCTCAGAGCAGGTGTAAACTTCCTACTACTAACACAACTTATCACCTGTTTTGTACTCTCTTCGATGATCTTGCTGGTGGTTGAGAAACTTGCGAAGTGATGTGTTTGCTGCTTTTTGCATGGGTTGCCTACTCTACATCTCATTCGCAATATTTGCCGGGGTCATCCGTGACAATGCTTTTTGAGGCTGCTATCGCTGGTAAACTGGTGATATGATCTGTTTGCTCCAGCTCGTGAATGGTGCGTTAAATGTATCACCATTTTGGTTGCGATAAAGTGCCGTTAACTCGGCGATGTGTCTTTCAGAAATCCCCCTCGGTGTTTGAAAGACTTAAGAAGTACTCGAGTGTCGCGCTGAGAGCCGCACAAAAAACAAACGAGATGAGGGCTGCGTCGACCCCCTCCTGTGGTCAATTCCAGCCCCGAGGACCCCATCCCCCGGGGCCTAGCCTCACCGTTAGGGACCGTGGGCAGAGCCCCAATGCCCCCAAGGTCCCGCCGGCTCCCTGCATCCTTTTCCATACGGGAAGCTGCTGACATGCAGCTCCCCGTGTGGAAAAGCAATCAGCTTTGGATTTTGGAAGCGAGAGCAGGTTCCCCTGCTTTCGCTTCCAAAATTCAAATCAAGTTTGCTATGACAAGGCGGGAGCTGCGCGGCTCCCGCCCTGTCATAGCAAACAGCAGTGTCCCGGGGTGGGCACCCCGGAACACTGCAGGAGCAGGCCCTGGGGGGTGGCAGTCCCCAGGGTCATCACGGGCTCCAGGAGGAGGTCCGCGCGCCCCCCCTCCCAACATGAGTGAAGCCCCAGGGAGGTGGTGGTCCCCAGGGCTGCGGAGGCCCAAACGGGCCCCCGCATTTATTTTTTAAGAAATGCCCCGGGACCTAGCCCACCGGGGGCCTCATTAAAATATAACGCGGGAACCAGCACTTCATTGAGAATTCGCAACCCCGGCGCATATTGTGCCGAAATTTGTTTTTAAAAAAATGCTTTTTTTGGCCCTGGGTGTCCTTCTGGGATCCCCAGATCAGGCCTGGGGGGTCAGGGAGTTTCTACCCTGCCTCCTTCTCTTGTGTTATATCTTTGTTTCTCTGTTTTCTGGTGACTCGCTTCTATCGAGTCACAAGATGGCTGCCAACACTTCCTGGTTTGGAGTGTTTTCAGCCAATTAGAATGAAGCTCGTGGTCATGGCAGCCAATTAGAATGAAGCTCGTGGTCGGGAGGGTTCGCGACTCCACCGCTGCCCTAGATATCGAAACTTATATTTTTTTAGTTGCTCAGCAACTACGGAACAGATTTACACCAAAAAGGTCGCTTTCTAAACCAAGCACTACCTTTTTGCCAAATTTCAGGGTAATTCCGTTCAGCAGTTTCGACTGTAGCCTTGCCCAAAGTTTCCTATGAGAAATGGATTTTTTGACTCTTATTTTTTGAATTTCTCAAAAACTACCGAACGGATTTACCCCATTAAAAAAAAAGGTCGCTTTCTAAACCAAGCTCTACCTTTTTGCCAAATTTGGGGTAATCCCGTTCAGCAGTTTGGGATGTTGCCGGTCTAAAAATTTCCTATGGAAATGAACATGGAGAAAACGTGTTTTATGACACCCCTTTTTTCTCAGCCACTGCTTGACAAATCACCCCCAAAACTTTCAGGATAGGAGCTGACCTGGATAGACATTGTTTATGGAGAATTTCACGAAGATTCGTCAAAATTATTAGCAAATCAAAAAATGCTTTTCCTATGGAAACTAGGTTCTAACTATAACCACCTACATATATATATTACCTACTGGCGGTCCTATTTTCCATAGGAAAATTGATGAATCTTCGTGAAATTTTCCAAACTTTCGGCCAGCTCTGTTCTGCTTCTATCCTGAAAGTTTCATGGTGATTCATCAAGCGCATCCTGCCAATAGAAAAAAAAATCAGCCCGCGCTGAATATGCTAATTTGCCCCGTGGGGGCCAAATCCCGGGGGCATATTGAAAAATTAAGTGTGGGGGGTCCCAATCCCCCCTCACTGCCCCAGGGACCACCACCCCTGGGGCTCTAACATAATATCAGAGGGGGGCTCAAGGACCCCCGCAGCCCCTGGGACTGCCAACCCCTGGGGCTTCTTTAAAATGGGTGGGGGTCTCTCAGGCCCCCCAGCCCCGGGGACCGCCACCCCCCGGGGCTTCAATATATTTGGTGTGGGGGGCTCTCAGGCCCCCCAGCCCCGGGGCAACTTCAAAATGTGGGAGGGGGCTGCGCGGCCCTCTCCTGGAGCCTTATATAGGCCCTGGGGACCGCCACCCCCCAGGGCCGGCTCCTGAAGTGTCCCAGGGTGCCCACCCCCGGGGATACTGCTGTTTGCAGTGATCTCATTTGAGATGTCAGCAGTGATGTCACTGACCATGTCATGAATGATGTAATATGTGACTTCACCAGCAGTGGATTGCGGGCGCGCGAGATGTAGTTAGTACAACTAACTATATCGGAGGAATTTCTATGGTTTTGTTCGAGTGAAATATCCAGCTAACTATAACACCCCTAAAACCTATTGTTTTTTCAGTGAATTTCTAAGGTTGTTAAATGCTAATTCCTAACTATATCAGGCCTGAAACCTATGGTTTTTTCAGGGATATATATATATATATATTCACTGAAAAACCCATAGGTTTCAGGGGCGTTATAGTTAGCTGGACTTTTCACTCGTACAAAACCATTGAAATTCCCCCGTTATAGTTAGTTCAGCAAACTATAACTCGCGCACCCGCAATGCACTGCTGATGACGTCACATATTACATCACTCATGACATGGTCAGTGACATCACTGATGACATCACTGATGACATCTCAAATGATGCACACGTCACCTCAGGCCCCGCCCCCTCCCTTCCCCACTATGTAAACACACCCTGTGGCCGTTTTTAGTTGGGAGATTAAGTCCCCTTGAATCCTGAGGGTCTCTAGGGGCAAAATAGCCCACTAGGTACATCCAGTAAGCGCCACAGAGCTGCGTTACAGAGAGGTGTAAAAAGTGGCACGGCCTGGACCACCTCTCTGCAACGCAGCTCAGTGGCGTTTACTGGAAGCACCTGGTGGGCTAGTTAGCCCCCAGGGGCCCTCAGGATTGAAGGGGAATTATTTCCCCAACTTAAAACGCGCCATAGTGCGTGTTTGCACACGTCACCTCAGACCCCGTCCCCTCCCTTCCCCACTGTGTAAACACGCCCTGTGGCCGTTTTATAAGTTGGGAGATTAAGTCCCCTTGAATCCTGAGGGTCCGTAGGGGCAAAATAGCCCACTAGTTACGTCCAGTAAGCACCATTGCCGAGAGGTGTAAAAAGGGGCACGGCCTGCACCACCTTTCTGCAACACAGAGCAGTGGCGCTTACTGGAAGCACCTGGTGGGCTAGTTGGCCCCCAGGGTCCCTCAGGATTGAAATGGAATTATTTCCCCAACTTAAAACACGTCACAGGGCGTGTTTGCACACGTCACCTCAGGCCCCGTCCTATTCCTTCACCACTGTGTAAACGCGCCCTGTGGCCGTTTTAATTTGAGAGATTAAGTCTCCTTGAATCCTAATGGTCCCTAGGGTCAAACTAGCCCACTAGGTACCTCCAGTAAGCGCCACAGAGCTGCGTTGCATAAAGGTGTAAAAAGGGGCGCAGCCTCAGAACACCTGTCTGCAACGCAGCTCCCTGGTGCATACTGGAGATACCTGTTGGGCTAGTTGTCCCTCAGGGACCCTCAGTATTGAAGGGGAATTAATTCCCTAACTTACAACTGGCCAGGGGGCACGTTTGCAGAGTGCTGCAAGGAGGGGGCGTGGCCTCCGGTGCGATACCGGTCTTTTATTTTTTTTATTTTTTTAAGAAGGAGGGCTGTTTGGCCCCCCTTCTTTTTCTAATTTTTTGGCCCTGAGGACCCCATCCCCCAGGGCCTGCACCATATTTTTTTTTGTTGAAAAAAATAAATGTGGCCCTCCCAATGCCTTAATCGGCCCTGGGGACCCCAGCCCCCGGGTCATGGCCTTTTTTTAAATTTAATTCTTTAGGAGGGGGGCTGCGTTTCCCCCCTCCTCAGGCCACTTATGGCCCCGGGGACCCCATCCCCCGGGGCCGGCCTTTGTTTTTTAATATTTTAAAAATAGATATATTTATAGAAACACCTAGGACATGCTGGACAAACCGTATGTGCCTATCACCATGACGATTTGCGTGATATTCATTAAAAGGCGACTATGCATACAATGAATCCACGTGGAATGTGTTTACACTGCTAGTGAAGCTCTGACGTGTCTGACGCCCTACAGTGCCTAATCCCGGCGCCCCCGCCGGTGGGTACTCTCCAAGTAGACACCCTTGTTGTTTATTTATACAAACATGGGTAGTTATTGACAGGCACATTTAATACACACACACAGCAAGCCATTCAAAGGGGATTTGACAAAAATTCGACCAAACTATGCAAGAAACCCCCCTCACGGTTAATAAAACACACATCCCCCGTCGGATGTGTAATACTTTTTATTTTACTCTCTGGAAAGGAGACACACCTCACTTGAGAGTCACAGCATGCTCCTGGCTGAGCCCAATGCTGCGTTACACCCACCAGTGCCCGCCGAGTGCCACACACCTCTGTGTTGTATTCCACCAGCTAGTGCATATGCTATGACACTCTCTAGCTCATGTGCACTGTAGCACCACCCCGTGAATATGTCATGCCACACTTGCCTTCGCACGGGTTATATTGCCCCATCTAACGTGCCTTCCTCGATGCCTTTGTTATAACGCACAGCGCTATGCCATACATATTACAATCTGGGATCCATATCTTTTTCACAGTGCATATGCAACGTTACACTCCCCAGCACATATTTTATATTACAACTTTAGAGCCTAGTTAGGTTACACAACACTGCCCTGTGCATATTACATTCCAAGGCGCATATCGCATAGCACGCGCTAGTGCCTGTGCTATCTCGCGCTCTCCAATGAATCTGTCATTGCGCACAATGTATTGCATATTATATTTCACGCCCCGGTTCATCTTATATCACACTTTTTGGTGCATAGTTTATACCATATACTATATCTAGTTTTCATTTTCAATCGTGCTCTCAGGACTATGTTCTATATAACACTGCATCCACCTAACCTTTTCACGGGCATTACATTTTGCGATGGGGGTGGAGGGTCAGGGGGTGTTTCTGCCAAGTGAGCCCGGAGTCACAGTCACAAATGTCCTCTTCTTCCTGAATAAAAGTGAGATTATGCTGCATACTTGTTCAAATTGTAAGTAGTTCGCACAGACACACATTTTAAAAACAATAAAGTTCCTAATACCCACCTTCTCTGAACAGTTAGCTTGCTGCCCCATCCACCTCCTCCCTATCCTCTGTTGTCTGAATCCATGGACTAGCCTCCTCCCTCCTGCCATGCATGGTCTGATGTGCTGCCACTGCCCTCCATTTAGCATGATGTACCAGTCCACTCCTCCTGCCCTCCATTGCCCAATTCTTTGGCCCATCATTGACCTCCTGCTTAGCCTCTGTGCTTAGCTTGCTGCCCCTATTCTCCTTCCCTCTGCCCTCTGATGTCGTTATGCATGCCCCTGCTCCATCCTTTTTGCCCACCATGTTCAATGGACCTGCCACTCCTATCTACTCTGAGTGTTCTGTTGAGCTGCCACTCCCCTCCCACCTGCCTAGCATTGTCAGATGACTGTAACCCTTCCCTGCCACCTTCACCCTGCCTGTCTACATGCCATGCCACTATCCCCTTCTTCCTGTCCTCCATGGTCCATTTTACTGCCCCACCCTTCTGCCCTCCCTCGTCTGTTGTGCTGCAACTGCTCCTCCTGCCTGCCCCACGCGGTCTGTTGTGAGGCCCCTTCCCCTGAACTCTCTTGTCTGTGCCCAGGTCCTGACCCTCCCTTCTATCCTCTTAAACAAAAAGAGAGAGAAGGGCTCAGTATGACCCAAAAGGAAATAGAGCGCCAACTTACTGAGAAGTAAAAAAAGTTTTTCCTTTTGAAAGAAACAATGTCAAACTCATTCAATCGCTCTACTCAGTCAGAATCCCCACATGAGGTCTAAACAGATCACTCCAACCGGTGAAACACTTACAAGCAAGAAACACCAATTGTATCAAAGCAGACTATTTATTTGCATCTTAAAATATTTGCATAGAAGTACAATCAATATAAAATATACATTTCAGTTTTTTTTAAAAACAAAAAGACAAGAATACAGTTAAAAACAAAACATATAATAATACCTGAGAAAAAAAGATAAAAGACAATAAACTTTGTCATATCATTGTTAATTCAGACCCTCTATGGGCAACATGAAGTAGGGATTCCCTTCCCTATTTCCAATAGTTTGTTGGCCACTTCCAAATTTAACAAATGCACAATGCGTCGACGCGTTTCGGAGGCTTTCGCTGATTGTAGCCTCCTTCTTCAGGTCAATAACTATTTGTTTCTCCTTATCCAAAAGAGTCACCTAATGCAGAGATAAAGCATCCCAACGAACAACTAGATTGCTAACAATCTACATTAATTAGAAAAGTGTGGAACGCCTGACGTCATCTTGATGTAATCAAAACTGTAATACCTAGAGCATTTCCTTTAGAAATTACATATATGAGAGGGTCATATTTGCATCAAAATTATGGTTAGTGCTCTAAAAAACTAAAATGAGGACATATTTAATGAGTTTTCAAATAGCGACAAAGAACTTTTAAATTATTTGTAATCTTTATGTTTTTGTATCCAGTTGACCACTTGATTAAATGTTGCACCTAGGGGAGACGATGTGGTGTTACTTCCAGAGCTGCAGACTTTTCAACTGGGGAACCAGGTTGGAGTTTCTGCTTCAGCTCAACATTCTGTGATTCTGGTCAAATCACTTAATCTCCCCATGTCTACAATCAAAATGAATTTGATCTTGTGTGATGTAACCAATGCTCATGTAAAGCACTCCAATACCTGACAAGTCTGCACTATATAAAACTGCAAATACACAAAAAATAAGTGTTTTGCACACTTCTGTCATTGGGCTACATGTGGGCTACATCTGGGTGATATTTGTGCTGCATTTGGGCTCTTTTGTCTCTGGTGGCCATCTTGGGAGATTTATTTGTTATGAAGTTTCCAAATTTCCTCATTTACTGCAGTCTCCTCAGTAGGAAATGCTTTCAGTTTTTTACTTTGATTCCATCAAGAAGGTATTCAGATATGTCACACATTTGCCATAAATTCTGAATGTTAGCACTCTAGTTGCTCATTAGATCACTGTAGTAAAGCTGCTGCTCACCAGGGAAGTCTGCTGCTGGTATTCAAAGTGCATGTTTCAGTCTGCATGTCAGAATTTGTTTATGAAATAGAAGAGGATTTGAGAAGTCAAAATGTGCCCTAATTTTTCTTTCTGCAGGACTAATCATAATTTATATGGCAAAATGAACCCCCTCATTTTGTTCCTTTGTAAATTAAATGTTTTAAGTGTTACCACTTTATTCCAATCAAGATGGCTTCAGGTGTGCCATACTTTTGTCATAAGTAAGACTGTTAGTGCTCTAGTTGTTCGTTAGAACACTCTGGAACATTCTGTCATTGGGCTATACTTGGGCTACATCTGGGTGATATTTGTGCTACATTTGGGCCCTTTTGTCTCTGGTGGCCATTTTGGGAGACTTATTTGTTATGAAGTTTCCTAATTTCCTCAATTACTACAGTCTCCTCAGTAGGAAATACTTTCAGTTTTTTACTTTGATTCCATCAAGAAGGCATTCAGATTAAGCCTGGGCAAAGCACTACGCTACGCTCGCGTAGTTTGCGAAGTTCGCGCTACTTCGCACTACGCGAACTGCACGTAGCACAGTGCGAACACGCGTAGCGTAGTGTTGCGTAGTGCTGCAGTCATTTTTTGCTTGCTCGTGGTCCTCAACATCAAGTTGGCGACCGCGAGCAAGCAAAATGACATCCCGGCGAGACTTTTTCCTTGTTCGCGATCAGCAACATCAAGTTGGCGATCGCGAGCATGGAAAATAAACCTCCCAGCGAGATCCCCAACGCGAGGAGGTCAGGTTTCTCATTGCGAGTGGTCGCGTATGCTCGCAACCGCTCGCGATGAGAAACTACCAGTTCGCGTTGAGAAAGCTGCCGCTTGAATAAAAATCTACTCGAGCAGCAGAAAACTACAGCTCGCACTGTGTAAGATGCCATTTTCAATGATTGCACAGTGCCGGTTGCTTGTCCGCACTGTGCAATCATTGAAAACGACATCTGGCACAGTGCGAACAAGGTACTACGCAGTTCGCGAAGTGCTACGCGTAGCTCGCGTAGTGCGAACTGCACTTTGCGTGGCTTCGCGAAGTGCTACTTCACGAACTACGCCCAGGGTTAATTCAGATGTGTCACACATTTGCCATGAATTCAGAATGTTAGCACTCTAGTTGCTTATTAGATCACTGTAGTAAAGCTAC
Organism: Triturus cristatus; assembly: GCF_964204655.1. Lineage (NCBI taxonomy): Eukaryota > Metazoa > Chordata > Amphibia > Caudata > Salamandridae > Triturus > Triturus cristatus. The sequence goes on along the minus strand of NC_140581.1, from coordinate 341,632,688 downwards.
TGCTCACCAGGGAAGTATGCTGTTGGTATTGAATGTGCATGTTTCAGTCTGCATGTCAGAATGTTTTAATGAAATAGAAGAGGATTTGAGAAGTCACTCAAAATGTGCCCTAATTTTTCTTTCTGCAGCACTAATCATACTTTCTATGGCAAAATGAACCCCCTCATTTTGTTCCTTTTTAAATTTAATGTTTTAATAGTTACCACTTTATTCCAATCAAGATGGCTTCAGGTGTGTCATATGTTTGTTATAAGTTGGACTGTTAGCGCTCTAGTTGTTCTTTGGAACACTCTGGCAAGCTGCAGTAGATCACAAAGGAATCAACTGACAGTCTCTACCCTTGTTGGATGTACATGTTTTACTGAGAATGTCAGACTTCATTCTCACATGACTGAGAAAGATAATGTGAATTTACAGAAAATATGCTCTCAGTTTAGCTTATAGATCACCTTCCAAACCTCTGTGGGAAAAGCATGAGAAAATATTTTTCTCTCAAACATGATTCATGATATCACAGTAAAAGGCTATTTCACATGGTAAAATTACCTTAGGACACACCACAATTCCTAAAATGAGTATGGTACAATCAACAAATGATTTATAATGTAACTAAAGTCTTAAAACCTTCTATTAACTGCAATGTTTTTTAATGAGGAGCTATCATGTATATTGGTCCCAAGATGGCTGCCAACACTTCTTGGATGAAGTACTGACAGCCAATCAGATCTCACGATGAGATGTGTGGTTAGGCTCCGCCCAGATATATCTATCTGTTTAACTCTAATTTTCTCAGGAACTACTGAACGGATTTACACCATTTAAGCAAAAGGCACGAGTCTGAACTGAGGACTACCTCTTTGCCAAATTTGGTATAATTCTGTTCAGCAGTTCGGGCTGTAGCTGCATCAACAGGTCCTATGGGAAAATGCATGGGGAAAACGCGTTTTGGGACCCCCCTTTTTTCTCGGCCCCCACTTGACGAATCACCGTGAAATTTTCAGGATAGGAGCGAACCAGAGCTGGCCAAAGGTTTGGAAGATTTTGCGAAGATTCGTCAATCAGCGCCAACGTTATTCCAAATAGAATGTTGCAGATTTCCTATGGAAAATAGGTCCTAACTATAACTACCTACTGGCGACTGCCAGTAGGTAATATATATATATATATTCAGCTGTCATCTGTGCAGCCACAGAGCAAACCATCTTGTACTACCTGAGGAAGGCAGAAGCTGAAACGTTGTAGTGGAAATATATTTTTGTTCTTTGGTGAATCTATCTGTTTGAGTCACTTCTTTCTTGGATATTTTATTTCTTTGTGACTCATTGAATCCTTTGGAATCCAGATTTTTGCCCTGGCTGGCTGTTGTTTTCTTGTGATCCTTCATCTTCAAGTATACTGTTTTTGGGATTACAAACCTGTATCCTTCCTGGATCCAATACTCAAGCCAGAAGCAACCACCATGTCAAGAACAAATCTACATCCTAGATATACGCTGTTCATCCAGGAGAAAATCAGTAAGTGCCAATTTACAATAGCACATTTACAAATCTATAAAAAACTTAACATCTATCCTATGGGGTTGGAGGTTAAGTCTAAGCCACCTTTTAAACTAACTAGTTGTGAATGGTCCCCTACATGGAATATTTTACTGCATAACTCATCATTGGCCCTACTATTGGTATCTATTAAAGTAACCATTCAAAAAATGCAGATGCTTAAAGCCAAGCTACAAAAAGAACTGGAACTTTTAAAGAACACAAAAAGTGACTCTGAAGTGGCACACATACTACAGAGGATTGCAGTAGTAAAAAAGATGACTGCCAGGAAAGCTATTGAAATTAAATCTGCAAAACTAAAAAGAGATATGTTAAGATTTCATATACCTCTGCTTCCAACTCACCACTTCATAAATCATTCTGTTTTTGGAGATTTTCTTGTCAGTGAAAGCCCTGTGAGTAAACAGCATAAAAAGAATAGAAGATTTATAAGACTAAAAAGGCTGCATAGCATCAGTCAGCTACAACCCTTGCAGACATCCAACCCAGTTATTGACTTAACTGGAGGGCTCCTATCACCAGGCGAATTGAACCTCTTGAGCAAAGGCCTCTATTTCTGTCCTGTACCGAAGGACCATAATACTGCCAACACGATGAGAGACCTAAAAACCTTCGAGAGAAGATGCAGACTTGCTGAAAACTTTTACAATAATTCTAATGTTGATCTGCCAAGCTACCATCCAGATCCATTTAAGAAGTTCCGCCATCCCAAATCATGGACTCCTCAATGTGGTAGAAATCCTGTCCTTGATACATACATTTTATCCATCAAGAAACTCATCAAGGAATCAACACTTGAAAGGATTTTTGATAACATCACCCGAGAAGAAAGAAAAGCTCTCCACCTCCTTCAACAGAGAATGGATGTCATTATAAAACCAGCAGACAAAGGTGGTGCAGTGGTTGCCATGAAAGTAAGTGATTATATTGAGGAGGGAATGAGACAACTAATGGATACCAACACTTACAAAGCTTTAGAAACTGATCCCACAGAAGACTTGAACAAAGAAATTAAGAACATGGTTGTAAGATACAGGAGCTTAAACCTCATTGATGAAACAGCAGCAGATATACTTGTTCATCCCAAACCAAGACCTGGGAAATTTTATATGCTTCCCAAAATTCACAAAATGAACAATCCTGGCCGTCCCATCATCTCTGGCAATGACACAGCCACTGAGAGACTATCTTTATTTGTCGACCTGCACCTCCAGCCCATTGTACAGGAACTTCCATCATTTGTTAAAGATACCAGTCACTTCCTTCAGATTATTGAAACATTAAACCAAACCTACACATTTGATGATGATACTCTTCTGGCTACATTTGATGTTACATCATTATACACCAATATAGCACATGAGGATGGGCTTATGGCATTATCTGAAGCTCTTAATAAAAGAACTGTGAAAAAGCCATCAACAAATGTGCTTACCAACTTTGCAAGAGTTATCCTTAAATCCAACAATTTTACATTCAATGGTAAACACTATCTGCAGATACAAGGGACTTCCATGGGTACTCGGATGGCTCCATCCTATGCAAATATCTTCATGGGCAAACTAGAGAACTGTATACTTGCTACTTCTAGCATCAAACCACTGGTATGGCTACGATACATTGATGACATTTTTATAATATGGAATTCAGGAAGTAGAACATTGGAACAATTTACAGCTTATATCAACAATATCCATCCTACCATCACATTTACCAGCAACAAGAATCCTCATCTCCCTTTTCTGGATGTGCTGCTCACCATTCATGAACACAAAATTACAACTGATCTGTACCACAAGCCTACAGATGCTCATTTGTATCTAAGCTGGACTTCATGTCACCCACACCACACTAAACTGAGCATCATCTACAGCCAAGCACTCAGAATAAGACGCATCTGCAGCAATGAGGAAACCTGTAAAGACCATCTACAGGAGCTTGCTACATTATTTAAAAGGCGAGGCTATCATCTGCATATCATACAGCAACAAATTGACAAGTCTTTGCAGTTACCCAGAGAAGCACTTATTTGGAATACCAACGGCAGAAACAAAACTGACAGAACTCCATTTGTAGTTGACTATTATCCATCAGCTCCTAACTACAGAAATATAATGCAAAAAACATTTCCCTTACTGACCACTTGTGAAAAATTGCAAAAGGTTTTTCCAAAACCACCAGTCATTGCTTACCGCAGAGCTCCAAATTTACGTTCTCTTATTGTGAGAGCTGAACTCAAGCAAGCTGTAACAAATGCAGGGGTTCATTACTGTGACTCTAAAAGGTGCATCACGTGTGAATATCTTTTACAAACATCATCTGTAACTAGTTCTGTTACGAGAAGGACCTATGCAATAAGGCAGCATCTTACATGTCGCTCAACATGCATTATTTATGTGATTCAGTGCCAATGGCAAAGCTGTAAAAAGCAATATGTAGGCCAAACAGTGAATGACCTCCGTACACGATTCAGGAACTACAAATCTGCAATAATTAATAAGAAAATTGACCAGCCTGTAGCCAATCATTTTAACCTTGTGGATCATTCACTATCAGATTTGAAGATTTTGCCCGTGGAACATGTTTCAAAGGAAGAACTACTGGACTCCAGGGAAAACTTCTGGATGTACCGTTTAAAATCACTGCATCCAGATGGACTGAACATTACTGACAACACAACCTGATTACTGCATATCTCAAGAGCTCTCTGGACTGCATTGATTCCACATTCCAAATGGAATCTTCACTCATGATGCTTTTTGAAAATTCAGCTGTCATCTGTGCAGCCACAGAGCAAACCATCTTGTACTACCTGAGGAAGGCGGAAGCTGAAACGTTGTAGTGGAAATATATTTTTGTTCTTTGGTGAATCTATCTGTTTGAGTCACTTCTTTCTTGTATATATGTATATATATATTACCTACTGGCGGTCGCCAGTAGGTAGTTATAGTTAGGACCACGTTTCCATAGGAAAACCTCAACATTCTATTTTGAATAACTTTGGCGCCGGTCGACGAATCCTCGCGAATTTCTCAAAATAGGTGGGGCGCTACGCTCCGCTCCTACCCTGAAAGTCTCGGGGGGATCCGTCAAGCGGGGGCTGAGATAAAAGGGGGGTCCCAAAACGCGTTTTTCCCATGCATTTTTCCATAGGACCTTTAGAACGAGCTACAGCCCGAACGGCTGAACAGAATTACTCAAAATTTGGCAGAGAGGTAGTCCCTAGGTCAAGGAAGTGCCTTTTGTAGGTTTGGTGTAAATCTGTTCAGTAGATTCTGAGAAAATAGCCTTTAAATCAATATATATATCTGAGCCCGCTTACGGTACGCTTACCGTACGCTTACGGTAAGCGTACGGTGGCGTGCGCGAGCGCGATTCTGATTGGCTCTTAGATCTTAGTAAACATTCGAATCGGCCGAAACCAGGAAGCGGCGGCCGCCATTTTCTGTGTTTCACTCTGAAAAAAAAAGAGTGAAAACAAGAAAAGGGGGCAATGAGGAGAGTTACAGACCCCCTTACATTTGTGAGGGGGTCAAAGAAGGACTGTAAAGTACAAAACAAACATTTATTGATTTTTAAAAAAAATCACGGGGTACGCGTACGGTAAGCTTACGGTAAGCGTACGGAAGAAACATGGCGTGCGCGAAGGAGATTCTGATTGGCTCATAGATCTTAGTAAACATTCGAATCGGCCGAAACCAGGAAGCGGCGGCCGCCATTTTGTGTGTTTCACTCAGAAAAAAAACAGAGAAAACAAGGAAAGGGGGCAATGAGGAGAGTTACAGACCCCCTAACATTTGTAAGGGGGTCAAAGAAGGACAGAAAAGTACAAAAAAACCATTTATTGATTTTAAAAAAAATCACGGGGTACGCGTACCGTAAGCTTACGGTAAGCGTACGGTAAAAAAAATAAAAAAAAAAAAATGAAAAGCAGATTTAAGAGTTTGCTCTTCATATGTCCTCCATGTGCGCACGGTGCGCGAAGCGCATCGTACGTTCATGGCCCATCTAGCGTAATGTGGGCACGCGGTGCGCGAAGCGCACCGCGTGCTCACTGTGCGCGCACGGTGCGCGAAGCGCACCGTGCGCGCATGGAACGAAATGCGTTAAGTGGGCGTGCACGCCACAAATGGCGTAAAGTAACTTAGCATTTAAAAAACCGTACAAATTCACTGAAAAAACCATAGGTTTCACACATGTTATAGTTAGCTGGACATTTTACTGATAAAAAACCAATGAAATTCCCCCGTTATAGTTACTGTAGGCAACTATAACTCACGCGACCGTAATCCTCTGCTGATGACATATGTGTCTTTATGAAAAAAAAATATTTGTAATATATGTATAGCTAAAATTTAATGGAAGAAGACATGGGCAAATAAGTGTCTAAATACAGTATTAGCATCAGCAGAGGATTGCGGTCGCGTGAGTTATAGTTGCCTACAGTAACTATAACGGGGGAATTTCATTGGTTTTTTATCAGTAAAATGTCCAGCTAACTATAACATGTGTGAAACCTATGGTTTTTTCAGTGAATATATATATGTATATATATATTATCTACTGGCGGTCGCCAGTAGATAGTTATAGTTAGGACCCTGTTTCCATAGGAAATCCGCAACATTCTATTTGGAATAACTTTGGCGCCGGTCGATGAATCCTCGCGAAATTTTCAAAATAGGTGGGGCGCTACGCTCCGCTCCTACCCTGAAAGTCTCGGGGGGATTCGTCAAGCGGGGGCTGAGAAAAAAGGGGGGTCCCAAAACGCGTTTTTCCCATGCATTTTTCCATAGGACCTTTAGACACAGCTACAGCCCGAACGGCTGAACAGAGTTACTTGAAATTTGGCAGAGAGGTAGTCCTCAGGTCAAGGAAGTGCCTTTTGTAGGTCTGGTGTAAATCTGTTCAGTAGTTCCCGAGAAAATAGCATTTAAATCAATATATATATGTGGGCGGAGCCTAACCACACATCTCATCCTGAGATCTGATTGGCTGTCAGCACTTCATCCAAGAAGTGTTGGCAGCCATCTTGGGACCAATATACATGATAGCACCTCATTAAAAAGCATTGCAGTTAATAGAAGATTTTAAGACTTTAGTTACATTATAAATCATTTGTTGATGGTACCATACTCATTTTAGGAATTGTGGTATGTTCTAAGGTGATTTCACCATGTGAAAAAGCCTTCTGCTGGGATATCATGATTGAGAGAAAAATATTTTCTCATGCTTTTACCACAGAGGTTTGGAAGGTGATCTATAAGCTAAACTGAGAGCTTATTTTCTGTAAATTCACATTATCTTTCTCAGTCATGTGAGAATGAAGTCTGACATTCTCAGTAAAACATGTACATCCAACAAGGGCAGAGACTGTCAGTTGATTCCTTTGTGTTCTACTGCAGCTTTCCAGAGTGTTCCAAAGAACTACTAGAGCGCTAACCGTCCTACTTATGATAAATGTATGGCACACCTGAAGCCATCTTGCTTGGATTAAAGTGGTAACTCTTAAAACATTTAATTTAAAAAGGAACAAAATGAGGGGGTTCATTTTTCCATAAAAAGTATGATTAGTGCTGCAGAAAGAAAAATTAGGGCACATTTTGAGTGACTTCTCAAATCCTGGCATGCAGACTGAAACATGCACTTTCAATACCAGCAGCAGTTTTCCCTGGTGAGCAGTAGCTTTACTACAGTGATCTAATGAGCAAAAAGAGTGCTAACATTCTGATTTTATGGCAAATGTGTGACACATTTGAATGCCTTCTTGATGGAATCAAAGTAAAAAACTGAAAGTATTTCCTACTGAGGAGACTGCAGTAAATGAGGAAATTAGGAAACTTCATAACAAATAAGTCTCCCAAGATGGCCACCAGAGACAAAAGAGCCCAAATGTAGCCCAAATATCACCCAGATGTAGCCCAAGTATAGCCCAATGACAGAATATCCAAGAATGTTCTTAAAAACAACTAGAGCACTTACTGTCTTCATTATGACAAAAGTATGGCACACCTGAAGCCATCTTGATTGGAATAAACTGGTAACACTTAAAACATTTAATTTAAAAAGGAACACAATGAGGGGGTTCATTTTGCCATAGAAATTATGATTAATGCTGAAGAAAGAAAATGAGGGCACATTTTGAGTGACTTCTCAAATCCTCTTCTATTTCATTAAAAAATTCTGACATGCAGACTGAAACATGCACTTTTAATACCAGGAGCAGACTTCCATGGTGAACAGTAGTTTTACTACAGTGATCTAATGAGCAACTAGAGTGCTAACATTCAGAATTCATGGCAAATGTGTGACATATCTGAATACCTTCATGATGGAATCAAAGTAAAAAACTGAAAGCATTTCCGACTGAGGAGACTGCAGTACATGAGGAAATTAGGAAACTTCATAACAAATAAATCTCCCAAGATGGCCACCGGAGACAAAAGAGCCCAAATGTAGCCCAAAATCACCCAGATATAGCCCAAATATAGCCCAATGACAGAAGTGTGCAAAACACTTATTATTTTGAGTTTTTGCAGTGTTATATAGTGCAGACTTGTCAGGTATTGGAGTGCTTTACATGAGCATTGGTTACATCACACAAGAACAAATTCATTTTGGTTGTAGACATGGGGAGACTAAGTGATTTGACCAGAATCACAGAATGTCGAGCTGAAGCAGAAACTTCAACCTGGTTCCCCAGTTGCAAAGTCTGCAGTTCTGGAAGTAACACCACATCCTCTCCCCTAAGTGCAACATTTAATCAAGTTGTCAACTAGATAAAAAAAAAAAAGATAACAAATAATTTAAAAGTGCTTTGTCGCTATTTGAAAACTCAGAAAATATGTCCTTATTTTAGTCTTTTAGAGCACTAACCATAATTTTGATGCCAATAAGACCCTCTCATATATGTAATTTCTAAAGGAATGCTCTAGGTATTACAGTTTTGATTACATCAAGATGATGTCAGGCGTTCCACACTTTTGTAATAAATATAGAATGTTAGCAATCTAGTTGTTCATTAGGATACTGTTGAGAGGCAGAGGCCAGGGGCACGGACTCTGAAAATTGAAGGCAGGTAGGAGGGTGCAAAGGCAACAATTTAACCACACTGAGCAGGCAGGAAGGGCCGTGGAAGCACAACAGACTATGGAGGGCAGTGGAAAGGGGGGCAGGGGCAACAAACCAACAATACAGGACTTGCAAGAGAGGCTGTTGGAGGGAAGATCTATTACGGGTCAAGGAAGCTAGGGGCGGTCCCCAGAGCCCCGGGAGCCACCACAGAACTGAGCAGGAGAGTGAGTCAGGGACAAAAGGGGCACCTTAATTTGAGCCGGGGTGCCTAGGAACGCTTGCTCCAAAAATGAAGAAAACAGACATATGAGACATGGAATTGGAGGCAGAATACAATGGCAGTTTAATGAGAAGATGCAACTTCAAAGAAACCGCAGAATAGAGACATAAAGTACAAAATACAGAATCCAGATAATCATACAGCTGTCATGATATTCTCTGTATCTCAATTAATGGACTGACAGAGAGAGAGAGAAAACACATCTATAAATGCATCATGAGAAACAAGTTACACCAAGGAAAATGTTACCTAGGGACACTCACATTTACTCTTAGAGCAAGCATTCCTGCAATTACAATACAACATCTTTTAAATGCAAAAGTAAAGAGAGCAATGGTTAAACATAACATGACATTTCATATAGGTAAAATAGAATAAGATACTTCAAGCAAAGCAGAGCAAGACATTTTAAGCAAAGGAAGACAAGAGCTCCCAGTTCTTGGGGAAAACCTGCACAGCCTGTTAACCTACATACAGACGGCGAGGTTGTCCGTCGATATCTGTGGGTGCTCCCTTTTTATATCATTTTGTGGGCTCCTTTGCACGCTACATCTACCTACGTATGCTACCCAAAAGCTTCGTCTGCAGATTTTACCAGACATTTCGTCATTTACCCACTTAATGCTGACAATGGACTGGGTGAAAAGGTCAGTCTCTCAGGCCAATCGCTTATCGTAAGTTCCATAGAGCAAGCTGAAAATAATGGGTATTGTACAGGAATTCAATATATTCATGTATAAAATCTCCTCAGTTCTCCTAACTTGACGCTCTGCGGTTGCCACTTCCTTAAAAGCGGGAAACCTGCCCAGGAAGCTAGTACCAGTCCAGGATGCAGCCTACTGTATGTCGACAGCTTCAGGGGGATGTTGAACTTTGATACCGAGCACGGAGCACTCGTGTAGGGTGGGGGCTACTAGTTTGGAGCAGAAGGCCTCGCAGACCTGCCTTCAGACTGCTATACACTAAAATTGCAGAGCTATGGTCAATTTAACAAAGAGGCCTACATATTGAACAGAAGGGCCTACACAGGGGTTTTATGCTGGCTGAGTGGTAAGGATGTCTCAGGATAATTATATAGCAACACAGGACCCGCTGGTCAATTTAATACGGCCTACAAATGCGGCTGGCAGGGCAAGGACAAGGGTCTCATACTTCAGGTGTGGACAGAACGGGCCAGGGGCCCCCTGTGATACAAAATCTACCCTCCTTCAAGGCTGTGGCAATGTAATAGACCATTGTGGGCAGAAGGAAGAGGCAATGGTAGTACAACCATACATGCCAACAGACCCGATTCAGCCAGGAAACGTCCAATGTTTTTAAGCTCAAATGGGCTTTATTTGATCTGTCTCCTGTCTACAATATCCTCTTTTTCAATGTAACTCAAAGGGGAAAATCAATACCCCAGTTTTTTTTCAAAATCTCCCTCTTACCAAGTTCAAAATGTTCGCAAGTATGGTAAATTGGATCATGGAAGGAAATGGGATAGGGACATGGACTTGGATAACAGAGGACAGGAGAGACATGGAGAGGTGCACCAAACTGACCCTGCAGGGCAGGCATCAGGGTTTGCAGCAGCACAATACACCACACAGGGCATGCAGGACGGGAGTGCAGCACAACAATCCATAGAAAGCAAGAGGGAGGGGACAGGACCATGCACATGGACAACAGAGAACAGAGGGGCAAGAGGCAATGGTAGCTAGCTGACCATAATGGACAGACAGGAGAGAAGGCTGCAGCATAACAGACCATAAAGGGCAGGAGGGACGGATCAGGGGCATTACAATGGAACAGACAAGCCAGGAGGGAGGGAGTAGGGGTCTGCACATGTAAACAGTCGGCTGGGGGCAAGGGGGCAGGGCAGGAGCAGCAAGATGGCCATGGAGGTCAGGCAGGATGGGCACTAGAAGCAAGACACAACATGAAGAGCAACAGTGAGACTGTGATGGCATACACACAGACCATGGAGGGAAGGTGGGAGGGGGTCAGGGGCAGCTAACTGACCACACAGGGAAGGTGGGAGGGGCCATGGCAGCACAGAAGACCATGCATGGCAAGTGGGAGGGTTAGTGGCAGAACAATGGCTATGATGGGCAAGAAGGAGGGTGCAGGGGCATGCACAAAGGACGATGGAGGATAGAAGGGAGGGCCAGGACCTGTGCACAGACAAGAAAGTTCAGGGGAAGGGGCCTCACAACAGACCACACGGGGCAGGCAGGAGGAGCAGTTGCAGCACAACAGACCAGGGAGGGCAGAAGGGTGTGGCAGTACAATGGGCCATGTAGGACAGGAGGAAGAGGATAGAGGCATGGCATGTGGACAGGCAGGGTGGAGGTGGCAGGGACAGGTTACAGTCATCTGACAATGCTAGGCAGGTGGGAGGGGAGTGGCAGCTCAACAGAACACTCAGAGTAGATAGGAGTGGCAGGTCCATGGGACATGGTGGGCAAAAAGGATGGAGCAGGGGCATGCACAAAGACATCGGAGGGCAGGGGGAAGGAGAATAGGGGCAGCAAGCTAAGCACAGAGTTTAAGCAGGAGGTCAATGATGGGGCATAGAATTGGGCAATGGAGGGCTGGAGGAGTGGACTGGTACATCATACTAAATTGAGGGCAGTGGCAGCACATCAGACCATGCATGGCAGGAGGGAGGAGGCTAGTCCATGGATTCACACAACAGAGGATAGGGAGGAGGGGGATGGGGCAGCAAGCTAACTGTTCAGAGAAGGCGGGTATTAGAAACTTTATTGTTTTTAAAACATTTTGTCTGTGCAAACTACTTAAAATATGAACAAGTATGCAGCATAATCTCACTTTTATTCAGGAAGAAGAAGACGTTAGTGACTGTGACTCCGGGCTCACTTGGCAAAAACACCCCCTGACCCTCCACCCCCTATCGCAAAATGTAATGCCCGTGAAAAGGGTAGGTGAACACAGTGTTATATAGAACATAGTCCTGAGAGCACGATTGAAAATGAAAACTAGATATAGTGTATGGTATAAACTATGCACCAAAAAGTGTGATATAAGATGAACCAGGCGTGAAATATAATATGCAATACATTGTGCGCAATGACAGATTCATTGGAGAGCGCGAGATAGCACAGGCACTAGCGCGTGCTATGCGATATGCGCCTTGGAGTGTAATATGCACAGGGCAGTGTTGTGTAACCTAACTAGTCTCTAAAGTTGTAATATAAAATATGTGCTGGGGAGTGTAGCGTTGCATATGCACTGTGACAAAGATATGGATCCCAAATTGTAATATGTATGGCATAGCACTGTGCGTTATAACATAGGCATCGAGGAAGGCACGTTAGATGGGGCAATATAACCCGTGCGAAGACAAGTGTGGCATGACATTTTCACGGGGTGGTGTTACAGTGCACATGGGCTAGAGAGTGTCATAGCATATGCACTAGCTAGTGGAATACAATACAGAGGTGTGTGGCACTCGGCAGGCAATGGTGGGTGTAACACAGCATTGGGCTCTGTCAGGAGCGCGCTGTGACTCGCAAGTGATGTTCGTCCCCTTTCCAGAGAGTAAAATAAAAAGTATTACACATCCGGCAGTGGATGTGTGTTTTATTAACTGTGAGGGGGGTTTCTTGCATAGTTTTGGTCGAATTTTTGTCGAATCCCCTTTGAATGGCTTGGTGTGCATGTGTATTAAATGTGCCCGTCAATAGCTACCCATGTTTGTATAAATAAACGACAAGGGTGTCTACCGGGATTAGGCACGGTAGAGCATCAGACATGTCAGAGCTTCACTAGTGGTGTAAATACATTCCACGTGGATTAATTGCATGCATAGTCGCCTTTTAATGAATATCACGCAAATCGTCATGGTGATAGGTACGTACGGTTTGTCCAGCATGTCCTAGGTGTGTCTATAAATATATATTTTTTAAAAATAATAAAAAACAGTGGCGGCCCTGGGGATTGGGGTCAAAAAAATATAATTAGGAGACATGCCCTGGGGGATGGGGTCATCAGGGCCAATAAATTAGAATAAGAAGGGGAACTACACAGCCCCCCTTCTTAAAAAAATAAAATAAATAAAAGACTGGCATCGTGCCGGAGGCCATGCCCCCTCCATGCAGCACTCTGCAAACGCGCCCCCAACAGGCATCTCCAGTATGCGCCAGGGAGCTGCGCTGCAGACAGGTGTTCTGAGGCCAAGCCCCTTTTTACACCTCTCTGCAACGCAGCTCTGTGGCGCTTACTGGAGGTACCTAGTGGTCTAGTGTGACCCTAGGGACCCTTAGGATTCAAGGGGACTTAATCTCTCAACTTAGAACAGCCACAGGGCGCGTTTACACAGTGGTGAAGGGAGGGGACGGGGCCTGAGGTGACGTGTGCAAACACGCACCATGGCACGTTTTAAATTGGGGATATAATTTCCCTTCAATACTGAGGGCCCCTGGGGGCTAACTAGCCCACCAAGTGCTTCCAGTAAGCGCCACTGAGCTGCATTGCAGAGAGGTGGTCCAGGTCGTGCCACTTTTTACACCTCTCTGCAACGCAGCTCTGTGGCACTTACTGGAGGTACCTAGTGGGCTAGTTGGACCCTAGGGACCCTCAGGACTCAAATGAACTTAATCTCCCAACTAAAAACGGACACAGGGCGTGTTTACACAATGGTGAAAGGAGGGGACGGGGCCTGAGTTAACGTGTGCAAAAACGCCCTGTGGCCTGTTTTAAGAGGTAGTTTTAATCCCCATGCCCTATTATATACTAGGGGCTTATAGAGGAGGTAAGGCTAATCACAGGGGGACACCAACGCATAATGTTCCCTAGTGTATGTAGGTGTTTTCACTGTATTCTAAGTGTCTTTTAACATAGCACTGGCTCTAGGACTGGTTAGTCAGACTCAGTTACCACCAGTATCCGTCTGAAAAAGTTGAGGGTACAGGATGATTTTGCAACAAGGCTTCTTTCTGCTCTTCTTTTTGTTCTTTCTGCACGTTATCCTTCTTCCTGCACTTATCTTCGTATTTGAGGACTTCTGTTGCTTCTTTCTGCACTTCTTTTGTTTCTTTCTGTGCATTTTTTCTTCTTTCTTCACATGTCCTATCTCTGTAGGCATAGTTAGAAATTAGCATTTAAAAAACCTTTGAAATTAACAGAAAAAACCATAGGTTTCAGGCACGTTATAGTTAGGAATTAGCATTTAAAAAACCTCAGAAATTCACTGAAAAAACCATAGGTTTCAGGGGTGTTATAGTTAGCTGGACTTTTCACTTGTACAAAACCATTGAAATTCCCCCGTTATAGTTAGTTCAGCTAACTATAACTCGCGCGCCCGCAATGCACTGCTGATGACGTCACATATTACATCACTCATGACATGGTCAGTGACATCACTCATGACATCACTGATGACATCTCAAATGACATCACTGATGACATCACTGATGACATCATCCTTGTGATAGAGTGGCAGACCTCCTCTCACCCTAATATAACCTTTGATACACACATTCAAAAATAGAGACTAAAATTTTCAAAACAATGGACATACCAATACCAGTTACAACAACCTCTTCAGTAATTCTAAGATCCACATACACATCCACTCATTCACCAACAGTCCAATACAGTCACTCATACATGTACTCACTCATCATATGTACTCATACACCTATACATCCTGTTACACAATGCCACTCATCCATAGAGTTACTCACACACATAGTCACTCATGCTAATAAAGAATCGAACATACATTTACTTGCATATACAGTTATACACACACCACCACACTTACTTCTACGGAAACTTACACATACTTAGTCTTTTAAACAATCACTTATAGAAACACATACTTATTCATACAGGAACTCTTTCAATCTCTCACTCTCACATATACTCACATATATACACCAATAGTCACATATACTAGTTTAAAACATATGTAGTTACTCATAAAGACACTATTGAGACAGTCATTCACTCACTAACACACCCATACACACACTCATCCACCCATACAGTCCTGCACACATACTGTGTTCAACACATACAAGCAGTGAGTCACTCATTCATGCACCTATGCACTACGTAATACCCCCACCGAACCATGCAGACACTCAGACTGATACTCAAAAAACCAACTAATAACCTATATAGACACCCATGTAGCTACTCACCAACCCATGCAGCCACTTATACACAAAGTGAGAGACTGATACAGATATTTACATATTTAAACATTACTCACTAAGCCATGTATTCACTATGATACACTTAATCAGTCAGTTACACAATCAATTTTTCAAAAACAAATCATCCATTTAGACACTTATATACCCATTTATTCTTCCATCAACCTTGAGATATACATATATAAAACATATTTAATTTTCAGAATAACACACATTCACTGGATGATGTCATCAGTGATGTCATCAGTGATGTCATTTGAGATGTCATCAGTGATGTCATGAGTGATGTCACTGACCATGTAATGAGTGATGTAATATGTGACGTCATCAGCAGTGCATTGCGGGCGCGCGAGTTATAGTTAGCTGAACTAACTATAACGGGGGAATTTCAATGGTTTTGTACAAGTGAAAAGTCCAGCTAACTATAACACCCCTGAAACCTATGTTTTTTTCAGTGAATATATGTATATATGTATATATTATCTACTGGCGGTCGCTGATGACATATGTGTCTTTCTGAAAAATAAATATTTGTAATATATGTATAGCTAAAGATTAATGGAAGAAGAGATGGGTAAATAAGTGATGTAATATCTGACGTCATCAGCAGAGGATTGCGGTCGCGTGAGTTATAGTGACGTGGGTCCCTTGCTCACTTTACCACTGGATTCAAGATAGACTGGCTGAAGAGGGTTATGAACCTGAAACCGGTCCCAGGATGCTTGTTTCTGGTCCAGGGACGATATGGCTTGCCTGTTCGGGCTGGACTGTTCCCATGAGGCACAGGGTCAGACTGATTTGCATATGGCCATATCTGAACTGGGGTGGTGGAGTTAGCTAAAGAATGATGATGGATTAAACCCAGATCAGTTGACTGGGGGTGACTGTTTGATTTGCTCGAATACTCCGTCCATCATCCCCTTTGGTATCGCTTTGTTCGCCCTAAGTTGGCAGGGTATGCCCAGACGTGGGTCCCTTGCTCACTTTACCACTGGATTCAAGATAGCCTGGCTGAAGAGGGTTATGAACCTGAAACCGGTCCCAGGATGCTTGTTTCCGGTCCAGGGAAGACATGGCTTGGCAGTTCAGGCTGGACTGTTCCCATGAGGCACAGGGTCAGACTGATTTGCATATGGCCATGTCTGAACTGGGGTGGTGGAGTTAGCTAAAGAATGATGATGGATTAAACCCAGATCAGGTGACTGGGGGTGACTGTTTGATTTGCTCAAACACTCCGTCCATCATCCCCTTTGGTATCGCCAAGAGGTTTATCTTGACAGGTCGGAGTGGCAGTGTAAACTGTACATACAGGCTCTGCAGTGGTCGGTCTGAGCCATGGTTAAAGGGATACTAAAGTGAGTGGCATCATGTTTTATATCTTTGGAACGGTAATGGTAAATCCTCTTTAATTGTAAAGTTGGATTTAACATTACTTTTTTAGAAATGCCACTTTTAGAGAATGCAAAAAGAATAGTTGATGGACAGAATGCAGAACAATATCATACATTCACCCCAGTACAGAGATCTGGGCCTAAATCCATCGTTTTTTTTCTCACCATGCTATTCCTTTGAACCCAGCGATATGCAAATGAGTCTTGACCCTGTGCACAATGGCAACAGTCCAGCCCGAACTGCCAGGCCAGGTCCTCCCTGGACTGGAAACAAGCATCCTTGGAGTAGTTTCGGGGTTTCAGCCCTCATCAGCCTGGATAGCTTGACTCCAGTGGCATGGAGAGCACAGGACCCACGTCTGCGCATACCCGTCCCACTCGGGGTGACAAATGCATAAAGAACAGTTGATGGACAGGATGCAGAACAATGTCATACATTCACCCCAGTGCAGAGATCTGGGCCTAAATCCATCGTTTTTTTGCTCACCATGCTATTCCAGTTTGAAGCCAGCCATATGCAAATCAGTCTTGACCCTGTGCCCAATGGGAACAGTCCAGCCCAAACTGCAGGGCCAGGTCCTCCCTGGACTGGAACCAAGCATCCTAGGACCAGTTTCGGGGTTGAACCCCTCATCAGCCAGGATAGCTTGACTCCAGTGGCATGGAGAGCACAGGACCCATGTCTGGGCATACCCGTCCCACTCGAGGTGACAAATGCAAAAAGAACAGTTGATGGACAGAATGCAGAACAATGTCATACATTCACCCCAAACACAGAGATCTGGGCCTAAATCCATCCTTTTTTTGCTCACCATGCCATTCCAATTTGAACCCAGCCATATGCAAATCAGTCTTGACCCAGTGCCTAATGGGAACAGTCCAGCCCAAACTGCCAGGTCAGGTCCTCCCTGGACTGCAAAAAGCATCCTAGGAACGGTTTCGGGGTTTCACCCCTCATCAGCCAACATAGCTTGACTCCAGTGGCATGGAGAGTACGGGACCCACGTCTGGGCATACCTGTCCCACTCGGGGTGACAAATGCAAAAAGAACAGTTGATGGACAGAATGCAGACCAATGTCATACATTCACCCCAGTACAGAGATCTGGGCCTAAATCCATTGTTTTTTTGCTCACCATGCTATTCCAGTTTGAAGCCAACGATATGCAAATTAGTCTTGACCCTGTACCCAATGGGAACAGTCCAGCCCAAACTGCCAGGCCAGGTCCTCCCTGGACTGGAACCAACCATTTTAGGACCGATTTTGGGGTTTAACCCCTCATCAGCCAGGATCGCTTGACTCCAGTGGCATGGAGATCACTGGACCCATGTCTGGGCATACCCGTCCCTCTCGGGGTGACAAATGCAAAAAGAACAGTTGATGGACAGAATGCAGAACAATGTCATACATTCACCCCAGTACAGAGATCTGAGCCTAAATCTATTGTTTTTTTGCTCACCATACCATTCCAGTTTGGACCCAGGCATATGCAAATCAGTCTTGACTCTGCGCCCAATGGGAACAGTCCAGCCCGAACTGTCAGGTCAGGTCCTCCCTGGACTGGAAACAAGCATCCTAGGACCAGTTTTGGGCTTTCAGCCCTCATCATCCAGGATAGCTTGACTCCAGTGGCATGGAGAGAACAGGACCCACGTTTGGGCATACCCGTCCCACTCTGGGTGACAAATGCAATTGATGGACCTAATGCAGAACAATGTCATACATTCACCGTAGTACAGAGATATGGACCTAAATCCATCGTTTTTTGCTCACCATGCCATTCCGGTTTGGACCCAGCCATATGCAAATCAGTCTTGACCTTGTGTGTGCCCAATGGGAACAGTCCAGCCCGAACTGCCTGGCCTGGTCCTCCGTGGACTGGAAACAAGCATCCTAGGACCGGTTTTGGGCTTTCTACCAGGAGTTCGGGCTGAACTCTTTCCACAGGGAACATAGTCAAGACTGATTTGCATATGGCTGGGTCCAAACTGGGGTGGTGTTGTGAGCAAAAGAATGATGGATTTAACCCACATCCTTGTGACTTGAGGTGAATGCTTGCATTGTCCAGCATTTCGTCCATCAATTGTTTCTTTTGCATATGTCGCCCTAAGTGGGAAGGGTATGCCAAGACGTGGGTCCCGTGCTCAGTACACCACTGGATTCAAGCTAGCCTGGCTCATGAAGGGTGATGCCCTGAAACCGGTCCCAGGATGCTTGTTTCTGGTCCAGGGAGGACCCGGATTGGCAGTTTGGGCTGGACTGTTCCCACAAGGAACAGGGTCAAGACTAATTTACATATGGCTGGGTCCAAACTGGGGTGCTGGGGTGAGCAAAAGAATCATGGATTTAACCCAGATGCTTGTGACTGAGGGGGAATGCTTGCATTGCCCAGCATTCCATCCATCAATTGTTTCTTTTGCATATCTTGCCCTAAATGGGAAGGGTATGCCCAGATGTTGGTCCCGTGCTCACAACACCACTGGATTCAAGCTAGCCTGGCTGATGATGGGTGATGCCCTGAAAACGCTCTCAGGATACTTGTTTCTGGTCGAAGGAGGTTCTGGCTTTGCAGTTCGGGCTGGACTGTTCCCACAAGGAACAGGGTAAGGACTGATTTGCATATTGCTGGGTCCCAACTGGGGTGGTGTGGTGAGCAAAACAATAATGGATTTAACCCAGATCCTTGTGACTGGGGGTGAATGCTTGCATTGTCCAGCATTCCGTCCATCAATTGTTTCTTTTGCATAATTCTTAGAAAGTGGGCATTTTCCTGCTCATTTCAGAACAACGGGGGAGGTAGAAGAAAGAAACAGAGGGACTCCTCCTCCTGTCAATAGTATTAAAAAAACAAAAAGAGTCTGTCCGTCAATTATAGACTAGACTTCCACATCTAGTTAGAAAACAGATTGTTTTCTTTAGATAACCCTCACTCACCAGGGATTTTCCTTGCTGGCATGCTTCATCATTTGATCCTTCCTGTACCACTACAGAATACAGCGTGCTGGGACCCACAAGATACGTGGAAGCACTTATAGGTATAATATAATTGATGAATATCAGATGTAAATGATAGGAGTGGGGGGGTTGTGAGAACTTAAAAATACCTGCCTAGTAGGAAAAATATTATTTATTTGCACCTCTATTCTGTATGGTTAAAAAACGGGGTGGAAAACGAGACTCGAGGGAATCATTTTCCTTAATTTCTATGATCTACATGTTTCAAGCCCTACCCAAAGGCTTTTCATTAGGAACAAGGATAACTGCTCCCTGATACCACTCCTTAAACCATCAAACTGCAATCAATCCGCATGTATGGAAATTTTCAGGAACATTGGGTCCTATTCACACTACAAGCAACTATGTGTAAAACTCATGATAAGTTATAAATGATCACAGAGGTGGGCACTTCTAGTGAGACCAAAACCTTTTGACACACAAGCATTTTACTTAGCACTGTGCACATACAACAAACGTAAATATCAAGGACAGGAAACTGAAATTAAACATAAATGTCCAGGACATGAGACTTAAAGTAATGTTAAATACACCACATACAAGTATAATGCTTACATCTGGCATCATGAGTCCTCCAGGGGAAGTGACATGTGTAGTCACACTCTGCAGAAACATAAAAACCATGTGATTCGGTTGAGCAACATGGTAATATTAATAAATGCCAAAGCTCACGTATCATCACTGCTGAAAGCAGCTATGCTGTACTTACAATTCCAAGGCTACTCCCTTGTGTAATCACATAGGGTAGCGGGCCTGGGCCTTGAATGTTGCCCTCTGGCTTTCCCCGGGGGCCAGTTATGCCGCACGTGGACAGGATGCATCAGCTTCATTGTGTGCTAGAAGGTTAGGATGCAAACCTTCAAAGATAGCTGCCAAGAATGGGACCACTTCCTGGTTCCTAGTGTGTATTGGCACCTATTGAGCATTATCATTGCTTGTTTTGATTCTAGGGTGTACAGGGAAGTGAAGGGGTTAAACATAATAAATATATATACACTTTATTAAAAATATATATATTACACCATGGAGACGTGGCAGAAAAATGTTTAGTTTTATATCTGTTTCTTATCAAGTATTGTGTAACCTTTGTAGTCGGTCCTCATAAACAGAAGTGTGAAAGGTGCATGGTAATTGGACCATTAACCAGTGAATTCACCCCAAGGTATGTTGTCATTAAGGCCTTCAATACGTGTTTTCAATCTGAACACCCAACGTTGTTCTTTCTTGAACAATTGGAATTCATGGTTCACTTGTTCCAGGATCACAGATTGATAATCCCTTCCTGTATATTTGTTTTCAATGTAGTGGACTGACATTTTGGTTATCACTCGTCCACACTTGAGGTTACCGCGGTGTTCGCAGATCCTTGTTTTGATTTGGCGTGTAGTCATCTGTACACAGTACAAATTGCAGGGACAAGTTATCAGATATACAACTCTTTGGAAATTGCAGTTGGAAAATTGTCCCAAGTCCCATGCGATATTGTTGTTGAATGTGATTGTTTTTGTAACTTCTGTGAGTGAACAAAGGCTGAAACTGCCACAAGGGTAATGTCCCATAATGGTTGTTTCTGTCTCGTTTCATGGCACATGATATGATTTTTGGTGGATAGTTCCCAGCCTTCGAAAGGCATGATGTTGAGATCAAGGAAAAAACATTTTGCCTTACTTAATGTGAGTGTAAATTTCAGAAATGTATTTTGTCTGCTCAGCCACCTTAAGAAGTTGATAGCTGTGAATTCATTACCCTCCCAGATGACCAACACTTCATCGATGTATCGCTTCCACATTTTTATGTGTTGGTGATATGGGTTGTGGGGGCATAGGATCTTGCGTGTCTCGAGGAGGTGAACATTGAGACTTGCAACGCTCTGTGCAAAGGACTACCCATGCTGGTCCCATGTTTCTGTAGGTATAGGGTGCTCTCAAACTCAAATTGTTTTTGAGTTAGGGCCCACTTACGGCATTCCATCACTACATTTCTTGGGTTCTGGTACTCCTAGTCCACCTTGAAGAGTACATCTTTAATTATGCTGAGAGTCTAAGTATGTGGGAGACTTGTGTAGAGGCTCTCAATGTCTAATTCCATGAGTAGATGGATTTTAGGGTCAAAAACAGTGTTTTTAAGTTGCTTAGTACATATTTGGTGTCTTTGAAATAATTGTCCATGGTGTGTATTATATGTCTTAATAAGGCGTCAGCAAACCTGGATAAGGGTTCTAGGATAGAGCCTATCGCTGAGACTGTGGGTCGTCCAAGAGGATTCTCCCGTTTTTTATGTATCTTCAGGATGGTATAGAAATACGGGGTGACAGGAGTCTTGTTAATTAGGAATTCACCCTCTTTCTGTGATATCCACTTGTGTGCAAGCGCTTCTTCTGTCATGCTGCATATACGTACTCTGAGGAACTTGGTTGGGTCAATTGTCATTGGTTCGTAGTTCCTTGTGTAAATTAGGAGTCGGAGGCACTCCTTTTGATATGTTTCTGTCATTTGTTTGACCACTGCTCCCCCTATATCGGCTGGCTTTATTGCTACATCTTTATCACCCGCCAATTGTTTTATGGCTGTCTTATGTTCTTTAGTTGTGTTATAAAATGTTCTTAATGTGTTTTGGTTGATGTCCCTTATTTCTTTTAAGACAGCCTTCTCAAAAGCCAGTGTTTCTATTGGGAGTGCTCTGATGGGTTGGGTTAAAGATGGTTTCACTCTGAGGCCAGTGTCACCTTGTGTGTCTATCTCTACTGGTCTGTTATCGAATTAGGCCCTTAGCTTGAGTTTCCTGATAAACTCATTGATTTCACAGCTCAGCTTGAATTTATCTACGTTGGCAGTTGGAACAAACCCCAAACCTTTCTCAAGTACCTCCATCTGTGGTGAAGAAAGGATCCACTGGGTGAGGTTGACAGTTAAACTGGTCCGCTACTGGGACCTGGTTGGTTGCTCGAGCTTGTCATACTCATGGTCAATACCCCGATCTTTTCCTGTGCTGGAGGTGAATGGAGTTGGGTTATCTTTTTGTTCTGTCCTTTGGATGTCCCTGGCATGCCCATAAAAAAGTTCTATGCTGGTTATGTGGGTAGTTAGAGTAAGGAACACTCAGTGGTTCAAGAGTCAAATGGGGGTGGTTGCATATGTGGCGGTGGTGGACCATAATAAAATGGTACCGGGTACATCAGTGGACCGTTATGTGGTCCCCAACCTCTTCCTTGTCCATAGCCCCTTAGGTTACTTCTCCTTCATCTTTAGTTACCACTGGCTCCTGAGCTCGAGTCCGACCTATTTGATCCGATGACGCATATGTCACTCTCTGTGTTATACCCAGGGTCTCTCCCATAGGTGACGTAGTCATCTCTTATGTAAGGGTATACTCATTCGTGATTGAATTTATTAGTATCTTTTTTGAGTTTCTGAAACTTTCTTTGTTTAAAGGTGTCCTCAAATTTTCTTTCTTAACCATTCTGTTCCTCTTCCTGTCTGTAGGATACACGTCTGTGTTGGGAGACATTTGGCTCTTGTGCATTAAATCTAGACAGTCACACAAAGGGAGCTGAAGTGTGCCTTGCATATCCTGATGGCCCATCACCAGGCTGATGTGACTTCATGAGCTAGATTGGTGGGAGGAGTTGTCACTGACACCTGAAGAGGGCTGTGCCTGTCCTCACACAAAGCTGTCTCTACCCCCCTGTAGTGTGTCGGAAGCCAGGCCAGGAAAAGGCAGGGTCTTGTTCACTATAAAGACTTTCCTTTGAAGCTTGCCTACTTCAAAAGGGGTTTCAGTATTAGACCTCTGATACCCCAAAATCAGAACACTTCTGAACTGAGGACATTCTGCCAGGAAGAAGAGCGGGATGCTGCAGGAGGGACTGGCACTTCGGAATTTGCTTGGTTGCGCTGGCCTGCTTCTTCCTGCTTTTATCGTGGGTGTGAAAGGACTGGACTTTGCTTTCTATATCCTGCATCCAAGGTTCTCCAAGGGCTTGTTTGTGCTTGCCTCCTGTTAAGGAGTCTCAGGGCCAAAAAAGACATCCCCTACCGGTGCCTTCTGCTTTGAGTCCTGACTTGCCAAGTGATGTCAAAGCCAGTTTCTGGGACCTTGGAAGTGTAAAAAGCACAAAAGGAGGTAAGGCAAAAAACAGTCACAAGAATTATTTTATGTAAATAATGTGTTGTAGCAAAGAGAGCACAAACACTTTGATTAAAACTGCCCTCACCCACAACAAGTGGCATGCTTCATCATCGGGCTGCAATAGGGAGGGGAAGACAATGCAAACAATCAAAGAAAGGAAAAGAGAATGATCCAAAAATGTGCAGACGAACAGTGATATTAAAACTGACAATAAGATATAAAAATAATGATTTTATTCCTCGATTCTCTAGTCAGATATTAAAAGGGTCTTGGAAAACCCTCGGATGGTGGTGATATGAGTGGATTAGGTCCTCATCACCCCTTCGTTCTGCATAGAGGTCGATGTGTTTTTGCCGGATTCCGATCCTTTAACCGGCATTCATCAGGACAAGGATCCCTATGCTACTCTTCCAGTTAAAAAATCCCCTCCAGTAAATCCACTGTACTAGGTGTTACTCCACCTGTGTGTCTGGAGCTTTTGAAAACACTACTCTTCAGAAGATAACTGTAAAATAAAAGAATAAAAACAGTGAAAGCAATCTGTACAGTGGTAAATCAGTATATGCAAAGTTAAAGTGAAAAATTATGCTTACAGTGCTCTACGACATGGAAACAACCCATCAGGTGCGACTAGAGTGTTTCTGAGAAATAACAGTTATTACACCCTCAATAAAGGGAAATCAATGGCCCTCTAAACCGTTTTTATCAAAATCACAATTTGTGAGTGACAAACGTTTGTAACATAGCATGCTATAGGGAATCATGCTGATAAATGAACACGTTCAGAAATAAAATGATGTAGAGGTACCGTACCCCACATCGTACTCATAGTTTTAGGCATATCATTGAGTGTAGTAA
Organism: Triturus cristatus; assembly: GCF_964204655.1. Lineage (NCBI taxonomy): Eukaryota > Metazoa > Chordata > Amphibia > Caudata > Salamandridae > Triturus > Triturus cristatus. Next base: position 341,608,222 of record NC_140581.1, on the reverse strand, counting down.
TCCTAGGTCGCATATATTCTCTCACTCGGCTCACCTTACCGAGTTTATTATGATGAACGCTAGAATTGGCACCAAAAGGGCGACCCCCTGTAGTCGCACTCTGTGGAGAAATAGTTGTTAAGTGAATGTGCATACCTCTAAAGTACCCGTAATCTTGTGGCACTATTCACCGCATTGATGTCTGGCAATCAAAAGACCACAGAGCACAACACAGTAAAAATAAATATAAAAGCCATCATGCGCAATGAAACGTAAGAAACAGTGCATGTATCTTGATTTCCAAGCTCAGTCGTTTCTAAGAGATTTACACCATATGGGTGAGACTCGATGCCTGCCCGTTTATGCCCTGCGTGTGGCTAATAGCCAAGCCCTGTGACGCCTGCGCTCCATGGTAACAAAAAGGAGCGGCACCATCTGGGTGAAGATTCTACACTCGCTTGTTTCATGCTGAGCATATGGCTTATACCCCTCGAGAGATCACTTTACGAAGGGACATTATCCACTCCCCTAAACCTCCTTACTTCGTCAAGGGTGGTTTACCGCCACCTTGTTGGTCTCTTCCAAGTGCCGTGAATATACACAGACTCTTGGGACTCCGCCGTGCATATAGACGCTTTCGCTTCCCGCCACATGAGTGCAGCGTAAAACATCATTAGCCCTGTGATGAGTGACAGAGGAAGCTAGAACGCTAACCTCTGCATGTATTCATGCATGTTACGGCGGCCGTAAAGGCCATAATGTCAAAAGGTGTAGCACAAACATCGAGGGAAGACGCAGTAGGCTGTGGTGTAAAAAAAGAGATACATTTTTATTTATTTGTACACATGTTTTTATCTCAATTCTGTGGCCCAAATTACCCACAAAAGGAGTAGTATCTGTGTGATATCAAATGGTTGTAATAGAATACCCATACAGAATACCCATACAGGTCATGGCAAAAAAGCTGTATGTTTCAGTAAGAGCTAAAGCGTCGGTCCAACCCAATCAACATAAGGGAGGCAAATATATACATAAAAAAGATTTTTTTCATATATATATATATTTATTTATGTATATACATACATGGAACAATGCTAGCCTATGGAGGGGTACTGAGTAAGAAGGACTTAAGTGAGGCCGGGATCATTATTGTCTACCCAGGGATGCCATTGGAATATCATCATTGTTGAGTCCTGTCACATGGCTTTGAATCCTATAGACCCACTTCTGCTCTCGTATGAACAGGGCACGTGAGGGGTTCCACGTGTTAGATGAAATAAACGGTTTGTCCAATACGGTCCAATAGATGTCATCCACAGTATGACCCTTCTCCGCATAGTGTGATGTGAGGCGTGTGGTTGTTCTGGTACAGCGAATGGTGCTTCTATGCTCCATTATTCTCACTTTGACGTATCTTCATGTCATACCAACATATATCAGGTAAAAAGGGCACTTGATTATGTAGATGACATTGGAGGAGTTGCAATTAGTATGTACCTATTGTTCCCACGGATGATTCAAACCCGCATCAACGTGTTTACTGTTGGTGGTCAATCTACACACATCACATGAGCCACACCGTGTATGGGCTGTGAATGACGGAAGGTCCCTGATACCCCTTGGATCCCCCCAGGGTTTATTTAGCATCCTTGAATGAAAATCCCAAACTGGAGCAGGCTATTTCTGTCCGTGGGTTTGTGGTAGACTTTAGTTGATAGTTTTCCTTCTTTGGTAGTTTTCACCCCAAATCCCTTAGGGAAAATATCCCGGTTGGGCAGTTTCTGCGAATTCGTAGAGACTGTTCTGAACCAGAGAACTTCATCGTTTGATTTCTGAACATTTTCCTTTATCAGCATGTTTCTCTGTAGCACGCTACAAACATTTGTCACTCACAAATTGTGATTATGATAAAGACGGTTTAGAGGGCCATTGATTGCCCTTTATTGAGGGTGTGATACCTGTTATTTCTCAGAAACACCCTCGTCGCACCTAATGGGTTGTTTCAATTAGGGGTTGGCGGAATTTGCGTAGTCGCACTCCGCAAGCTCCGTGAAACGGTAAAAAATGTCCGCGAACACGCAGAAATTCCGCTAACACGCGGAATTGCTTGTTCGCAATCATTTTTCCTGTTCACGATTGCTGTTTGCGTGCTCGGGAGGAAATATCTTGTGAGCACACATTTTGAGAACGCGAACAAGCAAAAAATTCTGCGAAGCCGCGGAACCCAGAATTTTGGGCGATCCCGCAATCTCCGCGGAACGCAAAATTACCCAAATTCCGCAAGCGGAACGAAATTTACCGCCCAGGCCTAGTTTCAATGTTGTAGAGTACTATGAGCACAAATTTTAACTTTAACTTTGCATATACTGATTTACCACTGTACTGATTACTTCCACTGTTTTTAATCTTTTATTTTACAGCTATCTTCTGAAGAGTAGTGTTTTCAAAAGCTCCAGACTTACAGATGGGGTAACACCTAGTACAGTGGATTTACTAGAGGGGATTTTTTTACTGGAAGAGTAGCAAAGGGATCCTTGTCCTGAGGAATACTGGTTAAAGGATCGGAATCTGGCAGAAATTAGTCGACCTCTATGCAGAACGAAGGGATGATGAGGACCTAATCCACTCATATAACCATCATCCGAGGGTTTTCCAGGACCCTTTTTATATCTGACTAGAGAATTGAGGAATACAATTATTATTTTGTTAGCTTGTAGTCAGTTTTAATATCACTGTTCGTCTGCACCTTTTTTGGATCATTTTCTTTTCCTTCCTTTGATTGTTTGTATTGACTTCCCCTCCCTATTGCTCCACCTCGAGCATTGGGCTGCGCAGAGGCATACAGTAGCAGCCCGATGATGAAGCATGCCACAACTTGTTGTGGGTGAGGGCAGTTTTTAACAAAGTGTTTGTGCTCTCCTGCTACTACACATTATTTACGTAAAATAATTCTTGCCTTACCTCTATTTGTGCTTTCCATCATGTTTGAAGAGGATGAGGTAGAGCTGTGTCCTTCTCCCCCTTCTCTTTGTGTATACCACACCTTGGAAGTGTAACCTGGCACATCGCTGCAAAAGATCAATGCATCACCACTGCCTGCCCTGAAGCGTGGTTCCCGCTTAAAGCATCAACCACAGCTTTCACTGCAGATCCCAGCATGCCGTCGCAGCGTGCCAGAAGAATTGCCGCATTGGAGTCCGAGCACACTGTCACTGACATCTGTGGCACCTGTTCTGACTCCTACGCAGCACCTGCTTGGGGCTGAAGAAGGGACAGCGCCTGCCTCGCAGCTGGGACATTGACACAACACCTGCATCGCCGCTGCCAAATTGATGTAGCGCATCTGCATTTTCGACGCATCGTTCCTCGACACCGCACCGCAGAAAGGAACCAAGAACGCATGTCCAGAAACCAATGCACCACCTCCCCTGCCAGTAAGGAACAGGCACATCACCTCCCCTGCCAGTAAGGAACCGACACATCACCTCCCCTATCGTATTAAGGAACCAACACAACGCTTTGCTTTTCTGGTGCCTCAGCTTCCCTGCGCCTTTCACTGTCTTTGCTTTTTGACACATCTAAGGTACTTTTTTGCTAAAACAAACGCATCTATTGATTTCTATGGACTAAACGTACGTAATCTTTTAAAAATGATATTCTGACTTGTGTATGTTGGATGTTTGTCATTTTGGTCTTGTTTTATTCAGATAAATAGTGGCTATCTTTCTAAACTGGTGTGGACTGCTTTTGTATTTTTTTCATTGTGTTACTGTGTTTTGGGTACAAATGCTTTACACATTGCCTCTGAGATAAGCCTGACTGCTTAGGTCAAGCTACCAAGGGGGTGAGCAGGGATCATTCTAGCTGTGTGACTCCCTTATGCAGACTAAGGTGAGGGTCCCTACTTGAACAGGGTGCAAAACACTGCCAACTAGAGGCCCCATTTCTAACAATAAGTTTGTTAGTGAATTTACTAATTCAATATCCCAGGTTATCTTATATCCATAGGATAGGGAGAAATTCTCAATTACTGTCATCATTTCAAATATACCTTTAGTATGTTCAGCTAAAGTCAATACAATATAATCTCCATAAATCATTTCTTTGGCCTCTTTTTCTGTCTATTTTATTCTTTTTTTTAAATTTGCAACCAATAGTGTTTTAGCTTTCTCCTCTTGATAGTTATGTCTATGTCTCCCCAAATAAATGAGAAAATTCAACCTTGTTCACAATGCATTGTTAATTGTGTTTGGATCTAGTGAGTAGATTACAAAAAATAGAAGATCAGGTCAGTATAAATTAGGTGTAACCAAAGTTGAGTAATTTAGCCTATACCCACTACAGGGAAATGTTCTATAAATGTCTTCACTTCACAGAATTGTTGAAATGAAACATAGACATGGTTTGGGGCAGAGCAAAAACACTGTTTGTGTTGTAGCAGCCTTCCAATGCTCTGGATAACCTAGAGCAAGATCTGGTGACAGGCACCCAGGTGGTGGGGTTGGGTTCCATACTGGAGTGTGGGGAATAGAGAACACTGCAAAGTCTTGCTGGCAGAAGAAATAACACAATCTAGGTCACATTCCATCCATGCTCCTCTAACGGACCCACAAAGTTGATTGAGGAGTGGGAAAGAATATGCATTAGTCTCAGGTGCAGCCTGGCACAGCCTAAAACAACCACCATTACAGTAGCTGCCGGTCACTGGTAAGATGAAGCGGGTGGCTGGAAATTGTGCTGGTGACTTTAGCGACTTTTGGGCAGTTTTGTAGCTGGAGAAAATTTCTAAAGGAAGTCCAGAAGGGAACAGCAAGAGAGACAGCCTGGAGGGGCCCAGAAAAAGCACAGCTCATGGATGTAGTTTTTAACTCTGATAGTGTACAGAGATATGAGAGGTGCTGGACTAGCAAAATAATACCAGGTGGATTCAATCGTGAATTGTGAGAAGGATCCAAGGCAGAGGGACTCCTTTCCGCTTGAAATCCAAGAAGAGAAAGATTTCCATGGATGAGAAGGCTGATACACTGATTGGTTTCAGGAACATAAAAAAGCTGAAAGGACATTCCTAGAAAAATCCCAGTCGACCACTGGCCAGTGGACCTGGACTTAGTTGTTTCCCTTTGCTTAACATCCTGCAACCCTCTAGGTGCTCCCCCTGAGTTCCTGGGGGCCTAGAAAGGTTGTCTGGGCATGAAGAGGGACCTTTTTCAAGACTTTTGCTCCAGAGCATCACAGCTTTAAGGAAAACGACCAGACAAATGTATCCAACAGGCAGCCCACGGTGTTGAGTTGAATGCCAGGTTTGTCTTGTGTGAAGAGGAGTTTTTTCTCCAAAAAAATGACAAAGTTCCTTTTCAGCCTGGGACTTAGAAACCTTTTCAATCTTCCCTACTTCCAGGCCCTGGTGGGACCAATCTATTTGGTGTATCCAACCAGTGCTCTATTGCAGTCATCTTAAATCGTGCCTAGTCCAGTCTACCATGGCTGTTGACTACCATTGTGCATTGTGCTTCATGGCGCTTTTCTCCACTCAAATCTTTAAAAATAACTCTGGTGGATTAGTGGATTTTTTGTTGTTTTGGTGTAATTTTGCGTAGTACATATTTTTCTATTTTTAAAAATTTGAGTGGGACTTTTATTGTGTTGTGTTTTTGACTTTTTTACTGTTTTGTTACTTCTAAATATTTTACAAGTTTTCTCTAAGTTAAGCCTGACTGCTCTGTGTCACTGCTACTAGATCTCAGTTTTAACTTATTGAAACCTTTGACTGGACCTCCTAACAATATAGTGACTGTATTTTTCATGGTGGACACCCATTCTTCCCAACTAATAGACCAATTTCTCACATTATCTTTTTATCAGTCAATCTGCATTCGGTCTGAAAAAGTGTGCAGAGATAGGTACTCTCTCACTATTGAGCCATGCACGTATGCTATACTATTAGAGTTGGGTAACCATTCTCTAACAGAAAATATGGTAGGACCAGACTTAAAAAGTTGTATTGCAGAATCTAAGCCTTTGTAGGTGAACTCAGAATGCAAATAAAACAGTTTTCGGGCAGACACAAGAATAGTTCCATATCCTTGTCCACCCGGTGGGGCACTCTGAGAGCTAACATATGAAGCACATTTATAACCTTAGGTCTATGTACACACCAGTAGACATTTCTGGAGCCAAATGCTATTCTCACTGAATTAAGGGAATTGGAGTCAATAAAGAGAAAACTAAAGTGGGCAGAATTAAGAAATCCAATAGGTTTCAAGACTTACTGTCCCTGAAACAGAACAGAGTCCTAACACACCAAACACTTCAAAAGAAGCATTTTAGAAGGGGGAAGAGAGCTGGTCAATTAATAACTTTGCAACTTAACATACAATGAATCAATTTGTATATGTTAGAAATAAAAAACAAGCAGAGAAAGGTCAATAGATATGAGAAGGATAAGACAAAAAGCTTCTGACAATTTTATTGACGTCTTTGTAGAATGTTCATTGGGTGTGGTATTGTGTCAGAAACTTTGAGCTGTACCACTTAGGAAGGGTAACACTGGAACATAAGAAAGAGTTGCATGGGCCCTTTAAAAGTACTGAGTTCAAAATTTGGAAACCAGCAATGCCCATTGGGTTAAAGGAAGAATTCTATAAAACAATTGAAAAACTGTTGGTGGGTCCTCTTGTCAGGCAATTAAATTCCTCCACAAAGAATCTGGGGTTTATTTCCACTGTGGCACACATTATATGGCATTGATTCTAAAAGCAAGGACTATAAACAATGGAAATTCTACAGGTGTATCTCAGATCCAAATGTTGATATCAAGGTCTTCATCAGAATACTGCCAAGCCCATCTTGATAGGTACCTTGTGGAGTTTGTTGACTCGGGTCACTTAGGGCATTTTATTGAGCAACAAACACATGAACATATCAGAAAAGCCCAACTCATAGAAAAAGTAACCAATAACCGATCCTGGCAATTAAGGTGCTGAAAATAAGGTGCTTTATTGCTGAAAAAGTATTTGATCAAATGATCTGGAGCATCATTAGGTTGGTTCTTTTTAATGTGGGATTTAGACCTGCTTTTGCAACAGTGCTTTCACCAGTTATTAAGAGCTCAGGGCTGGAATCCTAGTGAATGGATGCTGATCAGAATCAAAATCAATTTGATATGGGAGCACAAAAGGAAGACCCTATTTCCCCTTTGCTGCTTGCACATTCTTTGAACATTTAGTGATCACCACCAGGCAGTCATCTACATTCTTAGGGATCCCTCTTGAAGAATAGCAAAATGGTATTTCAGTAGTTGCAAATGATATGCGCGTAACCTTTACTGATTTAGTTGTGTTGTTGAAAAAACTCATAAGCCACATAGAGTTGTTTGAATTAGTGGTGGGTGTAAGAAATTGTATTATGTGCTGAAGGGGGTGAGAACCCACTTAAAAGAATAACCATAGTCCTTGTCAGGGTAAAGCACAAAAGTCACTAAAGATACCTGTGCTTAACGCTCTGGTATCTTGGCATAAAAGCAGTCAAGCCTAACTTAGAAGCAAAGTGTAAATATTTAGGCAGCACTCAAACAGTAATAAAGTGAAACCACAGCACAAAAAGAATTCCCGAACCAATTCAGAATAATATAATACATTTTACTAAATAAAATGATTCAAAACGATAGAAATTCAATGAGTAGAACTGGAATTAAGAGCTTTTAAAGTGTTAGGTTTTAGATAAAAATAGCACTAAGAGCAGGTATCAGGTCATGCTGAATGGGACAAAGTTGAGTGTTCTGGCTGACCATAATGGAGTGCAGGCAGGATACAGGGGCAGGTTTGGCGCAGTTTTACATTGTGATTTTGATGCAAAAAATGTGCTGTCTAAAACTGCGGGGTCCAAGCAAATAACAAGGACCCCCTGCTAATAGTCTAGATTCCGAGGGCAGGGCAAATACACAATTGTAGAAAAAATCTCTAGGCAGCTAGAGGTCTATGGTGATTAACAGACCATAAGGAATGGAAATATGATATAAGGAACTCAGTGTACACTACAGATACATTTAAAAAAAAATCATTTCTTTAATACAAAATACTTAAAGACATGTTGAAAGATAAGTTATCAGACAGCTAATTACATACATGGTATGGCATCCCCACATGCCTTACAAGGTTACACAGTGCAGTGGACAGACATAAACATAGACAAAAAGGCAATGATGGGGACAAATTCATACAATAAATATCAAAATGTGGTATTGATTAAGAAAAATTATAAAGACAAGTAACTGAAGTGGCTGATTGAGGGATCGTCTTCTATGCGCGTTTTGGCATGCATTACGCCTTTATCAGGAAAGCCACAGTAATTCCAAGCGTTAAACCAGGGTGAATCAACCTGGGAAATTTTAGTTAGACCCAGTTTGAGGGCACAGAAATGGCGCACTCGTGGGCAATGGTACAGAATGTCTCGGTCTTGGTGCTATCTACTGTGAAGATATAATCTAGCAGAAAGACAATGATGAATCCTGGATAATGGTACACAAGAGGAAGGTATATATATGTATATAAATATATATATATATATATATATTCACTGAAAAAACCATAGGTTTCACACATGTTATAGTTAGCGGAAATTTTACTGATAAAAAACCAATGAAATTCCCCCGTTATAGTTAGTGCAGGCAACTATAACTCACGCGACCGCAATCCTCTGCTGATGCTAATACTGTATTTAGACACTTATTTGCCTATGTCTTCTTCCATAAATTTTTAGCTATACATATATTACAAATATTTTTTTTTCATAAAGACACATATGTCATCAGCAGAAGATTGCGGTCGCGTGAGTTATAGTTGCCTGCACTAACTATAACGGGGGAATTTCATTGGTTTTTTATCAGTAAAATTTCCGCTAACTATAACATGTGTGAAACCTATGGTTTTTTCAGTGAATTTGCAAGGTTTTTTAAATGCTAATTCCTAACTATAACGTGTATGAAACCTATGGTTTTTTCAGTGAATTTGTACGTTTTTTAAAATGCTAAGTTACTTTACGCCATTTGTGGCGTGCGCGCCCACTTAACGCAGTTTGTTCCGTGCGCGCACGGTGCGCTTCGCGCACCGTGCGGCACAGTGAGCACGCGGTGCGCTTCGCGCACCGCGCGGCCACTTTACGCAGTTAGTGCCGTGCACGCACGGTGGGCACGCGGCGCGCTACGCGCACCGCGTGCCCACGTTACGCTAGATGGCCATGTACGCACGTGCGCGCCCACTTAACAGAGTTCGTACCATGCACCGTGCACCGTGCGCGCACAGTGAGCACTTTACGCAGTTAGTGCCGTGCACGCACAGTGGGCACGCGGTGCGCTACGCGCACCGCGTGCCCATGTTACGCTAGATGGGCCATGTACGCACGATGCGCTTCGCGCACCGTGCGCACATGGAGGACATATGATGCGCTTCGTTGTGAAAGGTAATATTTTAATTTTTCACATCTGTTATATGCCATGCACAAATTGTGCCCTTCGGGCACCATTTGCACATGGGGTGGGGAGAGTATGGATAATTCTTTTTAAAAAAATGTTAAGCGTAATCGGCGAAATTATCGAAAAAATTAAAATTCCGTTTTTGGCCTTGGGGGATCTTTGGGGACTCCCCCAACATGGCTAGGTGCTTAGGAGCTGTCTAAACAGCCCCTTTACATGTTTTTGTCCTTTGTTTTTTAATCCCCACTCAGAGTGTGCGAGAGAGAAAATGGCGGCCGCCGCTTCCTGGTTTCGACCGATTCGAATGTTTACTAAGATCTAACAGCCAATCAGAATCGCGCTCGCGCACGTCACCGTACGCGTACGGTAAGCGCACCGTAAGCGCACCGTAAGCTGGCTCAGATATATATATTGATTTAAAGGCTATTTTCTCAGAATCTACTGAACAGATTTACACCAAACCTACAAAAGGCACTTCCTTGACCTGTACACTACCTCTCTGCCAAATTTCAAGGAACTCTATTCAGCCGTTCGGGCTGTAGCTGTGTCTAAAGGTCCTATGGAAAAATACATGGGAAAAACGCGTTTTGGGACCCCCCTTTTATCTCAGCCCCCGCTTGACGAATCCCCCCGAGACTTTCAGGGTAGGAGCGGAGTGCAGCGCCCACCTATTTTGAAAATTTCGCGAGGATTCGTCGACCGGCGCCAAAGTTATTCAAAATAGAATGTTGCGGTTTTCCTATGGAAACAGGGTCCTAACTATAACTACCTACTGGCGACCGCCAGTAGGTAATATATATATATATATATTCACTTAAAAAACCATAGGTTTCACACACGTTATTGTTAGGAATTAGCATTTAATAACCTTGCAAATTCACTTAAAAAACCATAGGTTTCACACAGGTTATAGTTAGGTGGACATTTCACTCGTAAAAAACCAATGAAATTCCCCCGTTATAGTTAGTTCAGATAACTATAACTCGCGCGCCCGCAATCAACTGCTCATGACGTCACATATTACATCACTCATGACATGGTCAGTGGCATCACTCATGACATCACTGATGACATCATCCTTGTGATAGAGTGGCGGTCGCGCGAGTTATAGTTATCTGAACTAACTATAACTGGGGAATTTCATTGGTTTTTTACGAGTGAAATGTCCACCTAACTATAACCTGTGTGAAACCTATGGTTTTTTAAGTGAATTTGCAAGGTTTTTTAAATGCTCATTCCTAACTATATCGTGTGTGAAACCTATGGTTTTTTAAGTGAATTTGTACGGTTTTTTAAATGCTAAGTTATGTATTTATTAATATATATATATTTTTTAAGGTTTTTCACCGTGCGCGCACCGTGCGCGCGCGTAGGGCGCACGGTGCACTGTGCGCAACGTGCACCGTGCGCGCACCCCGCCATTTTTATTTAAAAAAATGGTTTTTTCACCCATGGGGGTCCTTCTGTGACCCCCTGACAAAGGCTAGAGGGTCAGGAACTCTCTTCCCTGCCCCCTTTTCACGTTTTCCACCTTTTTTCCCCCTTTCCTTTTCAGTGCGAGAGACAAAATGGCGGCTGACACTTCCTGATTTCGACCGATTCAAATGTTGACTTACATCTAACAACCAATCAGAATTTCGCTAGCGCACGGCACCGTGCTCACACGGTGCGCGCGTATAGATATTTATATGCTTTTAAATGCTATTTTCTCAGGAAATACTGAACAGATTGACACCAGACCTACAAAAGGCACTTCCCTGACCTGAGGACTACCTCTCTGCCAAATGTCAAGTAATTCTGTTCAGCCGTTCGGGCTGTACCTTCGACTAAAGGTCCTATGGCAAAATGCATGGGGAAAACACGTTTTGGGACCCCCCCTTTTTCTCGGCCCCTGCTTTACGAATCACCGCGAGACTTTCAGGGTAGGAGCTGAGCGGACCGCCCCATTAGTTTTGAAAATTTCGCGAAGATTCGTCAACCGGCGTTAAAGTTATTCAAAATAGAATTTTGAGATTTCCTATGGAAACACGGTCCTAACTATAACTATCTACTGGCGACCGCCAGTAGATAATATATATTCACTGAAAAAACCATAGGTTTCACACATGTTATAGTTAGCTGGACATTTCACTCGTACAAAACCATTGAAATTCCCCGTTATAGTTAGTTCAGCTAACTATAACTCGCGCGACCGCAATCCACTGCTGATGACGTCACATATTACATCACACATGACATGGTCAGTGACATCACTCATGACATCACTGATGACATCTCAAATGACATCACTGATGACATCATCCAGTGAATATGTGTCTTTCTGAAAAATAAATATTTTTTATATATGTATGTCTAAAGGTTAATGGAAGAATAAATGGGTAAATAAGTGTCTAAATGGATGTTTTTGTTTTGTAAAATTAATTGTATAACTGACTTATTAACAGTATCTTAGTGAATACAAGTATTAGTGAGTAATGTTTAAATATTTAAATATCTGTATCAGTGTCTCACTTTGTGTATAAGTGGCTGCATGGGTGTCAGGACCCACAAGAGGTTTCCTCCTGGTAACGCCTTTCTGGCTTCTATCTCCCTTTCACAAGATTATCAAAAGCCTTGCAATCCACTAAGCTGGGGGGCATGTTGGCACCGATGGAATTCTAAGATGGCTGCCAACATGTCCATACTGCTGCAGCACTCTGCTGTTAGCGGTCTAGTCTCCTAAGAGTTCTGACACCTGGTGAAGTGTGTGTCAACATTCTACTGTGCACTTCACTGAAGCAGCTGAGAGAAGAACACCTGAATTCCCCTCGTCGTGAAAGTCAGTCAGGGTAGTTTGCGAATGTGCGGGGTTAGTTTCGGCGGGTATTACCCTTCCCTTCAGAGAAAAAAGGTTAGTGTTTCAATTAGACGTCTAATGTAAAATTCCTGAGTAAAAGTATTTTATCAGTTAAGGCGTTTAAACAATCTAAGTTTCTAAACCACAGGAGAAATGTTAAGGGTCAGAAATAAATAACCAAATAGACCTCACAGGAACGAGCTTTAAAGGAGCTCTTCGAAATAATACTGAGGAGGAATTTTTCGACGCGCAAGCTTCTGAGTCCGAGCTTGGCGTCTGAAGAGATTTATCTCCTTTCCCGTGTGACAGCAAGTATCGAGTTACCTCAGACGCGAGCGCACCATTCAAGCGCTGCGTCTGAGTTATTCAAGAGGCAAAAGGGAATTCCTGAAGACCGACGCAGACGTGAGCTCTGAGCGGCGCGTCGGCCTTTCGGGAATTGTATAGACTCTCTGCATGGCGGAGTAGGAAGCGGAGGCAAGCGTCCAATACTTTCGGCTATGCAGGATGTCAAGTATAAAAGAAATAACTCTTGAGATTTAAATAGGGCTAATCAAATAAAACCCAAAAAAACGAGATTGGGAGAGGCTCTTCTTGGACGTAAGGTGCCAGTTACAATTGCCAGGAATCTCTTCCTATTCTCTTTCATTACCGCTCAGCCCAGAAGGCTCTAATAAATAATTAGGACAAGAACAATACAGGATTCCTCTAACAAATACGTACCTCGTGGTATAACGCTATTGTAGAGAGAGTCATAATAGCGTTTCATGGGAAAATACCTGAGGGGTTAGAGCCCACAAATTCAATATTAGTTCTGTTCCCATCCTCAAAAAATATTCCCTCATCCAAATTAATTTGGCACCACAGACTCCAGAATACAGCCTCACTCATTCTCTAATTAAGTAAGTAACAGAGAGAGAGTGAGAGAGGGAAGGTACATGCCTTAAAACAATTAACAGCACGATTAATCTACCGTGTTCCTATTCTTTTCTGTGAAAGGCGATGAGGCGATCTTGAGCAGCACGACCTCCTAGAAAGAAGAGAATAGAGTGAAGACTTCTCCTCCAAGCTAGATGGAATAGAGAAGTGAGCATCCAAAGGCACCCTGGTACGATAAGGGACTAGGGGAGGTGGGAAGCTGTAGGAAGAAAACAAGTTAGAAGTAAGTTACCTTGTTGTTACTGTTGGCAGACCTGTAAGAAGACCAAGAGGAACTCTCGAAGCAGCAGGCAGGCCTTGGAGCAGTCTCTTCTTGTCCCATTCCCCTTTCCCCCCTTAGGAACTTACCTGTGATGAGATTGAGATTCATACAGGGAGTGTTCTGAGAAGGGCATTGGGACCATTCGTCGTTCTGCTCCTGTGCAAGTTAGAAAGGTGCAATAGTAGGTCCTGACAATGGGTTGGTGAGTAGCTACATGAGTGTGCATATGGGTTATTAGTTTGTTTTTAGAGTATCAGTATGAGTGTCTGTATGGTTCAGTGGGGGATGTTACTTAGCGTATAGATGCATGAATGAGTGACTCACTGTTTGTAGGTGTTTTGAAGACAGTATGTGAGCAGGACAGTATGGGTGGATGAGTGTGTGTATGGGTGAGTAAGAGAGTGAATGACTGTCTCAATAGTGTCTTTATGAGTAAGTCCATATGTTTTAAACTAGTATATGTGAGTATTGATGTATATAAGTGAGGATATATGAGAGTGAGAGATTGGAAGAGTTCCTGTATAAATAAGTATGTGTTTCTATAAGTGATTGTTTAAGACAGTAAGTATGTGTATGTTTCTGTAGAAGTAAGTGTAGTGGTGTGTGTATAGCTGTATATGCAAGTAAATGGATGTTTATTTGCATGTGTGAGGAGTATGTGTGTGAGTAACTCTATGTATGAGTGTAGGTGTGTAACAGGATGTATAGGTGTTTGAGTACATATGATGACTGAGTACATGTATGAGTGACTATATAGAAGTGTTGATGAATGAGTGGATGCGTATGTAGATTTTGGAATTACTGAATGGGTTGTTCTAACTGGTATTGGTATCTCTATAGTTTTCAAAACTTTAGTTTGTATTTTTCAATGTGTGTATGAAAGTTTATATTAGTATAAGAGGAGGTCTGCCACTCTTACACAAGGATGATGTCATCACTGATGTCATCAGTGATGTCATTTGAGATGTCATCAGTGATGTCATGAGTGATGTCACAGACCATGTCATGAGTGATGTAATATGTGACGTCATCAGCAGTGGATTGCGGTCGCGCGAGTTATAGTTAGCTGAACTAACTATAACGGGGGAATTTCAATGGTTTTGTACGAGTGAAATGTCCAGCTAACTATAACATGTGTGAAACCTATGGTTTTTTCAGTGAATTTGCAAGGTTTTTTAAATGCTAATTCCTAACTATAACGTGTGTGAAACCTATGGTTTTTTCAGTGAATTTGCAAGGTTTTTTAAATGCTAATTCCTAACTATAACGTGTGTGAAACCTATGGTTTTTTAAGTGAATTTGCAAGATTTTTTAAATGCTAATTTCTAACTATAACGTGTGTGAAACCTATGTTTTTTTGTGAATTTGTAAGGTTTTTTAAATGCTAATTTATGTATGTATTATTATATTTTTTATATATTTATTTTACAATAAACTACCTATGTATATAGTTATAGATTAACTGTATCCTGTAATATGGAATGGCTCAGCTCTTTGTTTTCTATTTGGATAAAGTTGAACAGCATAGTTAATATCTTCTATAAACTTATAAAGAGTTTAAAATGTAATTTTTTTTTAAGGGTTTTTCACGGTGCGCGCACCGGCAATTTTTTCTTATTAAAGCAAATGTTTTTTTTTTATTTACGAGGTCCTTTAGGGACCCCCTGAGAAGGTCCAGGGGGTCAGGGAGTGTCTTCCCTGCCTCCTTTTCATGTTTTAGAAATGGGGTTAAAAGTAATTCATTTCTGATCCGTGCGTGCACTGTGCGCGCATGCGTGCGAGCACCATGCGCGCATGGTGCGCGTATACGTGCGAGCACCATGCGCGCACGGCAAGTCATGTGATTACGAAACAACACTTTTAATTGGTTCATAGTAGTTTCTGTTCCAGAATCTTCAAACACCACACCCACTCCCCTCACTATTTCTTCTTATTTCCTGGGACAAGGAGCTGAACAGCTACTCTAGTAAAATTTTAATTGAAAATGTCAGAACAGCAGTCTACTTCAGGGAGTGAGGAGAAGACCTTTGTGGTACCACCAAGGAAGACCAAACAAAAAGACTCTTTCATCTGGAAATTCTTCACCTTTCCAGAGGGCCAAAAGAAGGTCAATGCCCCGAAGGTGACATGCACTATTTGTGAACTGTCTTATCCAGAGGAGATCCCAGCAAGAAATACTCATTTAATATTTATTCAATGCTGAGACACTTCAAGACAGTGCATCCTGTACCTTATGCTCGAGAGACAACTAGAGCCCTAAGGGACAACCCTCCACCTGCTCAGCCGAGCACATCATCTGCGGCCGCAGATGCTCCGTGTACCAGGCCACTGGATATCCGCCCACTTTTCCAGAAGGTGCACATACATTGTAATGTGTGCAATGCTGTTCTTTGCTACGGTGAGAACAGTATTAACTTGATTGAAAACAAAATACAGCAGCACACATGCTCCAGCCCATTAATGTTTTTGTTCAGTTTTTCATTACCAGTTTTTTTTTGGTGCTCCAAAAAAATAAAAAAAAATACAAAATTGTTAAAAAACTTTAAAAAAAATACAAAACTAAAAAGACAAAAAAACAGTTCTTTTCAGAACTCACTTCACTTCTCCAAGAAGAGCTATATTCCTAATATACTGTGTTGTAATTTTATTGAATGAATGTGTAGTGTATACATGAATGATTGAAATGATTGAAATGACTGAGTGAAGAGGAGGAAAGGACAGACAGAATGAGTGAGAAAAGGAAAGTATGATCAGTCATGAAAGGGAAGTGAAAGACTGACTGCAACAAAAGGACTAAGGGTAGAGGATACAGGTAAGAAGAGTGAATGAGTAAGGGAATGGCAGTGAGTAATGGAGAGTGATGGAGGGGGAGTGAGAAAAGGGTAGTAAGGGACGGGGATAGGAAAAGGGAGTAACAGATGAAGCGGATGAAGTACAGCAGGGTAAAGGGATTGAAAGTAAGAGAAGTGGAGTGATGGTGAGATAAGGGGTATGGGGATTAGGAAAGGGGGTAAGGGAAAGTGAGAGATGGGGAGTGAGGGGATGGAGGGATTTAGGAAACTGGAGTGAGAGAAAGGGAGTCAGGATTTTAATGAGCAAAGGAGAGTGAGGGAGAGTGAAGGAAAGAATGCGAAAAGATGAAGGGGTGTGAGATACAGACAGGAGGAAGTGAAGTAGGAGAATAGGAGTGACTATGAGTAAAGGATTGTGACAGTTAGGGAAGGTGAGGGAAGGAGAATGACGGAGAAGGTTAAAAAATTGACATAGATGGAAAATGAGTGATGGAGAGAGGAGGAGTGGTAGAAACAGAGATGTTAAGGAGATTAAGGGTAAGACAGACAAAGGGAGAGAGACAGAAAGCAAGGAACTGAGAAGGAGTAAGGCAGTTAGAATGACTGAGACATATGGAGATAGGGAGAGAAACATGGTTGAAAAAATAGTGATGGAGGCAGTAAACCTAGGGGAGTAGTAGAGAAGGAGTGAGGGAGTTACGAAAGAGCAGTAAAGGAAGAAGAGAGAGGGAAGGGGAATGAGAAAAGCAGAGTGAGGAGAAGTGAAGAAAAGGGAGGATGAAAGTGAAGGGGTGAGAAATACAGATATTTTAAACTTACCTGACCAACAAAATAACTTAATTACAAATAAATGGGTTTTTTTAATTACAAGAAAAATGGATTCAATTTCCTAAATTTTCTTTCTAGATCTGAAAAAAAAGAATAAAGAATGTGGTAATATTTAACAATACATTTTAGAATACAGTACACATATTTTCATAGTAATTGTTTGCTCTTTTTTTGCTGTTTTCAGAATATATTGAATTTCACTGAAAATAGTGATATCAATTGTATTCATCACTAAACAGCGGGCAAAAAAATAAACAATCTGAAAGATTGTTTAAAAAAGCCCTGAATCTATCCTCTGTAAAACATACCTTGATAGAAATGTAACATATATTTTAAAAATATCTTTTAAGAACAATAACTATTTGCAATAAATAACGTCTGTAAATCTTGTTGCTTAAGCACATGCACCAAAATAATATCTGTCAAAGAAGTCCACAATAGAAACATTTACCTTTCCATGAGGCCAAATGGTAATTTTTAAATCCTTTTTAGGTGAAATATCCAATGGTAATCCTATAAAATCGAAATAATGGTTTCTTCAGATGCTGCAATTTGTATCAAAAATTTGGGTTTTAGAAAAATTAAGTAGGAATTTGGTAATTCTGCAGGCAAACGTTGCTTGAAAATCAATTGAGAATCATTACACAGTGTCCACCCTTTCTCACATTTTAGATAAACTGTGTAATGACCAGAAATTATAGAAGGTCCATCATGGAAAATTATTGCAACTGCAACAAAAGTCTTTCCTGATATTGATAATTGATTTCCTACAAACTTCTGTATTAAAGTGTCCAATTTTGTTCCATCAGCTCTACAACGTTGCATCATTAAAATTATATACTGTCCATATTTCTTTAAAAAATAACGTTGATAACATTTCTGATTTACATTGAGAACATTCCATGTTGTGATTTGCATCTTTAACTAATTTACTAAAAGTCACTGATTTACTCTCTGGTAATGTTAAATGTATGAACCTTTCAGAATCAACATTAGTGCTGCATGTGTTCATACAGTTTTCACAACAATGTTCCCATTTATAAGAGAGACCAAACATATTTTCTATTTCTACCCCTTCATCTTCCAGTACCATAAGCATATACATTAAGAATTCCTGTGCATCTTGCTGGACATTTTGTGTAAACTGTGTACATCCAGAACATACATCTAAAAGATTTCTAACATCAGAAGCACTTTCTATTTTAGTTTTATCATTACTCAACATCTCATAAAGGAAACTCAGCAGAGAACAAAATCTTTTTTCATGATTTAGTATTATCTGCTCTTGCAAACTTT
Source organism: Triturus cristatus (assembly GCF_964204655.1). Taxonomy (NCBI): domain Eukaryota; kingdom Metazoa; phylum Chordata; class Amphibia; order Caudata; family Salamandridae; genus Triturus; species Triturus cristatus. The sequence continues at coordinate 341,589,821 of NC_140581.1, read as the reverse complement.
CAAGATAAAATACAACATTCAGCACTACATTAGCGTAGCAGTTGACACCAGAGCTATTTTCAAAATGACAACCAACAACCTCTTCAACATTGTCCTTTTTCTTTTTGCTTGCAATCACATCACTCTCCTTTTGTTTTCTCTTCTGTACATCCTCATTACAGATATTCTCAATTCTCCTTTTCTGACAAACAACACGTTTTTCAAGCACAGGATACTGACCTAAATGAGGAGCATAGCTTCTTCTTAATCAATTATATTCCTTTACACAATTTGCATCAGCACTAACTTTTGAGTCATCAAAGTCTATCATGAATAAACCAGATAATTTTTTCACTCGTGACAAAGCAACATATGCCATATCTTCATTAAACACACTAGATCCAATGTTTACAAAAGCACTATCTACAGTTAATCCTTGAGATTTGTGAATAGTTACAGCATATGCTAGAGAAAACAGGAAACTGCTTCCTACGTACATATAAGTCTTTCACAAGCAAAAAACGAACTGAACAACGACTAACGTCTTTAACCCCTTCAATCTGATCAAATTTTATTTTAAAAAATTCAATTCCATCTTTTTTCTGGTAATTAACAAAACCCACAACTTTACCCATAGCTCCATTCACTAAACCTTTTTCTACATTCAAATTACGTCTTAAAATTACTCGACAGTTCATACATACATAAAGATTCTTTTCTAAACCAGCTGTTTTCGATATGTTTTTCTCTAGAGAATCCAATTTAGTTTTCAATTTGCCTGTCAATATAATAGTTATTCCTTCATGGTGTATTTTATCCACGGCTTCCATTTTCATAATCTCTTCATTTTCCAATTTCAAAAGTTCTTCATTGAATATAGAGCATTCATGTAGTGTTGGCATTAAGCAGATTACAGTATTTTTTTCTGCAATTTTCTTGTATATTTTCTCTGGAAATATTTGTTCTGTTGGAAACAAATTACATAGCAATCGACTCTGTAAAGCTTTTCTGCCATGTTCTGTGAGTAGTCCAATTCTGATATCTTTGAAAATACTTGCATAATCATCATCATTTGCTTGCCGCATATTGGTAATGAGTTCTTTGTACTCAAAGTATGACCAAATATTCCCATTACCTATACTTCCTAATGACTTTTTCGTGTCTTCATGTGCAAGAGTATTAAATACTGGTTGTCCTTTAACTGGAGTGAGCTGCAGTAGATCCCCAAAAACTATAATATGTTTTCCTTCAAATAACACGTCATAGTCTGTCTTTAGAATTTGCTGCATTCTTAAATGCACAAAGGCAAGCATTAAATTTGATACCATGCTTACCTCATCAATAATGAGAACTTTCCTTTTCTTCAACACTCTTGAAACTTCAAAACATGCTTCTCCTGTTAGCTTGTGGTATTCTATTTTGTTCTCATGCTCTACTGGTAACATTAGCAAACGATGTAAGGTAATTCCTTTTATGTTATATGCTGCTAACCCAGTTGGAGCAGTAACAACACAAGACAAAGTTGAATCAGTTATTTTCTGTTGGTAGCTTCTAATTACTTTAACTAAGAAACTTTTTCCAGTTCCAGCTTGTCCACTCACATACATTCTGATTGGTTCAAATGATGTGCATGAGCACTCTTTATTTTCATGTAGTAATCCATGATCAATTTGCTTTGTGACTTATTCATAAATTTGTTGTTGTTCATCATTCAGTTGTTGTTCCAAATTTGGTAAGTCTATTAAATTTTCCTGAGCTTGATTCATAGCTGTTTCCACTTCAGTCATGGCTATGGCAGCTTCATTTTCTACGATTGGTTGTCCTAGGGGATCTTGACTGAGCGTACCAGAACTTTGACTGTCTTGAGAACTGTCTCTAGCTACTTCAGCTGCAATTGTAGCTTCTTGTTCAATTTCTTCATTTAACATTTGTACATAATTTGTGAAAACTGCATTCTATGCTATCTTTACATGCATTAAAGGAATCTTCATAGCTCTGAAAATCTCCAAGTAATTCATCCTCTGAACGCCATGCTTTAAACAGCTGTAAAAGTGCTAAGTAGTAAAATTCCTTTTTGTCAGTAGTGTCGCAACTCAGCTTCCTGTGATTAATCAAACTTCCTTTTGTTTGTTTCACCAAACATCCTTCCTCACCAATGACTTTATATTTTCCATTGTTGATGTCTTCTGTGGCATTCCGTGTAAAAATGTAGTTCTGCAGCACTTCATAGAGACACATGTTCTCAAGATGATGACTTCTGTTTGGGTAATATGTGTCCAACATATTTGTTTTCAAAATGTCTGTACTTTCTGGTTCGTTCTCTGCTAAATATTCAATTTCTTGAATAGATTTCAGTACCCGATTTCGCATTCCTGCAAGGCCTAAACTTACTCAAATTATTCTTCTGGATTTGGAGTACAGACTTCCAGATGATAACCTATCTGAGCATTCGTATGACCCAATTTCTCGATGCGATAACATCTTTAAACTGAAACTGTATAGCTTTTTACTGACAGTCTTCTCGTGAGAAATCTCTTCCCACATTTCTTTCAATTCCGTTTTCTCAGATTTAGTGATGTAAGATGTGACATACCGAGCAACAGCAATAGAATTGTCAGCTACATACTGAATATCCATGTTAGCATTCCACATGGATAAAATGACTGGGTTGTAGTCATTTATATATTTTGACTCTTCTTTTCTTCTTAGGTTGTAGGTATTTTTCGGAGATTTTCTTGTAATGGTATGTCGCACAGCTGATATAAAACTGTTTACTCTTCCTTTTGAAAGAACAGGTCGTGAAAATCCAAATCGACATTTTGTATAGAATTTATCTTTACTATTGTACTTTTGTCGACAGTATTTTCCACACCGATGACTTTGGAAACGTAAAACTTGCTCTTTTAAGTTTTTTTCTTCTGTGCGTTTAGGTATAGCACATGTTGCATATTCTTCAATGAAAGATAAAACTGCATCATCAGAATCTGTTCCAATTTTTGGGGCATCCTTGATCCACAACAGCATATGAATATGAGGAGCACCTCTTGCTTGGTACTCTTTTCTCCAAAAGAAATCCACAACTTCTCCAAGAGGTGGATTTTTTTTATTGCAGATGAAGGACATCATAGCCTCAAATCTATGATTGAAATATCTGCAAACATTAAACGGATCAAATGAGCACAATTCTTCTGCTCTCTTGTATTGGATGTTTTCAATATTTGAATTTGCCTCTCGAAGAAAATCCAGTAAATCATCCCAAGCGTACTCAGCACAGCTTAGGGTAAGGAACCATGTAGGAGTTCCTAAATTCCGTAACATACATTTCAATTCTCCATGGCGTCGGTACCAATATTCATAAGTTCCACGCTGACAAGCCATCAGATTAATCAATTGAGATTCCAAATGATCATCTCGCTGTTGCACTTTGTTCATAAAATCCTTTGCTGACAAATTATGTAGATGTACTCCAGTTTTTAAAATGTGATTTACTGCATAAGATAGTGCAGACAAGTCACTTTCAAATAAAAGATGGAACAAATAAGGAATACTTTGACGAAATCTGGGATCTTCTGCATATAATCTTGTAGTCCGATACTCAGAAGCAGGAATCTGTACTGGACGTTCATCATATCGTCCACCTTTTCCTGTAGGAAACAGCTGGGGAAAACAACGAGCTTCCAAGCTCTCCTCCCATACACTCACGGGAGTTCCTTTTGCTTTTTTCATCTGAAAGAGATCAATAGTGTTTCCCATAACTTCTTTAGAATGAAGAGGATGTATGCTGAAATGTTCATAAATTTCTTCTTCTTTTGACTTATCCACTTTTTCAATTTGCCCAGTTGGTATTCCTGTGTCTCCTAGTAAAACTTCTTCATCTTCATCCATATAAATTGATTCATAGTACTTATTATTTCTTTTCAAATATAAATTTGCTCTTTGTACTTTTCGTACATCTACTAGCTCCTGCCAAATTTTCTTATTCTTTGTAAGTACACCATTAACCAGAATAACTAATGGTTCAGTTTCCAAACTATCTGCATCAATTGTTTCAATATTTTTTTTCAAATCTAATGGCAAATAGACAACTCTTCCTTTTAAACCTCTTTGTAAATCTGAAGGAGGTAATTTACCTGTTTTGGGCTCCATACGAACTATAGTCTTAAACGGATGGACATATTGAATGAGTATAGACTCATTTACGTATTTAAATCACTAAGTTCTGCAGGAATATCAACCAATTCTAAATTATTATGTAAAGCTCTAGCTGGCATTTTATTTTCTTCTAACTTGTTATAACCGTATTTACAAATATGCTGATCTTCACCCAAATCAAAACAATTTTCCAGAAACAAATATGTAGCAAAATCCTTCCACTCATAAATATTTTCTTATTCACTTTTTTTATAGAGATCAACATTCCTTGTTTGAGTTTTATAATGGCTTCTCCGGCAACAAATACAAGTAATATTTGGTCTTTCATTAGAGATGATAGTAAATTTTGTCATTTGATCTTCAAAATTTTTAATAACAGTGGGTTTTACATTCTCTTCCACATTTTCTTCAATAACTGTGTCATTTCCTGCACTTTCTTGTTCTGGACCAAAGTAACAAAACTGAATATCATCAGTAACCTTCTCTACATCTGATACAGATCCACGCAACAGAGCACTATTCAACTCATTTAACTTTAGTGCTGGACTTTTAGCAAAATACAATCTTCTCACAAACTTTCTCATTTCAGTATGATGTACTGCCAGCATCCTAAAATGGTGAAAAACACTTTGACAAACTTTCCTAGAAAGACAAGCCAGAGAATGTCCTTGCAAACCAGTATTCTTTCTCACTCTGCATGGATCTAGTCTTTGAAGCACCTTAATCTTCTGTTTAACACTTTTTTTTACTATATTCTCTTAGAAAGTCACGTAATTTATCAATAGATTCTTGTCATACAGTACAAATACTACTACAATTCCAAGTGTACACTGGGGCTTTAGGACGTTTCCCCATAACCTCATCAGCTAACACTTCTTCCTCATTTCTTGGAACCATTTTCTCCTTTTCCATTACACAACCATCTTTAACTTCATAACTTCGACCACTGGTGTCAACTGCATGCAGCAAACTATTACTTTGAAGATAACTCTCTTCATTAAAAAATGGTTCAGTACTTGAACTATGCTTCCATTCTCCTAAGAACACATCACAAAAGTTATTTTTTTTTCACTACTCTTTTCCTTTTGCTTTTTGACTTCATTACATTGACTATTTTATCTAATGTACGGATCCTGTTCAAAATTAAAATGAATAGTTTTCTTTTTAATTCCAAAGCCTTTGCAACAATTGATTCAATATGTTTCTTTTTCTTATAAAATATTGCTTTCTTCCTATATTTTTTCTTTCTTTGATCTTTATTTCGACTTCGTTAAGTCATAAAAGAAGAAACAAAACATATACAGTCAAATGTACAGAATAAACAAACAGCCAACAAAAAAAAAGTGACATCAACTGCAAGAAGTATATTTAGCAAATTGAACACCACTCTTCTCTGAAACATTTTTTTACGAATGTTTTGAAATTCTGTTTTTCTTTTTAAGTCATTCTTTCTTGCTTCTGATTGTACATTAGCATTTAGTATTTTCTTTCTATTGTCTTGTTGTTTTCTTCTTGAAACACTATTTGCAGTGGATATACTTTGTACTTTTTTTCTATGTTTCAGGATATTTAAAAATCCTTAGTCTGCTTACCAGAAGACTTTTTCTTTTTTCCAACATGAGGTTCTTCAACTAATTTCTGTTGTCCAGTTGTCTTCAAATATAGATGTTTTTGCTGTTCATTTCTCTTTCTTGATTTTATAGGCATGTTTAATTTATTTCAGTGTTGTTCAGCAATACCTAAAGGAAACTAAAAAAAAAACTACCTTTATGTAATTTAAATATATTACTATATTTTTTTTGAGCTTTTCAAATCCTATCATATGAGCTGCCCCTTTCCTACGAGTGCAAGTCTTACAGAACAAGAGCAACACAAATTAAATCTCTGACAACAATTCCTGTGTGCAGACAGACTCATGGTGTGATTCTAGGCAGAAAACGATATTTGATTGGCAATTTCAAAGCACCTTTACTACTGTGGTAGAGCAAGTGATAATTACTGTAACAGCCTGACACATTTTCCTTATAGTTTAGAGAGGCAGAAAAGAGCACATGTCCTAACAGCTACTTTACACCATGAGCATGTGGAACCTGGGTGAGTGATTAGACTAGAGCAAAGGAAATGAGCCTTGCTGATGTTGAATGTGTTAGCGTTACACACTGCTATCTGAAATACCACACAGTGCTGAATAGTAAGCATGGGAATGCAGGAGAAGCAGCTGCCTGTGTGCTAAGAGTGTGTTTCTGGAGACTGTGTATTGTCAGGTGCAAGAGAGATATGCATGGACGCTTACACAACTGCATGAAGACTGCAGAGATGTATGTAAGATCACCTGTGGTAAGGGTTAATTGGAGTTTTGAACATGTAGGAACTACTTCACCCATTGCAGGAGTGGAAGGAAAATCTACCCTGTTGTTTTCAAATGTGTTACCATTTGCCTCTCATCTGTGAGATAGTGATTTGTGCTGAATGTTAACCATCACAGTTCAAGAAAACAAGCTGCCCCTTTCCTACGAGTGCAAGTCTTACAGAACAAGAGCAACACAAATTAAATCTCTGACAACAATTCCCGTGTGCACACAGACTCATGGTGTGATTCTAGGCAGAAAACGATATTTGATTGGCAATTTCAAAGCACATTTACTACTGTGGTAGAGCAAGTGATAGTTACTGTATCAGCCTGACACATTTTCCTTATAGTTTAGAGAGGCATAAAAGAGCACATGTCCTAACAGCTACTTGAGACCATGAGCATGTGGAACCTGGGTGAGTGATTAGACTAGAGAAAAGCAAATGAGCCTTGGTGATGTTGAATGTGTTAGCGTTACACACTGCTATCTGAAATACCACACAGTGCTGAATAGTAAGCATGGGAGTGCAGGAGAAGCAGCTGGCTGTGTGCTAAGAGTGTGTTTCTGGAGACTGTATTGTCAGGTGCAAGAGAGATCTGCATGTACGCTTGCACAACTGCATGAAGACTGCAGAGATGTATGTAAGATCACCTGTGGTAAGGGTTAATTGGAGTTTTGAACATGTAGGAACAACCTCACCCATTGCAGGAGTGGAAGGAAAATCTACCCTGTTGTTTTCAAATGTGTTAGCATTTGCCTCTCATCTGTGAGATAGTGATTTCTGCTGAATGCTAACCATCACAGTTCAAGAAAACAAGCTGCCCCTTTCCTACGAGTGCAAGTCTTACAGAACAAGAGCAACACAAATTAAATCTCTGACAACAATTCCTGTGTGCACACAGACTCATGATGTGATTCTAGGCACAAAACAGTATTCCTGGGTGATACCAGTACACCTTAACTTATGGTGAAGACATACTCCATAATATCTTAAAAGTTCAAGGCAGTTAAATATCTTCCAAAACATAAAATGTAAAACACAACTTTAAAAGAAGAAACAAATTTCTATTGTTTATATCAAAATACACCACATACATCCCCTCTCAAATTCATAACTCACCTTTAAAGGTAGTTAGTTGAGAAAGAAATGTGCCACTCACACAGCAGATTATCAGAGCCAGAGTCTCTGAGCTGTACTCCTCTCACCAGAACCACTAAATGGCAAAAATTCCCTCTCTTTTTTCACACATATACATGTTAACTTCAAATCACATTGCTTCCCACATTTTTTTAAATGGAAACACACATTTCTATTGGTTGCAAATTTCAACCCTTTCCAAATGATTCCTACCCCCAACATGACTTCTGCCTGCTACCATAGCAACAGATCATGGAACACTGGTGTGAGCAGAGAGGTCAGAAGTTCAGCACACAATGTTTCTAATCCAAAGAGCAAGAGTGCTTGACTTTTCAAACCTAACAGCATATCCAAAGTAATCTTCTGTGGGAACACATTTTTCTGAACCAATACAAAACATGCTTTTAAAAATTTAAACATACAGCCTAGTTTTTAGTGTTGAATGGTCTGAAACAGCCAATGAGTTCTTTTTATTAAAAAAAAGTATGTAAGCCTCCATTTTACAACTATCTTTCTTTTCATATTGCCATTCTACTGAAAGACATCTTCCGAGTGCATCCAGATCTCCTTGAAAGATGTTCACAGTGTGGATTTTAGGTCATAGCTATGTCTACTGGAGTGAAAAGTATGCGGAAAAAAGAGGTATTGTGAAAGACCTTGCTTTGCCAAATGTAGACATTAAATGTATTGGTCAGAGAGGGTTAAAGTGGCACCAATTAATGCCTTTGGTGAAATCCTTACTACATCTCCCACAGCCTGACCTTATAATTGTGCACTGTGGTGGAAATGACCTAGGCACTTTAACTGGGGTAGGTCTGGAAATGCTTGTTAAGGACACCTTTGTGCAATTGATGTCACTTTTTCCACAAACTACATTTGTATATTCTAATATATGCCAAAGGCAAAAGTGGAACTGGTCCAACCAATATTGTCCGCAGATTGAGAAAGCAAAAAAGCACGTCAATAAGTCTGTTTCTGCTTTCCTCAGAGACTATGGTATGGGTTCTATATACCACAACAACTTGCGTTACAACATGCAAGGCATTTATAGAGGAGACGGTGTACATTTCACAGATGAAGGGAACAGAGTGTTCCTCTTGAACTTTAGACTCTGCATCGGTACTGACTTGTAGGTACAAAAAAACACTCAATGAACACAACGTCTCTTTTTAGAGCCAACCAACATCTAAACACTTAAACTTGATTTTTGATTCTATTTTTTTAATGAATTTTTTGCCGCCATGCGCGCAATACTTATAAATGTTTTTTTATTTTTTTGGGACCTTAGGGGTCTTTCATGGTCCCCCTGAGAAGGCCTAGAGGGTCAGGGACTCTCTACCCTGCCCCCTTTTCACGTTCTCCACTTGTGTTTTTAGCTCTCTTCTGCCTCTAAAACTCAAAATGGCAGCTGGGGGTGCGCGCACCGTGCGAGCACCCCGCGATTTATTGAAAAAAAATAAAATGTTTTTTTCACCCTTCGGGGTCCTTTAGGGACCCCCTGACAAAGTCTAGGGGGTCAGGAACTCTCTACCCTGCCCCCTTTTCACGTTCTCCACCTTTCTTTTTCACTGTCACACACAAAATGGCGTCCAACACTTCCTGATTTCGACCGATTGGAATGTTGACTGACATCTAACCACCAATCAGAATTACGCTCGCGGACATTTGGTGCGCGCATATAGATATTTATGTACTTTTAACTGCAATTTTCTCAGGAACTACAGAACAGATTGACACCATATATGCAAAAGGCACATCCCTGACCTGAGGACTACCTCTCTGCCAAATTTCAAGTAATTCTGTTCAGCCGTTCGGGCTGTACCTTCGACTAAAGGTCCTATGGGAAAATGCATGGGGAAAACGCGTTTGGGACCCCCCTTTTTTCTCAGCCCCCGCTTGACGAATCACCCCGAGACTTTCGGGGTAGGAGCTGAGCAGTGCGCCCCATTAGTTTTGAAAATTTCACGAAGATACGTCAACCGGCGCCAAAGTTATTCAAAATAGAATTTTCAGATTTTCTATGGGAACTCGGTCCTAACTATAACTATCTACTGGCGACCACCAGTAGATAATATATATATATATAAAGTATCAAAATCCTGTCGTGCCTGGGATCCCCCAAGGAAACAGGTATGGACCACAGCGTGTTCTTCGTAGTTTTTAAGTGCAGTTTATTGCATTTAAATTATCAGCATCTTTCGCATATCAGCATTACGCGTTTCGACAGTGAAACACTGTCTTGATCACATGACATGCATACGGCCAATCTGTACTTAAATACTGGTGAACAAACAGTGAGAAAAGACTCGTTTTGCTATTGTTCTTAAATACCAAGGTACAAACAATATTATTTCATCATATTGATAATACAAATATTAACATTTGTTTTTATACAATGTGCAAAATCGCAGTTTACACTAAATAAATAAATATGTAAACAAGGTAAAGTGCAAGTGCAAAAAAAATCATGCTAAAAAATCACCAGTTATTTAAGGCAGCATAACTGTTGGTAAATTATACATTTTAAATCTATTTATATTCGATTTTTTCATGAAGCCTTAACTGTTATGAGATCTTATCCTGTTATTTTTCTCTCAGTTGGCAAATGCAGTGATATTGTATAATATATTGCTAATCAATCCCCTGTGGATTATTGCATATTATCAATATTTTAGATCTAATCCTGATTACTATATATAAATGGTTCAAACCTAAGCATCTTTTTAGAAAAGTACCGAAGGATGGTGTGAAGCCATGTCCTGATGGTGACATACGGAGAAGGCACAATGCGGGACCTGGCCGCAGTGCTGAAATGGTGTATAACCAAATAGCTTCCGACTCCCCACTGATCAAATCAGCGGGGTTCCACATCACTTCACATCACTTTGGATCTAGAGACTCTTTAATTCGGGAGCTGCATGGCCCTGCAGGGCTCTGTGTTGATCGGTGTCTGATCCAGTAAAGCCTTCAATGAGGAGCCCTAATGAAGGGCTTGTGCTTTTAAATAAGAAGATTGATGATTTTAAATGGGGAACGGCAACAAGTGTCTCTCACAAAATTGAGTGCCAAAAAAAAGGAGAGGGGGTCTGGATACCTGATGTAGGAGAGTATGATCTGCTTCACATAGGTACCCTCACTTTTTGCTGGTGTTTCACTGTTTTTCGACCTTAGTTTGGCTGTGGCCCTGCTAATCAGGACCACAGCCTAGCTGCTTCCTCTCTAAAATGGTTTGCATGTACATTAGGTACATATCTAATTGGATTTTGGAGGGCCTTATAAGCCCCTAGTATATGGTATACTAAGTACCTAGGGCATAGGTATCTCAGAGGCCTACCAGGGGCTGAAACATGTATTATGCCACCCCTGGGAAGCATTCCACAATGTCACCACAGGTCTGCTACTGCACCCTGGGTAAGGGTGTGCTTGCACCTCTTACAGTGGTATAGGCTACCTATATCCACATATATATACAGACACAGATAAACCTATAAGTCACTCCTATGGCAGGCCTTGACAATTCTGAAGGCAGAGTGCTTGGTTTTGTGTGAGAGGTTGCCCAAGCATGAGCTGAGCCCCTCTGCAGCTTTTGGAAATACTTCCTTATGGCTGTTCTGTGATACAGCCATACCATATACTCTTAAGTGCATTATAACCTTGCGGTAAATGCTAACTTTGGAATGACTGCATCAAAACATGTTGTGTTTGGTGTCAAACATCTTGGAATACTACCCCCCCCCCCGCCCCTGCCAATTCTGGCAGCAGAGTAGCATTCCACCCTCCTAGAGGGAGAGACATGTTCACACTGGTCAAACCCGGTAGGACTTTCCTGAGCCCTGGCATCACAAAATGGATGCCTCTGCCACAGACACGGGTCTGGCCTCCTGCTGCTGACCGAAACTCTGGCAGGGGAGGCCTGGACAATAGGTTTCCTGTCGAAAGGAGGTGTAGCCATCTCCCCAGACAGGCAGATGTGTATTGGGGCTGGGCGGGAGCACATTTGGTGTCCCTGTGCATAGTCCAGTTCAAACCGGTTACAGGGGGCTACCTGCCCCTGCTCTGGCATGAAACTGGACAAAGGAAATGGGTGTAACCACCCCTCTTTCCAAACCCACCCATAGGTGGGGCCTTAGAGTTAGTCCATCCCCTAAACTTAGTATAAGTATAGGAATCCAGTCCCTAGGACTTTAGATTACCCTGGACAAAACTCTGCAACATATATCCTGGACCTTCGACTTTCTATTTCGACTAGAAGATGGAAGAAATCTCCCTTGGGGTCAAGGAGTGACTCCCTTGCTTGGCAGGCACCAAAGAAGCAACTGACCGGTCTGCATCACTGAAGCTCCCGCCAGACGCCGAAGTCTTTGCATCACCAGACATAGATTTTCAGACTTCCACGAGGCTACCCTGAGTCCACAGCAAAGCTGAGGCCTGTGGCTATCGTGGGTGACGTGGAACCGTGACCCCTGGACACTATGATCTTTTGCAGCAACAGCATCTTCCTGGGCTTCCTCGAAGTTGTGCTTTGGGCTTCGAGTAGCCCCAGCCTTGAGCACCTCCTGCACTGAAGATTGCTGGCCTCAACTCCACGAGTGACCCGTGGGCCAGTTTCAAGTGCGACCGCTCATGGCTCCTTCGCGATCGCTAGCCCATTGGCTAGTAGGTGCCCACAAAGGCAACTCCTCTTCTGCTTGGGCTTTCCTGGTTGCTCCAGACATGCCCTGACTTACCCTTGCTGGGTGAGTCCCTCAGACCTTGCTGGTCTGCACCGCAGTCCTTTCTCTGAATTACAGTGACTTGCCGTTGCCAAGGCTTGTTGGGTCCAATCTGGTCGCCGACACTGCAGCACTTAACAGACTTTATGGGACAGTTCGAATCCGGCTTGTGGACTTCGTCGACGCCTCCTGGACCTCGTGGCTGAAGAGTCAAGACACCCGTCAACTCACCTGAAGCACCCGACATCTGTGGGCATTGGTCCATCCTGCCCTCATCACTGGCTAGTGACCCAGACTCTGTCCCCTCTGCTTTCAGGTTCCTTCCATCCCAGATCCAGGCTTGGATCTCTTCGGACACTTCTCCTCTTCACGGCAGCAGCAGTTCTTTGCAGGCTTTCATTGAAATCGACGACGCGACCCAACACCAAAAGACACCTATGCATCCGGTTTCCCTGGGTGAGGTAACTCGAGTACTCTGGTGCTCCCATGGGTGCTAGCCTAGAACTTCCTAAATCCAAAAGGGTTTGGTCCTGAATCGATTCTAAGTGTCCTTAATCTTTAAATTTCCAACCGCAACATTGCCCCTCAAAGATAATGGGAACCCGCGGTTGTGTTCACACACTGCATACAGTCCCCGTGGGTTCCCTGTGTCACTACCTTGGGTGGTTACTTGGGGTCCCAGCAATTCTACGGGCTCTAGGCCTTGTGTGTAGTTCAGTTGTGGTTCTTAAACCACTTTTTTGGTATATGGTTTGGTACGCCCCTAGGGCCCAACGTGTATTTGTGCTATTACTGATGATTGCTCACTTGTAACTTAAGTACTTCGAACTCCAGTCTCATAAAAAGACAAGAGGGGTGTGTTTTAACCTAAATACATATATTTTAAATATATACCTGGTGTGGTTGTCCTTTCATTTGATCATTCAAGAGATTCTAGACTGGTAAAACAAGCTGTTTTACATTCCTTCAAGACTTAGCCTGAAGGCTGCTCTCCATAGCTACCACTAGGATAGCTTTCAATAAAGGTTGTCTTTAACCTATCAGCATAAGGGGTTGTTTGGACTGATACAAGGTGCCCCCTAGAACTGGTGGACAGCATATATCAGGCCACCTTCTCACACCTGAGATCTGTGACGATATTACCAGGCAACACAACTGTGGCTCTTGCATCTGTGAACTATGCGTAAGACTGAACAAAATGGGTTCATATGTATAAATTGGTGGTTGACAGGACTCTTTGAGACCTGCTGAAGTCCCCTTGGCACACGAAGTCCTAAATGTCTTTGTGAATGGCATCACGCTGAATGGATTTCAGTGACTACATGATTAGGCTTAGCACTGTACTACTCCCTCCACATGCCATACCACTGCGATCCTGACCTTTCAACAGCTTAGGAGGGAGCACCATTTCAAGGTTTCTGGGAGAGGGAATGCTGCATTGTCCAGGTTGTTTACTGAAAGGGGACAATTGAATCAGTTGACCATGAAACTGGAATTTCAATTACATTAACTAGATATACAAACTTACACCCAAATACTGCACACAGCTAACAAAGACACAGTAACAGATGACCTCTCAAACTTCGGGGTCATCTCAACAATATATACTGATTGGTGAAATAGAGGAAACCCATGTGCAATGACCGTACCGAAAGGAGTGGGAACAAGTACTGGTCAGGGTGACTGAGGAGGTAGATGAGGTGTAGTCCCAGCTGCTGGGAGAAATCACATCTATTTATAAAAGTGTCCAATGGGGTAACTATGTGCTAGACTAGCATTTTTTCTGAAATAAATCCTGATTATCATGCGTAGACCCTTGGTGCAGTGTGTAGGAGTACTTGATGTGACCTATTGGTTGGAGAGTTGCCTGATCCTGATATAGCCTTGTCCTGAAAGGTGTGAAATGTGGAATAGGACCGGGGATGTATGGATATTAGTCAAGCTGATTATTGGTTTCTTGTGAAAAGGTGTAAGAGGGAGCTGAATCTACAATAATATAACTGTGTCTCTCCTAAGTAAGTAATGGAAGCAGAAGCATAACTGTTTAAACTACACACTGTGGATCTGATTTAGAGTTTAGCAGACAGGGTACACCATACCAAGTGTGACGGAGTACGTGTCCGCTAAACTCTGGGGCCGCTCACCTCAGTTTGAGATGGGCCGGCCTTAAGTATGCCATCGATGGAAACTCTGTTACCTCCATCAGTGGAATACCTCCCCCGACTGCCCGATGGAGATGAGCCATCAGAGGTGGTACATTATACTATCTACCCTATTTATTTATCCTGTAATGGCTGCCACAACATGTTGTGCATTCCAGTTCAGCCATGGCCTCTAATTTACCATACTTCATTATCTAGATCATCCGCTTTCCTATTCTTGTAATTTGTGTGATCCAATGTTGTTCGCTGTACCAATATTGTGACACAGATGTACTCTTGGTACTTTTCGAAGGATAGGATCTTTTTTTGCAGCCTTTAAACTGTGTTCAAGCACAGGATTAACCTGTTGACCAAAAAAGCTGGTTCTTCAGTAACATCGCAAAATGTTTGTTCCACCTTTTGCTAATGTTCCAGCAACAAGACTGATTGGCTTCTGGTACCGTTCTCCCTGCTGACTTCCTACGTAACAATCTTAAAAGGCAGTAGCATTTGGATCAGTCACTCGTCATCATCATCAATATTCTTTATTCAATTTTAGGAAATAAAATCATAAAAGTAAAGCACAAAACAATACATTTCATAAAAATAAGAATCAGATAAAATACAATTAGATTGAATTTAAAACAGCAGAAAGATAGTGGGATAACAAATAGCACACTGTGGGGGTGTTTAAGAACTGAAGGAACCATAATGCAGGTCTCACTCGTTATAATTCATGGTCTTCAAGAGTGGATGTATGTATTTAAAATGCAAATAGTTGTTTTTTGGGCAGACCATGACTATATGCAAGTTATCATTAATGGAAACATTATCCCAATCGCACACGGGCAACCTTGAGTCATTAAATCAACCAGGATTAATGGGCACATGCCCCTGGAATAAATTAGGCCTAAAGAACGGGGCATATCCAAGGTAAGATATGGCGTCAAGCCCTAAGTTTTCACAAAAAGTGCATGACATGCTAGAAGCTTGTTCATGATCTGCTGCCATCTTATCTCTAAACGCTTCTTTGACCCATCTTTTATCAGTTTGAACAATGCCACTAGGATCATGATAGAGTTCTGGTCTCCGTAAACTTTTCTTTGTGGAAGAGACATAAGTCAACCAAGGAAACAGAGAAGAGTTATGCAGATTCATACAATCTTACATGATCAGCCTGTTGAGGCGTAGCTCCTCCTTGCACCAGACTGAAGGCCAAAGCAACAGGGGGCAGAGCCACCTGAACTCGATCACATGGCCCTTGCCCAACTCTTCATGAACAACCTCGGAAGATGTACTTTGTTGGACCCCTAAGAGGCCCCAGTAAAATTTAATTTCTGCCACTTGAATCAGGGTAACTGGCCCATATCCCCAGATACCACATACATAGCTAGCTAATGGGATGCACTTGGGTTAGAAAATGTCCAGAACTGTTTTATGTGAGTGCGTCCCAGCCGCCGGGAGAAGTCTCTGATACTAAATATTGCCCTGTTGAAAGGTTGCCACGAAATGATTTATTAAAGGATGCCAGCCCAGACCAGAGTCTAATTGAACACCCAAAGAACGAAACGTATCAACCTAGCTAATGTGGAGACCATACACTATGAATTTCATGGTCTTTATCTTATGTGGGCCAAATTTCATCACGTGTGATTTAGAGAAATTAGTGGACAGGTCGAGGCTGTTAATAAAATCAATAAATAAATCCAAAAGTTTTTTTAACCCTTTGGCAGTCCAAGCAATTAATACTGGGGCGTCTGCATAAAGCAGAGCAGGGATTGAGTAGCCACCAGCCCAAGTGGCGTCCAGGTGAGGATTTTAAGAACTGATTTTAATTGATTAATATAAAAAATGAATGAAAATGGCATAAGTATACAACCCTGGTGTACACCTCGATTCAATTTAAAGTGCGGTGGTCATTCACCATTAGGGCCACATCTAATAGATGTTGAGAGGTCCCTGTGCAAATCGCTCAAAAAGCATTCTAGGGCGGGCTCTATGTCGATCTGAGCCATCATGGACCACAGCTTGGAGTGGGTAATTCTATCAAAGGCTGAGCTGAGGTACATGCATCCCAGATGGATTGCCCCCCTCTTGTCCTTGGCAAACTAGCAAATCAGCAAATAGAGATTCAAATTTTGCTTGACCAGTCATTCCACTAACCCCCGATTGTCTACCTCCATTGCTTTGGCTTCATGGTTACATACCCTCTCCTTTGTGGTACCTAATCATTGATAGGTCTGTACTGCTCAAACAGCCATTGCAGCAGGTAGTAGCTGGAGTTCAAATGTGTTAGCACCTCCTGTATGAGAGCTTTTACAGAGACTGGATTAATCTTTAACTGCTTCTGAGCTTTGATAAGGAGGTGGTAGCGAGCAAAAATAAGAGGATGCCTGCATCATGTAAAGCAGCCCTGAGACTATTGTTGGTAGTGTGCAGTCATCATCTGCAGTGGGAGAGGATGTGGAGTAAAAGTCAGAGCTGCCGTCTTAGGACCTGGGGAACCAGTTTTGAGTCTCTGCGTTGGCTCAGCATTCAGTGATTCTGGGCAAATCACATAATCTCCCCGTGCCTACCAAAAAATGAATGTATCCTTGTGTAATGTAATTGGTGCACATGTAAAGCACTGCAATACCTTTGGGTCGAGTTGGCGCTATATAAAACTGCAATGAAAATAAAAAAATCAGTGGGCCTAGTACACCACCAGTAACGCAGCAACAATAAATGCCCTAAACACAAAAAGAACAAGGCAACAATTATCACTGCAAAATACATTTACATCTCTCACAAAAACACAAACAGAGGGCCCCATTACGATGTCGGGCGGACTTTGTCTGTCCGCCACCGTAACGGAAAACGGGACTGACCGCCAGAGGTGCGGCGGTCCCGCAAGGCCAATTAGGAAGTCCCGGCCACACTGGCGGGCACATTCTGGACTTTAACATTGCGGCGGGCGGTGCTGTAAGCAGCACCCGCCGCAATTGTAAATAGGCATGTTGTGCATTGCCACCTTGTGTATGGCAATGTATGGGGGTACCATAGGTACCCCCCAAGTGCAACCCCCCATCTCCCCACCCTACCCAGGGGCCCGTAACGGCCCCCTAAAGCAATTCCCGAATGCCTTTCCATGGCGGCATTGTCGCCATGGAAAGGCCTTCACCGCGAGGCATCTTAATATGGATGGCGGTGTCTTCCAGACACCGCCACCATATAATGCCCAATTTACACCCAGCTGGCCATCGTGACGATTGCCGACCAGCGTAAATGCAGCGGACAGACTTTCCGTCCACCGCGGTACCGCCCGCCCTGGTAATATGGCGGGGGTAAATGGCGGGTGGGGAGTTATGGTGGGCGGATCGTCACCGCCAGTCGGGTGGTGGCGATCTGCTCACCATCATAATGGCCCCCATAGTGAGTAACAAAAGAAAATATCTGGATACGTAGGCCTGGACTACTGGGTCCACCCAACCCTAGCCACTAACAGGCACAGTCAGACAAACACTGCGGCTAAAAACAAGTCCCATAATTAACAAAAAATATATCTAACACATAAACAGTGAAAAAGTGAAAAAATGCATTATAGAATACCCAAAGGCCTACAAATGCGCAAACATTGGGGCATATCATCAAGGCATTGCAATGAAATTACCGCCGCTTTTGCGGTCGTTTTTGGCCGAAATGCGGCGATAATTACATCGCCTTATCAGCAAAGACACGCTTTCGCGTGTTTTGCTGATTTAGCCCCTGTTTCCAGCACGCCTAACTTTGCATCGCTCATGAGATGCAAAGTAGGCGTGGCTTTGAAACCAACCAGGGGAAATATGGCGAAGGCAGCTTCGTTGTATTATCAAGGAAGGTGAGCGATTTTTTAAATCGCGTTAAGTATGCCTTAACGCAGGAATTTAACGTCTGTTAAATTCCTAACTAAGGCATACTTAACATGGGGGGTGAATTGTGTGGCTAAGACCACAGGCCCCTATCATCTAGGATATCGCCGTTTTCCACCATGGAAAACGGCGATATCCCAACTATCTCTGGAATTTTTATCGCCTCGGCGATGCGCGCTGTTGATAACGCGCTAACCGGGCGATAAATTCCAGAGATAGCCGGCCATAAATATGCAAGCGCTAAGCGCTTTGCGATATTTATCGCCGGGCCTTGATAATATGCCCCATTATCCCTTAAAAAACCTTAATCTGACAAGGGTCCCTACTCCATGCCTCTGTGCCATTCAGCAACAAATAAACAAATGGAAACAAATAGTGGTGCATGCCCTACCTTAAACAACAAACGTTTTCCAAATTACTGCATTAAAGTTCCTTGATTGTTCCCAAAAGGTAAACATTCAACAATTTCGACACAGCAGAGATTGCAGAAAACAAGGGGAGAAGCTTTCACTCCAAAATCCACATCCAAACAACCAAGAGCAGAACAAATCAGAGGGAGGAGTCCTCAGGACCGGAAGAGTAAGTGAATTCTATATGTAAACTAGCCTCCCATTCTCTATGTCTCTTTCTTACCGTTAAAAAAAAGGAAAAGAATAATGTGTTTTGCCCTAAAACAATTACCAGAATGGTACACTCAGGAAAAAAGTCAACTAGAAAATGTATTTTGAGTTGAGTTAATTCTCAGGTGACTCTGTTAAAAGAACTGGTGCTCGCATTTGGAATTATAGTTTTCCATATAGAAATTACCCAAACAGGTAAAAAATCAAGTGCAGATGCAAGATGCTGGGAGTGTGGAGAAGCATTACAGAGGCGAGAGAGTGTAGCATGAGTGAAGAAGTGGAAGTATAAGAACATGGGCAAGAGAAAATAACTTAAAGAAGGGAAAAAAGGACATGTGGAAGATAGGTGGAAAACACATACACTCTCATGGAGTGGTTACACAAAAAAAAAAACTAGCTCCCTAAACGAAATCAATGGAAGCATGGAAGTCTGCCAGTCAAAGAAATGTCAAAGAGGATATGCTTCACGAGAGTGACAAATGCAGGATTGATAAACTGGGACCCTAATTAGAAGAATCAGGCAAATGACAGGAACAGTAAAGCCAATCATTGTTAAGCAATGGATGGTCTACAAGCTCCTGTATGTCAGTAGCAGTTGCTACCGACCAGGGGTGGTGAGAAGGGGGAACGAGGGAGGGGGGAATAATTAAAAAAAATGTCTTACCTCATTACCACCATCCGCCGCCTCTTCTTTATCTGTCCTCATGACAGGAAGCACACACCCTCCCAGAATCCCCTCATGAATCAGCAGTGTTGTGATTGGTCTGAGCGCCATGGTTTGGCGCTTAGACAGTCGCTGGCAGGCTGTGCATGTTCTCCACCCAGGCTGTAATACAGCCTGCTTGGAGAACATGCAGAGTGTTCATTACGCTTTGGCTGGCCCGAAACGGCCAGCCAAAGCATCAGTTTAGGTGCTGCCACAGCTCCTCCCCCTGTGATGCGGGAGCCCAGCCCCGCCCGCCTGGCTTCAGCTGCAAGCTGAATACAAAAAAAATTATAATAACGAAGCTACAAGCTGAATACAAAAAAAATGATAATAACTAAGTTATTATCATTTTATTTTTTATATTCAGCTTGCAGCTGAAGCAGTGGGGCAACACACCTCCGCCTTAGCGGAGGAGCCGCCACTGCGTATGATCTTGGTAAGTTAATAGTATGCATTTCACAACCAGACAGTTTATGCTGTATGATAGGCCAGTACTGCCGGAAACGTCCCCTTTGTGGTAATTACCCTAATAAAGTTCTATGGGGGAGATTTACAAGCCCCTTGCGCCTCATTTACGCCGCCGTTGCGTCACTTTTGTGACGTAGTGGCAGCGCAAATCCTGCGACAGGGTGCGGGGTACTTACAACGTGATGCATCTGGGAGATGCGTCACGTTGTAAAGCCCTGCGCCACATGTAGGCGTTCCTGCGCAGGGGGGGGGGGGGTTCCGGCGCTGGAACGCCTCCTAAAAGCGGCTGAGTGAAATCTACAAGATTTCACTCAGTCACTTTTAGACCCATGCTGCGTGAAAACTCTGCGCCTGCCTGAAGCAGGCGTAAGGAGTGACGCAGCATTAACAAGATAGGGCCCCCCAGAGCATTGCTGGAGCTGTGTCGCGCTTGCGACGCAACTCCAGCAATGCGCCACTTTTGGAACAGATGCGTCATGCATCTGTGCCGTTTTCGCCCCATGGGGCGTCGCATTGTAAATGCAGCGCATCCATGGTGGCGGAGCTGTGGCGCACAATAACTGGGGCATCCCTGCTGATATGCAGGGATGCGCCAGTTATTGTAAATATGCCCCTATATGTCTGTGATTGCCAAAGCAGCTGAGCGCAGATTCAGCACATCTGAAACTGTGGTAGAAAAGGCCGCGCATTTCTACTGTACACACTTGTTTGGCTGAAAATGATATGTCAGATATAATAAAGCCTCTCTCGTGGTGTTAGAAACATGTATGTGATTTTGTAAACATATTTCAGGTCAGAACGTGCAATGAGGAAATGTTCCCGGAACTAACATATAAATACCCCAGCAAATAACTTGCTTTTAAAAGAAGGACCTTTTCAGGAAAGGAGGCACGCACCTACCACAGATAAGCGCCACTGGGCTATCTCTTCTAGTAAATAATTATTTAGCAACGGGTAAGGCATTCGATCAATGCGGAGATAAGCACAGATGTGACGGGAAACATGTGGCAGACTGACATATCTGCAGGGCAGCTGATGCGAGGCCTGCGTTCGTCATGATACCTTCAAGGGGACTTCTCTTCAGCTAAACTGGCGATCAGTTTACACCAACAGCGCCCGACAATAGATTGCGGCCGAGTCTGACAAGGCCCCTGGGAGCCCGCGCTGCCCTCTGCCACCAGCATGTCTGAGAGACTTCCATGCCATTCAATGCTCCCAAGCGCGGGGTTAAAAAAAATCAAGCCTGCCATAAGCTTATTTTTATTCCTGGACGCCAACACAACTGAGTGCAAGGATGCACTGATCCGAGTGTACGCAGCTATGCCGTGTGCACGACCCCTAGTAAAAGGGACCATTTTTGTAGGGGTTTCTATGATAAGAATAAGAATAACAACTTGGAATAGTTGCAAATGCAGCTGCAAAGCTGCTTAAACCACATTTTGTTCACTAAATGTATGGAAATTCTCTGCAGGTCAGATGGCTTATCAAATTAAAGCTATCAAACAAGTTAGCTTCAGATGCATATGAATAAAAAAATACATTTCCACACTCTAGACTAAAAACAAATTAAGATGGTGTAAACCAAAATCAAAAATAATTCTTTGCATTATGAAAAGCCAATAATATTGATAGAATTGTCACAAAGATCTATGATCAGGTCCAATGAGATTTTATAATTCATAGATCACATTATTGCGCATCGGCAGCCCATTATCAGTATTAATACTCATTGAGAGCAATGGCTCGATACATACCTGAGCAGCTTGAAGTGCAAGTTATATTCTCCCGTTTCTAGGGCGCTGTGACTTAATATACAGACCTGGCTTCATAAACTAGACTACGACAGGCTTCCGTGATGCGAATCTTCATCTAAAGTCTTCCTATCAAGGTTACAATCGTTCATGCTGCACAGTTGTCCTTTCTGAGTCGTCCATTCAATATATAGAAGTCCCAGAGTATGGAAGCCTGAGTCGCCCCTGCCGGTATTAAAACTTGTGGGCCTGCATTTTCCAGCCTCAAATCTCTAAGTCATTCTGCCTGCATGATGAAGAATAAAAAGGGTGTTTTTACAGACCTTTGGGAGCCACCCAACCCTAGCCACTAACAGGCACATGCAGACAAACACAGTGGCTTGAATACAAGGCCAAGCATAAGCCCCACATAATAATAAAAAACTATTTCTGACGCACAAACAGTGAACAAATACATTACAGAATACCCCAAGGCCTGCTGCAAGGCAGACAAGGTACCAGGCAGTACAACAACAAAACAGTTAAATAATTAGCAAGCGTGTAGAACATGCACAAAAACACAAGGAAATAGAAAAACATATATAATTACCACCAGGCCTCCACTATCCCAAAATGTGGAAACATTCTCACTTTAAAAAACCCTAATCTGACATCGGTCCCTACTCCATGCCTCTGTGCCATCCAGCAACAAATAGACATAGGAAAACAATAGTGATGCATGCCCTCCCTTAAACAACAAACGTTTTGCAAATGACTGCATTCAAGTTCCTTGTTTGATCCATAAAAGTAAAAATTCTACAGGTGCGGATACAGTAGAGATGGCAGACAAAAAGGAGAGAAGCAAAATCCAAATCCAAAAGGACCCTTACTTTCAATAAACGAGCGAGTGAGGCATTCACTTTTTCATGGGAGTGAATGTCGAACACTGGAATGGATGAGCAGATGACCGTCAATTGACACCTCTGCTGAGACACTAGATGGGGTCAAATAGCCAGCAAATGTGACCTACTGGTAAACAGGAAGGATATTTCTGCAAATCTCTTGATTAGCGATTTGCTGGTGTAGGATGAGAAGATTAAACAAACAAACAAAAAACAGCAGAGGAACTAGACATAGAATTAGACCAAAAGTAGATTTCTTGTAGATTTCACTCAGCCACTTTTAGGAGGCGTTCCTGCGCCGGAACGCCCCCCCCGTGCAGGAACGCCTACATGTGGTGCAGGGCTTTACAACGTGACGCATCACCCAGATGCGTCACGTTGTAAGTACCCCGCACCATGTCACAGGATTTGCGCCGCTGCTGCGTCACAAAAGTGACGCAACGGCGGCGTAAATGTGGCGCAAGGGGCTTGTAAATCTGACCCCATATGACATACTTTGTGTACTACAAGGGAACCATAGGGGTGACTTAGTAGTATTTAAGGCAGTCCTTTGGCTGTAAAAAAAGGGTTATCGTAACAGATTTCTCTGTATGGTTTACACTGCAGCAGCCAGGCTACAATGTAAAGCGTGAAGCCATGTTTTGTAGGTGCACTCTGTGCATGGCAGTAGGTGTTGCAGTCCAGAGCTGGCCTTTAGCTTCCAGGCCTTTGGCTGCATTTTCTGTACCATATATGAGGGACTGATAGGTAACGTAAATGTGCGGTTTAGGAATAAGACACTTTAACTATGTTAAAAGGGGAAGCACAGACACTTTACTCCTGCTTAGCAGGGTAAAAGTGCACAGAGCACTAAAACCAGCTAAAGTATGGTCCAGAAAAAGGCACAAAATCCCAGTGACCATGTGTTATGCAATTGAGGTGTGGCAGAGACAGCTGTGTCTGTGTTATGCAATCTAAACACAATACACAACCATTGGTCAGGCACCTCCCCCCAAATACTGCTTGCTGAAAGCATTATTCACACTATGAGTCAGGTCCCATTACAGCTATTGGAGCTGTAATAGTCAATAATGAAATATGGAGTTTTGCCTGTTATCTAAATGCAGCCATCCTAATTGTGCACTAGGTGTATGAGTGTTTCCACTGCAGTGTATGGACACTGAGGATTTCCTGCACTTCACCGGATGGTTATCGCCACGCATGGAACCAGGGTTTGAGGTTGCAGTTGTGCATGACTACCAGGTGAGCAAATGTCATCTGTTGGAAAATAGAGTCCAGAGAGCAGATGGCATTCCCACAGGATGTGGCTCAGGTTGCAGATTGGTTTGAGATTACAATGCCAGCTCTGTAACATTGCTATCTCTCAGCATAGAAACTCCAGAGACCAGGGAGGGAAAGTGGTTAAAGCACCGGAGAGAAAGCAGATCTCAAGCTGTTGCATCCAAGCCGAGATCTAGTTGTGCATTGCTAAGGTCTGCTACAGCATACTCTGACATCTAGCCACCTTAGATTGATGCTCAGTGTCAGGAATAGGTATGCTCAGGGAAGTGTGTGTTAAGTTCAAGTAAAACCAACAATTGAAAGCGAAGAACACAACACATTAAAATCCTGGAACCAATGTAGAAAAAGACGGAAAAAATGAATGGGAACTTATGAAATGAAGATCATTATTATAGGCTAAGCGGCACTGGAAAAATTATTTTATTTTTACGCTTTAAGGCAAATAGCACCTAGAAAGTGCCTTTGAAAATAATAGTTAGTGGCTGTATGGGACCTAGCTGCAATTTCAGGCCAACCTCGATAGAGTGGAGATTGGATATACCAAGAGATCATCCCGGATAAAGTTTTTACTTTCGGACTTAGAGCCTGATTTAGATGTTGGCAGGACTGCGACGGAGTGGTATTTCTTTTGTGGTATTCCCGCCTGCCACCCTGGCAGTCCACCCACCTGATTTAGATGCTGGCTTGCAATGAGATAAAAGACCACTGTGGTCCCACCAACTCTGCCAATACTTCGCTCTCTGCCCCTACGGCAGGATGGGCTATAGCACCCAGCGGCAGGACTCCAGCCAGGATTCCCGCCCTCCAGAATTGGATGTTGGCTATCTTGAAGGAAATTCCTGCAGGAATCACTCATATGTCGAGTTGGTTGAATGGGATGAAAAGGGGTGAAAACGTACAGCCTGTGATTGCATCCTCTACTCTTTCACCCAGGTCCTCCCTCACCTGCTGCACTTAGACCGGAACGGACCGGCACCCAGTTTTGATGGATCCAAAGGTAGGTTTTCTTGGTGTGTACAGGTAGACATTGCGTGGTGTGCAGGTTAGTGAGGAGCAATGCAGAATTACACATAACCTACATACACATATGTACACATACACAACATATATGTGTTTTATGTAAATAAAAAAATGTTGCTTACCTGTCTCCCCACCACCACAATCGCCCCTGTCAGTACTATGCCGCCAGGAAACTGCCAGCCCAATCATAAGAACCAAATTTGCTCTGCGGGACCCTCTGACGATACAACGTTGTTGGGTGATACGCCAGCACAGAAGACTGCAGCCGCGGCGGTCTTCAGTGTATCGTGCATACATCTAAATTCGGACGGCAGAAGACCGTCAGCTTGGTGAAGTACTCAATCCCGCTACCATGTCGGGATGGAATTCGGACTACCACGATGTAAATCAGGCTCTTAGGCTTCAAATGGAAGTCAAACTCTTCTAAGTCCTTCAAAATAAGTTAAGTGTCATAAGAGCTCATTTTGAAACCATTGCATTTGGCACCAACATTTTTAAGTGGGACAAAGGAAGAGTATGTGACTGCAGATGGCACCTTGTTAGTTAGACAGATTTGCTGACCCCAGTGCAAAGTTGTACCTTCAGACTTAGTCACTTTTGTGTCAGTTAAAATCGTCCAGTAGGGAAAGGCTGAAAGCTGTAGCTAGGATGTGCGCCATGAATTTGAATACCTGTAGAATCTGTTTGCAGCTTAGCAAACATCTTTGAGAGGGATGAATATGATTTGCCCTGCCGGTCTTCACCTTCCAGGGTCACCCTCAGCATGGTTGTGTTGTGTGGTCCTCTGGAGGAGCAAAAATGACTGAGTCACATTTGTCTTCAACTGCTGGGAAAGGTCTTTGATCAGTCCTGCAAGCACTAGGTACTCATGGCAGGCTACTAGGCACCAGTGATCTCTTCTGCCAAGTCTACTGCAGGGAACTGACCTTTTTTTTCAGAAGAGACCTCATTGAGTTAGACGTTCTTCTGCCTTAAGTGTATCAGATGTAGGCACAGCAGAGGCAATCCAATTGACCCATGACCATCAGTTACAGTCCCTGGGTGCAAGCAAGAATCCTTGAGGCATTGAGTACTTGAATGGGTCATCTCCCTCTTGCCAGAGTCAGGAGTCTTCTTCCAGTAGGGTCATCTTCAAGTATGATCCTCCCACATCCAGGAATGTTCTGAGTAGTTGGTTATTGAACTGCCATGTCGATCCTTTACACTAGCCAGTGACTGGAGACATTCTGCTGCCCCATTATACTTATTTTACTGCAGCTTCCACTTTCTTTTGCACCACTGTCTCTTTCTCTTTGCCTTACTATCAAATTGACCAGGAACCCCTGTTTCAATATGGCACAACCCTTCTGCCACAAGAAAGATCTCTCTTCAGCTCCTTGGCCACTTCCTCATTTAGATGAGCTCTTCTCCCATGTGACAGAGTGAAAACTGGTTCTCTCTCCCCCACTTTGACTTATGAATGGAGCCTGCCTGTCTAGGAGGGTCCAGACCTCTGTGGTCAGTGTGTGCTTTTGGAGCCAGCTACTTGAATCTTGGAAAGAAAGCCAAGTTCCTGAATGCCAGCAGCAGTCAGGAGTGTTTGAGTCCTTAAATGAATTGTGTTCTTTGAACAGGTGTCGCAGTTAAGAGTCTTATTCCAGAAGGGCTTTCGTCAAGTGGAATCTTGCCAGGTCTATGAATCTTCTAAGTAGGTGATGGTAGAGGTGCCAGATCTATCTTGTGCTCCAGCCAGTGATTTCAGAAATTCTGCTACCCAATCCGAACTGTTACTATACAGTCCAACAATCTTTTAGAGCACTTGTTGCTTGCTGTACTGTAAAATTACCTAACAATCACCCTTTCTAGAATTCAGAACTCATCTGCCACCGTGCAGGCCTGCCTTCAGCTCCTTATTAGCTTCCCTCCTTAGATGAGCTATACTACCAATTGACAGGGCTAAAATTGGTTCACTCCCCTACTGCGACTGGAGCCAGGTGGTCTAGAAGGGTCTTTGGAGTGAATAATAGAGACGCTCACTGGTATCTTCAAGTCAAAAGAGGTACTGTAAATGCTGCTGTTCTGCCTATTGTTTCTGTCCATTCCCAGCTAGGTAATTGTTAGCTCTGTGGTCAGCAGTTAACACCCATCTGCTCTACCTGGGCTCTAAGGCAGGCTGTTGTCCTCAGAGATAAAGTCTATAATTCTCCCATCCAATCGTGCGTATTCCAGCTCAGTAGGTTTGCTGGTAGACATATGCTTTTATCATATATCTAGGTGGTGCAAATACACACTGTTACCCACATACATTACTTAACTTCCATTTAATAGATGAATTTTTTGCACCATCTACAAATGGTTTTCCAAGAGATTGAAATACATTAACTAGGTAAAAACTATTTTACCAATACCATGCTAATGCCAGAGCACACACATTGTGACACTGATTGGCACTTTCAAAGGACACCTAGTACCTCCAGCACAAATATGGTCTAGAAAAAAAGAGCAAAATATCTAGAGTGATCATGCACAAAATGTGAATTTGCTACAGTAACTGCTGCAGGCTTGTGATTGTATTGAGGGCTGGGTAGACAGTGCCATGTGATTCCCCTTTATTTCACACATAGTGCCTGCTAAGAAGTGAGGGAGCAGGTTGGTACAGAATGGAAGGTCAACATTTATTGTGTATGGCACAAATACTACTCAGAAGTTCAATCATTAATAAGAGCCATCCTTGTCTGCAGCAAAACATCCAGTCACCGGCTGCAATCTAAAGTGGGAAATACTGTAAACAGGTGCTGCCTGGCATAGGGAAAGATATATGCTCTGCAAATGCCATCACAGTGTATGTACTGTGTAGAGGGTGTTGTATGTACCAAATACTCCAGCAGACCCTCCACCCTAAGTACGGCAGAAGGTGTAACCCTGTTCCTTCAAAAGCACCTACTTCCTCAGGCCATTTGGGAAAGCATTCTGTCACTTGAGCCATCTGGTGCCCTATTGATGGAAAGCTGGAGATCCTCCAGACCCTAAATAGGGCAGAACGTTGTTGTGGAGGACAAGATACTTCACCAGATTGTCGGTCTACCATATTTAGGGTCACCAGTCTCTAAATCTACACCTAACTCAATTCACAGATGCATAATGAATACAATGCAATTAGCTGCTTTTCATTTGATAGATGCCTTGAGAAGGATTCTGACAGAAAGTCAGGGCATACTAATATAATGTAACTTATGTTAGTAGATGTAAAGAGCTATGCACAAACCATCTACTGCACTATCGTTGGCGAAGATTGATCACAGGACAAATGCCAGTTTAATCTTCATCTGATGGGACTTTATACTGCAATCATGTCAGTGTCAATGCAAATTTTGTTTCAATTTAAATTATTGACAACTTTGTCGTACATGTGAGTTCACTGAGCCTCAATGGCTATAATGTATATATTTTTTAGTCACTGTTATTCATTCCTACTCACATTACAGTCATGAATACTTGTCATGAAGCTATGTTTAATATTTTTAACTATGTGACTCGTAGATGTTTCATGATGTGCTTTTGAAAATGCAAGTCTCAAATGTATAATTTTCTCAGACACAGGAAACCAACATATAACAGAATATATATATGCAATTACAGGTATATAATTCACCATAGTTGTGAAAATATGTAAATATTGTTTTTTACATCCATGACAATGTCTGGCCTCACCTAAGAGAGTGACATGATGCCATATTCTGGATTGGTTCCACACTGATATCTATGCGTTGGTGACAAACGATGGATCATCATCATAATATGTTATGCCTATACAGCCAACATTTCTACTACCCAATATTTGGACACAATATGTGTCCAAAGCCTAATCCAATGAAACACCTTAACATATCAGAAGGCAGATGTTTATGTGGCTAGAACTGTGCATTCCAAGGCAACAGCTCATACTTTGCACTTTGCCAAGAGTACGTTTTCAAATATGTACAATAGTGCCGGACCATATTCTAACATACTGTAACTATACTTATATGTATGATTTGTACAATTACACATACACATTTCCATTTAATGTGAAATACTTCTTTGTAATACTTGTTTTTGAACTATATACAGCATTGATATTATGTCCAAAACATACAGCATGTGCACTCTGTGAAGCGCCTTTTTTAGTATCTTTAGTTTCTGTCAATGTCCTTTTTTAACTAACAATACATTCCTGTTCCCCTTTATAATTGAGTCCCATACACATTTTTGTCTTATTTGTAGTGTCCCAATCAAAGCACATACACAGCCATGAGGATGACCTTCGTGAAATGCGTTGACGCATTGTAATAAGTGGCAGGAGGCGAATATCATCATTCAAAGATTAAACTATGTATGTGAATAAGAAAGAGAAATATTCATATATTCCAGAAACACGCTAGAATAAAATACCTGTCCCCCCCTTTTTTTTCCCCAACCACACAGGGCCACGTGATACCTTCAGAATCAAATGTTTGAGGGAGTGTAATATATTCCCAAACCAATTGTTTGTGAATTTGGTGTTGGACACGTATGTTTAAGTGTTATGTATGCAAAGACGCGATATATGTAAGTGATGTGTTGTAAGGCTTGTGTTTCTAAATCGCAATGTGTCTGCATTGGAAAAACTTTAGATGAGTATATGTTTCCTTTCTCTAACACTAATCTATAGATGGAATAATCTGATAAAAACGATCAATGGCAAATCAATAAATGTCTTTTTTGCCATAGCATATTCACTGCTCGTAATTGTATATATATTTAATTTTTGCATGAGGGATATACAAATAGATGCTACTAGAAGACTAGAATCTTGAGAGAATGAGGGGTGGCATAGAGTGAGGGGTGGGAGAGAGCACACCAAGACACAAATCAGAGGAATTAATGGCCCTATGGTACGTGTAAGGGTTACACGTTAAATGAAGTAAAATATCAGTCTATGGTGTAGGGGATATAGTATATGTACATTTGAGTTTCTTGGTCCCTCCGTCTTTACACCTCACAGGATCTTTTCTGTGCATGTTAGACTCTCTGTAGTTTCTATGGCACTGATTAAGACCTTGATAAATAGAGAGCGATCCATCTCTCCACCCAGTACCACTACTCATTTGCCAACTACAAGGCATAGGTGCAGGCATATATACCAACAATGAGTTGGCAGAGTCCTCACCTCAACCTGGCCTGTGACCATCCAAACATTAACCATGTAAGAATTGGGTGGTCAATCAATCAATCAATCAGTTAATTTGCAAAGCGCACTACTTACCCGTAATGGTTTCTAGGTGCTGGGGGGAGGGGTGCTGCTGCTACTGGTCGAAAAGCCAGGTCTTGAGTTGTCTCCTGAAGGTCAGCAGGTCTTCGGTTTGTCTTAGGCAGAGGGGGAGGGTGTTCCAGGTCTTGGTGGCGCAGTGGTAGAAGAACCTGCCTCTACGGATTCGCCGGACCGTGGCCAGGGCGTGGTCAGCGGAGCAGAGTTTCCTGTTGGGCACGTAGAAGGAGAGTCGGCTTGAGGTAATATGGTCACGGCGCGGGACGTCGAGGATCAGGGGTGCCGAGGCATTCTGGATTCTTTGCAGTCTGTTGATGAGCTTGGATGAGGCTATGGCGTAGAGGGCATTTCCGTAGTCGAGTCTGCTGCTGACTATGGCCTCGGTGACTGTTTTCTTTTTGTTTGTCGGGATCCATCTGTAGATCTTGCGGAGCATGCGGAGGGTGTTGAAGCAGGTGGAGGAGACTGCGTTGACTTGTTTGGTCATGGTGAGTTTTGAGTCCAGGATGACTCCCAGGTTGCGTGCGTGGTCGGTAGGGGCCGGGGGGGTCCCCAGTGATGGGGCCCACCAGGAGTCATCCCATGCTGTGGGGTTGGACCCGAGGATGAGGATCTCCGTCTTGTCTGAGTTCAGCTTAAGTCAGCTTTCCTTCTTCCTGTCGGCTACGGCCATCATTCCCTGGTGGAGGTTGGATTTGTCGGTGAGAGGGTCCTTGGTGAGGGAGAGTATCAGCTGCGTGTTGTCAGCGTAGGAGATTATGTTGAGGTCATGCTGTCGGGCGATGCTTGCTAGTGGTGCCATGTAGATGTTGAACAGCGTCGGACTGAGGGAGGAACCCTGTGGGAGGGACGCCACAGATGATCTCGGAGTCCTCGGACCAGAACGTGCGGAGGCGGACTCTCTGAGTCCTTCCGGAGAGGAAGGAGGTGGTCCAGTCCAAGGCCTTCTCCCGGATCCCTGCGTTTTGGAGGCACGTGCGTAGTGTGCTGTGGCAGACGGTGTCGAAGGCGGCGGAGAGATCCAGGAGGATGAGGGCCGCCGTCTCACCATTGTCTAGAAGGATCCTGATGTCATCTGTGGCGGCGATGAGGGCGGTCTCGGTGCTGTGGTTGCTGCGGAATCCTGATTGGGAGGAGTCCAGGATGTTGTTGTCTTCGAGGTGACGGGTGAGCTGGATGTTAACTATCTTCTCGATGACCTTTGCTGGGAACGGAAGCAGGGAGATGGGCCGGAAGTTCTTGAGGTTGCTCGGATCCGCCTTGGGTTTCTTCAGTAGGGCGTTGATCTCTGTGTGCTTCCAGTTCTCAGGAAAGGTAGCGGTCTCGAAAGAGAGGTTGATGATGTTGCGCAGGTGGGGTTGCGATGGAATTGCTGGCTTTGTTGAAGATGTGGTGTGGGAGAGGGTCGGACGGGAATCCGGAGTGGATTGTGTTGATTGTCTCTGCCTAAATTTTACATGTAGCAAAGAACAACATACATGCCAATACTGATATCTCTTCACGCACTTACTTCAAAATCACACCACACCTTTGATATGACCAATTGTTTAATTTTTATTTGGCTTTTTAGTACTTAATCATGTATTTTCATGACAAGTTATTTCTTTTTTAATTCTCACCATTGTGATCATCATTAGGTGAAAGCAACCTCATTATACTCAACTTTGTACACCATAGAAACACAAAAACAGTATAACAGACATTAATGACATGTACAACATAAACACATACAAAAATAATCATAAGATAGCTCTGGTTCTGTACTTTGGTACGACATTGACACATCAAAACAATAATTACACTAGCAAACCCGCTCTTTTGTTTGGCGATTCAATGCCCTGCTTAGTTACCTTGGTACAAATCTGCCAAACAACAATTGTTTGAAAAGTGAATGGTCAACACGTTTCCAACCCCAATGTAATTTTTTGCAAGGTTCCCCTCAAAACAACAATGAGCTGAAAAAATAAAGAATGAATGTATTAGCACACACCATGTGAATCACTTGCACCATTTATAATGTGCACCATCCTTATCTTCCATACCTCTTGTATCCAACAATGGTTATCTCTGACTTGATAATCCTTAGCACTTGAGTCATGGACTACACATCCAACTTTCCTATGGTAGTGCAAAGATAAATACCCAAATTAAAAAAAAGTTCCAGTCATGAACTTAGTTTAAAAACTGGCCAACTTCTAGTGCACCCAAAAACTCATTTACATGTAGTACCAAGGAAGAAGGATGGCAATGGTCCTACCAGCTCAGTGCTGTATCCCCCGCAACTTCTCTGTATCCCTCAGGTTCAGAAAATCAATAGAAAATTACAACGTATGTTGTAATGGTGAGGGAATCGCCTTTGTTTCTCCTCTTGCCTGGTGGTGCATGCACATGGCAGGAAAAGTAATCCTTTGGACAGCGAGATGCAGGGACTCTGCAAGGTAACATTTCCAGCAGTGGGTATTGCATGTCCTCAAGGCATCAACATGTTGGTGCATGCACTGCCATGCTAATGTCTGTCTGTGTTCTACCACTATCAACCACACCCTGGCTACCCATTCAAAAGTACAATCACTGCCAGTGGCCGAGGTGGAGAATGGTCCAGTGGTCGTAGTATTTAATTCTGGGCGAAGGCAGTGTCAACATCCTGAACCAAATGAGGACCTTTGTTTGCTCTGGTGCATTTCTTTCTATATTTTGTTTTTCACTTGTTCTACATTGTCTTTCATTTCGAATAGGACAGGCAACTAACAAATGAAACCCAACCCTACATTACTGTATCTGATACATTGATACTGAGACGTAGATCAACTTAGCATGGACAAGTAATTTCCTCAGTAAATAATGGAAGCTTAGGGGAGATATACAGGTCACTATGACTGACAGTTGTCGTTGTTATTTGGGTGATATATATGCTTGTTTGAATACACAATTTATAACTGATTGATTGCAAAATAATATGGATAGCATCTATAAATTATGCTATGAATTGTAAAAGACAGGACATGTTGCATCGGCAGGCCCCTCAAAAGAAACGTTGAGGACCTCATTTACTACAAAATGATGCAGCGTGGCGCCCCAAGCCATTATGCTGCACCTAGCTGAGTCATTTTAAAAGCACAGGGATGCGTTGTATTAACAACAATATGACGCATTCATGTGCTTTCCCATGGATTTGTGCACAATTTGCTGCAGAGCGCCTGAGCAGGCACCCTTGCATTATGTTGCAAGGGAACCTGCGTTGTGGGGAAGATAGTTTTTGTGGAGAAAGATGCAATTTCCTCCACAAAAACATG
Source organism: Triturus cristatus (assembly GCF_964204655.1). Classification (NCBI taxonomy): domain Eukaryota; kingdom Metazoa; phylum Chordata; class Amphibia; order Caudata; family Salamandridae; genus Triturus; species Triturus cristatus. Next base: position 341,556,175 of record NC_140581.1, on the reverse strand, counting down.
AATTGATGCCATTTTACTATTTCTATGTGTGCTGCCGCACACGTATAAAGAGGAAAAAATGAGGAGAAATAAAACTATTTCCGCTCGATGCACCACTCCTACGCCTCCTCTGGAGAGACGTAGGATTCTCACATTCCCAGCTTTACAGAACGTTGTAAATCTGGGAATGTGTCAGGTTCCATAGATGTTGCATGGGAACACCCACAGCAACTCCTATGGAATGCCCATTTCATGCAGAGTAATGCGTGAAAGGGGCCCATATTTACATGGCCATGAAAGGTCAGGCAGGGTGACCCTTACGTGGCCATGTAAGGATGGGCAAGCCCATTGCACCATCCAGGTATTAAAGAATAGTGACGCATGGGCGGCGCGTTGGGCTTGGGCTTGAAAATGAAGCCCTCAGTGTTGCTGATTGTCGAGCAAAAAGGGATTGAAGACCGATCATTTTAGGAGCGGATCATTTTCATCCCAGAAACCGCTCCATCTTCTGCGATTCCACTGTGATTCACAGCACAGCTGGACTTTGTCCATTGTAATCCATTCCATGTTGCAGCTGTGCGTTGTGAACTTTACCAAAATGTATTGCCTTAACATGAAACAGAACCCAAGTGACTCCCAAACTTGAGCTAGCAACCTATGTAATTTAACATTGTACTCTTTGAATAATATTTTTGTATTAATGCAATTGTGTATAAAAAATGTGCCCTTTGAGGGATTTGCAGTAATGAAGTTCAGCACAAGCAATTGTATAGCTGTTTATCTTTGTGGTATTTAATCTAGGGACATTTAAAAGGAAAACTAAATAGTTCAGCTCTGAAATTCTATTTTTGTATTACCTGAAACTAATATATCTCTCAGTATATGTTGTGATTTTAAATGTGCATTTACTTATTAATACATTGGATATTTGATCTATAGTATTTGCTCTTTTTAGCACAACTTTCTAAACAAAACGCCCATGTGTGGCTATTAGTACAGAAAACTTGAAATGTTAAATAAACAAAAATAATTATGTCACCACTGGGCCCATTGCTGTGGACAAAATATTTTCTGAAAGCTAAATTAGTGTTTTGACAATACACATGTATAATTTAAAGCTAAAACTTTGAAGTTTACCTTCGCTTATTGCATCTGTTTTTAGGTACAGTTAACAAACCCATTAAATGCAAAAGCAAGTACATAACTGTGAGAATTTCTTTTTTGATTGAAGGGGGTGAATCCCTTATCTAGGAGCAACCACAGTCCTTGCTAGGGAGAACACCAAGAGTCACTAAATTTACCTGTGCTTAATCTCTTTCGCAACTTGTCAAACAAGCATTTGCAATGCAATAGGTCTCGCATTTGCGAGAGTTTAAGCTATTAGCATTGTAAAAGACAATGCCTTTTATTTATCTGTTCTGATAATTAACACATTAATAAAATGACAATGCCAATAGCTCAAACTCTTGTAAATGAAAGACTTATTTTACTTCAAAGCAGCGGCAGCCGTTGTCCTGGGCTGCTTGCAGATTGCAAGCGCGCATTGCGCGCTAAAAGTTGCTCGCATGTCCTGCCTTCAGTAGGAGAAACTCATTACAGAAAATAGTGCTTAAATACTAAATAAGACTTACTGAGTAACAACAGAAGTAAAAGGCCCAGTCCTCATTGGAGGTTACAAATAGACAAGCCGGTAGTAAGGAGGGACTAGCAAGCCTATTAACGAATCAGAAGCCAGCATTTACGAAGGACAATGACACAAGCCAATGACAAATATGTTCGGAGAGTGGACTGGGCTTCAAGTCCATACTCCAATACAACATGTCTCGCAGAGCAGCGCATGCGCTGCCCAGTTTCGACATAAAAAGCGCTCAAGCTTTACTTAGATTCACCGTATAAAGTATTTCTGCAGCACACTTACAATAATAAAGTGAAGCACAACACAACAAAAGTCCTATATCAATTTGGAAACAATAAATTATGATTTAATAGATAAATTGAGACCAAAACGACAAAAATCCAGTCACTAGAATGGAGATATTGAGTTTTAGAGGTTTAGATAAAACTAGTGCCAAAAGGTACAAAGTGCCAACTGAAGGTATCTATTCAGGCTGGGCCAGGACAAAGTCACAAATTCAAGCCAACCATGTTGGAGTGCAGGCTGGGCTCAGGACCCATTTTGGCCCCCTCAGAATAGTACCTTGTGTTTCTCGTGCATGGACTGCAAGGTGTTGCTTTGTGAGGCTCTGCGTTGTCTGGCGTTGGTTTTAATGGAGCTGTGTGGAGGGGTTTTGTGGGGCTTTGTGCTGTTCTGTGTGGGTTCTTTTAAATTTCATTAGCAAATTCTAATACATAATAGAAAACACAATAAGACCACCATTTTTACCCCCAATAAAATGCCAACCCACCTCTCTACACAGATGGAAACCAGAAAATGTAATCGCTGATGCCATACCATATATCATAGCAAATTCAATCAAATTCATACAGTTGATACCAAAAGGGACAGAAAGAGAAAAAACAAAGAACTTTTGAGCAAATCTATTAGGGACAAGCAAAGTGCCAAGGTGCTTATGTACACGCTGAATTAAAGTGCATCGTACCTATCCTCAACAACTCCTGACATCAACCCAATCTAATAGTGGGCCCCACCTCCTCAGTCCCTTCCTTTTATTACGAGTCCCCTTCCTGTGTTGTTCTGTGTCAGTTCTGATGAAGCTTGCATCTATGCGGTGAGGCTTTGTGGGGCTTTGTGTTGCTTCGTGCCAGATTTGATGGAACCTTTAGTTAGGCCAGGAGAAGTTTTCTCTCATGCCAGCCACGGATAAACAACCTGGGGAGTCACCTCTTCGGGATCAGAAACTCATCCCAGAAGGCAGGTCCAGTTGCAGGTCCAGTTGCAGATCCAGGAAGGTCCAGTGTAGCAGATCAGCTGGGCAGTTGCATGGGGTTCTCTGGAGCTTTTTATTTCCCTGTAGCTCGAAACAGGAGGTCAACCAGCTGACCCTTAGAGTCACTTAGGTAGCCTGTGATGAAGGTAACAGGTGCAGTTTTCCTTTTCAGAGAGCAGGACAGGCCTCTGGCAGCAGGGAAGCCTCTGTAGTGTGCACAGGTCCAGGAGTATACTGAAGATTTGGTCTGAGGCTCAAATGTGTATACATAGTACCAGTTTTAAAGTGGGATAATCTTCTAGACTTCCCATCACATCTGGGTATTCCCCTGCCCTGTCACCTAGGGGGTCTGGGTTGACAATATACTAGTTTGAAGACCTTTGTGAGTGTGCTGAGGCAGCCCCTTTAGGGTGCTAGTGTGGTAGGTGACATCTCCGCCCCTTCCATCCTGACAAGATGGCCCATCCTGACAACTTCTGGTCTTCCTCTGTGTCACGGTGTTGGAGGAATACACAAAGGCCAACTGCCAACTATAACTAGTTATGTGACCCACCTGGGTCACATAAGGCTATAGGTGCTAAATGTTTAGGGCAGGAAAATGACAACTGTCTAAAAGTGGCTTTGTGATATATAATACAACTTTTTCGTAAGGGAGGGTTTCAAATTCATTAGAGACCAAACTCAACATTCCTACCTGCTCCCAATTGAATGTTATTACTTATTAAATGCAATAAGGCAGTGGTTATTTAGTGAAAGAATAAGTGCCGGGGATCTCGTCAGGACTCAGATTGCACCATCCCATTGCTCCTATTCACACTGCCTATAAGGGAACTAGCTACTAACCATGAAACCCTACAAGTGGGGAGAGGATGTGGTGTAGCGGCGAGAGCTGCCAAACTTTGGAGCTGAGGAACCAGGTTTGAGTCACAGCATATGCTCAACATCCTGTTATTCTGGGCAAATCACTCAATCTCCCTGTGCCTACAAAAAAGGAATGTGCACCAGTGCTGACGATTAAGTGCTGGTGCCGAGCACCGGAAACCACCGGCTCAAATTAAGTACTGTAATGTGGTAGCCCAATGTTATCCTATGGAAGAGGTAAGCTTTGTAGTAGTGAAAAACTGATTTAAGACTTTTTGACTACTAGGAGATGTCAAAGTAAAAAATGAATCACCAATTTTTTTAATACAATGCATCCTGCCCTAAGGGCTGTTTAGGGCCTACCCTAGGGGGACTTATATGTATTACAAAGGAAGGTTTACTCCTAGCAAAAAACTTATTTTGCCAGGTTTAACTGGCAGTTTAAAACTGCACACACAGGCTGTAGTGGCAGATGTATCCTCAATGCAGGAATTCTCACCACAACTGGCAGTTTCTCGGAACCACAGCTGCGCAAAGCATCCTTGACACAGGAGTTCACCACGCTTGACAACAAGGATTTAAGGTACTTTGCTCAGTGGGCCTAACTTGTCACATCTATCCGGCCCACACTCCATCACGATCAGCCTGAACTTCTGACTTTGTCCCGGTCCGGTTCAACCAGATAACCACAGTCGAAGTTTTGTGCTTTTAAGAAATATTTTTACTCACATCTTTAAAATTGTATACTTCCAGTTCTACCCATTGGATATTTGTTGTTTTGGTTTTCAAATAATTTATTGAATTCTACTCTATTTTGCTAAATTGGTGTTAGGTTTTTCATGTGTTGTTTTTTCACTTTCTTACTGTTTGAAGTGCTGCATACATACTTTACTCATTACCTCTAAATTAAGCCTGGATGGTTTTGTTCCAAGCTACCAGATGGATAATCACACATTAATTTGGAGTTTGCTTGTGTTTCACCCTTACAAGATTTGTGGTTGCTGCTTGAGTAGGGTTTAATCCCCCTCTACTAGTAACCCAATTTTTTACAGTGGGCAAAACCCGTCCTCTTAAAGTAGATAATCGGAGTCAGGAGTTGGTTTATGTGGCCAAGATGTCTACCCAGTCGCTTCATATCAAATTAAGGCGAATGAACAGTCCATTTGACTCTCATGCATGATGGTGGAGATTATGCTGGAATGAAAGAGACGTCAGAAATTTGTGGACGATTATTTGTTTTCTGGAACTCTTTTTTTCAGCCATACTGTAGCAACATTTTGCTGTTTTCTGATTTTGTGAAATAAATTGGATAGATGTTACAGAATAATTTATGTCTGTTTCTCTTTAGGTATGGATTGGGATCAAGAGACTATTCCTGGAGTAAAGTATGGTATAATTTCATTTCTATATATTTTGCTGACTCTCTGAATTCTCCTCTAGTCCTTCAGCACTTCTTTTTAATGGGTCACACAGAGAACTAAGCCAGACGTGTTTGTGTTACTGATTGCTTCTGAGTGTGGTGCAGCCATTTCTGCTGTGTATATTCCAGAGAGCAACTGTGTGATACTCTATAGAGCTACTGTGTGTTCAGGGAAAAAATGTTCTTCGCCATTATATATTGCAAAAGTGAACAATGTTACGTGAACTTTCTTTCAGTTACAGGTTCAAAGCCTACTTGCTACGAGTGTTGACCTTCCTTAAGGGCTGACAAGTTGTGACCATTAAGAGTACTGCTTTGTAGTCACGGCACTGAAGAACTAAGACTCCAGAGTGTTAATCTTTGAATTCTCCTAAAACATCAGACCAATAGATTTTCAGGATAGAATGTTGAATCTCAGACAATTGGGTATTGAGCATTTTTATTTCTTGACGGAAAGGTGGCATTGAGTTTGAAGACTCAGGAAGTCGGAAACTTTGTTTTCTCTGTGAGTTTGGGGGTGGAGTGGTACATGATGGATGCAGTAGAATTGCACATGAATTAGCTATTAATTCATTGAATATATTGATGGATGTGATGAGTGAAACCTACGTCAATTAAATGCAGGACATTCATGCTAGTAGAAGTGATCAACGGTCATAACTCATGCAATTATATATATATTGCTGCTGATAATTATTTAACAATTTTAGGTACCATTCATCAGACTTAACTCAGAAATAATTTCTAGGTACCACCAGACACTAGAGTCACATGATGTCCGAGCTGAAAATCTCAGATAGAGTTATGTCAGATCTAACACCTAAGGGGCAGATTTACAAGCCCCTTGCAACACTTTTACGCTGACGTTGCATCACTTTTGTGACGCAACGGCATCATAAACAATGTGCCACGTTGTGACACATTTACAACGTGACGCATCTAAGGAGATGGAAAACCCTGTGTCACATTATACCTGCTTTGGGTATAATGTATGCAGGTTGGGCGTTTCGAAGCAAGAAAGCTTCATAAAATCTTGTAAATTTCACTGCGTCACTTCTACGACACCACTGTGTCAAAACCTTATGCCTGCTTGAAGGAGACATAAGGAGTGACACAGCACAATAGGATAGGCATTCCTGATCATAAATGGAGTTGCATTGTGCTTGCGACACGACTCCAGCAATGCTTTACCTTTATGCCAACAGATGCGTGACGCATCTGTCAATCCTTATGCCATGGTGCGCCACATTGTAAATGTGACGCATCAATGGTGGCACATTTTTTTTTTGGGTGACGCAATCAAACTGACGCATCTCTGCTAAAATGAATGCCCCAAAGTCTATATTTTAACCCGAAAATTGTAGCAAAACAGATTGCACAGTTCACATTAGTGGACCTCACTAAAGAACAACTCGATATCCCCTCCAAGTTTTGGCCTATTTAAATAGACCTGGTTTGCATCTCTCTTCAAGGAAGTTTTTGCTCCTTGCACCAAGATCACACTCCTTTGGCTAGGGAGACTGAGCTCCTATACAACGCACTCTATGAAAAACAGTTTAAATCGTTTGCAGCTGCCCCTGGTCCATAAAACTGAACTGTATCTTAAATGAGTCGCCATGGTAGACACACACTGCAACATGTGAGCTAACGTGCGTGTGTGTGTGTGTGTGTGAGCGAGAGAGAGAGAGAGAGGGAGAGAGAGAGAGAGAGAGAGAGAGAGAGAGAGCGCGCTCGGCTGATCTAAAAGTGAAATTATACATATTACTTAATAAATTCGAGAGAGAAATTCAGTACCATACGTTAGCTATACACTTCAGCGTATTATAGGTTGTAATATTTTCTTTATTTATGTTTCAGTTGCATTTCTTTTTAGACCTTTCTTTTTGATTTGTTGCCTCTGCTGTAGAGCAGGTTTGCCACATAATCCTGAGCCGTATGTGTTGTGTTAAATGTCATGCCTTTGTCATCACTCTGCGGGCAAGGCATCATGGTGACAAAGGACAATACTAAAACAATAACTGGCCAATTGCAATGCTTTGGTAGCAATGCGGCCATATTTTCCCATTATATAACGTGTCTCTGGTCGGCAGCAGCCATGTTGTGCTCCCTGGATCTAGAAGACTGGTACCGGGAGCACTGAGGACCTAAAAGAGGGCCTTTACGGTGCATGAAATCATACTTTCCACATCATATACTATGTGGGGATAGGATTCCAACTTGTTTGATAACAAACATGACAGGGTTCATTACAGCCAGTTTTGAGATGGTCATCGCGTAATGACATGGTGCCCCTCTATATGTTATATGGCTGTTTCTCTTACAACCCAGGAGAATTGACTCCGAAGGTTGTAGGTGTGTCCTGCTAATGCAGGGGCACCCTCACACTTCAGACTGAGCAACCTGCCTTCAGGATTGGAAAGGCCTTCTGTAGGAGTGACTTATAGAGTTTAAGAGCAGTGACCCTAGATATTGGGAACCTATACCTTTTGTAAGTGGTATTAGCACCAGCTTACACAGGCTGTAATGGCAGGCCTGTAGTGACAGTTTGAATGGTCTCTCATGGGTGGCATAATACATGCTTCAGCCCATTCGGGACCCCTGGGGTACCTATGCCCTAGATACCTTAGTACCACATACTAGGGACTTATAAGGGTACCCCAGTATCCGATATGGGATGTACGTAAGTACTTACCATTCATTTAGGGGAGAAAGCAGAGAGACTGGGGTCCTGATTAGCAGGATCCCAGTCAGACTAGTCAGAAACAGCATAGCTCGAGGCAAAAAGTGGGGGTAACCATAAAATAGATTCTACTTTCCTACAAATGGGCTACCCAAAATGTATTACCTCTGGGCTTTCTGCTATGCAGGACTCTGGGTCTTCCTTGATAACCTGCATCACTGTCACCAAAAGGCTTGTTTTTGTCAGCAGGATCACATAATGTGTGTCAGGGACCCTGCATTCTCACAAATTCCCAAGAATATGTTCCAACTGGGTAGCTCAAAGTTCCTATCATCACTGGAGTGTAGCACCAACAGTATAGTATTTTAAATAACTTATTTCCTCCCTGCATAAGTTACAAAATTGCTTGCCCTTGTGAAAATTTCAGTTTATCTAGCCTCATCTATTGTTATTTCAATCTCTTTTTCCCTCACACTCTGGAGCAGGAGCTTTCAGTCTCATTTTACCCCATTCAACAAATTGTACATCTGGGAAATCACAATGCTATCATAGTCACACTTAAGGAGGTATTCTAAAGAGGTCAGGTCTCTAGTTAACCGTGTCTTTGGGATTGTTAAATCCAGTGTCTCAACTGAGGGTCCGGGAAGTATTCTACTTTTGGAAGGGTTATTTAAATTTTTATTGGCTTAAGGTTTTATCTCCCACCTCAATATATCATATCTCTCAAGAATGTGCAGTCTCCGTACACAGCACAGCAGAAACACACCTATATTTGGGTCCGGAGCAAAGTCTTTGTTCCCACATGAAGGTAAAAGCAGGGATGGAAATGAAGTCATGCCTCCCCTATTCCCAAACATTTGCGTCCCTTGCCATATGAAGTTGGCATAGCGTGTCTATGACTCTGCTATGTATGTAGCACCATAGTACGAACCAGGCAGAGGTTCCTGATCAAGATCATGATTTTTATGACAGCAATGAGCCCCAGCCATGTGTCTCAACCAGGTTAAGGTTTTCTCTTTCCAATTCCTTTTGTTGCCACCATTTAGTCTTGTGAGGTTGATTCGTTCTGTGTTACCAATGATTCCACAGTTTCCACGTATCTGATGAATGGGTATGTTCACCTAAAAGGGGACATACTATTCAATGTTTGTGTCTTGTCTAAGTTTAATGGCCGATATATTTAGAATTTCTGACTTGAGCATGTTTGTCTTAAAGTCTGACACCTGTTGGTAAGCTTGTAACTACTTCAGAAGGTGGGGCAGGAATTCCAGGAGCTCCAACAGCAAGATTAGAATAGCATCAGCAAATATGGTAAGCTTTAATTCCCCAGCGCTTACCTTTTTCCCCTTCCGCCTTTCTGGCTCACATTCTGTAGGCACTGGCTTCACAGTGGGTGTAAATAGAAGGTGTAATAGCAGGCACCCTTCCCTAGTTCACCACCAGACACATTTATACTGGGAAAAGCATACTCTGATTTACACTCTGGTACAGTGATATCCTGAAAAAAGCTAGTCACAAAATCGGTCCCTGAAGCATATGGATCTTAGGATGTCCTCCATGATGTCCTAATCAACACTCTCAAATGCTTTTTCAGCATTGAGGGAGACCAAGACCACTTTCCTTTTGCCTCTATTCCCTATATCTATTTGGTGAAGAGCTTTTTAATGATTTACACTTGCTTGTCTGCCCTAAATGACCTCTGCCTGATTGGGGGGGATGAGGTTAACTATTACTGTTTGTAGACTTAGTGTGGCTACATTTGTGCGGATTTTCACATCGATATTCAAAAGCGAATGGGCCTGTATTTGTCATGTCCTGTGCAGGCCATTGTTCTTTTACCCATGTTAGCATGAACATGTTGCACTCTGCCCTCTGCTATACGCACTTTACTACACAAACTCATTTTGCTTTGTGCCACACTGTAATTTCACACAAACATGCTATTGTTTTTGTGTTCTGTTCTTTCCTGGATTTACTCGCAACACCACAAACAAGGTTTAACAACAATTCCCCTTGTTATTGTGTTCTGGTCAGGTTCTAGCACGTAGACAAAAATACAAAGATGCAGCTGTTGTTTGGGACACGTACTTTTGTCATATGGGTATGTACAGATAGGAAACACACACACTAGGAGAGGGACCTTCCCAGGGAAAAGATTGTGACAGTGCCTGAGATGTAGAACTTTCTTCTGTGTATGCTAAGGTATGGGGTCTGCTGCTAACACCCAGAGATCTTCTGATATATAATCATTTTGCTTCTGTAGAAAGGGAGGGAGGTTAGGCTACACTGTCGGACATAAGGACAGCCTCTTTTATGATTTGTGGACTACTTGCTATGCTGACCATATTTGTGTTAGGCATTTTCCTACTTGTTGTGGCATGTACACTGCATACTAGAGATCGATAGCTAAAATAAGCATTTTAAACTTCCCTTATATCTCTTTAAGAACTCACTGTGGACTAGTATGAGTGTTAAAGTGAAAGGATGTGTCCTGCAACCACGATTCCTAAGAGGGTCGGAAGTGTTGTGTTCTGAGGTGTCTAATCACTTGTTCCTCTGTGAGAGAGTAGGAGGGCAAGTGAGACACTATAGCTAGTCAGTCCCGGGCTCATGGTTACTTGGGTGGTAGGATGACTCAGTCCCAACCTACTAAGGTTCCATGATCCCAAGCATAGTTCTGTGACTCTGCAGAATCCCTGCAACAGTATGAGGCACAATGGATGGGCTGCTTGAACGGTTTAGGAATGAGTCATATGATTGATTGAGTTCAGACTTCATTGAGTCACCTTTCTTGTATGACTGATTTCCTGAAAGATCTTGAGTATCACAGACACCAGTAAGTGCTGAAAACCTTATTTTAAGCAACTGAGAACTTATCTGGTCCTGGTACTTTGGAAAGATTTCTCTTAAAATCTGCTGATTTGTAATAGTTTCCTCAAGTTTATCTGCTGCAGACATTTTTTAAAGCTGTGTTCCTCTTAGGTTAGGTTTTCTCTCCTGAGTTAAAATTTTCATAAAATCTTTAAAAGCATTGTGCTTTTTCTGACTCCTCTATACACAAGTGTCCCTTCGTGCCTTTGACCTCCACACTGTGACTTCTCCTCTAGTGAGGTCTTAATTGGCTAACTAATAATTTACTTGGTTAGTTGCCCACCTCATAGAATTCATTATCTAATTTGGCTAGTAACTATTTAGTCTATCCGTTTTATGGACCCTGTTTCTGTACCTTTAAAATCTTTCTGTATATTTTCTGGAATTAGGCTTGCATGTGGTCACTATTGCTTTGGAGCTCCTTACTTAATTGGGATACAAGTACTTCATTTATTTTAGTATGGAACTTCCAATGACAAACTCTCCCTATGCACCGCTTTGAGGGCTTCTTATAAGGTAGTTGAAACAGCTGCCCGAGTATCATTGTGGACAAGGTTGTCTATGATGTTTTGTTATTTGTTGTTTTTAGGATCACTGGGTTTGCCTGCAAAATGGTGTTGAGTTTCCATAGTCTCCCTCCCCTATTATGACAAATCTCAGGGCACTTCCACATGCATGTTTTGTGACCCATAGTTCCCCATTGCGTTGGGTGCTTGGATCACCTCCTGCATATCTGGGAGTAGATTCTTTTTATTGTAAAGCTTTATTTATATTTTCCTTAAAAGTAAACAATACAATTTAGGTCCATATGTGTACATAGCAGCCAAAACTCTATACATCTATTCTGCCCTGTGTCCTTGGCTAAAACCATTGTCTGTAAGTTACAAACAGTAATATGTACTTAGTGAGAGTGTCCCCACAGTTCATTCCATGCAATGCCCCGATGAGGAGCCCTATTCGGTTTGTGAGCTCACCGATATTTGTACTAATAAGTAGGATCTAAAGGGTTACCATATGTCAAGTGACCTAGAAGCTGGGGATTGCAGCTGGGAGTATAATTCACTGTTAGTATTGCACTATGACATGTTAAACATCCACCCCTTCAATTTCATTGAAAATTGACTCCTTAAGTGTATTGCGACTTCTCTCTTGGTCAATAGCAATGATAGTGTGCAGAAGTGCTGGGAGGCTTTGGGGAGGTCCCTAACATATCCCAGCAGTGCCATTAGGGGCGAAAGGGAAATGGGCGAGCCGGTGCTGTGTCCAGAATTGGGCCACCTTGTTACATGTCCATGTCATGTGTGCAAAATCTGCCATAGCATATTTTGCACCGGGAGCATATGTGTGGTCTGGAGGAATCTATGAGGTGAACCCTAGCAGGGGTAATATAAGCCCGCCGCAAGTACCTAAAGTGTAGTATCTTATGCTTGTGGTTAAAGGAAACTCTTTGTGTTTTCTTGCCACAGATGTGCCATTGTATGTCCATGAGGGGTTGATCCAAGTCCTGTTCCCATGCCTGTCGTACCCCTTCATCCCTAGCTGGGAGTAGTGCAATAGTGGTGTTATACATTTTAGACATTAGTTGCTCCCCGCTGCTATCCTTGATGAGGAGTGTCAGCAGTGGGAAGTCTGGTTGCTCTATGGGGTAGCTTGGGACCTGCGATCTTAGTGCTCTTTGCAGCCGGCATAGTATGAACTGACCCATAAATGTAGCCTCCCTGAATCGGGTGTCTTTGCTACGAGAATAGACATGGCCATTTGGGAACACATCCCCGAATGTTGCCAGTTCAAATTTAGTCAGAGTGTGTTGCACCGTCGCCTCCTGTGTAATGGGGATCCATAGGTTCCCCGCTAATTGAAGGGACAAGGAGTATAGTATCAGCACCCCAGTTGCCCGGGTCAATCGCTTCTAGGCCCAACTGGATGTGGATAACGTTTGCAGGTTCTGTGGGTCTTGGGCTAAGCCAATCAGCAGGAGTGCTGGCAGGGGGATAGGATGTGAGAGATCGGCTTCTGGCCGGAGATAAGGGATCCGGGAGTCAGAGTGAAACCAGTGTCTCAAGAAGCTGCATTGTACTATTAAATAATAGACTTGAAAATTCAAGATCCCAAACCCCCCTCGTTCATACTGTAATGACAGGGCATCCAAACTGACCCTGGGCTGTCCTCCCCCCATTACCAGCCGTATTAGCTGGGAGCTGAGGTTGGAAAAGAAGCTCTTGTACAACGGTATTGGTATGTTCTGGAAGAGGTATAAGAACTGCCGGAGAACAACCATTTCAATCAAGGCAATTCTCCCCGCCATTGATGGGTAGTTTCAGCCAGCGCCCAATTTTATCATTTAATTTCTCCATACCCGGGCCGTAGTTAAGTTTGAGAATTTGTGACTGGTCTTTATGAATATCGATGCCTAAATATTTGACTGAGTCGTCACACCATTTTAGTGGCTATTTCGTACTCCGACTACTGTGGGCCTCGGTTAAAGGGAAAACCTCGGACTTGCAATGTGCAAACCCGACGGGGCACTGTAGCGAGAATCAGTCCAAGGTTTTCATCTGGGTGTCTCACATAAAGGATGATGTTGTCCGCGTATAATGGAATCAGTAAGGGGCCCTTCTTAAACTGTATATCCCAGTGGGAGTGATTATCTTGGAGGTGGCATATGATAGGGTCCATCGCTATTATAAACAGCAGCTAGGAGAGGGGGCACTCCTGCTGGGTCCCCCTCAGCTGCATGAAAGTGGTTGTCAGGGGGCTATTCAAACGTACACGGACCGAAGGGCATGTATACAGCAGGGATATCACTGATATGAACGTGGGTGGCATCCCTAATCGCACAAATGTGGCATTGGGAAAGGCCATTCCAACGAGTCAAAGGCTTTTTCGGCATCTAAGAGGATCGCCGCCGCCAGAAGCAAAGAGTCGACCCTATGATGGGTAGCGAACAGGGTACGCAGGTTCAGCACGGTGGATCTGTGTGGGATGAAGCCTGCCTGGGCTGGTGATATCATCTGATCGATTATCAGAGACAGCCTAGTGGCCAGCATTTTTGTAATCAAAATTCAGTAGTGAGAGGGGTCTATAGGAGCCACACTGTTGAGGGTCCTAGCCTGGTTTTGGGGGGAGTGTGATAACCGCTTCCCGCAGTGTCGGTCGGAGTTTGCCTACGTCCAAGGCTTCCTGGTACATGTCAATGAGATGTGGGACAGTGTTTTCTTGAACACCTTATAAAAACAACCCGGGAACCCGTCAAGGCCCGGAGCTTTCGAGCCGTCCATGTCTTCTATTGTTTGGATCACTTCGCCTACTGTGAAGGGTTCCGCATGAAGTCCATGTGTGTATCTTCCAGCCAGACCATGGCCACCTGAACTAAATAACTATTACTGGCCAAGGAGCCCGGGGTGACCTTGGTTGTATATAGATGGGAGTAGACTCTTATCCAGTAAAATATACCTATGGGAACATAGCACCTTTGTGCCTCTGAATAATGGGAGTATTCATTGCTGTGCAAATGTCACGCTGTCCATCAAAATATCAAGGGCCAATTCTTCAAACTAGGTTTTTTCCCAATTCTGTGATCACTGCTCTGCCTTTAAACATTTTATGGGGCCTAGCTAAGTCCTGTTGCATGACACTTTTTAAGCTGCTTCCTGTTATAACAGTCCCTGCTGCCTATGCTGCTAAAGGTAATATAGTCTGGTTTAGGAACTTCTCCCTATCCTAAGAACTGTATATGGAGGCTACTTTCAAAGGCTCCCCATTATGTGTACACTTTATTGTGATTCACAGGCCAGCTTTGTCCTTTAGTTGTCTCTACACCTTAGAGCTACAACTTCAACAAACTAATATTCCCACTCCAGTTGTTGAGACGTATTGCTCAGGATACTCTTTAAATTAAAGGTGCTTAAGATCTTTTTGCATTGTGGGGGTATTTAGGCCCCACACATTTTAGGTTGTGAAATACAGGCTAGACCAATCCCATTTATTGTCTGATAGGCATTGTTGTTTGGTTGGAGATTGTGTTTTGCACTGCTGCTGAAATATCAGCATTTGAAAGTGGCCTCTTCCTTTTTCCAGTCCCTTTGCTCTTACCCCAACCTCTTTTCGAACTCCACCTCCATGCATCAAACCATTAACAAATAAACATTCAAACAACATCTGCAGCAAAAGATGTCTAAGTCCATGTTAATACATACTTTTAATTTAAATATTTTTAGAAAGTGGGTTTCTGGTTGGCAGAGATATGCACCCTGTCAAAACAGGGACAACAGTCCTTGTTAGGGTAACTGTAGTACACACTAAAAGTTTACGTGTGCTCCCTCTCTGGTTGCTCGGCACCAAGCAGTCAGGCTAATCTAAAGAGGCAATGTGTAAAATACTTGTGCGCATACACATTCACACACAAAAACACACAGTAACTCTGTGACAGCACCACAAAAGTACTCCCCACAGATTAGAAAAATAGACAATATTTTTTAAGTAGAAAAAATGACCAAAAGGATTGAAATTCAACATACACTCAAAATGCAATGCTTAGAAATCAATAGCTCTAACTAGTGCTACCTGGTCGCGCTTGACGGGGGCAAATCCAAATGTTTTGGCCGACTGTGATGGAGTGTGGGACAGATACAGCAGTCATGCAGACCCACTGATAGTACCTTGGAACCTTGGTTGCGTCGAGGCTCGGGACTATGTGTTGAGAAAAAGAGGGGATGTGTCGCTGTTGGAGGCGATGCGTTGTTTCTGAAATTGGGCAACTTTGTTGATGCATCAATGTCAAGAGCGCTGTGTGTCGGGCAAATGCATCGATATCGAACCGCTGTGCTATAGGCGATAAGTTGGCACAAAGCAGCACAGGGCCGGGAATACGCTAGACTCTGGCATGGTGCATCACAGACGTTGGCAATTCCGGGGTCAGAGACTCGTGCAGCAGCGGTGATGTAGAGGCGCTGAGTTGGCAAAGTCGTGGCTGCTTAGTAAGTAGAGGTCGTAGCATAGCACAGTTGGCGAGTGGTGGCCACAGCTTTGGTGCAGGCAGCGGCAATGAGTTGATATCGCAGAGGATGCGCCGGTTCTGGCAGAATATCCTCAGTTCCAGAACTGTTCTGAGTATATGTCTCAATGGTCCAGCACATATACCCATCTTAGTCTTTGAAATAAGGAGACTTCAAAGAAAGGTCTTTGTAGAGCACAAGACCCTGCCCTTTCCTTCCTTGGCTCCAGACTTACTACAGGGGGGTATGCAACCATTTGTGTAGGGACAGGCTTAGCCCTATCCAGGTCAAGTGTCAGTCACAGTGGTTTCTGTCTGGCTGGAATGCATCGAAGCCAGACAGAATCCACCATCCTAGATAGGATGAGTATGATACACTTGTCCGATAACCCATGCCCACCTTTTGGTAGCTTGGCACAGAGCAGTCAGGCTTACCCTTAGGGTCAAAATGTAAAGTATTGTCACAAAACCACCCTTGCAACACACTGAGTACACTACAAAACAACTCCACACTGTATGTAAAAAACACTGGTCTTTGTGTTACACACACATTGAAATCAACAAAACGACCTACACATTGGCTATATGCTTTACAATTATACGCAATTGTTGAACTCTCCTATTAGCAGCAGAATGGCATGTCATACATAAACTAGTCTTAGGTATTCACCTGCCCTGTTATTCCTTCAGTCTTGTGAGCAACATACATTTATGTGCATACTTCCCTGAGGTGTTCATGATCCAATAAATCCCTCCCACATCGAAAGCAACATAAACATTTTTAAAGGGTGTTCAGAGGTATTCCATTTTCCTGCTGACACATTAGCATAAAACACAACATTCCCAATAATGCATACCCCGGACAGTTATAATGGTCAAGAAATCACAGGTTTTGACTACGCCTCATGACTCAATCGCTAGTGGAAACAGGGAGATCCTTTCTGTTTCTGGGATCATGTGGATAGGAGGCCAGGCGACTGGCCATTGGAGAGTGCTGAGGGACTCTGGCCATGACAGTTGCCAATTAGCTGCAGACCAGTAACATCCAGGTAAAATCCACCAGGCTATAGTCCCCTTCATGGAGCAAGTCTGCGGATAATCGAGTTGCAGTCCCTCCTGCCCCAATAGTACCACTTGTTGATGTCCCAGCATCGAACTATTGTAGTATTGTTCCATTCCCAAAAGCGTCTCTCACTTGTGAGGGCAGAGCCCCAGTAGTTATACCCACAATGGCCTTTGAAGATGTTTAAAAGGGCACCTTTGAAAAACATAGGCCTTCTCTAAATGTTGTCCTGTTTGCCATCCTACCCTGGAAGGCTTGATCAATATCATTAGTGGGGCCAAGATCCTGCCCCTTGGAGTGCAGGTGCCAATTCCACCCCTTTGTATCCGTCCCAGGAAGTCCCCTCAGACTCAGAGGTCTGCAGTTTCCCTTGAGACTCTAGTTTATGGCCTTCTATCAGGAATGTACAGATATAGCTGTCCCCTCAGCACCCAGATGTGGATTGGAGACAGGCTGACAGGCACACAGAGTCATGAGCACAGAAATGCCCACTTTCCCAAAGTGGCATTTCTACATTATTAATGTTGAATCCACTCACATGACAGGAGAAGATTTGCCATCACTAACTCCTCAATATCAAACACTATGGGGCCGATTCCGATTCGGGTCGGAAGGGCACCGAACGCGATCCGGCCGGAAAAACTATGAGCCGTACACGTGTTTTCCGGCTGACTCGTACAGCTGTATGAGCGAGCAAGTACGATGCGGGCTACATGAAATTCACCGACCGAGTCGTTTCCGGGTCCGAACCGCTCCGTACGTATCAGTCGGAAGCTAACAGTGGCGTGCAATGGATGCGATTTACAACCGAGGCAGTACGATGCACATGTCGGACAGTCTGTGCGAGCCGGAGTGTCCGGCTCGCAAAAGCTCCCGGAGTCGGACTTCGGGGGTCTGCGTCAGACCCCCTAAAGCCTGCAGCCCTACAACTCGGACACAGGGGGAGACCTATGGGTCTCCCCAACACAGACATGTACGGTGCAGATGGCACCGACGCGTACCCACTGTAGGGGGCACAGTTGTTCGAGACGTACCCATTCAGTCAATGGGAGCCCATGTACGCGTCGTACTACTGGCTCCCATTGACTTCTATCTGAGTCCGACCGAACCGAGTCCGACAGCATACGTGCGCATCGTACTCGCTCGGTCGGATTGTAGGGGTCAGGCTCAGTCAGAAAACACTCCGGATCTGACTCGGTCGGAGTGTTTTCAGACACGGATCGGAATCGGCCCCTCTATTGCTACTTTTTTGCATGTAGGTAATACTGCTCAATAGCCTTTCCACTGGTTCCCTATGTTAGTCAATGCGAGAAGCAGGCTCCACCATACCGAACATACCATCCAGTGCCATCACTACCAGTGCAAGTAGTGCACTCCTGCACATGCCCTGGCTCTTCCTGATACCGTACCCTGCCCCCAGGGAGTACTCTGATGGAGCGAGAGACATGCAGAACCTTGTCAAGTAGGTTTTTAAATGCCAAGTCGAGTAACAGTAACCCACACACACTGGCCCGACCAGGGCAAACCTGTGGAATTTTTGAAAGAGCTACTTCCGTGGGTGGCACAACCAGTGCTGCAGGCCCACGGAGGAGCATTTGACTTACATGCCCTAGGTATATGTCTTACCCCTAGACAAGGGACTTACACCTAACTCAAATCAGCCAATCATGTATACACCAATCACCGGTATGTATATGACAATCACAGTACTTTGGCACTGAAAAGCAGTGTGAAAGCGCTCAAAGTCCTGCACCAGCAAAACAAAGTATAACCAGGAGGGCAGGAGCCAAAAAGGTCAGGGGAGACTTCACCAAAAGATGCCAGGTCTAACACCATTCATGGAGAAACCAAATACCATTACATTTTAGACACAGAGCACATGCGCTTTAGCACTGGTCAGCAGTGAAAAAGTGCACAGAGGCCTATAGCCAGCAAAATTGAAGTTCAGTACACAATCAAAACAGGAGGTCATAAAACAAAATATCAGGGGTAATCATGCCAAACATCGCCAGGTCTAACATATAAGTTCATAATTCCAGAAACACGTAGCAACCTAATTCAAATACAAATCCATTAAAATATAGTATTACAAAAAACAATTCAAATATATAATTCTAACTAATTTTACAAAAGTGCATACATTGGGGGAGGGGAGTTGAGGTCAGACTCATTATTCTAACTATAGTCTAACAAACAATGGATAGAATGCATACATTAGAAGCAGGAGTTGTCAAATATAGCATTTTACCTCCATTTTAACAAACATTGGGGATAGTGCATACATGGGGCAAACACATTATTATTCTAACTCCAATCTATCCACATTAGACAAATCACATATATGAGAGAGGGGTTGAATGTACAACTCTAACTACAGTCTAAGAACATTGGGTAAAGTGCATACATTGGGGATCAGTCTTAGATTTCTAACTTCAGTCAAACAAACTCTGTGGACAGTGCATACATTATAGAGTCAGATTTACTTTTCGAACTCCAGTCTAACAAACATTGGATTACATATATATTTAGGGAGAAGCAATTGTACTATTCTTTCTCCAGTATGACAAACATTGGGCAAAGTACTTTGAGGGAGGGGTGTCAGATTTACTATTCTGGCTCCAGTCTAACAAACATTGGAGAAACGGTACCTAGGGGGAGGGGGGCATATTTTCTGTTCGAACTCCATTCTAACAAACACTGATAAAAGTCGATACATGAGCCCCAGTAACTTTACATAAGGACATGTACATGTTTTTAGACATTCGGAGATTAAGTGATTTGCCCAGAATCACATGATGTTGAGCCGATATCAAGACTTGAACCTGGCTACCCAGTTACAAATATGGTGGCTCGTGTCGTAGTGTCACATCCTCTCCCAATTAAACATATAAACAAATAAATAACAAATAATACATGTTCACATTAATCAAATAACAGAAATTAATATATAATCTAGAACATTTCACAAAATCAATATCCAAATTAACAACACAAATGCAAAATGACCTTCAATGGAATAATCTAAAACAAATTAAACATGTAAAAAACAAATAACAATTTACAAAAAACTCATTCATCAATTAGCCATAATCAATGTATTATTTTAAAAGGCACTGCCCACTAATCCCTCAATAAAATTCAATATAGGCCACGACCCAAAATTAACACTAATTACATATTTAAAAAACAAATTAAAACTGCGAAGAAATTAACAACAATTATACAAATTGAACACATTATTCAAAGTAAAAATATCTAATATATAATTTAAATAAACACTCACCAACCGACAAACCCCACAACCTAAATGTTAAAAAAAAAACTTAAAATGTATTTAACATTTAAACAAATGAATAAAAAATACAAATATAACAGATTGATCAAACATTATTAATTAAAATAATTAAAAATGCAATTCACAATACCATAAATAATGCCATTAAAACACAATACTATACAATAAAACAATAACATAAAACATGATATGCAGTAAAGCATATATGTATAACTTCAATTTTATAAAAAAAAGTATAAAAAATGATATACTTATTGTCAATATTTTTGTTCCCACTATTTTTGCAGTCACAATATTTTGACCATGGCATTATGTTCATGCAATATTTTTTAGTTGATATTTAGGTGGAACACTTACGGACAGATTGCATTGTTTTTCCCACTGTCAACAAGATATCATCTACAAATGTTATTTTGTTTGTCAATCCCTTCAATTTATTGATTTTGCTATGATTTTTAAGGTCTGGTTTTGCACTGTTATGGTCAGGAAGGGGTGACAAGGAACATCCCTGTCTGGTACCTGTGTACACTGGTAAAGGTGCTGTTGATTTCTCCCCGTTGACCAATATTCTTGCCTGTGATAAGGCGTAACTTACCTACATATGTTTTTGCATATTAGATCCTAGATCTCTATTCAGTGCCTATTTGAAATGACCAGGTTGCTTAGCTGAACACTTGGCAGTGCTGAGAATAACCATAGAGATGTTCTACTTGCAAGATTTCTTAGTTAAGTGATCACTTGTCTTGTGTTGGAAATGAGGCATGAGGGATTCTAGCCAACTATTTAAAATTAGTGTAGATTTTCTAGTGAATTCACAGGATATCTTAGCAGATAATGAAACTAATGGAAAACTAAATAAAGGTGTGGAACATGAGAGGGCAGAAGGAGGAGTCACCAACTACTATTGGCAGTTGTCAGGATTCTTGTTACACGGACTCTTGCACTGTTTCTTTTTTTTGAAACCCAGAAATGCCTCTGTTACTGGTTGTGGCTAGTACGCGTTGCCCAGAAGTGATCTCTAAGCTCTTGTTTTGTGCTCAGATTTTCCAAGACACAAACCTTGCTCACAAAATCTTCCATCTACCAGCCCCAGATATGATTCTACCCACCAACATCATGCTAGCCTAAAAAATACTTGTAAGACAAATTAATGGTCAATACTGCCTGGATCTATTCATGGTTAATACCCCATGAGCTATTAGATTTACATACTGTCTGATTGTTGGGTTGCACTACCCATGTGCATAAAATCCAAAGGGAGTGATGCACTGTTCTGTCTCTAACTGCCTCTATTAGTGACAACATACACAGGACTATGAGAGCTAGTGGTATAATTGGGAAAAAGACATTTGATAAGACAGCAACAGAGACGCCAGAAACCACCGCTCTTACTCATCACTCCTGTTAATCAAGGATGTCTGCAAGATGTAATGGATATCTATGATGCAAAGATATACTGTTAGTAACTTGTCATAAGAGGTTAAGTGCTTAACTGTATGGTTAGTCAATGGATATGCTGTAACAATATTTCTGCAACTCACTGCACTTTGATGTGGAACTTGTAATTTCTCAAAACTAAGTGCACAAAGAATGAGTACCTCAAATATATGTTTGCGAACAATTCTGTTTTGAACAATTACCTCAAGCTTCATAGCTATGCAATCACTGTGGAAGATGAGTTATAATTTTTCTTGATGTATGCATTGGAAATGTGTAAACTCATGTAAGAAATGTAATACCTCATACTTTACATTCTTACTTGACATGAGCGATTCAGAGTAATTGAACATCCTTCCTATTCCAACAAAAAAGAACACTTAACAAATGTGCCAATATATTTACCAATATTGCTGTTCCTGGCAGCAGGACCTTTCTGGTATTGTATTAAACCAACAAATCCAAGTGCTTATGTGCATTTTCTGGAAATAATTAAAGAAGCTGAGGTGAATAGCTTTATGGCATATATCCACATCCTGCAAACAGAAATAATCATGATAATGACTTATAAATGTGCAAACATTTCTGAGATTGCCTTAGGGATTGCCTGAAATTAAAAAATTTAGGTGGATCATTGAACTGATAATTGTTTGTTATCAGCATTAAGATAAAGACTACATTGTGTTATGATCAGTCAACATCTATTCACTGCTTGAATGTTCCCAGTGCCAGCAAATGGATATAGTGTGACAATGTCATCCACATGATGATTTTTTATATAATCAGTCAATACTTAGTGAGTCCTCTTGGCTCCAGGAAGTGTAGGCAATGATACAATCGGAATGTATTTTACTCCATACCTTGAATGAATGGTCAAAGGGATGGACCAAATGATGTTTTGTCATGAGTCCTCTCTTAAACCAGATCTCCCAGTTTCAGGAGCCACCAACAGCAACTTTTGTCTTAATGGCAGAGACTGAAGAGTGCTCTGTTGTGGTCAGTTACACTCTTGTTTTTTGGATAGCCGACAACAGATAGACATGTTAATCAGTTTGTGATTTCCCTTTCCAAGGGTAAAGGAGATGTGGTGCATGCATGCTGATACCGATATGCATCTCATTTTGGAAAGCTTTTCTGGGCAAATAATTTGGTGCTCTCTGAGGTTGATATAAAGAGTTATACCATGACAATCCTGTATGCAGTATCCTAGCAGTCAAGGACTGCTTAAGGGTCCCAAAGCACTCTATTTAATTTCATGAGAAAGGAGTGTGAGAATCACCATAGGATGTCTACAGCATTCATTGTATCAGCAAACGCTTTTGTGCTGTAAATCAAACCATTATCTAAATAAAAGATCAAATCTTTCCCTGGGAACTTTATGCTATGTTATGTTTAAATGTTTTGTAAAGCACACAATTACCAATAAGGCATACTGGTGCTAAGACTGCCCGAACCAGGTGTATTTAACAAGGAACAGGTGACTTTTGAGTATCCTCTAAAATGCCAAATTAGTAGTACCAGTAAGACACAAGTGACTAGGGTGTGAATTCCACATCAAAGAAGCCATATAAAAGAAGGACTGTTCTCTGAGATTTGTATTTAGATCCTTTGAGAAGCAAGCTGTAGCTGAATTGAATGCAAATTCCATATAGGAACATAGACGGCAACTAGAACTTTGATAAAGGCTGTTGCTGGTTCATAGATTGCCTTGCTGAAAAATATAGAGAGCCTTAAACTTGATTTGTCTCTCAGTTGGCAGTCAGTGTAATTGTTTCAAGTGTTGGGAGACAGAAACTCTCTGTAGTAAGTCCATCATTTCTCTGACTGCCATGTTTGGATAAGTTATTCAGAGAGTTTATAGGAAGTGCTTGACATAGAGCTTTACAATTTTCAGGGCAGAACTGTATAATAACCCAGACCACTCTGGAATTCATATCTGCTGGCAGCAACAGAAACATTTTCCTTAGTACACACACATGTAAGAAAAATATGATGATGGTTTTGCTATCTGTGCTAAACAGTCCAATTTACTGTTAAACATACACCTGGGTTACTGAACGGAGGTTACTGGAATAACACTTTCTCCAAATTATGATGCCCACCATGCATGTGCCCAGATGGTAAAGTGTGCCAGTACCTCTGTCTTGTCTGTTTTGAGTTTGAGACAATTATTTCCATCCACTGTGCTACATCTTTCATGCAGTCTATAAAATTAGCCCAAGCAAGTGTGTAGGTCTTTAATGACCACTCAACTCAATCTTTTGTAGCCACACTCACAAGAAACAAGAACAACTGCAAACAAAATGTAGTTATACTGTTGAACACGGGACAAGGGCTAAATGTAGTTCAGATGACCATTGTCAATCAGGGGATATGATATCATAAAAAAAGTGGAAGTAAACATAGCAGTGGTGGAAGTCTTTCCTTGTTGGCAAAATGAACTTTGTGGTACTCAATTCTTAGTGGTTTTGGGCACACATGGCCACCACTATTGTGTATCTGACATAGAAAAGGAAGCACTGATACCACTATGGACAGGCATATGTTCCCATGAGCTACCTTTATGAGCAGATACTTATCCATGAGGTCCAACTAGACAGCCTTGTTTGATATATTCCTGTCCCTAAACCCTGGTAATGAAACCACAAGCATAATACTCTATGATGCTTGTTTGTTGAGAGGTTGCTGCCTGCTACTGGCAGAGACTATGTCTGTTTCAACTCAGCTTGAAAATTTCTCCAATATGCAAAATAAACAATTGATGGACGGAATGGTGTACAATGCAAATATTCAAACCCAGTAAAAAGGATCTGGGTTTAATTCATCATTCTTTTGCTCACCAGCGTTCAGCCAGGATCCAGGTAGCTCTGGCTCTGGTAAAGGCAAGATTAGGCAACTGCAATGCTCTGTACCTGGCTGCCAGTAAGGGCTTACAACATAAACTCGAGGTACTGCAGAATGCACTGGCAAGACTCATTCTGGATATTCCCAAAAGCCAATCAGCCAAAAAGGAACTAGAACACCTACACTGGCTTCCCATTGAACAACGCATCAGTTTTAAAGCACTGTGTATGGCCCATAAATCACTGCATGCCTCCTATCCTCTGAGACTGAAGACCATGTTCAAATGGTACTCCCCAAGCCGACCACTTTGTTCCTCTCATCAAATACATCTTCTGGTACCAAGAACAAAGAAGAAGAAGTGGGGGGATAGGGCCTTCTCAGTGGTAGTGTGTAAGCCCTGGAATTCCCTACCCTTGGCACTCAGATCTATTTCTCTCCTGCTCTCGTTCAGAAAAGCCCTTAAGACCTGGCTATTCTCAGCCAAAGTCCCTCTATCCTTCTTCTGGATGATGTGTTATCTGCGGTCTATCTCTAGCACCTTGATGCCCTCGGGTGATTGTTGTGCTTTATAAATAACAAAATCAAAATCAAATCACCACAACACCCTAGTTTGGACCCAGCCAAATGCAAATCAGTCTAGACCCTGTTCCTTATGGGAACAGTCCAGCCCAAACTGCCATGCCAGGTCCTCCCTGGACAGGAAACAAGCATCCTGAAACCTGTTTCAGGGCATCACCCTTCATCAGCCAGGCTAGCTTGAAACCAGTGGTGTAGTGATCACGGGACTCACGTCTAGGCATACGCTTCCCACTTAGGGCGACATATGCAAAAGAAATGATTGATGGACAGAATGCTGGACAAGGCAAACATTCTCCCCCATGCACAGAGATTTGGGTTTAATCCAGCATTATTTTGCTCACCACACCACCCCAGTTTGGACACAGCCATATGCAAATCAGTGTTCACCCTGTTCCTTATGGGAACAGTCTAGCCCAAACTGCCAAGCCAGGTACTCCCTGGACCGGAAACAAGCATCCTGGGACCGGTTTCAGGGCATCACCCTTCATCAGCCAGGCTAGCTTGAATCCAGTGGTGTAGTGAGCACGGGACCCACGTCTGGGCATTCCCTTCCCACTTAGGGTAACATGTGCAAAAGAAACAATTGGTGGATGGAAAGCTGGACAATGCAAACATTCACCCCCAGTCACACAGATCTGGGTTTAATCCATCATTCTTTTGCTCACCACACCACCCCAGTTTGGACCCAGCCATATGCAAGTCAGTCTTGACCCTGTTCCCTATGGGAACAGTCCAGCCCAAACTGCCATGCCAGGTCCTCCCTGGACCGGACACAAGCATCCTGGGACCGGTATCAGGGCATCACCCTTCATCAGCCAGGCTAGCTTGAATCCAGTGGAGTAGTGAGCACGGGACCCACGTCTGGGCATACCCTACCCACTTAGGGTGACATATGCAAAAGAAGATTTCTCCCAGCCTTCAACTGCATTTTGCTTCTCTTTATTTCCTGTCTCTAGCAAGCAGTCAGGTGCCGCTCCTTGGGGCATATTTACAAGAACCTAACATCACTCCACCATCAATTTTTTGACCTTGCAAGTGTGCTGCTAGTGAGGCCTTTGGATAATAGAAGAACTTCCACAACTCATCCATGGCAAGGTCAACAACGCCATGGACCTCCTGCCGTTGCATCTAGGAGCACCAAGGACACCACCACCAACATCCCTGACACACATCGCTCACCTCGACAACTGCTCTGTTCCCTTTGGGTGATGACTGGATCAGAGCCCCTCTAAGTGCTCACCTTGATAGACCGTAACTTCAGTAACACAAAGCTGTAGACCAAGAACTGCAGAAAGCCAGAGACTCCCCAGAGCTGTCTGTCACCATGAAAGAAGGAGAGACGCACAACCAGTCAACAGGTTATCTACCGTCTAAGATGTTACATCCGGGGGCTGCATGGACTTTGCACCGGATGACCACGTCGCAGTGAAGCCCACGTCACTGGGGGAGTATTCAGGTGAAGTATTGGGATCCTGTCTCTGAATGTGATTGCACATCATTGGCACCGCATGCATCTCCTTCTGCCTCTCTTGTGTAACCTGCTGCAGATTTAGAGTGGCTTGTAGTTGTGGTGGGAATGTCTGGTCCTCCTACGCCTCCCAGTACAACTGGCTGCACAAATGACAGCTTGTTGCACAGACCCTTTACTCCCTGTCTGCAGCACCTGGTGACCACTAGATTGCAGCCAGGTCCAGACCTGTACAGCTATGTCAATGATTTGCGTGTCAGCATCTGTGGCGTTATCCACTTTCGCCACTCCCAGCTTGTGTACCTCCCTCAGGACAGTGTCATGATCCCTATAGGAGGCAGAAAAGAAAGGGTCTAGGACCTGTTCTTGCGTGCTGGAACTCAGTGGGCCTGCTCCACAACAAAGAATGGAGAAAGTGCAACTGCTGGCCATAGGTCACGCAACCATGTCTCAGTATATGCCACTGCATCAGCCCCTTTTGCTCCCTCAGGCAGACCCAACACCCTCACGTTGTTATGCTGGGAGAGGCCCTCTGAATTCTCCACTGTTCTTTCCAGTGACTTCACATGTGCCATTACCTTGTACACCTCCAAAACTACACTCAGGGTACTCAGTGGGCCTTTGGCCAGTTCTTGCTCAATATTGTGTACCTTGTAAGTCAGCTTGTGATGATCTTTGCGCTCCAGGGTAAATTCGACTTTGACTTTGTCTATGCGCCCCCCAAAGTAAGTGCCCATTTGTTTAAGGGAGGTATCCGCTGTGAGTACAGAGTCTAGTTTGGAGTCCAGGCTGTCAACTGTTATCTGCCCCGATGGCCAACGATCCCCAGCAGCTCAGTTCATCTACACGGAGGAGAGGCCAAATGTCAACACTGCCCCCATCTGCAGGCGGTCCATCGTTGCACCAGATGCCCATGCACTATGTATGACATGAGGTGCAGTGCAGTGTGGCCAGCCGGCCCCTCTCCTCCACTCAGGTGTATGCTACCCAGGAATCTTTGTTTGGGTGGCACCGATGGAAATCTCCAGTACACCAAATAGCTTACAACCAGGGGGCATGGAAAGGCAGCACCACCCAGTTGCCTCCTCTGATCTAACAGTTGGACCAGATTCCCTGTTCCCAGTGACCCAGTGAGTGACGACAGATCAAGCTGTGCACCTAAGGGCCTGGGCCTGAACCAACCCCTGTGCCCCTGGCACCTACTGCCACCATTCTCCGATATCAGCAACTAGAGCCAAATAGTGGAGTCCCCCACCTGTCTTGTGCGATGCCCTCGGTGATGCAGGTCAGCCACAGTGCAGGGATGGCTCAGGGCATGGTGTGCGCCGACCATTGTTGCTAAGCCTGTGCCCGACTCAACCCCCGCGCCTCCTCCGCATCCCACCTTCTCCTCACCTGGACAATGACACCGGGGCTCAATCTGGCGCACTCTCTCCGAATCTGTGACTTAGCCAGCAGGAGCCTCAGCCAGGCAGGATTTTACAAGCCTGGGTACAGCAGTTGCCACCAAGTCTGCTGCAGAACCTCCTGATGTAGGTGATGCAACAGGGCCCCCTTAGGCACAAAGTTGCAGCGCTCCCACCACACAAGTTCAGCGTAGATCAGGGGCCTCACCCTCTACAGCATCTGGGCAGAGGCACATCCTCTGGCCTGTGATGCAGAGAGTCTCAGCCCACCATTGGCAATCTCCTCCATGCAACCCGGTAAAGTGGTGGCACGGGTTATGCAATGCAGACCTCCCTACATCAGTGCACAGGAGCGCCTCTACCGATCACAGCTCCAAGAAGTGCCAGGTGGGCTTCTTACGCAGGTCAGCAACAAGTCTCCATGTGGCCTGCCATACTTCGCCACCAGGCAAGGGCGATCCCCAATGCCTCAATGTCTACCACCACGGCCCACAGGCTTTGGCCCGATTTGACCCACCTCCACCATCAGGCCACAGCGACTCCACAGCAACGCCACCTCCCACTCGGGTCTCAGACACAGGTCCAACGAGGCCTCCGGGTCCCCGAGACTGTCAGCACTTCCAGGCATCGGCTTTCATGGTGGTGTGAGGATGGCACTCTGAAAAGTGCTTCATCACTTGTTTTCCCAAATGATGCACCACTTTTCATAAATGAGGCCCTGATTCTGCATGTCCTCTTCCCCTGGGACTCTGGCTGGTCATCCTGGCTGTTGGGGGGTTTGGGGTCACTGTTGGCCTGTACTGAACTTGACCCTGGCTGCTCCATTCTACATTCCATTGTTGTTATGTTATTTTTATCATTGGAGGTGGATTTATAGGCTATTTTTCCTTTAGAGGCTGACAAGTGACGTTGGACTGACTAACGTGATCTTTTTTGCCACCAATTGGCATTTCCTCACTTTTCTTTTGCTAAAGTTGCATTTTTTATCACTTTGACGCAGGTGTTAGCAGCAGTTTTCAACACGGTTAGCTGATAATATCACCATGTAGCGATGTATTGTAAATACATCGCTAAAAGGGTGATAGTTTTCGGCGATAGACAGCATTGAGAACATTGCCACTAACCAACGCAAAAACTGTTTAGTGGCAATTCTTGTAAATTTAACCCCCTTATTTAAATTCTTTGTATTTTGCTTTAAATGTTTTCCTTGTTGCGTTATCACTTCCCCTTGCTGCCTATTGTATATCTTGTTTCTTATCCAGTTGTACGTTTGATTGTTCCTTGTTTTTCTAACCTTAGCTCTTGAATAAGCTCCACACTCTTCCTGTTTTTGCCTTTTGTTTTATTGCCTATGGCTTTTGTTTCTCCCATTGCAGTCTCTAGTTTCTCTTGCAGTCCCTGCCTCTTGCTTCATAGTTTTGAATCATCCTTACATCCTTTCACGCCTTGCTTATTTCCTAGTATCCATGTGCTTCTCCTGTCTAGTTTTGCCTTGTTGACTTACTTTTGCAAGTTTGTGAATTTTCTTAGGTCCTTTCTTGTCCTGATTTGTTTATTTTTTTCTTTTTACCAGCTATTCCCATGCTTGTATTTCGATTCTTTGCTGTCTTGAATGTGCTTGATTACCTAACACTATTTTCTGTCTTCTGCTTATTGTCTACTTTTTTTGGACTCTTATTGTTTTGGTAAGTGCTCTGTTATGTTCTCATCAGTGTATAACTGTATTCCTTTTCAATTTTCTTTATGGAAGTTGACTGTTGGATTCTAGTAGACAACAATTGCCCCTTGCTTTGTCTTGTGTTACATGTAGTTTTAGTGACATACTTGTGACAGTGTGATATGTTTATTTTCGTAGGAATCTCTACTATTTTTCCAGATGCACTATAAGATAGTGTCTCATGGGTGTAAGTGTATTCTTTGTTTGTGCCTTTGCGTCACAGATACAGAATCACTTCTGCTGCCTCCTTTCTATTTGGTTTGCCGAGTGACTTTCTGTGATAGAATTCTGCAGAGAAACTTTTTTTTTCTCCATCACTCTAGATTTTAGTCTTACCTTAGTTAAGCCTAGTAGGTACTCAGAGTGTTTGTAAAGTTATTGGTTCCTTTTGGTGTTTGTACATATTAGAGTTGTCTTACCTTCTCTGTCATGTTCCTGTCCCTTACTGTGTTTACTTCTGTTCATTCCTATTTTTTATAATTGCCTACTCTTCTGTATCACTACCCCTTCTGCTTTATCTGTACTCTGTAAATTATTGTCTTTAGGGGAGCTCCCATCTAACTCCATTACGGTAGCACTGGAAATTTACCATTGTTGAAGTCATTGGGCAACATTACATGCAGCAGAATATTTCTGTTAAATGCCCACTGTAAACTGCACAAAACCAGCCTTATAAGATACAGGATTATTTCCTTGTAGTCTGTGGCATTTTCTGTTGATATTGCAAAACCTCCTGATTTTTAATGGTAGAGTCATAAGCACATTGTATGTCTGAAAACATCTCTGTCAAGAACCATTGCACCAAATGAAGGTGAAGTATATATGCATTTTTTAATGTTTGCCTCTAAGGTCAGCTTCAGAGAAATCATTATAATATTTTTGCATTGGTCAATATGTCTCACCTTCTTAATGATAGTCTTTACTGATGAGAAAAGAACTATCTACCGGAGTGACTTGCTCAACAGCAGTTGAATAGAAATGGGATTTGTAGAATATGGGGATAATATGTCCCTGATTGTAAAAATATATGCAGGACCTAAAGTGCTAGGAACAACCCTGATAATGGGATTGCATTTATTATCCATCGTCTGCAGGATTTTCTATTTTAGAATGTATGCCTCTAAGCCGCACAAATTCTGTGTATTGGTAGCAGTCCAGGCCTACTCTAAGAAAGTGGGTGTAATCAAATCATGCAATAGTTTCACCTGTACAAGAGTTTATGGAGAGCACTATATTTCGAAGTTCAGAAAACCTGTAAGAAATTTTAAATTTGTGTAATGTATTAGGAATCTACAAATTCTAGAACCAATCTGTTGCACTTGGTGGACAGTTTGTATCCTAAAGAGATTATACTAAAGAAGGCACTCCTAAACTTACTAAAGCTTATAGCCATGTGTAGGCTAGCATCTTGATTATACTGTTTGTTCCTGAAATGTGCTTCTTTAAATAATCAGCAGTATTATAAATATCATCAATATATCTTAAATTGCGTCAGGATTCTCCAGTAGCTCTTTCCAACAATTGTAGCTGAGAAACTTATGGGCCTTTTCCTATGCCTTGTGGAAAATAGGTATATACATATTGAATACCCCCAATTGTCAAGGTGGTAAAATATTGCAATGCTGCTATTACATTTTTAAATACGTAAGAATGGTAAAATAATTGTTGACGTAGCCAACATTTATTTGCAAGGTGGTGAGCAACAGTGTAGATGTTGAACGATAAATTGTTATTGCAACCTGAAGCAACATCCCAAGACTTAAGGAGGGAAAAGCTCAAGCCCTTTGAGAAATAAGCACCCATTAGGGCCCAAAATAGGAAGCATCACCAGCCGTATGTCAGTTATTTCCACTGGTATTTCTATAATGATAGTAAGAGGGACTTGCATTGGGGAACATTTCTGAGGGCAGAAGCTGTCACCATGAGAGGAAATTCAATGCAGTGTCCACCATCTTCTTCTGAAAAGGAAGTGGGTAGAGGAGGGCTCTGTTAAATGTCTTTGAACTCACGAACCACCCACACAAAGTTGCACATAACTGATACATCCTTGTGCTGTGACTGTATTTCCTGGTCAGTTTCCAAAGATTGAAAAGAGATCAATCAAATGTATCCTTATAGGATTACTTTCCTCTTTCTTTTCATCATTCCCTACTTCAGTTCTCTTTTATACAAACACTTTGTTTCTTGTTTACTCTTTCTTCCTTTAGTTTTTTAAAAATTACGTTTCTTCCTTTATTGATAGTGCAGGTTCACTTTGTCCGTCTTTCATTCTCCTTCTCCAGTGTTCTCTCTTTTTATGATTTTCTTTTCAACCTTACTCCCTTTGTTTCTCTCTGCTTTTATGTTCCTTCTTTCCATCACTGCCTTTCTCCTTGTCAGTACTCATTCTCCTTTTTTTATAAATGACTGCCAAATACCCATTGTTTTATTTAGAACTGACTACAATCAGCTGTCCCCGATTGCTCCCAGAACTGATGTAATCAATTCTTTAAAAAAAATAACAATAAGGAGTGTATAGAAAGCAAGGGCCTTCACTCATCCCACTACAGCTATTGATTTTCCTGGTTTTTCCTCATTTGCAATTGCTTGTACGGACTGTGCATCAAGTACACAACATTTCTGGATGTTTACACTGTCCCATTGAGTTTCTGTGAAGAAGTTCTTGCAGATGTCAAAATGCTTGTTTGAATAGTTCCACCTCCATCACCTGATGCTGCTCTGCTGCCACATCTTCCCAGACCACCAAAGATCTCCTGCACCTCACCTCTTGTCACTTCCATCGGGTAAGCCTTTCAATGCAATGTACCTGCCTTCAGTAACATGATGTGGTCAATAGGGATGCCAAAGAATTGTTTTTCTATAGGTGGGAATTTTTCCCATTATAGGAATGCTCTTTTAGGGTTGCTCTTTTCTACAAAGTTACACTTGTACCTGCTGCACCTTTCAGACCTCCAACTGTACAGCATGTTTCCATGTAGCTTGTGACATTTCTCATGCCTGGTGGCTTTCCTGCTGCTTTGGATTTTAACATTCAGTGCCTCCATCCTGTTGCTCCTCCAGGCCTCCCATACTTTAAAAGAGATTAATCACAACCAGTGTCATGAAACTGATGCTGCTTTGACAAACCCCATATGTCTGGTTTATACCTGAAAATGCAAGTCAGACCTATTGACTTTGCCAATACTTGTTCTTTATTGCTTGTGATAGAAGGTGGTTCTGATACTTTGGGCCGCCCGGATTTTTCGCTTTTTGAGCACCTAATTGTTGAGCTTTTACTGTGGGGGAGCCTCATAAGTTGAGACTCACCCACAGTGAACTCAGGATGTAAGAGACTTCATGGGGATTTTACTTGTGTTACCCTGGCTTGACCAGGCCACTGCACAGCAGCTGGAGTAAGGGACACTGGACTGGTTACATGCAGACACATGTGTACATGCGTGTGCACATGTGTACGGGCTGCGCAGGGGAGATTCCTAGCGTGCGCAGTCCAGGAGCAGCTACGAAGTGAATGGTGTGGCAGGACTTTTGCAGTATTGGGTGGTGACATGGAATAGGCTTTATACACTGGAAAGAAACATGCCAGGGAAAGTCAGTGTGTCTTACTGTTTTTTTTCTTCATTATTCCCCCATGGGAATGTGGAGCCCATGGGCTAGATTAATTCCATTAGGCCTACAGATTCCAGACACGCACCTAAGTCCACTGTAGCGGATGTGAAAAGAAGTATTCTGCAGGGTCCAAAGTCATATTTGTACTGCTTTTGGGTTATCCAGAACTGTCATATTTCTCTGAGCCAGCTATGACTAGACCCAGGCTGAGGGCTGACCTCAGCTGGATGGATTGATAACCTTTCTTCCACAAGCTAGGGCCTCCTCTCCACGAAGAGAAGATGGGTGGGGCTACAGGCTCATCCATTAGCAGCTGTCACTGGGTGCCAGGCACCAGGCTGCACCAAGGAGGGAATACAGAGTGGGGGGAAGGGACTTCAGAGACATGTGGCCAGAGACCCTGGATGACGCCCTTTTGAACAAGCCCAGAGGCTGGACAAGAAGGAAGGAGCAGGGGCAGGGAAGTGATGTGTCACTGTTGGATAGGACCAACAGAGACTTCCTGCCAGCCCCCTACTCAACTTTTAAAAAGTGCTTGCACAGGAAAAGAATCTCTCTCTGGGGTGTGGTCTGCTGAGGCTGAAAGTGCTGGAGCCTGGTGCAATGGGCAGTTGAAAGGAGAGACCCCCTGACTGCCCCCAGGACCCTATCAGCACCAGAAGAAGAGCCCAGGACCGGTGCGCAGAAGCAGTGGCCTCTGCGCAGGGAGAAGAGAGGCCCAGGAGGAGAGCCGGCGGGGGCAGCCGGGGGTGGGCTCCCCGGGCTGCCCTCCATCGAGAAGACATGCGGGGGTCCCGGTGGGACGGGACCCCCAGAAGGAAGATTCGGCGCCAGGGGCCGGGGTGGGACCGGGCCCCCGAACACGGGCAAGAGCAGCAGGGGAAAGCTCCCCATGCTGCTTCACTCACCTGGGGGTCCAGGTGGTACTGGGACCCCCAACGAGAGCAGGAAACAGTGCGAAGCACCAGAACGAATATCGCGGCTCTCCCCGGCACAGCCGGATAGCCGCTGCTACGATATTCATAAAGAGGAGCATGAAGCGCCCCATAATGCCTTGCAAGGCATGGGGAAAGAAGCATTTTGGTGCCTGGTGGCCCCCAGAGGAGGGTATTCACCCTCACTTGTGAAAAGGTGCTGGGAGGAGCTGCTGGAAACGCGTAGTCTTCCCCCTCAGCACGAAGAGAAAAGTCACCCTAAGTTTCTTGGGTATTTGAAAGGAATAACCCCTCAAGGGATCAGACAGCATTTTAACTTTGCTTGGACTGGAACTTTCGTTCTACAGCTGGAGGAGGGTTGAGTAGTGCATAATGGAGTGAAGTGCTGAGTAGGGAATGTCTAGAGAAGGGCATCCCCTGGAGATGTAGAGATGTAATTGCACCAGAAATGCTTTTACTAATGTTATTTCTTTTAGTGGAACTGAAGGTCACATGTGTAATGTGAAGTACTTGTGTGAGATGATGTCATAAGCAAAGTGGGATTATGTTGCCAAACA
Organism: Triturus cristatus; assembly: GCF_964204655.1. Lineage (NCBI taxonomy): Eukaryota > Metazoa > Chordata > Amphibia > Caudata > Salamandridae > Triturus > Triturus cristatus. Next base: position 341,521,576 of record NC_140581.1, on the reverse strand, counting down.
TTCCTCCTAGGGTGTCTGGCTGTATATACATAATCCTATGAATTTATCTGTGATGCCTTTAGGGGCAGCAATTGCAATGCATTCTAGTGATCCACAAATGTGATGAGTACTGTCATTCTAAACTGTTGCTTAAACATGTATTCTTGCGGCTGCGCTTAGGTGAAGAACCCAGACTGCTACCCTTAAGATATAGAGGTTCATACTTTATGGTCAGTAGGACATGCTCAGTCAGGGTTATATGTCACCAAGGCAGGGTTACCTATTTTAAATGTTTGTGGAGATGATGGCGGGTGGTCGCCACTGGGATGGTGTTAGTGCGCCGGGCCCTCGCCCCAGGCTATGTTCAACCAACTGCATTGGGGGCAAGATGATGTGCATACATGGGAGTGGTGGTACTAGACCCCACCCCCCTGCGGGAGGGTTGGAGATGTTATGCAATGTCACAAAGTAATTCCAACAGCTTCTGTATATTTGTAAATTGGTGCATAGTATTGAGTAGTGTGGGTGTTTAATAAATGTACTCTTACTTTTATAAAGCAAAGTACAGACTGGACAATCAATTATTGAGTGTTATTTTTGTGCACCTGCAAATGGCGATTACTAGCCCACACCACCTCCCTTGAGTAAGCCTCAGACTGCTCTGCAACGCTAACCTCTGAGAGTCAGGTGCTACAATTGGGTGTTTGGTTCCCAGTGAAGGACAAATGTAGTCATGTTATTTGTGCAGGCCTCACAGATGCTGCCTCGTTTTCCAACAGCTTGTGTTTACGTTTGTCTCAAAACAAAGTTGACAGTGTGTTATGCTTTGGAAGATAGATTAGGAAAACAGTAGCAACAAAGTGAGGCCCCCTTTGGAAAGAGGACACTCATTTTCTCCAGAATATGTTGCCACTAGAGCGTTTCAACTTCAGTGTTCGCAAACACTCATTCCTTTGTAGGAGCAGTGAGTGAATGGTATTTGTTTCAGTTCTGGAGGAATGTGGAGACTCAGAGGCTTCATCTGGGGGAGGGGGACACCTTAGGACTAGTGCATGTCCTGATTTCGGAAATATGTTCTTACTTACCTACTTATGCCTACTAGCCTTCCTGGGGTATAAGACATCAAACAGGACTCTCCAGCCATCTCTGTCCTAGACATTTCTTTCAATCTGAATCCAAGTGCAACCCAGCTCCTTGGAGTCAGCCTCGAGGCCTCCATGTCAGGTGATTCTTTGCCTTCCTCTTTTCCTGCTGTCATAGGTTATTGTTGCCGATGCTGTCAGGCCGACAGGTTTAGAGACATTTCCTCAGATAGGTATTGATGAAGGTCCAGACTGTGTTGGTGGTGGTCACTGTTGCCCTCCAAGTTTATGCTTCATACCGAAGGACTAATTTTACTTTGGTGTTAAAAAGCCTGATCTAGGTTTGCAGTATTGGGTCCTTAAAGCTCCAGATCTTCTTTAGCTGAATGAGGTGCAATGAAGGCCAACAACGAAGTTGGGTGGAGCACTTTGAAGAACTGCTGAACCAGTCAGTGCTGCAGTCTCCACCAAACATACAGCCACCTGACAAGGACTTGCCAATAGACTTCAGCAGACCAACTAAGGAAACAATAGGGTAAGCCAATAATGATCTGACAACATTCTGGTAGAGGCACTGAAGGCAGACATTGAAACATAACTAGACATGCCCTACCCCATGTTTGAAAGAATTTGGGAAGAGCACAAAGGTGCCATCAGACTGGAAGGAGGGATATCTCATCAGGATCTCCAAGTAAGGTGACCTAAGTGTGCAAACTACAGAGTGATAACTCTTTCAATGTCATCGACTATGAGAAGGCATTCAACAGTGGGGTCAGAGAGACCCTTTTGAAATTCCTTTGCCACTATGGTGTGCCACATAACTCGGAAAAATCATAAGGTACTGTTACGCAGGAATGTCCTGCAATATAGTCCATGGAAAATAACTCATGGAAGCCTTCCAGTCAAGACTGTAGTCCACCAGGTTTGTTTGCTCTCGCCTTTTCTCTTCCTGCTGGCCATAGACTGAATCATGAAGACACCCACAGCAAGAAATAGAAATGGGATCCAGTGGACACCTTGGATGCAGCTCGAAAACCTGGACTTTTTAGACGACCTGGCCCTACTCTCACATAATTATCAAACAAGGGGGACAAGTGGGCTTTTAGGAGAGGTCCAGCATACAAGCCCAATTAATCAGTGAGAAGAAAAGAGTATGCAGTTCCTCAGAAACAAAGGGAGAGAGAGAGTGTGTCAGGAAAAGACTAAGTATAGAGGAAGGGGAATTCCTCTAGTCGGAACTAGGGTCCTCACACACCCAGCAAGCTAGGTGTCATGCTTCATCATATGGACCTGCTCCTCGTCGGGACGGCGCTGCAATCCCCGACGGGCACCCTTAAAGGGGCTCTTTGGCGGAGATCTTTTGTTCCTGGCCGTATGATGTGGTGTGTGTGAGGGGCCTAGTGTTGTGGGTGTGGATGTGAGTGAGTGAATTAAAACAAGTTGGATAGTCCAAAAACAGGACTTTATTTAGGAAAGGCTATCCACTTGATTAAAAAACAGGAAACAGAGTGGCAGCTGACTGACGTTAGGGTTCAGCTAAGCTATGCTCTTCTGTGGTGGTCAACATGTTTCATGCCTAGTGGTCTAAGGATCCGTGGCAATTCTTCAGGACCTATTTATCAATTAACTATCCACACACTGTGGGGAGTACAAAAGTTACCTGCCACGTGTATTATGGGACAATGGTCTCACCATATGCAAGGGGGAACCTATGTGGGTGTATATCCCTGCATTCGTTGCGCCACCCGTAACACCAGACTTCTGGTGTAGTCAAGGTTGTTACTGGGACAGGCCGTTTAACCTACCCTTGCGCCACACGAACCCCGTTCGTGTGGCGCAAGGGTAGGTTAAACGGCCTGTCCCAGTAACAACCTTGACTACACCAGAAGTCTGGTGTTACGGGTGGCGCAACGAATGCAGGGATATACACCCACATAGGTTCCCCCTTGCATATGGTGAGACCATTGTCCCATAATACACGTGGCAGGTAACTTTTGTACTCCCCACAGTGTGTGGATAGTTAATTGATAAATAGGTCCTGAAGAATTGCCACGGATCCTTAGACCACTAGGCATGAAACATGTTGACCACCACAGAAGAGCATAGCTTAGCTGAACCCTAACGTCAGTCAGCTGCCACTCTGTTTCCTGTTTTTTAATCAAGTGGATAGCCTTTCCTAAATAAAGTCCTGTTTTTGGACTATCCAACTTGTTTTAATTCACTCACTCACATCCACACCCACAACACTAGGCCCCTCACACACACCACATCATACGGCCAGGAACAAAAGATCTCCGCCAAAGAGCCCCTTTAAGGGTGCCCGTCGGGGATTGCAGCGCCGTCCCGACGAGGAGCAGGTCCATATGATGAAGCATGACACCTAGCTTGCTGGGTGTGTGAGGACCCTAGTTCCGACTAGAGGAATTCCCCTTCCTCTATACTTAGTCTTTTCCTGACACACTCTCTCTCTCCCTTTGTTTCTGAGGAACTGCATACTCTTTTCTTCTCACCCTACTCTCACATACCCATCTGCAGATTCAAGGGAAGACTGACAATGTGGCAGCTACATCGGCACAATTTGACCTGAATATGCACAAGGGAAAACCAAGATCCTGAAGGCTAACATGACCAGCACTACTGCAGTCACTCTTGCAAGCAATGCACCGGAATCGGTTAAGGCTTTTACCTATGTGGGTAGTGTCGTAGACAAGCACAGTGGCTCAGACACTGACATCAAGGCAGGAATCAGCAAAGTAAGTACTGTCTTCACTCAAAACCATCCTTACCTGATGATACAACTTCCATTTTGGCACTGATGTTGTTGCAGTATAATATTTTAGGTTCGCTGCACATATTAATTGGGTTTTTGAGCAGGTCGTTAATGGTACGATTTTTACATAAGATGGCATATACCATTATTTTTTTTTTAAATTGCACACTGTCCAGCCCCCTCCACCCAACAGCAGAATCTCTCATCTGAGCACAAAATGCTCCTAAATTCACATATCCTACACAATGTGAGTGTATACCTAGGGGCAGATTTATGTTGCACTTGCGGCACTTTTGCGCCGCCGTTGCGTCACTTTTGTGACGCAGCAGCGGCGCAAATCCTGCGCCATGGTGCGGGGCATTTACAAACGTGACGCATCTCCCAGATGCGTCACGTTGTAAAGCCCTGCGCCACATGTAGGCGTTCCAGGGCAGGTGGGGGCGTTCCGGCGCAGGAACGCCTCCTAAAAGTGGCTGAGTGAAATCTACAAGATTTCACTCAGTCACTTTTAGGCCCATGCTGCGTCAAAACCCTGCGCCTGCTTGAAGCAGGCGTAAGGATTGACGCAGCATTGTACATATAGGGCCCCCCAGATCATTGCTGGAGCTGCGTCGCGCTTGCGACGCAACTCCAGCAATGCGCCACTTTTCGGCACAGATGCGTCACGCATCTGTGCCGTTTTTGCCCCATGGTGCGCCGCATTATAAATGCGGCGCATCCATGGTGGCGCAGCTGTGGCGCATAATAACTGGCGCATCCCTGCTGATATGCAGGGATGCGCCAGTCGTCATAAATCTGCCCCCAAGTGTACACTGAGGATGCATATATTTTAAACACGGGGCTTATTTATGAGCCTCTTGCAACACTTTTGCGCCGTCGTTGTATCACTTTTCGTGACGCAGCGGTGGCATAAATAATGCACCACATTGCACCATATTTACAAAGTGCCGCACCTAGGCAGATGCATCACTTTGTAAACCCCTGCGCCACATTGCCACATTATACCTGCGTCAGGTATAATGTATGCAGGGTAGGCGTTCCCCCTTAAGAAAGCCTCGTAGAAGTGGTGCAGTTAAATCTTTCTGATTTCTTTGTGCCACTTCTAGGACACCACTGCCTCAAAACCTTATGCCTGCCTCATAGCAGGCTTAATGGTGACACAGTGCAATACGTATAGGCCTCCCCCATGCATCGCTGGAGTTGCATCATGCTTACGACTCAACTCCAGCAATGTGTGAGTTTTGCACCAACAGATACGTCAAGTACAGTGAATATGGTGCTTCCATGGTGTCGTAAGGAGAACGCAGTGAAAAGTGTTGCATTGCTGTTTTATCTCAGCGATGCAACACTTTCCGTAAATGAGGCCCAAATGTTTTTTCTCTTTTGTGCAAACAGCTACACTCTGTTGAGAGGCACCAAAGATACATGCACAACTCTTGACAAAACCAGTAGCTCTGGCTGTAATCCGGTGCCGCAGCAAACAGACGTGCACAAAAGCGCTCTACCTCACGCCTGAATTTCCGCCCATTAAAGCCAGGCCTGTTGGATTTGGCAAGGCCTGTTTATTGTTTAAAATAGAGTTCCTCGCATCTTAAAGCATTTCTCCAAACTCTTTTTTTATTTTAGATAACAATTATAATCGGTTTCTGGGTTTCTTGCTGTGAGTCCGTATTAGCCTCGTTCGTACCGGTTCACAAATATATCATTGTCGAACAGTAGGGGGCTGTGTTACACTACCTTGAAAAATATTTCTCATTGTGACATGAAATCAGCACCCACCGCAGGCTGTGTGTGCAGTTTGCTAATAGCAGCAATGCAGCAATATAAAAAACATAATCAGTTTAATAATGATTTTATCTTATGTTTCATAGATGGCCGCAATATATATATATATATTTTAAATAAAATGTTAGAGATTTATTTGTGCACAGCACATTTTTTTGTAGTAAATAAAGGATGGAAGATTTTTTTTGTAAAACGCACATGTCCTGTATATTTGTACCGTTAAATCACAATATGATAGAAATTAATACATAACAAACCTTTCTCTTTTAGTTCTGAGATGGAGAGAAAACGATTGACTTTAATTTTAAAACAAATGATCATTGTACATACATTTCATTATAGATGCAACTTTATAAAATGTCATTGTTGATTTTGTGAGATTCTGGGCTCGGCCCGGCCAGTTTGAACAAAGAAGCGAGTGCAGCTCGGATATACACGGCGGAGATTCTGTAAGACATGTTTAAACCAGCAGGTTTCTAATCAATGAAAAGAGGGCCCTTCATTTACTGGGAACGGGTGTGATGTGCCTCCCGTTTCAATCAGAGGACTAGCGATCTGACAGCGAGAGTCGTTAGAGGGCGCCCCTGAGCAACTGGAGGCTTGCATTACATCACCCTAATTATCAAAGAAATACTCCCACTCCTTACATTGACCATTACTAGTTTTGTAAAAAAAAATGATATTGAAATTATTCCTGTAGCTAACGCGGTCCTTTTTATTCCAACCTGTTAAACAGACTGATCTGTTTTCCCGCATTCTCTAAATTTCATAAATCCACCAAAAGACGGCCCCTGAGGGTGTTTGGGGGTTTTGCTATCCAATTAAGCCGAGCGCCCATGTCACATTGTCTGCTTTTATCTGGGCAATCAGACTCACCTGGCCTTGGCCCGACATTAACCTTGCATATTCTCATAGTATTATTTCTTATTTTCCCTCGCATGGTGATTTGGGTAATTCAGAGTTCTTACGTCATCAAGGCTAGAAACTGAGGTATAACTTTTTATGGTGATGACGCGCAGATCTTGTCACGTGACAGGAGCCGTGACTTGGAGTTGGCTAATCCAAAAAGAGGCTTAGGGGCATATTAACAGGGCGGCGATATGAAATTATCGCCGCTTTTGCATCCGTTTTCGGGTGAAAAGCGGCGATAATTTCATCGCCTTATCAGCAAAGACGCGTCTTGCTGACTTAGCGCCCGTTTGCAGCACGCCTCCGATCGCATCGCTAATGAGATGCAAAGGAGGCGTGACTGACAAGACTCCCTTGGGAAAATATCGCGAAGGCAGCTTCGCGATATTAACAAGGGAGGGTAGAGATTTTTAAAATCGCGTTAAGTATGCCTTAACGCAGCAATTTAACGTCTGTTAAATTCCTGACTAAGGCATACTTAACATGGGGGGTGGATTTTGTGGCTAAGACCACAGGCCCTATCATCTAGGATATCGCCGTTTTCCACCATGGAAAACGGCGATATCCCAACTATCTCTGGAATTTTTATCGCCTCGGCGATGCGCGTTGTTAATAACGCGCAAACCGGGCGATAAATTCCAGAGATAGCCGGCGATAAATATGCAAGCGATAAGCGCGCTTTGCAATATTTATCGCCGGCCCTTGTTAATATGCCCCCAGGTTAGATAGTGTAGTACACGGGGGAATCTCAGCAGGCTAAAATGAGAGGTGCCAAAACAGCGGTTCCCCTTTAGAGCTCGTACCACTAACTTCGTGAATTGATTATGCTCTTCCACTTCCTCATCTCTGTACATCTCCAAGCAGCTGTGCACAGGCTAGGAGAAACTTGGGGGCATATTATCAAGCACGACGCTAAAAGTATCGCCGCGTTAGCGGCAGTTTTAAGCGGCGATAATGGGCTTGATAATATGCCCTTGAGAATTCCCATAGAAGCCCATGTTCTGGTGTCTCTGCGGCATATTATCAAGCCCATTATCGCCGCTTTAGCGGCAGATTTCTCCCGCTAAAGCGGCGATAATTTTAACGCCGTGCTTGATAATATGCCCCCAAGTTTGGTTTGAAGGTTTTCGGTCTGAGGTAAAAAATATAGAACTCCCTGCCATTATCAAACTTGCAATTCCTGATCAATCAAACTGAAACCCGCCTTACTAGGGTTCAGTAGGGATTTGAAAAAACTTGTCTTTTCCCAATGATTGTGTAGCTTATAAGGAAGGAATTGGTAAGAGAGCTGCAATTTTAAATCCCGAAAGCCTAGAAATAATTCATTTTGCTGCTTGTGCCGCCGTGCCCAGGGGCATGGCTCCGAATACCGCTGACAAAACAATGCACCAGCTAGTGAAGGCTAAGGAGAGCTCATCACCCTTTCTGAAGATCACAGCGGAAGACGTCGAAAGACCGCTCACCTCAATCAGATCAGGATATCGGCTGGGCCCAGCTCCCCCAGTATTTTCTTGAAAGGTAGAAAAGCTGTCTGTTCAATCTTAGCTAACTTGCTGAAACCACTCTCTAGAGCAGAGGTCTTCAAACTTTTTGATGCCAAGACCCCCTTGTGAAACCTTTTTAGGCGTAAGGACCCCCTTCTGACAACATTTTCTAGAAACTGGTAATCCTCATCAACATCTATCGACAAACATAAATGCCCCTGTTAGACCTGACATCTTTTGGCATGTTTACCCTTTTTTTTCCTTTCCGAGCTCCTAGTTTTGTCTCTTTTTTTCTGGTTTAGTGTCCCTGTGCACTTTCTCTCTACTGTTCAGTGTTAAAGGGCAAGTGCTCTTATTGTAAATTCTATTATAGATTGGTGTTTCCATAATTGGCATATTTGACTTACTAGTAAGTCCCTAGTAAAGAACACTTAGGCCAGTAAATCAAATGCTGCTGGCGGGCCTGCAGTACTGAATGTGCCACTCTCCCAAGCAGCCCTGCAAACGGTTGTCAGACCTGCCACTGCAGTGTATGCATGCAGTTTGTAACTGCCATGTCGACCTGGCAAGTCTACCCACTTGCCTGCCCTAATCTTCACTTTTCTTACATGTAATTCACCCCTAAGGTAGGCCCAAGTTACCCCTGTGGGCAGGGTACAGTGTATATTAAAGGGAGGACATGTACTGGTGTGTGTGACATATCCTGGTTGTGAATTAGTGTATTTCATTTTTCACTATAGAAAGGCTATCTATCCTATAGGGTAGAAGGGGAGTCTACTTACAACTTCCTATAAGTATATCTTCCCATTGGGACAAGATAGAGAAATGGGGTTTAGTATGCCTGAATTCAGAATATAAAAATACTTCTTTTAGTAAAAATGATTTTTATGGTCTGTGTTTGAAAATACCACTTTTAGAAAGTAGGTTTTTTTTTGCTTAGCCATCCTGTGTGCCTTTGCTGGGTTTATGGATTGACTGTCTTGCTTTGGAGTGACAGGGGCTTGGGATGTGCATTCTAAACAGACAGCCACTGGGGGGGTCGAGGTGTGTTCTGACTTTCCCTGATGAGTCAGGGATGAGCTAAATAGACCTGGGCTGCATTTAGACTAGTGGGCAGAGATTTCCTTGTGCCTGAATGTGCCTGGTCTGCCTTGGACAATACGGTCTCCACCTCCTGCCAGCAAGCTGGGCCAGAGATGATGGAACTGGTTTGGGCTGGGCACAGGCACTCTCTGCCTAAAAGCACAAAGAGAAACTGAGTATACATATTGGGGCCCAAACCTTTAGAACTTGGTGGAATCAAGGAACCTGCCAAGAAAAAGAGCTGGAAGTACTGCCAAGAGGAGTGCTGCCCCTTTGCTGTGTTGTTGCTTTGTTGGCTTGGCCTGCAGTTGCTGCTTCTGCCTTGGGCAGTGAAAGGACTGGACTGAACCTTCGTTACTTGTGCTGAGTATCTTTAAGGGCTTGAAGTAGAGCTTGCCTCATGTTATGAAGTCTCAGGGACCACAAAGACTTCAGCTACCTCTGGGTACCGCCTCTGGAACTGTGGTGTCAGTTGCCAGAGAGGGGAGAAAGCAACCAAGTCCGACTCCGTCGCTGGCTCTGTGTCCTGAAGGCCCTGCAGAGGGCATCGTGGCATCTCGCACTGCAACCTGTTCTCACTGATGACGACCGCCGTTGCTGCTTGCACCGTGACCTGTGGGCACCGCACTCCGCACTGCCACGCTTCACTTTGCCACCTTAGTCTCACCAACGCCGTCGCTGACTTCGACAACCCTGACCACTAGGTGACTTGGAGGCACTGCTCGTAAGTATTGCGACACACAAACAAAAGGTCGTTGAGCGTAGGGGTGTAGCCAAAAGTGTAACTAAAAAAAAAAGGGCCTTATTTATGAGGAAATGGCATAGTGCAGCACTGCAAATCTTCTTGTGGCTCTGCCCTATGCCGATGTGAAAGGGAAGGAATCAACTGTATTTATGAAATATGGTGCATTCCAGTCCTTTTCCCTCGCGACGGTGCACAAATTGCTGCCTAACACCAACATAGGCAGGATTGTTTTTGTACGGGAAGGGTAACCTTCCTTCACCAAAACAATCCCGAGGGGCATTATTCTATTTCTATGTGAGCTGAAGAATGCAGCACACATGGAAAGAGGAAAAAACGAGGAGAAATGCAAACATTTCTCCTCATTACGCCTCCACTGGGTAGGGCTCCGTTTTTGGAGCTGCCTCAGATTTACACGATTTTCTAAATATGGGGCAGCATCAAAATCCATGGGCTTTGCGTGGGAACCCCACGCAAAGCCCATGGAACACCTTGACGCAGAGCAAGGCAGCGCAGTGACTTCTGCTGCTGTGCCTTACTCCATATCTGTGAGGCCATGCAAAGCCATACAGGGTGACTTTGCACTGACTCATAGGTATGGTTGAGATGCTTGCACCACCGGAGCATCAAAAAAAGTGATGCACTGGCGATGCAAGCCTTTCATAAATAAGCCCCAAATATTCTGTACATTTTTTAGGTCTTTCACCATTGGGTATCTACATATAAAATAATGGGCAGCGTAAATAAAAATAAATTTAAAAAGTTATTGCTCAGTGGGAAATGCACTGTAGTGCATTATGAAACCTCTCTTAGTTAATGCACTGCAGAGGTCTGTTTGTAATCAGAGAACCACTGAATTAAATCTTGATTGGTGCAGTGGAGAATAGTGATGTTAATTTTTAGTGCTACGAAGTCACAGCCTGTGAGAGAAAGCACTGTGAATATGTAAGTCAATTGTTTATACTTGCATTACACACAGAGTAAGATAGAATGGTGCAAAATGTGCAAATAGTTTTACAATAAAATGGTGCTTTCAAAATGTAGATTTTAATAATACCAGAGCGTTTGTAATGCAATTTGTTTTTAGATAACTGACCCTTCAACCCCTCTTTAGGGGCACTAAGGGCTGTTGAAATGCAGTTTAAATTAAAAGCAAGAACTTTCCAGCCCAGTTGTTAACTCTTTGCACTTCCACTCAAAAAAACAAATCTTTGTCATCAAAAAGAGCCAGAACTGCTCCCAAGCATCCTTTACACTTGCAGAATAACTGAAAGGCACCTTTGTCTTTCATTGAGGCAAGCAGCTGATAACATCTAAATTAGCCATCCCAGGATGGCTGTATTTTTACAGAGACAAGTGAAGCTGGGGAATCTGCGACCCCCTTCCCAGGACTCCACGACCCCCTGTGGGTCGCGCCCAACAGATTGAAGACATCTGCTCTAGTGAGTGGCACAGCACCTCTTGCATGTAAACATACCACCCTGAAACAATTTTTAAAGAACCTTTCACTGGACCCTACTTTGCCAGAAAACTATAGACCTATCTCCGTGCTCCCAGGTGTAACCAAAAATGTGGAGAAATTTGTCAAGGAGAACCGTTAATCATTTCTGGAGGAACAGGGAATGCTTCACCCGCACAAACCGGTTTCAGAGCAGTAAGAGCACGGAAACAGCCCTGCTAGCCATGACTGATTAACTTAAAGGAATCTTAGATTTAGGCAGCTCAGCGGCAGTTATATTTTTATATTTGAGTGCTGCATTTGACACTGTGTCCCACCCAATTCTTATTAAAAGACTAGAAGATAAGGGAAGTGCTCTCAAGTGGCTTGCCTCAATTGTGAGTAACAGAAACTTCCAAGTACATCAGGAAATAGTTCTGCTCAGACCCCAGGCTCTGGAGCATGGCGTGCCACAGGGTTCATCACTGAGTCCCACATTGTTTAATGTTTATGTTTGACAGCTGGTAGATATTATAACAAGGCACAGATTCTCAATGGTATCAAATGTGGATGATACGCAAATAATCATCCCTTTAACATCAGATACTGCAGCACAATCCATTCAACGTAATGTCTGTCTAAGGGACGTCACTGACTGGATGTTGAATAGTAATTTAAAACTAAATGGAGACAAAGTTGATGTCCTGGTAGTTGGTAAGAACCCCTCACTCTGGACAGAGATTTGCTGGTGCGACTACTCAGGAGAACCACTCCTTTGGCATTTGGATTGGCAGCCCACTATGGAGTCTCAAGCAAGAAAACCTGCAGCCTGTTGTTTCGGTATACTCAGGTCTTTGAGGAAAGTTCTGATCTGCCTTCCTACGGCCAACCACACAACAGTAATTCAGGGCCTTTTACTGTCCAGCCGTGACTACCGGAACTCTGTCTCTTTTGGAAGCCCAGTATATGTGATTAAAGACTGCTAGTGGTTCAGAACACCACATCACACACTCTCCTAAAAATGCCAAAGCATCACTGTTATCCCATCCCTTGCTTCCCTTCTCAGGTTTCCAATATCTAACAGAGTTAAAATTAAATCTCTCTGCCTTGCTCACCGGGCAATGCACAACAAGAGCCTTCCTCTATTACAACAGCTCCTGACCCCCTACAAGCCTTAAAGCACTTTATGATCTGCCGATCAGAAACTTTTCACAGTACCCAGGATCAAGAAGGCTAGAAGCGGTGGATGCTCCTTTGCGTGTCTAACATCAAAACTCTGGAACACTCTCCCACTATCTCTTAGAATGATTTAGGAAGAACCCAACTTCAGTAGACATCTTAAGATCCACCAATTCCCTTAGTATGTCTACTCTGCAGGTACAATGTGACAGACATGACATTAAGCTCTGGAATGCCCAGCAAGTAGCCATGCGCATTATAAATTCCTAGTATAGTATTGTGCTTGATAAATAAAGGAAAGCTTGAATATGTTTGGCAAAAGATTTTGTTGTTTTATCATGGGGAATTTCATCCAAGGTGACATTAACAGCAAGCTGCCTATTGGAGACATAAATAGTTCCATAATTAGTAAAATGATTAACCGGACCATTTTAGGATCGCAGTTTCCTATACTTATGTATGACATTTGGGACAATTTTATACATGGCAACATTTCAGCGCACGCAAGTGGGAGATTTAAAAATATAATAGTCAGGAGGATTTTCCCATCTGACTTATATTGAAACAGAGGCAATCTATTGGTATGCATGGTGATAGACTATCAGCATTTTATTTTTGGCAGATTAATAACATAGCTCAAGCAGAGACAGAGTTCTGTTTTATTTGTGCTATCTAAAACTGCAAAAAAAAGTTAAGGCCTGTCACATGCTCTAATTCCACACCTCCAAGAATCATCAGGCATCACCATTTGTTTTGCAGTTTTACAAAACTCCGAATCAGGATCGGTCTCTGCATGCAGGAATAGGAAGGCAGGAGACCAGCCTTGAAATCGGTAGTCTCCTGCCTGATTCAGGAGGGTTGTCATGTATGTATTTGCTGATAGATTCAACGAATTCTGTAATTCCCAAAATCTGAAGGCAAGACTAGCGAATGATCACCTTGTCTTCTTTACTTGGACTGCTGGCTGTCTTAGATCAATTACTGAGTATAATTTCAATGTTACTTCTTTGCATAAATTAACAGAAATCAATTCTCAAAAATCATCCTTAACGTTATTGGTGAGATCAATGTTATTGTTTGAAATAAACAATTCTTTGCCCCTGCATAGGGATAAGGATCTGGGAATTTTTCTTTGCCTGTAAAATCTCTTGCTGCAAATATTCTTAACTATTAGCCAGATGTACTATTGTAATAGTCACAAAAAGCAGTTGCAGTTTATGTTTAGTCTTTTTGTAACCAGATAGATATTTTGAAAACCAACCTATGAAGTAATATGTTTGTTCACAAAAGAAGCATTCAAAGAGATTTGGAGTCTGACCCAATTGATATTCAATAGGTCGATAGCAAATTGTGACACGCTCAGATTGGTAATTTTCTCATGGATGGTGACGTATCAGGCTCAGCAGAGAAACATGCCTGTGTTTGACTCTAAATAAAGTAAACATTTTTTTAAAACAACCCAATTTCCCTAAAAGCAATGGAATTGCTGTTTTTTCTTTTTTTTATTGTGGTTTCAGAGAGAGTTGACAGTTGCTCCCCAATCACTGCCTACTCCCCCTCAAAGTTTGTGCCTATCTACAAAGGGAATAAGATTCAAAGTGGATCCCTTCCATTCTGTGAATAGTTTACAACTCCAACTTGAAATCTGGTAACTTTCTAATGGTTTGTGACTGGAATTGAGATTGCTAACTGTTGATACATGTGACTGTTAGAAATGGGGGTCTCTATTTTGCAATGGCTTGCACCGTTGTCCAAGTAGGGTCCCTTCTTCCTAGTCGGGGTAAGGGGGATACACTTCTAAAATAACCCCTGTTCTCACCGCCTTGGTAGCTTGGCACGAGCAGACAGGCTTATCGCAGAGGCAGTGTGTAAAGCATTTGTGCATGCATATATTAACACAGTGAAAACACTACAAATGGACACCACACCAGTTTTGAAAAATAAGCAAAACTGTATCTAAACCAGCAAGACCAAATACGAAAAAAATACAACATACAATACTGTATAAATAGTTTCTTTGCAAGATAACCTTTAAATTGCAGAAATAGCTGAAAAACAGTTTTTCCGAGTTGGTAGCTCCGTTCTAGCATACCGTAATGCTATAAACAACAGAGTCTAACAGTTCCAGCCGACCGTGTCGGTATGGGCCAGCTAAAGCGCTGTCAGACTCGCAAACAGTACCTTTCTCGTTTCTGCTGACATATTGGTGCAAGTCGGTCGAGGACCACCGTCACAGTTGCATTACAAACAAATGGAAGCAGTGCAGGGTTAGGCCTGGTAGGTAAAATTCGTTCCGCTCGCAGAATTTGCGGAATTTGGGTGATTTCGTGTTCCGTGGAGAATGCGGAATTGCCACAAATTCCACGATCCGCGGCTTCGCGTAATTTTTTGTTTGTTCGCGCTTTCAAAATGCTTGTTCGCAAGATATTTCTCCCCGGGCATGCAAACAGTGTTCGCGAACAGGAAAAAAGCATCGCGAACGGGCAGAAAAGACAATTCAATGTGTTTGCAGAACTTTTGCGTGCTCGTGGAGATTTGTTACCATTTCACGGACCTTTGCCACTACACAAATTCTGCCCACCGTTTTGCAGGGTGCGGTGCCCTCACAGGGGGGTGCAGGCAGCGGCTCGGTGGCGATCATCCTGACGGCGTCAATGAGCCCAAAGCTTACAGTGCAGAGTGAGGCTGGGTTTGATGCGGTGCTGGCAGATTGCGGTGTAGACCCCGGAGCCGGTCGATGTGTGAAATGTGCAGCGATGGTGTCGGTAATGTCAAGGCAGTATGAGGCGAGGCAGTGCGGAGTGCGGGGACCACAGGACATGGTGCAAGCAACGGCTCAGTGACGATCACCCAGACGGCGTCGGTGAGACCAAGGATGTAGTGCCATGTGCTGCAGGACCTTCTGCTGTGCCTTTATGACACAGAACCCTGTGACCGACTCAGTGAGAGCGTTGGTTGCTCCTTTCTTCTATGGTGGCTGAAACCAGTGGTTCCAGAGAGGGTGCGCAGAAAGATGGTGAAGTCTTTACTGTTCCTGAGACCTCTTGAAAAGGGGGACTCCAAGTTCAAGCCCTTGATGATACTTTCTCAAGCAGTATACACACACAGTTTCTCTTCTTGGCAGAAAAGGCTACTGCAGGCCAACCCCAGACAGCACACAGCAAAGGGGCAGTACTCCTCCTCCAGTTTCTTCCTGCTCTTCTCCTTTGCAGAGGTTCCTCCTGAAGTCCAAAAGTAATCTAAAAGTCTGGGGTCTGGGCCCCTCTTTTCATAATACAAAATCCTTTGTTTTCTGTGGCAGAGAAGCTCTTTACCCAGCCAAAACCAGTTCTGTCCTATCTGGTGCAGCTTCCTGGGAGGAGGTGGAGACAGCATTGTCTAAGACAGATCAGGCCCATTCAGGTGTGAAAGAAATCTCCTCCCCTGCTCTGAATGCAGCCCAGGTCTATTCAGCCCAGCCATGACTCACCCTGGAAAGGCAGGACATATCTAAAGCCCCCTCCCAATTGGATGTCTGAACAAAATTCACATCCCCAGCCCCTGCCACTCTCAAGCCAAACAGTCAATACACAACCTAGCAAAGGCACACTGGATGGTTAGGCAAGAAAATACCTACTTTCTAAAAGTGGTATTTTCAAACCAGAATGTAAAAATCACCCTCACTAAAAGATGCATCTCAACATTCTGAGTTCAGCTATATCAAACTTTATTTTCTCATCTTGCTCCCATCGGCAGTTATGCTTATAAGTTGGTTTAAGCAAACTCTCCATTTTATCCTATGGGACAGATAGCCTTTCAATGGTGAAAAACAAAATTGGCAGTATTTCACTATCAGGACATGCCACACACATCAGGGCATGTTCTACCTTTCACATACACTGTGCCCTGCTCGCAGGGGAACATTGGGCTTACCTTGGGGGTGATTAACATGTAAGAGAAGGGAAGGTTAGGGCCTGGCAAGTGGGGGTACTTGCCAGGTCGACATGGCAGTACCAAACTGGGCACAGACACTGTTGTGGCAGGTCTGAGTTACATTTACAGGCTGCTTATGTGGGTGGCACAATCATTGCTGCAGGCCCACTAGCAGCATTTAATTTACAGGCGTTGGGCACACACAGTGCACTGTACTATGGACAGACTAGAAATTCAAATATGCCAATCATGGAATCACTAATCTATAACAGCAATTTAAAGGGAGCACTTGGACTTCGGCACTGAACAGCAGTGGCAAAGGGCCCAAAGCATCTAGACCAGTAAAAACGAAGTCCAACACACAGCAAAATAACAGGAGGCTAAGGCAAAAATTTAGGAGAAACCCATGTCTTTTAAAAAAAAAATTAAAATGTTTTTGTCAGAAAAGTACTGATTTCAATTAATCCAAAGAAAGAAAACATAAGATACCGATACAATACAAATCTTTTCCTGTACATGTTACATATATCATTCCAACCATCTGGTACTTTACAAAATTTGCCATACCTATGTCTTCAAAAGGAGGGATGGAGAAAGAGAAACCCCTTTTTCCTCTTTTCTATATTGCTCCATCAGAGGCACCCACACTTGACAAACCCTTTTCTTCGCTCTCCAGCCTTTACATTTATACAATGCCATCTCCAGATTGAACACATCTAAAAGTCTGGCATACCATGCCTGATATGTCGGAGGGTCCACATCTTTCCATTTTGATGCAATCATTATGCAAGATATTGCTATTACCCCGAAAAAAATATATACTTGGATCAATTCCAGCTGTAAGGTCTCATCACAACCAAGTAACATCATAGTTGGAGTTAGAGGGACCGCCCGCCCTAAAGTTTGGTTAAAAAAGGCTTCAATCCCCTGTTTCAATGTATCCAGTTTACTGCAATCGGAAAACATGTGGACCATATCTGCAGGGCCCTGTCTGCACCATTGGCAGTAATCATTTTCCCTTCCTGCAAAGAAGCGCTGTTCCTGTGTTGTTGCTGTCTGGCCACTTCGCCACGCCTCGCGGCCCCCGCTTCGCGGGAGCCGCTTGTAGGCTTAGACTCTCTCTGGGGAACATCCTTTCTGCCTCCCTTCACGTGCTTTGAGCACCAACGCGCCCCTTGCAAGCTGTCATCTGGTTAACAGGGGTAGAGGCGGGACTGCGAGGACCAGCATTCCTAGCGGCGTGGATCGGCCGCAGCTGGTCCTCTTCCCGCCCCCTCCTCCTCCTCTTTAAAATCTGTGTGGAGTGAGTGAGCCTTGGGACCCTTCCTGCAAAGAAGCGCTGTTCCTGTGTTGTTGCTGTCTGGCCACTTCGCCACGCCTCGCGGCCCCCGCTTCGCGGGAGCCGCTCGTAGGCTTAGACTCTCTCTGGGGAACATCCTTTCTGCCTCCCTTCACGTGCTTTGAGCACCAACGCGCCCCTTGCAAGCTGTCATCTGGTTAACAGGGGTAGAGGCGGGACTGCGAGGACCAGCATTCCTAGCGGCGTGGATCGGCCGCAGCTGGTCCTCTTCCCGCCCCTTCCTCTTCCTCTTGTTTTTCCTTCATAGCTTGTGTGGACAACGCGCACGCGGGACGCGCGCGGGGCAACGGCCGGGGCGAAGACCGGGCTAAGAGCGGGCCGTTTGAGGCCGTTCGAGGACGGCAGAGGACGGCCCTGGCCCACCCCCCTTATTGCTCCTAACCTGCTCGTTATTGTAACATCGTGCTGAGACAGGTTAGCTTAAACTGAGGCTCCTTAGTTAGTAAGTCGAGTGACGACCCTGATCTCATCATAAGCACCATGAGTACTAGGATGACACGTAGCAAAGCCTCCAAAGGTGGTTCACAAATCTGTGGCCCTATGGACGACTTCATCACCCGCACAAATATAGCCATCGATGAAGAAATATCTAAACTTCAAACCCGGGTATCCCTAGAATTGGTAGCTGCACGTAGGCTGTCCGAGGTAATTGCCCTCTCGAAAAAATCATCCCTAGGACATATAGCCTCTGCTGTCACTCCAGCACGCCCTGCCCGCCCAAATAGTATTACCACCCAGGTTGATTTACACCAGCCCCCGATTACTTCCACCCTCACTCCGCCCTTAGAACAATCACGCATTACAGAAGAGCTAAGTTTCGCTGCACCTTCTCACGCCCAGACCCCCACCCTTAATCCCCTTTCCCAAGTATTCCCAACTACTTCCCGTGTTAGTGGTGCACAACCCAAAAGAAAACGCCAATCACGCTCAGCCTACTCTCGTATAAAGGCAAAGGTCGCAGTCTCCCGCCAGCTCACAATGACCAACATTCAGGCATGTAATGCTTTACCTGAGGGTTCCTCGAGCACACAGTCAGTATGCCAAAGTATGGGAGAGGGTCCAGCCAACACCACCCCAGTAGACGAGGGGGCGCAGGTACAAGACCAGGGAAGGAATGATAAGGAATTTATAGATCAAGTCTGGGAAACATTAAAAAAACTTCTCTCACCACTCGACTTAAGATTGTCTAGGATAGAAAACAATCTACTCGAGATGGAGAAGAGCATTATTGCTCTGGCCACTCTTGGCCTGAGAAGTCTCGAAAACCAGGGCGTGTCCTTATCTGACCCACTTTCGCCAGCCCCTGTTTTGCAAGCTGAGCAGCACCCCCCACCAGTACCTGTTGCTGTAAGGCCTGTTCCTAAGCCGAGGACTGTGGCAGTGGATCAAGTTTCCATAACCGCTAAACCTCAGGCTACCAAACCGCAGATTCCCACACGGAACTCTAAGCCTGGAAAAGTAAATCCAAACCTGGTAGCATCCGCCAGACCCCAGCCTGCCAAAACCCAGTTTCCTCGTCCAAAAGAAAATTTTAGAGGAGGCTATATAGACCTTCCACCAGAGGCCAATGACTATATGGTCGTGTTGACAGGCGTCCCTGTGATTGGCACTGACCAACACGAAAACCACTGGTCATTGAAAAATAAAACTATGCACTGGCTTAACGTCAACAGACCGATTCCCAATGGCAAAAGAAGCCGAGTAATGATGGTCCGTAGAATACCCTGGGTGGGCCCAACCAAGAAATCTAAGCAAGGGGACTGTGTAGTTGTAACTTTTGAAGACCCACATACGGCGCACCATATCTGTTCCTGGCCAACTAGTGAAGATTCTTTAGTCATACCAAGGCCGCTATCCTATTTTTACCCCCCACGCCAATTGCATACCCAAGCGGATAACTGGTCCTTGGTGCAGCACCACCCATGGAACACCCATCCCATGAGGCAAAAGAATACTCTTTTACACTGGAATGGCCTTTCAACCTACAATAGATTTGGAGGCCTGGAGGAGGTCGATTGACTTTCTATGTTCCCAGCATGCCCACAACTAGAAAAAGCATTGTCTCCACATGTTATAGACATAATTGGAAATCCAACCAACGGCCCTCCAACTAGCCAAGCCGGGCTTCTGACTCTCTTGCCCCGGGCCATGGAACCGATCAAAATGGCCATTTTAGATTGCAAAAGAGTGGAAACGAGGCCAGACAGCCCCTGTTCGATCCCCCCTCCTCCAGTACAATCTAATCCAATGGAGATCGACCTGCCTGTTAGAGTTGCCTCCCCAGGCGATTCTTTACTGAGGGTCTTAAGCTGGAATGTGGCTGGCCTTGCACGTAACTTTGATAACCCGGAATGGAACACCTTCCTGGCACCCTATGACATTTGCTTGCTACAGGAAACATGGTGCCAGGAACCTAGACATAGAGTGGGGTTTTCGACCTTCTATGTTCCGGCTGTATGTCACCAAGGTTCTAAAGGACGCCCATCCGGTGGTCTTCTCATCTGGATCAACATAGCACTAGACCTCAGTGTTTCTCAAAGGACCACCGAAACACCTGACCTTCAATGGCTAACAGTGCACTACAAAGGGGGAAGTAAACTAGAACTATTTAATCTCTACTTAAGGGGCAATAGGAACGGAGGATCTCTAAACTCTTTAGGCTTAAGTAACTACCTGTCTGCCTGTGACGCCGACTCTCTCGTCCTGCTGGCAGGCGATTTTAATTGCTGTTTTGAGCCTTTAGCCAAAGAAGATATTCTGGATACCAACGAGGAGGATAACAGGAGGGGCATCCCTATTTTGAACCTCGAACCGATCCCTAAATGGACACAAAAGGCGATCGATATAAATGCTCTTTGCATGGAGCATAACTTGAGAGCAACGAATGGGCGTTCTAAATCAGATCCCATGGGTGCCCATGCATACAATAGGACGGGCCACTCATCCAGAATTGACTTTGTTATGCTCAACTATAACCTCTGGCCATATCATCAAGACATGGAGGTTATAGAGACCTGTGACAGCGACCACAACCCTCTCGCTTTAACCATTTCTGTCCCCTGGCAAACTGGGTCTCAAGAAACCACTAATCAGTTATGGAAAGCTTCACATGAGATTCTTCCCTCAAACTGTGGCAGACGTCTTAAATGGGCAAGAGTCTCAGCGGATGAGGCTAGGATGTCACAAGCTGAAACCATCTTACTAGAGGCTGAATCTAGGCTTGATAGCACGAATAGCGATAGCAAGATGTTTTTATCGTTATTTACGGAGACTGTAACGGCACTAAGTGGGCTGTTCATCATTCCCAAACCCAGCTCCAGAACTGCTTCAAAGGGGGCCCTGAGAACAAGTGAAAAGTGGTTCACAGCCAAGTGTCGACTTGCTAAGGGTGATCTTGTTGCTGCAGTAAAAGGAAAAGACCAAGCTACCATCAGGTCTGCAAGGAAACTTTATAGGAAAACTGTGACTGAGGCCAAGCGGACATATGATTTCAACTTTTGGCGTGACCTAACGGAGGCGAGCACAAGGAAAGATGCTAAGGGGTTCTGGGACTTGCTAAGATCAAGAGACAAGCCCATTGATCAACAACTGACTTGTAATATCCCTGGTGTTGCCTGGTTTGCCCACTTTTCGAAATTGTATTCGGCTCAGACAGGGCCTCCGCAACCAGACCCGCTCCCAAGGCTCAGTTCCACAGATCTCCCACCAAATGAAGTCCTATTTACCACCTTGGAAGTAGAGAAGGCAATCAGGTGTATTGTTTCTAACAAAGCGGCAGGACCTGATGGGATCCCGGGCGACTTGATAAAAAATAATCCCCCATTTTGGAGCAGATTAATTGCTGCTCTTCTTAATGAGGTTATGTTGGGGGGGTCTCTCCCTGACTCTTGGAGGGGCGCTGAAGTAGTCCCCATTTTCAAGAAGGGTAGCAGGGAAGACCCAGCCAATTACCGCCCCATCAGTTTGCTGGATTCGACGCAAAAGGTAGCGGTGAAAGTGGTATTGGGCAGGATTCTGGAGTGGGTGGATGAAAATCAGATATTGTCTGATTTCCAAGCGGGTTTTAGATCAGGGACAGGCACCGTCGAGCAGACATTCCGCCTTTTAATGCTCTATTGGAAGGTAGTGGTGCTAGGAGGGGGCAGCTTATACTTAGTCTTCATAGACTTAAAAACAGCCTTCGACCTGGTTCCAAGAGCATTATTGTGGAAGGTCCTTGACGAGTTAGGTCTACCTCCCTATTTGTTGGCCTTGCTGATAAAATTCCATGAAAACAACTTTGCCCAAATCAGATGGGGTGCCCAGGGAGAAAAAACCCCGTGTATTCCAGTAGACAGGGGCGTCCGCCAGGGGTGTGTGCTTGCCCCCACTCTGTTTTCGCTTTACGTCAATGGAGTGGTGGAGCACCTTCTTCAACATCCTGCAGATGCACCATCCCTGGCTGGAAGGAAAATCCCGACGCTCCTGTTTGCGGACGACACCCTCCTGATTTCGAAATCACCTGCAGGCATACAGTTACTACTTTCCAGCTTCAAGGCCTTCTGTGACACCAAGGGACTGGCCATAAATATTGGCAAGACTAAATTTCTTGTCCTCAACCCCCCTAAGAAATCTGTTAAACCCCCCACTCTAGACTCTGTCACATTAGAACGGGTCAAAGAATTTGACTATCTAGGCATACGTCTTTGTGATAGTATGAGCTGGAAGGCCCATCACCAAAAAGTGTTTCTAACCCATAAGAGGGTTTTTGGTGCTTTACTTAAAGAGCAGCGTGCTTCCTCCATAAAACCTATTGGGGCACTTCTTGATATTTATAGGGGTAGGGTTGTGAGTGCAGCACTGTATGGCGCAGAACTTTGGGGTACCCAGAGAGTGGATACTTTGGCCCACCTAGAAAATAAATTTCACAAAGATCTGATGAGGCTACCCCAGAGCACCCCCACAATCCCCCTCTTGCTGGACGCAGGTACTCGTCCAATCTGCGAGCAAGCTAAATTACGCCCCTTACTACTATGGTCTAGAATTTGGAACGTCCCCGAACTCCACAGCTATGCAGATGCCCTAAAAGATGTACTGTCCTTACCTGGCTGGCATAAGATCGCCTGGCTCAGAGAGGTCAAGAGGGCATTATACAAGCTCGGTCTGGGAGCTGCGTGGGAAAATAAAACAGCACCTCCTAAACAAGAACTGAAGAAGGCTTACTGGTCTTGGGTGGATAACGAGAGACTTGGTAAATCAAATCACCCAAGATCTGTTGCCAACTTCTTGATGGTTAAAGATATCCCCTCCAGAGAACCATATTTGGACTTGATTCACAGTTCACATGATAGGGCATTATATTTTAAATTCAGGGTTGGGGTCTTACCTTTATGTCAGTTTACCTCTACCTGGAAACCACCACTGCAAACTGTACCCTATTGCCCATTCTGCGAGCTAAAAATCGAATCTGTCGCACACTTTCTATTTGAGTGTCGAGTCTATATGGCCCCTAGACGGAGGTGGTTGAAGCCTCTTTGTAGGAGCCTGGGAACTCGCTCACATCTGGAAGCTATAAGAATACTGCTCTCAGATACAAGACCCTTTTTTGCCATTTGTTTGGCTAAATTTCTAGGCTGGGCTTGGCGCATAAGATCTGCTAAACAACTGACGATACAGTAAAGTGTCCCTTTTTCATTTTTCATAAATTTTAAGATTATCTCGTGTAAATATGAAATGTTTTTAATGGTAATACGAATTGTAAATTGCTTTGTTTCGACCATTGTTTTTATGCTGTCATGTTTTGCTTTTATGATATGTTTCTATAT
Organism: Triturus cristatus; assembly: GCF_964204655.1. Classification (NCBI taxonomy): domain Eukaryota; kingdom Metazoa; phylum Chordata; class Amphibia; order Caudata; family Salamandridae; genus Triturus; species Triturus cristatus. The sequence continues at coordinate 341,498,049 of NC_140581.1, read as the reverse complement.
CGAAATAAAGCTTTACTACTACATTTTCCCTTTTCCTCCAAGCAAACAATTTTACCGGTGTAAAATATAGGCTAAATGCTGTTTTAAAGGGGCGTGGCCAAGGTGGCGGCACGGTAGGATGCAGGATCGTGTTCCTCCGGCACAGCCAAATCTCAACTTTGTTATCCTGCCCCACCCCGGTGCGCTAGAGTGCTGTATTGGGTCCGGGTGGCTCCAGTAATTGATGTCATACCTGTCTGCTGTGTGGCTGGGGCCGTGGCAGCTTCCTGCAGGTGCTTGAGCTGGGTGCCGGAGCGGAGACCTGGCGGGTGGAGAAAGCGGGCCTGCAGACGAGCAGTGAGCACAAGAGGGAGCGACTCGGCCGCTGAGAGCCCGGTGACCTCGGCTGTGCAGAGGCTGGCTGGTGGACCTCGCAGAGGGGCCGGAGGATCTTGACGTGCTGTAATTCAGTACCCCGTAGCCTTATCGGAGGTGAGAGCAAGCATCGGGGCGGCAGCTGGGGAGAGGAGCGTCTGGAGATCTGCCATTTTCTCGGACCCGCCATGTTGGGACTCCCGCTGGCCGTCTGGTCTCGAATGCGGCCCGCACTTCCATCTCTGTGTGTCTCTGCTGCCCCAAGAAGATGCATTCTTTCCCCGCAGGCAAGTAGGTAGGAGGCCACCCACAATAGAGGTGATCCGGGACCAGGCCCCTGTCTTGATGGATTCCAGGCTGCAGACGAAGGCCCTGCTGCACCTGGGGGGCCGGAAGCGTGTGGAGCTCCCTAGGTCCGACAGTCTGGGGGCCCCAGAGGGAGGCAACGGCGGCTGGCTGCATCGGCATGGACTAGAGTGCTACGCGAGGCCGGGTGGGCCTTGGTCACTGGTTGGGGGCAAATTACCACCACAGAGTGCCACGTGGGTGTGGAGGCAGGAGGGCCCTGGATGCAGCTCAGAGTGACAGACTGGATTGCAAATCAGCCCCCTACTCACTATAGAACAGGCCCTAGTGGAGGGGCGGTGAGGCGCCTGGGTCCTGTCTAAGCTGCAGCGTGCAAATCTCGCCCCCGGTGCTGGGATTCGGTCAGCTGGTCCGCTGGACTCTGGTCCACCTTATAAGGCCCATTGACAGAGGATCCACTAATAAACACCTGCAAGCCAACAGAGAAGAATTGCTTCGCTAATAGAGACCTGTGCTAGACCTTGCTCTGCGGTAGACAGTTTGAGAGGAGGTAGGCCCTCATCATTGACCAGAAGCGAGTGGGGTTCAGAGGTTGATCCCCTGTGTCATGTCGGTGGCACAGCCAAAAAAGGGATAAGACGCTGAAGGACATACTCCGGAAGCAGCAGGGCACCAGTGCCTCCACTAGCAACAAACGAGAGGGGTCGCCGGAAGCAGAGGATGGTCCGGCCACTAAGACTTTTATGCTGGAGTTATTTGCTGCAATAAAAAATTGACATTCAGGAGTTTAAGGGCCAGCTGTCTGATGATCTTCGCGACGTGCGGAGGGACCTGGATGAGGTGGGAGAGCGTGTGGCGATGCTGGAAGAGCGTTAGCTCAGTCGGAATGAGGAACTCCACCAACTGCAGCAGGACCTGCTGTACCTCCAGGAGCAGCACCTCAATCTCCAGGCACATGCTGAAGATCTGGAGAACCACTCTCCGTGGAATAACATTCGGATTAGAGGGGTGCCATGGTGGGAAGAAGGGGACGACCTCCAGGCCTACATTGGGGCTCTGTTTCAGCAGATACTGGGAGAAGAAGGCCCGAATAATATCCAGATGGATCGGGCACACAAAGTGGGACTTCCACAGAGAAACGGGGCTCCACCGCCGGACATTCTGGTGAGTGTCCATAATTTTCAGTTGAAAGAACAAATCATACGCAGGGTGCGAGAGGCCCAGCCAGTTCAGTTCTGGGACCAGGCGCTCTCCATTTTCCAGGACAAGGCAGCTTCCACTCTGATTAAGCAACGTGACTACAGGGTGGTCACCTCACACCTGCGCGAGAAGGGTATCCCCTACTCCAGGGGCCATCCCTTCCGCATCGTCATTAAATTCCACGGGAAGCTGAACCAGATCCACTCGCTTACAACAACCCTTGAGGTGCTCGGCCTCTACAGCACACTGACATCAGAGAAGGAGGAGAAGCTTAAAGAGCGGAGCCCTCGCCGAGCGCCAAGGTGGCAGAGAGTGGGCAAGTCGTCTCTCGCCTTGAAACCAGACCAGGCTACAATGACCAAAGAGAGGGAGGCGGTCTCTCCTTCCTGTCACAATCTTTGGACCCTCAAGCTACCCCTTGAGCGGCACATTTGGACTGCACCGGGTGGGTAGTATGATGGGCTTCCGGGGCAACACGGGTGGATATCCCTGATGCCCGTTAACAACCTTTCCAGTAGCAGGTGGGGGTGGTCTCGGCTCTCTGCAGTCTGGATTGCTGCTCGAGCCATGACCTTCTGGGTCCTCCACTCCCTGACAAACTTTGGTCATACTCTGTTTTATTTGCAAATTCTGATGTTGGGGTTGTTTCTTTTCTTCTGGGTTATGGAGGGTTCTCTCCCCAGTGAGCTCGTTTTCCCTCATACTTCCTTTTGTCCAGTGAGGCCTGTCTCCTTCCCCTCTTGGGCTTCTCTGATAGTCCAGCCCTCCAGTATATCACTCGGGGACTCAATACTTGCATTAGCGGGTCCGTTCCTTTTACATGGATCTTGAGATAGTTAGCTTCAATGCCCGGGGGACTAAATGACCCAGTCAAAAGGAAAGCGGTTCTTTCCCTGCTTGAACACTCGCGTGGAGATATCTGTCTCCTTCACAAAACCCACCTGCCTCATAGTGACACACATCACATGCTCCATAGCCAATTCCCCTCACAATTCTGGTCCTCTGGGAATAGTAAGCGGGGCACGGTAGATATCGTAATCTCCAGACGATTTAGGGGCTCGTGGGAGTCCCATCGCAGAGATCAAAGGTTGCCTCCTTACGCTGCGCCTTAGTATAGGGCATTCTCACTTCCCCGTAGCCTCTATTTACTATCCAAACGAGCGACCGGAGAAATTCCTACTAGATGCACATGCTGATGTCCTGCATTCGCCAGACCCGATAGTCGTAGTGGGGGGCGACCTCAATATAGAGATGGATGCTGCGATGGACCGTTGAGGATCGCGAACTAGCGGGGCTGGGGCGCTATCAACGGGAGGCGGTGACTGGCTGCGCAACGCAGGGTTCCGAGACACCTGGCGCTGCCTCCACCCAGACGAGCGGGACTTTTCATACTACTCGGCGACACACAAGACCTATGCCCGCCTAGATCACTTCCTTGTTACCCCAGCCGCTTGGGCCTGTGTTACAGATTCCACCATCAAGGCCCGCTCCCTGTCTGACAATGCCCACATCACCTTGACCATGCGTCTTTCCTCTGTAAGATCTTCACCCACCTTCCGCTGGCGCTTGCGAGACTTGCTGCTCCGACATCCAGCAGTAGTGGACGATATCAAGCGTTGCCTGACTGACTATTTAGCGATTAACCACATGGGACTTTCGCCACTATCCTCGGTATGGGAGGTAGGCCTGGGCTAAATTTCTGTTCCGCTCGCGGAAATTGCGATAATTTGACATTTTCGCCTTCCGCGGAGAGCGCAAAAATGTCAAAATTTCCGCATTCCGCAGCTTAGCGATAATTTGTTTCTTGCTCGCACTGTAAAATAATACATTCTCGCGCACGCGCGATCGCCTTACCTGAATCTCCGCGTTCGCTGACATGTTTTCCCGATCTGGTCACGTTCTCCACGAGATGTTGGATTGTTGGTAGCCATTTGCGCTGTCTCGCGACAGTTCGCGCCCGCAGTAACGTCATGCGTCGCGCGATCACGTCTTTCTTCTCATGATCATGCACCGCGAGAAGAGTGAAAACAAGATGGCCGCGCCCGCGAGCAACCGCATGGGTAAGTTGGCGAGCCACGACCACGTAGAAAATACCGCGAACGGGCGGGAAAAAAACTTTTGCATCTTCGCGATATTTCCGCGTGTTTGCGGAGATTTTTTACATTTTTGCGATAATTTGCGAAAGTCGCTTTCACAAATTCCGCCCACCCCTAATGGGAGGTGCTCAAACTGATTACGAGAGAAGCACTAATCGCTAAAGCAGCTTATGAAAATAAAATTAGATAGTCCAAGCGCGCAAGACCTAGAAGCTAAAGTCAGTGAATTGGAAGCTATCCACAAACACACAGGCGATTCCAGAATTTGGCATCAGTTGGAAAGAGAACGCCTCTAGCTTCGGTGTCTAGACCTTTACCGGGCTGCGCATGAGGTCGTCCGACTCAAACACAAATATTATGTGGGCTCTAATAGAGGGGGACGAATGCTGGCAAACTGCCTGCGCAGTCAGCATGCGGCACAAACTATTAAAGCGATACGGGGAGAGGGCAGTTCGGAGTTCATGGATGATACTGGAATACTGTCGGCCTTCCACTCCTTCTACAAAAATCTCTATGCTGCTGATCATTCCCTATTGCCCGATCCCACTGATTTTTTGCAGGGCGCAGCGATCACTCCTCTCCCTACAAGCGAGGCAGAGGCACTGGAGGCCCCCATAAGCATTGATAAGGTGGTCTCTGCTATCGCTCGACTGAAGACCATGAAGGCACCAGGCCCTGATGGCTTTAGCGCTCTCTTTTATAAAACTTTCTGTATCGAACTTGCTCCGCTGCTTACCCGCTTGTTCAACTCCTTCGCCGACACTGGGTCCCTCACAGCCTTGATGTTACAGGTCTCTATCTCGGTTATCCCCAAACTGGGGAAGGACCGGGAGCTTTGCAGTTCCTACCGTCCCATTTTGCTGCTAAATATTGATGCAAAACAATTTTCCAGCATTTTGGCATCCCGGTTGAACACCCATATGCCGGGTCTGGTTGATCCAGACCAATCCGGATTCATCCCGGGTAGGAAATGTGATGACAATACCAAACGACTCTGCCATCTCATCGATAAAGTACAACGCTATAAAGAAGAAGCCTTGCTGCTAGCGACTGACGTGGAAATTGCCTTCGACCGCGTGCACTGGCCTTATCTATTTGCTACTGTTGAGCGATTTTGACTGGGGCCCAGATTCCGACAGTGGATTGCAAGCATTATAGTGCTCCAACAGCAGCAGTGCGGGTCAATGTCTTGCTTTCAGATAGCTCTGCAGTGGAGAGGGGGACGTGGCAGGGCTGCCCACTCTCTCCTCTTCTCTTCGCTCTCTACAGCGACTTCGGGACAACCCCATGGGGCAGGGTGTCCCATTCGGCTTAGACAACCATCTTATCAGCCGCTATGCTCATGATGTCATCTTTTCAGTAGCTCATCCCATGACCTTATTACTGGCTATTGTGGATAACCCACAGACCTTCAGCCGGGTTTCTGGCTTCAAAATTAATATGCAGAAATCCCAGGTACTCAACCTCACCGCTGCCCAGCCAATGGTTGATGCATTACGGGCCAACTTAACCTTTGACGGAGTGTCGGATGGTATCACATATCTTGGACTGGTCCTCCACAAGAGTCTCGCAAAAACGGCGGAGGTGAACTATGCTGCCCCTCTCGCTCGCATTCGAGCAGACCTGACCCGCTGGCGGATCCTGCCTTTGTCTTGGTTCAGTAGGCTGTCCGCTGTCAAAATGAACGTGTTGCCAAGGGCCTTGTATTTGTTTCAGACGCTCCCTTTGGAGCCCCCACCGCAGTCACTTCACCATATTCTGACCGCGATTGAGCATTTTGTATTGGGTCCGATCTTCCCTCGCTTGCAGAGGACCTTGCTACAACGCCCTAAGAAAGAGGTTGGCCTCGCCTTCCCTCAAATTACCCGCTACTACTAAGTTTCTCTATTACGGTACCTGGTGGAGTGGATCCACCCTATGAAATAATTGGTCTTCATGGACCAGATGGTGGCAGGCCACCACATCTGGGGTGAAGCCTGGTTGCCTCGACCCGCTCGCGGCTGGGGCCTTTATTCCTCACCAGTCACCTGCCCCACATTGCTGGTCTGGGATAGGGTCTCTCTGCGGCCCAACCTAGCTACATTCCCCTCGCCAATGACCCCGATTTTCTACAATGCTGCCTTCCCACCTGGCATGGACAAAAATGTAGCAACGCGCTGGCTAGAGGGAGGCCGCAAGTGCTTAGGGCATTTGTTCAACATTCAGGGCCTCATCCCCTTTAAGGATCTGTAGGAGGGTTATGGCCTGCATGGCTCCGATCTCTTCCTCCACTCCCACATGACGCACTGGATTTCGGGAGCCACGACACGCCCTCTGGCACACCGACCGATGCAACCGTTTGAGAAATGGCTCACACGTAAAATGGATGATCAGGGGCCTATATCTGAAATATACTCCTTTCTCACGTTAGGCATCCCCAAAATTCGCTCAGCAGGACAGAGACGCTGGGAGGCGGAATTTGGGCGCACACTGACGGATAAGGAATGGGACGATATTTTCTATAGATTGCACCACACAGCACACTCCATGGGTTATGCGTAGACTGCTTTTAAGATTGCATCCTATTGGTACTACACCCCAGCTCGACTTGCTAAATAGCACTCGCGTTGTGACGGTCTTTGCTGGCGAGGGTGTGGTAGCCCCGGCACCCTCCTCCACTTGTTATGGCACTACCCAAAACTCACACGATACTGGGAAAGGATACTAGATGACATTGATAAGGCCTTCTGCACTACTATTCCCAGGCTCCCGGCTAACACTCTTTTAGGCCTACCCAACGCGCTTACCTTCCCCCTGCGCTCTATTAGAGGGAGCACGCCGCACACCGAGTGCTCCTGGCTGGGAGGAAATCAGATAGAATCCCGGACCATACGCAATGGCTGCATCAACTCTGGTATCTTTTAGGTATGGAGAGACTCTCAATGGCTACCCTAGGGAACTACACAGACTATGCCAAGATCTGGGCCCCATTCATAGCTATACTCTCCACTGAATTTCGAGAACTGACATGTCCCGGCTATCTCCGGCTTCTGAAACTGATCCCTGAGGACAATACCCCCCCATAATAAGGTGACTCCCCGTTGAACTCACGAATCCCTCAGACTAATGGAGACCTACAATGCCAACAGGCTGGACCCTTCCCTTTTCCTCTGGTTCCTGCTTACTGGGGAGGGTGGAAGGGGGTGGGAAGCGGAGCTGATGGGTTTTGCTTGTGAAAATAGCACCACCATGAAGCAATGACCTGCCACAGGCTGCCTGCTACCTCCCTCCTCTCTTTTTACCACACGGCCGGCCCTCTTTGGGTTGTAGGCGACATGCTGTGTTATCTATCAGTCGGAATATTCTCATTCATTATTTTGTTGCCATGATCTGGTCAGCTTTTAGCCGGCCCACGGGGTTGTAGGCGCCAGTGTCCTGGTTTACCTTGCTTTGTGCTCTGCCAATAAAAAATGATTTAATACTAAATGCGTTTTTTAAATGTTGGGCTTTTAGGTTGGTGGATAAGAATACCTTTTTAGACAGCATTGAGGATCTACTTAAATCAACATCCTGATTCTCCAGTTTGTCTGCCCAAACACTTTCTGACCTGGCTATGTCATCTGGGTTAGCATTTATCAGCATGGAGTATAAGTCCTTGATTCAGGGATGCCTATACACTATACATTCTAACAGCGGGATTCAAGCCATATTGGTGGGCTGCGAAACAACAGGGTAAATTGTCTACCTGATTTGTACATTCTTGATCTTGAGTCCACACTGTGTCATTCCTGAAGTTCTCCAAATGACATAACTCCATTCAAATTAATAATATCTCCTAAATTATTAATTCCATCCTGTTCCCAGGTTCTACCTGTTTTGTCATAAAGTGGGGCCAGAAAAACTTGTGATTGCCATAATAATAGATATCTCTAGACCAGGCTGCTCTTAGGGGTTTCAAACATGTTTTCTTATAGTAACTACCCTCCAACTGCCTCAGTATTATCCCTGGTGCTGCACCACCTATGGCTAGCTCGAAAATAGAAGGAGGGGTTTTCCTTTCCTGACCTCCCAAAGTTGTTTCTGCCCATAATTTAGGTTTAAACAATATGGTAATTTGCTGCAGCGTTATAGCCCAGTAATAATATAAACGGTTGGGAACGGCCAACCCCCCTCGATCTTGTGTTAAAGTCATTAATTTCAATGACATCCTGATCTTCTTATAGCCCCATATAAATTGTGAAAAAGTCCTGTCTAATTGCTTAAAGAAAAAATGTGATGGTTCCAGCGGGATACATCGAAATAGATAAAAAAATTAGGGAACATTGTCATCTTAAGCACATTGCCTCTTCCTATCATACACAGATGTAAATTATCCATTCTTTTTAGATCTCCACTTATCTTCTCTATGAGAGGAGCCGAGGTAATATCCCATATATATCCGACACCCGCAGATATGTTTATCCCTAAGTATGTAGCTGCCTCCGTCCTACGTGGATCCTTGCATGGAATGGTTTTAGTACAGACAATCTTAGTTGTATCAGTATTTAAACCGTAGCCCGAATGCCTACCGAATTCCAGGGCCAAGGCTTCGATTCTTACTATTGCTCCTAGTGGGTCAGGGGTGACAACTGCTATATCAACAGCATAAGCAAGCATTTTGGTGTTAAATCCCCTGTCCACTACTGGTTTAATTGCCTGATCGTTTGACATTAGTCTAATTAATGGATCTATATACAGTGCACAAAGGATAGGGGAACAGGGTCAGCCCTGTCTTGTACCACGAGCGATCTTGACCCTTTCAGACTCCCTGCCCATCAACTGTATTTTTGCATAAGATTGTACATACATTGCTCTTAAGGCAGTTAATATACGTGGTCTAAATCCATTAGTTCTTAAAATGTTCCACAAGTATACCCACTCGACCTTGTCAAAGGCTTTTTGTGCGTTGAGTAGAATTAGGGACATCTGTTCTCCTGAGGCTTCCGTTATATCAAATAATGATATTACCCGTCGGACATGATCCATAGTCACTCTCCCTGGAAAGAAGTCATGTTGCCATTGACTCACCAGGGAGGCTACTCTGAGCGCAATAATCTTAGAATATAATTTCTCATCTGCATTTATCAGAGAGATGGGTCTGTATGAAGCTGGATCCTCTGCAGCCTTTCCCTTCTTCAGGAAGATAACTATGTTAGTCTCCTGCCAAAATTGAGGCAGGATCCCCTTCTGCTGCACAGCCAGAAACAGATCTAATAAGAGGGGGGCTAGCTCTATCTGTAAATCCTTGTAGACTTCCATCGGAATCCCATCAGGACCTGCCGCCTTACCAGAGGCCATCGCCTGAAGTGCCTCGATAACTTCATTAATTGAGATATCTTCCTCTAGCTCCTGAATAATAGGGGACGTTGCATCAAATGCCATACATGCTGTTGTTGGCGTTTTGTCCCTAGAGCTATACAGATCTTCATAGTATTCTACAAATATTTTTTATATATCTTGGGGTTCAGTAGCCATTTTACCATCCTTCACCTTTAGCCTTGAGATATTATTTGCCACTGCCCTTTGTTTTAGGTGGAGTGCCAAGTGTTGCCCTGTAGTCTCTCCATATTCATAATTATACTTGCCAAGTGTTTGGAATGTTTCTGCCACTCTTTTACTATAAAATCTGTTAATTTTAGCCTTAGTTCTTATGACTTCCAGTTCTAGCTGGGTTTGTTATTCCACCTGCTTTTGAGCAATAGCTGCCATATGCTCTCCCTCTTATTTGGACAGATCCTCTGTAAGTTGATATATTTCCTCTCTCTGTCTCTTCCTATGATACCCAACTTAGCTGACAATATCCCCCCTTAGCCCTGCTTTAAACGCATCCCAGACACTTTCTCTAGAGGTGCTAAACCTATTTATATAAAAGAACTGCCGGGTCCACCCCTGATGTGTTCTATAAATCCTTCAGTGGCCAAAAGTTTTCTATCAAAGGTCAATTTTGTAGGTGATCGATCATGACCCTGTACCATAATTTACAACATCAGAGGGTTATGATCCGACAGGACCTTAGGCAGTTTCCTAATGTTGGTCCCCTCTATAAGAGAGGTGGAGGCATAAAAGTAGTCAAGCCTGATGTACTTACTAAGTGGACATGAGAAATATGTATAACCTGGGTCCCCTGGTTTTTTGAGAGGCCACATATCAACTAGAACATGACTGTCCACCAGAGCATCTAATGCTTTAAAAACTTGTGGCTTCCTCCCCCGGTACCCTCCCCTAGAGGGACCATTTGCATCCAGATGGATATTAAAGTCACCACAGATAATAAGGGGGGGGGGGGCAAGAGGCCAGTTCAAGTTCTAATTCTTCCATCAAGTCTGAATCATCTAAAGTTGACCCATAAATCCTACAAAATGTTAAGCCACTTGATTTGAGGCGATTGCCCACCTACCCCATTTATAGGATAATGTATGCTTAATAGGTGGCATCCAATTAGAAACATGGATTGTAATGCCTCTGGTCGTGGTAGACTGGGATGAGCAAGTTACATGAGTATACCCCTGGATAAGATTAAGCCCTCTCTTTTGCCAAGGGATATAAGTTTCTTTTTGGCATATGATGTCAGCACCCAGTGATCGTAATACCTCACCTACCCTAACTCTCTTGCTCCTATCATTCAAACCCCCAATATTTACAGAGCAAATAGTCAGCCTACCCATCTCTAAAGCTTTCTTGGTACCTGGTTTGCCCATTGAACCATTTAGTCATGCTAGCTCCTATCTCACTCTTTAAATTATACCGGTGATCTGCTTTTCTGATTTGTTTACCGCCTCTCCACCCCCCTCCATCTCCCCCCTGCTCCCCCCACCCTCTACCCCTCCCCCGCTATGTGAAGCAACATACCTGTCTCGGTATGTGGTTGATGGACGGTGGTGCCCTCCCAATTGGTGACATATGTAATATGTATATGTGACTTTATGAAACCCCCAGGTGACTTTAATATCCCCTCACACTTTTATCTTCTATTGCCTGTCCAAACATGCTAAGAGCCGTGAAGGAAAAAAAAGAAACAAAAATAACAAAAGAGGAGGACAAACAACTTTACGCTATGCAATAGAAACCCAGTTAAGTCAAGACTTATCCTAAGCTAATTGAAAACTCTCTACACCATAGTCAAAGTCATATCCCCCCTGCATTTAAAAACTCCTTTGCTTTAATCCCTGACGTGAAGAATCTAGTCTGATCATTCCAGATTACTTTCAGTCGGGCCGGATTTAGAAGAAAGGCCTGTGCACCTTTCTCCTGAAAGGGGTTGATCATTTGGCGCAGACGCCAACGAAGTTCAACTGTGATGTGGCACAAATCTGGTCTAGAAAAGAACGAAAACCCATTTGCAGAGCGCTATGCTTCGGGTCTTGCTTTTTCACACACATTTTGTCTCAGCAGGTTTTGTCTGAAGTAGACTAGCAATGCCCGTGGCTTGGCATCTGGACGAACTGGCTGTCGGAGAGTAAGTGGAACTCGATGTGCCCTTTAAATTTCCTGAGGCCAGTTCCAGCCTACCAATTCTGGGAAGGAGTTCTGCAGTAGCTGCACCATGTACATTCGCGCATCCGACCCCTTCTTTCCCTACAGGATACCCAAAAAACACAAATTGTTTTGTCTCTGATGATTTTCATTCTCTTCTAGCTTCCACTGGATGTCCATTAATTGTGCTTCATGGTCTTCTATTTGCCCATTCGAGCCTGCTATGTCCATCTCCAAAGAAGCTGTTCTTGACTCTAAATCCGTCATCCGGTCGCTGATTACAGGTTTTTGCGACTTTCCTTACCGACCCTTGAAGTTTGCGAGCGGCAGTCTGTGAGCGTTTACTTTCTATACAGGCTTCTTCCTGATGAGCTACATTACACTGCAGAATGGATTCCAATGTTGGGGGTATTACAGATGGTTCCTCACTGGGGATTTTGTTGATGTCCCCGACCAATTGGTCTCTGAGGGAATAATCCCACCTCAAATCCCTTTACCTCTGGTTGTCAGTGCTGCCCAATCTGGTGTGCATCTTCCGTGTTGTGGCGATAGAGCCCTTGCCACCAGTGCCAGATAGACTATCTGTCTCACTTGATTCTGAGTTAGACCCAGTGTCTGAACCCACTTCTGACCAGATGGCAACTGATAGTGAGAAAAAATCATTAGCCTCGGAATCAATTTCCCTTTCACTACGAGCGTCTGAGGTTCTACGGTTCCTGAAGAGCCCCCCAGGTTTTTGCTTTGCCCTTGGCTCTTGTATAGGAGAATTCCGCTCAGCTACCCCAGGTAAGTCATTCAATCCCTTATTGGGTCCCTTTATCCCCCCCAAGTTCTTCCCCTTCTTGGTTAGGTCCTCTTTTCTTGGTTGGAGAGCCAGTTGACTTGTTTCCACCTGGCATGGCTTACTGTGCCCGGATACCCTTGTGTCATGCCTTTTTCCACTGCTATCCAGCTTATCCGGGACCTCTTCATTATGCAGCCCTATTTCCTGAGCTCGGCCTCCTCCCCCTTTTACCCCTTTGTGCTGCGCTTGCTCATCAATAAGATTCACCTGGGACCCGGCTTCAAGAAACCCTGTAGTGTGCACACTAAATGTCTCATCCTCTAAAGCCCCCCCCCAGCTCCCCTTGACCCATCAGTGGCTTACCAGCCTGTATTGTGCACTGACCGCTTGCTCGATCCAGAATCTCTGTCCGCTCACTCCGCTGTTCCTCTCCTTGTACTGTGGAGATGCGCCCTGCTCCCCTGAGCATGTTGATTACTGTGATGGCGTGCCCCTCCACTTCCCATCAGGGAGATTCTCTGCCCGGGTCTTTTGCTTGCGTCCTGTCTGAGCTGTAGCGGGCCCACCTTCGACTCTGCCGCGCTTCTCTGTGCGGATTCCTGGGAGCCAGCATGAAGTGTAGCGCCTCTGCCTCTCGGGCCTGTCCTTGGACCCATGATGTTCGAGCTGATCGAAGATCTGTCCCCACCGCTCCGAGTTGAGGTGGGGGTCATATCTTGTTCGGAACCTCTGCAGCCAGCAATCAGCTGCTCAGCCAGCACTACCAGCACCGCGACCCAACACTTCAGTCCAGGTAAGTCTCAACCGGGCTCAGCACAACTGCTTGCTCCTCTGCTTGCCATTTGGGGCTCATCATTCTAGCCCTTCATCTCCTGATTTTTAAAGATAGTACCGCCACCTTGGGAGCCACCTATGATCGACTCACTTGGCGGCCAGCTTGCTTCCCCTCCTTGAGAAACCCATGTCAATGATGCCAGGTCTAATAGTTTCAAAATCAAAATTTTGAAGGGATGCCCCCAACCACGGCCTTCCAAATTGGGGCACAGAACCATTTGGAAACCTATTTTAGAAGTCAGTAAACATTTACGGACTCCTAAAGTGGTTTTCTTACATTGAAAATATGTTTTTTTGTGGTCCTAAACACTGTATCTTAGTGTTTCGTAAATATGACCCTATATAATAGTTCTGGGAAGCATTGTTAAATATACTTGCAGCCATAGCTTGTGCTAGCTGTGAGTCTTTTCTTTCATGTTGTGGCTGTGAACACAGAGCTTATTGTCCAGCACACACACTTGTCCACCCTGATTACAGTTAGGATGATTAATTGCAATGTGGTAACTCCTGTTTCCATGCATGCTGAGATTAAGAATCGTGCAATTAGCATTGCAACCCAATCCCCACATTTTTCTCTGGTAACATTCGGGAGATGAAACCTGCCAAAATTTACTAAAGGAAGAATGTCCGGAAAATAGCGAAACACGGATTTTGGGGCTTTATATGCCATTTTTCAGGCAATAATGGTAATTGTGTGCTATGGATAACATCAGATAAATTCAGATCCTTGCAGAGTCAGAATAGATTGGGTACGATACATATCATCAGTAACCTGTGGAAGGTTGTTAAGCAAAGCTTGCTTGCTCATGCTCCACCAAATTATTAGGACATTTTCATTCGCACTGAGGTATTTTTCCAAATGGAAATGTGAAGAGAAATATTGAAAAATCTAATTAAAAAAGAAAAAAGTGTCATCTATATCAATTACTGGGACTGATAAAGATCCTCAAAAAATTTGGAAGTTGATGTCTTAGAGCCTTGAAGTTAACCATGTGTGATTTCTGGCCAAATGTATTCCTCTAGAGGAATGAGCTTTATATGATTTTCAGCAATATGATGCTCATGAATTTTCCTATGAAATGTCCCTTAATGGTTCTTAACAGGTTTTCTTAACTGTGACCCAGCCAATAAAATGGGTGATCTTATTACTGTGTGTGACTAGCAGCCAGCTGAAAGTAAACTCATTGTGTTGGCCCATCACCTAGACCCCTTTATTTAATTTAGTATTTGCTGGCCCCATCTCAGTTAGCCCTGGAAGTCTGGTTTTCTGATCTCAATTTTATATAGTGGAGTCTGTATAACCCTACAGGTTTCTGGCATTGTTGGTTTGTGAGGTGAGAAGTTTCTCAAAAATGTTACGAGAATGACTGAACAGAGTGATTGTAGAAAAATACTTTTTCCTGATGCACAGTAGCTACAGGTGGGGAAAGTACACCATACTTAATGCAGTGCTGCTTGCTCTTGCATCAGATGTAGTGAAAAGCTTAGCTCATATCAGCTAAGATCGTTATGGAGAACATTGAATTCACTTGGATTTCGAAGAACGCTCATGTCCCTGTCAGCGGAGCTCCATGGAGACATTTGGGTCAAGTTATAAAATGTAAATGTCCCTTCAGGATGGGCACTCATTGCCATCAAAGTTGGCTCCTGCTTATCAGTCTTTACATGTTTGATCTCAACCTATGCCTTAAGCACATTCAATTAGTTCTTCCTAGAATAAGCTGTAACAAAATGTGAAGCCTCTGCTATGCAGCTGATCTGTACATTTGTGATATCACTGAAAATAGATCTATTGGTCTCACTGAATGCTTAAGGCTTATACACCTCATAGAAAGCCTGCAAATGAAATGTGACATAACCAAGGTGATGACCCTTGATTTAAGGTATGACATCCTTCATAAACCCGCAGTGGCCACAACATATAAGTATTCAGGATCTCTTTTTAAAATCCAATTGAGATGATTGCCTTTTTGAAGTTGAGATTAATCTTCTGGCACTTAAAGTCATGGCCTGTATTTCTTTATCCACAGATGAAAAGGCAATTTTTTGTGTCTTTTCATGGGCATAATCCAAGCATATGTCACCTCGTTCTCACTTACAGAGCAGCATGGCTTCCAGTTTTCTCTCCTCTGACGAACGCATTTGAAAGGGCCACTCGGGTATGAATTATTAAGCTTGAATCTAGTTGTTCATTGACCTTTGCTTCCTGCAACGTAAGTTCTTCCCCTTCAATTGGTTACATTTCAATAAATTCCTCTTTTAGGGTGTTGGTCCGAAACCCTAGTAACTGAAAATGGACTATATCCAGAACAATGCAAGTCATTTAGAAGCTTGTGCAATAGAAGAACTGCTGTGAGTCAGCGATTCTCCCAACCATCAAACTTGCGATACATCCACCTCATTTAGAAAGACTATTTTTCCCTTGTTGATACCTCAGCTGACTCCGCCTTGAGAATAATAATGCCAACATGGTGGCCATTCAGCATTTCAGTTGTTCAGAAAGTACTTCTGCATCACTGGTACAAACAGTTACGGTATAATGACCACCACCTATGCGGTAGGTATAGCTAAGTATGCTGGGCAGCTTTCCGCTGGGATGGTGTAGGCTTCAGGCTAATGCAATGCCCACCAGAATGTAAATGTCCCCATGTTAATATTTGCATGTTTGTTTGCCTACCTTGT
The DNA here is from genome assembly GCF_964204655.1 of Triturus cristatus. Classification (NCBI taxonomy): domain Eukaryota; kingdom Metazoa; phylum Chordata; class Amphibia; order Caudata; family Salamandridae; genus Triturus; species Triturus cristatus. The sequence goes on along the minus strand of NC_140581.1, from coordinate 341,482,302 downwards.
CCTGGAACTTGAACAAAACATTGTCAATCTCTTAGTGACATGTCATGTCTTTAAAAGTTTGGACAAGTTAGTAGTAAACGAAAAGTCCACTGAGGCGTATTTATTTCTGCCTAACCCAGTTAGGTGACATATTTTGAAATGTTGAATTGGATATCAGGACTGCACTAAAATTGAAGTGTTGGTAATCCATTACTGATGCACATACAATTTGATTATGTAAAACTATTATTATATTCTGGAACATGGAGTTAGGTTCCTTGAGATAAAGGTGTCATTTGGTCGAATAATTTGAATGTGCTGTTTTCCAGTGTGGATGCTTTTCTTATCTATCCCAGAACCTTGAATGTTTGAGTCCTCCTTTAGAAAATTATGATTTTATCAATTATACATATGAGACTATGTATTTAATTGATTGTTTTGATATTGCTATTTGTATCAAATAGTATGGAAAATGTATAAAATGATATTCTTTGTTCTCAAATAAGTAATGCTGTGTTTCATAGAAGGCAATTAAAAAATGTATCTTACACTTGAGAGTAATTTACACGTGTAATTTACTCCCACACTTTTGAGTAACTTTACTACTTTTGGGAAGTCACAAAATGTGAGTTTAAAGTTACTCAAAAGTGTAGATACGTACCTGAAAAATTAGATGGAGCCAGATTTATGAATGTAAGTTACTATTGCCAAAAAGAAGCAGTACTAACTTCAGCACCACACATGGCCAACCACTGATACTGCAACACCTTCCCATAATAGAGAGTGAGACTTAAAATAAAACACAATGTGAATTGCTGTTAATTTTAATTATTTGAAATAGTAAAAAAAAAATCAAGTAAAATATTTAATTATAATCTATTTTAACAAGCTTCTTTATTGATAAAATAATGTACCATTGATTGTTGTTAAAATATAATTTAACTACTTTTGATTTTATACATCAGATTATAGGTTTAATTCAGAATTAAGGTATTAATGCTGTAGCATTTTTAGTTTGTTTTACATTGATAATAAATATATACAGTTAACTTACTATAAAAATAACATAATATATCCATATTAGTAATGTGCTGGGGGCCGTCGGGGATATTAGGTGAGCTATTTCCCAGATTCAGATGGTGCTGACCTGGGCTCTGCTGTGCTCTGCCAGTGCCTTGGATTGAACCGTGAGCCCAGCTCTCTGAAGTCAGCTACTCTGGCCACTGGGCCACACCTCTCCCACATTAAATATTTTTACAAAAATATTATAAGTTTTAATAAACTTTTTACAATTTTCACTTTACATTAGAGGGGTCTCTACCCTGACTGTGGAAGTTTAAAGATGAAGCAACCATTTGTTTCATTCTGTGCCAGGTCTCCCCGGGTGAGCATGCTTTTTCTCTTGTTTTTTCCCCAGCCCGAGTGGGCTGATTTGCACGTTTTTCTGAAAATGTTGCTCCTGGTGGCTTGCCCTACCCATGAGCATTTTCTGCAGACCTCTTGGACTCTTGAGGGCACTTTCTGTAGGGAGCCTGATGTTATTGCTCTCTGTGCCAGGCCTGTCCTCTGCCTGTGCTTCTGGTGCTGATTTCTGCTTGGAGGGGATCATCTTTTACAAACCCTTTGTGGCCAGCCATCAGAACACCCTCCCTATTGCACTCCCCAGGTCTTACATCCTCCTGGCTTCTTGAAGGACGCCTGTATGTCAGCAGAGTCAAGGGCCAAATCACCAAAATCGTAGAGGAACTTTCTAGGGTGCACAGCAGGCTAGTTTCTCCAATGATTCTTTAGGGGGTACAAGATTGCTACACACTGGCCCTGAAGAGGCCCATCTATGTCCTCGGGGTCAGATTGAGCTAAAGTCCTTCAGTCATTCCTATCAGTGGCATTAGGTGGATTCTCCTTCCAGCTGGACAGTCTTTTTCCCCTATCACTCCCAGGTACAGTGGTTTCTCATGAGTCTCGCCCTAGTGAAGGGTTTTTTAAGTAGAGGTGCAATGTTATAGAAGCCAAGCACCCTGGCCAATCTTAGCGCTCATCTCTAAAACTCCGTCCCAACCCTCCAGTAGGTCATTCTGGGATATTTCCTCACAGCTATTTCAAGTTGTCTGGGGAAAGAGCTTATCTGAGATCCTCTGCTCTGCCTCGGTATGACAGATATTCCTGACCCCTTCCAACCAAACTTCAAAGGGGACCCCCTCCTGTGGTTGGCTCTAGAGGTCTGGCCTTCCTCCTTTGTACTGTGGACTCACACTTTTCTAAGCCCAGATGCCGCTTGTTGGTCAGCAGATGCAGATATCCTCCCACTCCTTCCTTCCCCAGTTAAGTGGGCCAATCACTGTTAATTGCTCTATTGTGTGGATAGGCCTTTAATATTCTTGCTGGCCAACAGATTAATTAATTTGCCCAGTAAGGGGGAGGGAAAAGGTCTGGAATCTGATTATGAGCTGAGCCAGAAATATATGAACATTCTACATATGTTTAGCTAACACGAGATACAGAAATATAATCAGAGTTTATTTTTGTATCTTTATCACGTTTTCTCTATTCTTTGTTTCATCCTTGATAACGCTGCCTGTGGAGATGTAAAACAATTGTTGGCTGATTTTATTCTGCTTTGATAATGTATCAATGTAAACAAATCTCAAGAATCAAGGATTTGTACAGTGCGACAAATCAACCATGAGGGTCTCAAGGCTCTATTATATTGTGAGAGGTTCTCAGGGATTATACGTAGGATCCTGAGATACTAAGGGCATGGAAAGGTTAGTTAAGGTTTATAGTCTGTCTTGAAGGATCTAAGTGTGCATTGCAGTGTATATATGATCTCTCCCACAGCTAGAGTGCCCTGTAACTGAATCAGTCAGTCACCTATCACTTTCCTTGACGTAGGAAGGATGGTTTGCATTGATGCAACTTTTACCTCAGTCAATTGTTAACCCCTTTTCAATCTGTATGACAGCTCTGGTGTGGTCGACAAGACAAAATGAACCACCTGTGGGTCTCTGGTGATCTGTATATTAAATATCCTGTCCACCACCATAAGGATCTCCTCCTGATAACTACTCAATTATGGGCAATGCTAAAGCAGGCATAATTGGGTGCCTGTTGCCCCCTCTTCATCTACAGCACTCATTCATCTTCATTTTGGCCCGGGATGCTATCATGTCTGGGGTTCATTACAGTACATGGGTAGCTTATAATGTGTTTCCCTTTCCTTATTGTCGCCGATGGACACATATGCCTAGCCATAAAGTCATCACACACTCTCTCTCACTGATGTCCATCCCCTTCTTCTTTTCCCATTGTTCCTGGTTGGTGGTCTTATCTATAGGAGGTGGCACTTGCATCAGTTTAAACAATGCCTCGATGACATGCCCATTATGGCGCCAATCTTTCAAACATTTTTCACTGTTGGTCAGTGATCGCGAGTATCCACTTCTGATTGTCAGCTGCAAGACCCATGTAGAACTTATAAGAAGTGGAAGCACTTTGTTTCTGGTAGACTATGTTCTTTTTTAACATCTTAAAATGGCTTAATTGACCCACTGGTGAAGAGGAATCTCACCATTTGCTCATCTAGCATCTTTCCACATTTGAAGCTATTTTCACTATGTGCTGATGTTAACTCTGGATTGCAACAAAAGGTGGAGAACTATGAAAGGTAGGGGTGAAGCTGAGGTACATGTCTAACACATTACAAATCACAAGAGTCACTTTAGTGATGGCCGAGGAGTATAAGTCCCAACTCTCACATACCCACTGAGCCATGGGACCATTCACAGAGAGACCTCTGCTATAAAGTGATCACAATACACCGCGGGTCGCCAGTTCTATGCTCTCCATTTATTTAAGAATCAGATCTGTGCAGCACCAAAATGGGCCAGCAAGTGTGGGACAGCCAGCCCTCCCAGTGGTGGTCATGGCACAGGAGCCTGCTAGGTATCCTTAAACATTGCCCTGGCCAAATAAAGTTATTGATTGGGTCATTTGTCATGTTTTGATCAGTGAGGCCAGAAAAGATATATGAATCATCTGCAACAGATACAGCAATTTGGGAAGGACCTTCAACTTGATTATGGGCGCGCATCCCAGTAAGAAATACAAAGTTCACATGGCATTTATTAAACTTTTTGTCTCACCTCTTTAAGAACCTAGAACTCAATGAATTTTTTTTTTTTTAGATGTAGCAGACAAAGTAAAACGAACAATTAACAAACACATAAATCATTACATTTCAACTAATTCAAATACAAACAGGAATTTATATGTTAAACAGACTCTTTAAATACCTTAAAATCAATGTGTTGCCCCATTTATCCCAGTTTTGCCATATTTTTTCAAATCTATTTAAGGACCCAACTCTCTTGGCATATACTTTTTCACATAAATTACCCCTGTGCTTTTTCGTAATCCATTGATCTAATAATATAGGAATTATGTCGGATTTCCAATTTGCTAATATCAGTGATCCTCGCCCAAGAGTGGAAATGAAAATGAATTGACGCTGCCCTATTGATATTTCGAGAGGTAGAATTGCGATGGTGTATAGAGCCACATAGGCATCTGGGATACTTTAGATGCTACTCTTATACTTGTTTTTGTAAAAATTTCCTCCCAAAATGTATTCAGTCAAGGGCAGTAAATAGCATATGGAGCTCTCAATGATTTTCGGATATAGTGTTCGGTACCAATTCACCATACCCGTTAGCTCTGAAGTAAAGTAAAGTAAATATTAAAGAAAGCTTTAATAGTATTGGCTAGCATCTTTACTCCTGTTATCTATCATGCACAGAAGTGTTTAATTTGTAAAAAGCTAAAAAGAGAAGTGAAACTAATATTGGACTTTATATTAAGCAACCTATGCCATTGGATATGTTCATTTTCTTGATAAAAAGCTTTCACCCCCTGGAATTAAAGTTTGGCCATACAACTGAGAGTTTTTAAGCCCAGGCACAGTTCTTATAGAATGCATTTGGTCAGTTTCAACTAGAGGTAGAACAGGGAGACTTCATAATCATCCCAAATCCTATTGAATCAATCCATAATGATCCGAGGTGTCCTATTGAATTGATCCATAATGACCCGGGGTGTCTTGTATTTCGATCTCTTAGGTAACCGGGAGTTTGAAAAAAATGCAAAATGGTCAACTTCTCTACACCTCATTCAACATCTGCCTACAATTCCTCTGGAGTAGGAGCTGACCTACCTGAAAATTGTGATTTTGCGGGCTTCTGAAGATCCTGAATGTCCAGGCTTGGATTTTTCTTCCTACAACTCTATATTGTTCCTGTGATTGGCACCTTGCCTGCTTGAGTTTTGGTCCAGCTGTGTATGTTTTTTCCCTGCCACATTTGGTGTATGAGGACACATGGGTTTATTTTGGGCACTGTTGAAACACTAGTGCAGCTTGTTGGTTGTGTGGGCCATGCCTTGACTCATGACCCCTCCTGCCCTCATCATGTATCATTGGGTTGCAACATCAGGTGGCCATCTTTGTTTTGAGAAGGACTGCAACTTTCTGACATGGACATTCCTGTTTACCATCCTGTCAGTTTCATTTGTTAATTTCAATTACTCATTACAAACTGACTCAAGATTTCTTTCCAGATGCTTCACTTGGTATTAGTGTTGCTTCTGCTGCCAGTCAGATCCAAAGAGTTTGTATGTCAGAGGATTTAATTCTACACTTATCCAGCACATGCTTGCTTTATATATTTACTTCATTATTTAAATCCATGGTTTCATTTCAGCAATGGTTCAGAGAACACCTTCTATTCAAAATCCCGGTAAACTACCTGTGAATTAAAAGAGTTGGGAAATTTAATTTGAGAACTGCTTGGTGGCAATTGAGGCTGCAGTTTTATACAGTCATTTTGATCTGGAAAATCAACAAGTTTTTGACAACTTACTCGAGGTTAATCTTCCACCAAGTCAGTTTGGCAATATGTGGAAGTGATCACCAGGATTAAGAACACGTTTTCAGAGGACCCAAGTGTTTTATTGGAAAGATTGAATGTTTCAAGCGGAAACAAAATCAAAAATAAAGCGTAGAAGAATATATTTCAGCTTCAAGGGTCTTGACGAATCTCTTGACACGTATATAGGAGGCCAATTTGTGTATAGCCATTCATCAAAAAAGATACAGGAATGTCTGCTAAGATGTAGGGATCAGCTTTGTCTGAAATTATTGATTTGCCAAAAGCAGAACATAATTTAAATACCTCAATGCCAATTAACTCACTGTAAGATGCTGAACCTGTGGCTTCTCTCTTTGTGATAGATAGAACATTTAGGAGTGTTCAAAGAAAAGTACTTCCTGTATGCTACAGGTGTGGCTCCAGGTCACACTCTAGTAATAATACTTATTGTCCAGCGATTGGTAAACAGTGCAGCAAATGCAAGGAAACAAGGCATTTTCATAGTGTGTGTAAGAGTGGTAAAATGTCAGCCATTGTCAATACTGTAGACGTGCGTACAGATATTTATGATTTCTTAAAAATGATAATATTGATAATTCTGAAAGCTGAAAGACCCTTGGTGTGATGTTACTCTTGACAATGTGTAATTGGTTGTGATGGCTGATTCTGTCATCCATTCCCAATATTTCTGATATACTTTTCAACAAATACTAGGGGGGAAAGTTTACATTTAACCAAACCAGATATACATCCCAAGGCATTTGGTGAACTGAACATAAATATGTTAGGATATTTTAGTGACACAAAAAAGTGCCTTGTAACTGGCCGAAAATGTATGTGGCTATTAATGGGAGGAAAATTGTAATGTGCAGGATCTGGCAAAGTTAGGTTTGATGCTGGTGCCTGGGTCTGATACCGCAGTTGTTATTGCTAACATGCCTATTTCTTTAGTGAAAAATATTACTGAAGATACTCTGCAAAAGGTTGTAGAATAGTTTCCTGAAATGTAAAATGGGAAAATTCGTACTATCAAAAAGTTTGAACACTTGATTAGACTTTAAAAGTGCAGTACCAGTGATGCAGAAAGAAAAGCCAGTAACATTGAGTATATGGAATGAACACGGGAAATAGTTAGATAGGTAAACTAGTTTGGGGATCATTCAAAGGATTAACTTGGCTTAAACATTAGTCCTGTTGGGATTATCTGTAAAAAAAACAACTCGGGCACTGCCAGACTGTCTCCCACTTATTTGGATGTGGGAGCCAATTTTGGCGCTAGGGACCTGCCAGCCAAGTTTCTACTTGCAGCACTTCTAAATAAACAGTGCAAAAACAAATGGTTTTAACGAACGCTTTAAAACCATTTGTTTTTCCATTGCTTATTCAGACAAAATACCCGGTAGCCAGTCTGGCCCTGAACTGGGGAAATTCACTTGTGTGCAGACCTTCGCACACTCAATAAATTTTTTTTGATGGGCTGCCTCCCATTACCTAAAACCCATGATTTGTTGGCAAATTTAGGTCAAGCCAAGTTATTTTCAATCCTAGATTTAAGGTCAGATGGCAACCAAATCCGTCTTGATGCGAAAGCACAAAAATTATCCACTTTTGTCAAACACTTTGGTGTGTTTAAGTTTTTGTGATTGCCTTTTGGGTTGGCCTCCACAGCAAGTGCTTTTCAAAAGCAGATGAACACAATTTTGATTAGTGTTACAGATGTGCTGGCTTACCAGGATGATGTTCTGATATTTGCTCAGACCGAACATGAACGCAATTTGATTCTAGAATCTGTTCTTAATATTTTCTGAAATGTTGATATCACCCTAGGGTGTGACAAATGCCAGTATTTGATCCAAGAACTGGAGAATTTAGGTTACTGCTCTATACCAATTTTCATTTATCTAGGCCATTTAGGATGCTGCTTCATCCAAAGACAAGGATACATTTACATTTTTCTTATGACTGTGCAAGTATAATTCTCATTTTATTCAAGAGTATGCCTTTATTTGTGTTATCATTACACAATTTACTTAAAAAGGGGGAGATATTTATTTGGTCCAATATTGTCAATTACGTTTTTGTTAAAATCAAACAGTTGTCTGCACCTGCTTCTTCTCCTTTCATTCTAGTAAACAATGTTTTTGACCACAAGATCCAAGACAGCCAATGTTAGGTGCTGTCTTGTCACAGTCGGATAACAATATAGAACATAGCATTGCATTTGACTCTTACTTCTTAAAACAGCCTGAATCCTACTATATTTAGCACAATTGAATGGACTGACATGTTGAACATTGGAAAATTATGAAACATTTTGAAAGGGTTTTCATTTTGACATTTTAATGGATCTCAAGCCCTAAATTCATATGCTTAATGCCCATGAAATGGAGAAGGCGCTTGCAGGGTTTGCTCAGGCTGTCCCAATTTTAGGAGTACAATTTATTTTTTAAATAATTTTCAGGAGTAAGGGCATCAGGGAATATTGCCTTTCTAGGATTCCTTTCCATATAGGTTGACCAGTTGAATTTCTAGTTGATATGGAGTGTGCTGTGCTACTGGTTGATTATTGTCTGGATTACAAATGTGTGGATTCTACACAAGAATGGATTGAGGCGTTGAACCATATTTATTTGTTAAGTAGTCTTAAAATGTGTTAAAGAATGTTGGCGAAATGACAGGAACTTAGAAACTACCATGAAACTATTCCCATGGGTTGTCAACAAGTTGTCTATTGTTAAGGGCATTTTGATGTGGCATGATATGTATTTTTCCCATGTCTCTTCATGATCTTTTAATTAAAGTTGCTCATGAGGGTCATCTAGGTTTGTATAGCACTTGTAAAAAATCGAAAATAGTACTTTTGATGGCCACTAATGAACTCACAAGTTTCTAAGTGGGTAGCATCTTGTGATACTTGTCTGCTTTCTGACAAATGTTGGAAAACATTTGAAATTGTTGTGCTTATCGGTCCTTTACCAGATTATGTCTGATCTAAAGTAGCATTGGATTTTCCTGGTCAATTTGGAAATGTTGTCAGTTGACAAACTGTTCATTATGATCTCAGTTGACTATTTTAAAAAATGGTTTTATGTTGACTTAACATCTGCAGCTGTTACAAGGGCTGTGGTCAAAATTGTGCGCAAAATGGTTAGCATTGAAGGTTCTCCAAAGCACTCATTTCATATCCACCTAAATGAAAGACTTTATAAATTCTTTGCATATCGAACACTTACAAGGAGCTTTGTATTCACCTAGATCTAATGGTTTGGTAGAGAGAATGCACAGGTTTTTTAAATTCTGTGTTCAAAGTGCTGTCACTATTGATGGACCTGTAGAAGAGTTTTTAAGGCAGAAGCTTTGGACATATGTAATCCCGCCACGCAGCACAAAAGATGTGTCACCATTTAAACTCTTAGGGGCATATCATCAAGCTCCGGAGATAAAGTTATCGCCGCTTTAGCGTCTGTTTTCGGACGGAAAGAGGCGATAATTTTATCGCCTAATCAGCGTGAATCCTTGCATTATCGCCCTTTTCCCCAACAACCATCTTTGCATCTTTAATGAGATACAAAGTGGGCGTTCCTGCCTTAACATAACTGGAGAAATGTCGTTAAGCGACATTTCTCCAATTATCAATGGACACGCTAACCTGCAGAGCGAAAAGCAAAGTATTGATAACCTCTGTTATTGTTACTTTCCTTACGCCTGCTTCAAAACTGACTTAGCCATGATATCCTATGTAAGGTGGATATCATGGCTAAGTATGCCTTGCCCTATCAGCAAGCTTTCGCCATACCTTGTGCGACTATCGCTGTATTTCCAGGGATAATCGCACAATTGGCAGCTTGTGCTCTGAATGTTAACGCTTTGGAGTTAAGCGTTGCTGATAGCGCACTATCTCCACGATAAAATTCAGAGTTGGCCGGTGATAATTATCCTCACGCTAAGAGCGCTGAGCGATAATTATCGCATGGCCTTGATGGTATGCCCCTTAGTTTAGAGAAATCCCATGTCTACATTATGTCCATATTGGATTAAGTGTTTACATAGAAATTCTGATAAGTGCGTTTTTGGTGTAAAACAGGAGGTTGCTGCTAGGGTTTACATAAGCAAGCCGTACGTAAGTCATATTTTGACAGAAAACATAATTCTAAAACTTTGGAATTGAATGTTAGCAAGTGAGTTCTTACAAAAAAATAATAATAAGCAAAGAAGAGTCGAAATTCACTTCTTCAGTGGAGGTTGTGAAACGTTCATAGGGTGATGTTTTTCTTTCTAGAGAAGGGTAGTGCATTTGGAGGTGTCTTGTAAGATTGTCTCAGGAGCAGGCAAAGAAAAATCTATTGCCAAAGCTGAGGGCTAATGTTGATTCTACATTTGGTGACAGTCAACTGGAGAATTCATAGTGGCTCAAGGCAAAGGAATCTTCAGAATTAACACTTTCAACTGATAATGCTTGCACACATTGTTCAATATTTTCAACTGCTTCTATTTCAGGTTTATTAGGTTCAACTGATTAAAAACAATATTTCCTTCTTTAAAGTGTAACCCTAGTAGTATTATTTAATTTGACCAACTTCCACCTTATTTTCAGATTATCCAGGATACAATCTTGTCACATTTGGCTAATGGTAGGTCATCTTGCAACATTTCCATTCCTGCAAAGTTCAAGTTTAAGGATTTTTATTTGCACTTATTGTTTACTTTCATTTTTGTTGTTTTTTTGTTAAGAGAGAATATGATATAGAGGTTATTTTTTTAAGAGGTAATACTATCTGCATTACAGCCTGCATGGAGAACATGCCCAGGCCCCAATACCCGGCTGAGCGTCCAACCAGGATGTTCAGACTAATCACAACACTGTGCTGCTGCGTTGTGATTGGTCAGGGAGCCTGGGTTCTGACCAACCACAATGCTGCACTGTTGCTCGAATTCCAAGAGAGCAGGAGCAGCAACGTGGGACCTGGGTCAAGGTAATTTTTTTTTTTAACTAAGTGCAATGCCTCCCCGTTCTTGTGATCCCCCGCCCCGCTATCCCCTGTGACCACCCTCCCACCCGCGAGCCATGCCAGGCGCACCTGAGTTCTATGTTTGCCATTGAATGCATAAGACTATTAACCCATTATATAATTGTTTTTGTAATTGACACCAATGTGAACCACTTGTGCCAAAAGATCATTTTCTAATGAAAAAAAGCAGCTGTTTATTCTCCTGAATATTATTGCTTTAGAGTTTATAGTTGTGGAATCCAAATGAGTTCTTACTAACAATTGTTATTGATGTTTTGGCATTTTTCAGGGAAAGCCTAGTGCAGTCAATGACCGTCGAACCTTGTACTCATCAATAGTTAGGTTAGGCCTTCAGCAGTAGGGTTGTCCTACCAAGTCAAACACATGCCATTTCATCACAGCATATGGGGCCAAGCCCTGTTTAGCAATCATATGTTCACAGCAGTGCTTAATATATCTAGACCAGGCTTCTTCAATAAATCACTCATGAGCTACTGGTAGCTCTCCCGCTACTTCCCAGTAGTTCTCCTTTGTTTATCCCAGTTTCTTAATTGGAACTTTTTGCTTTGTTAAATTAAGCTATATAAGACAAAAGTGTATATTTCAAGTGTATATTTTCAGAACTCATAAGCTGATGTTTGGAGAAAAATGGCTGAGACTCCAAAATATATTTAAAGCTGAGTGATAAATCATGTAGAGAAACTTATTACGAATACAAATACTTTCGTGGCAGGGCACTGCAGCTGTAGCTGGTGATGCTTTTTCTATGTACAGGCCTTCTAAAATGACAAAGCCTTTCTAAGTAAGCGTGGCAGCCCTCTTGTTGCACTCGGGTGATCACTGCTGGTAATCTTGCATTTGGTGGCCACTAATGTAATCAGTTGGATGTAGTCACTATTACAACACAAACAATATTAATAGCTCACAGTGATTTTTGTTGAACATAAGTAGCTCTTATTAGATCTAAACTTAACAAAATAATAGAGATAACACAGAAAATTATTTGGATTTTCTCAAAGAAAAAGTTGCACACATGAACTAAATATGATTTCACTGATCATAATAAATGCGATAAAACATTTTCATACTAATGAAGGTTTGCTCTAAGCAATGTGCATTACCTTCAGAATCTTACACAACAGGGTCAGAGTATAATGTTTGTTTTTCGAGGCACCAGAGTTTGTAAAGGGATGATGAAGTTTTATGATGTATGTATGTATTTGTTTATTTGTAATTGTCAGCATTATATAGCATTTTGATCAGAAATGTTATAAATATGTATTATTTCAGGCGTTTAATAGATTTAGTGATTTTGAAACAGCAACATGATGACATAGTTGTGGAACAAAAAAGCAGTTAAAGCTGTTTATTGTCATGGATGCTAACATTTTTCTGGAGAAAGGGACATATTCATGCCAAGTGGTGTGACGGCATCATTTCACAGAACAAACATAATTCAAAATTCACAAAATTATGTGTGAGTACACCAGTGTAACTGAAATTTTGACAAGGCCTACAACATGTGCAAATATGCAGTATTTGTGCAAACATAAGCACAAAGTATTATCTTCATTGTTTGACTATTATTTGTACGCAAGAGATGTTCCTATTTGTATTTGCACATACTTCATAATATGTTCATTTGTGCCTTTGAGTCCCATTGCTTTGCAAGGAAAGTAAATAAAGCCATTAGTAACGTGTGCTAACTACACTAAGCATCCCAAACTAAATGGTTGTAATTGTTATGGAAGTTATTGATAATATATAACTACTATAAAACGTCAACATGCTTATTTGCCTATTTTTTTTCTCACAGCTACACATTTTTTTACACATTGAAGGCCTCTGAAAAAAGAGAAAGGGCCTCATTTACAAGACCATTGCACCGTTGGTGTGTAACTTTTTTGGACACACCGGTGGCGTAGTGTGCCTGCCCATAATTACAAGGCCACGTAAAGTCACCCTGCGTGACTTTATCATGCCCTTGTAAGTATGGGCTCCTTTCACGCATTACTCTGCGTGAAAGGGGCTTTCCATGGGTGTTGCTGTGGGTGTTCCCACACAACATACATGGAATCTAAAACATTCTCAGATTTACAAAGTTTTGTAAAATTGTAAATGCGTCAGAATCCTATAGGAATGGCGCAACAAGGAGAAATAATGTTATTTCTCCTTGTGTTTCCTCTCTCTATGCGTGCTGCATTCTGCAGCATGCGTAGAAAGAGGAAAATGCCATCAATGATTTATTCAATCAATCAATCAGGGGAATTGTAAGCACGCTACTCACACGTGAGGGTCTCAAGGGGCTGGGGGGGGGGGATCTGCTGGTCTGTTTAGCCGAAGAGCCATGTCTTGAGAGTCTTTCTGAAGGTTTTCAGGGAGGGTGCGCGTCTGATGTCTGCCGGTAGCTCGTTTCATGTCTTGGCTGCAATGTGAGAGAAGGATCTTCCGCCTGTTCTGGCTCTGTGGATGCGTGGGGTTTCGGCCAGTGTGAGGTTGGAGGATCGGAGGTTTCTTTCGGGAAAGTGGAAGTTGATTCTGTCATTGAAGTATTTGGGTCCGTTGTTGTGTAGGCATTTGTAGGCATGGGTGAGGATTTTGAAACTGACTCTTTTCTCCACGGAGAATCAGTGGAATCCTAGGTGTTGGCTGATGTGTTGTTGCTGAGGGATGATGAGGATGAGTCTAGCTGCTGTGTTTTGGATTGTCTGGAGTTTGCAGAGTAGGGACTTGTTGATGCCGAGATAGAGTGCGTTTCCATAGTCCAGTCTGCTGGTGATGAGTTTGTGGGTGACTGTCTTCCTTGACTCGGGGGGGATCCATTTGAAGGTCTTATGGAGGATGCGGAGGGTGTTGAAGCAGCTGGATGTGATGGCGTTGACCTGTCAGTTCATGGTGAGTGAGGAGTCGAGGATGATTCCACAGCATCACTTTTTCTGATGCTCCGATGGCGCGATATCCTGATCCATATCCACTTTGCGTGACTGAACACTAGTTTGTAAATATGGCCATCCTCACAACAGTTTTCTGCGGCAAAAGAACGTGCAATTGGTGTTGCTCTGGGAATTCCCACACAACATCCATTGCTTTTTGACAATGCCCCAGATTTACAAGGATCTGTAAATCTGAGGCAGCACCCAAAAACTAACAGCTATCAAAAGGAGGGGTGAGACTGACGCAACAAGGAAAAATGCTTTCATTTCTCCTCGTTTTTTTGCTCTTTGTATGTGTGCTGCATTGTGCAGCACACAAAGAAGTGACAAAACACCATTAATAATTATTTTTGTGTAGGAAGGTGTCCCTTCCTGCATGAACACAAAAATACCTTGCATTGCAGGGTGCAAGGGTGTTTGAGCTGGTGCTAGGCAGCTTTTATAGCACCTGGGAAAACACAGTTGTGTGCCATATTCTTGTAAATATGGCGCATCCCTGCTTTTTTAAATGGTGCAGTGCAGCTAAATTGCTTGGTTATGTATTGTGAAATACCATGAGCCTGTTCGATATCTTTAGCCAACCTTTGCATTCTGTCGCTTGCGGTATGCTATTATCACTATAATCACAGGTTTACTAATTCTAGCATTCAAAATGATCCTGCCTCCTATTCCTGGAGTAGTAACACTGCCATACATGCCACAGAGAACATTTAGCATGAAAGCAACAAAGGCTGAATTGAGCAGGTCATAATAAAGAGAGACCTACTTGCTTTGCCAACGCTTGTTTCACTTAATTAGAAGCTCAAACTATTGGCATTCCTGTAATTCAATTAAAGCAACCTTCAAAAGCAGTATGTCTCCTCTAATCAGATAGTATTTATAATACATTCTTTTATTACATGGTCACATTTTCTAGTGACTATTTTATTTTGAAAAACTGTTTACATATGGATGCCAATTCTTTTCCTTTCTTATATTCTCTGATTTGTTTTTTAAAATAAATGTAAAGTTCGCGCACACATGAAAATAATCTGCATGTACCTTTCGCCACTTACCGAGTTGTCAACTTACTTGCACTTTTACTTCAAAATACACTTTTCTACATTTACAAAGGATTGAAAAAGCCTTAATGGAGAAAACAAACTGGCCTTGTTCAGTATTTCCAAGGATTTCTCGCCAGAGTTTTTGAATATGAAGAAAGATTAATTATGTTCACATCAAAAAAACATACCAGTTGAAAACAAAATATAATCATAAGGACATGGCTTTTGATCCCTTTATCTAGGGCTATGTTTTTCATCCGGCATCAAAGACATAGATTTGCATTAAAAAGGGTGCATACTTGATTCAAACAGGAGTAGAGGAAAGGGGGAGAAAGATTTCTGGGGTGGGTGGGGATGGCAGGATGGTGAAAAGAACAGAAAACAGCAAATGCAAGAAGGGAACCAACTACCGACTCATTAGGGGTTGTCATAATGCCAGCGTTTATATGAAAATGCCCTGCGAAAATTGTGAATGGCCTGAACTGAATTGAAATAGAAATTAGCATTTGTAAGTCCAGTAGGAATGCATTTTATTTTAACGAAAAACAAGAACATTGTAAATTTGTAGTTGTGCTTCTGTGGATTGTGGAATTGAACGAGCAATAATGAATGAGCGCATGAATGAACAGGTGCCTGATTGGGTCCATGGCTGGATGAATGAAGAGACAATAGTGCAGGCGAGTATGTGCATATGTGAATGGGTCATGCAAGAGTGCATCATCAATATAGAGTAACTACATCAAACTGAAGCAATGTCATAGCAGGAGTATCGCTTATACAGAATTTACCCTTGCACAGAGTTGATCCCAAATCCCCTTAAGAACATGGAACATTTTTTAAATTAAGTAACCAGAGGCAATCCTCAGTATTCAGACTAGAAGGATTCAAATATAACGTGAAGACTGTAAAATGGCGTAGGTGACCAGGTACGCTAACAAGTAAGTTTGATGAATTTTGCAGATACCCTTTCTGTCACAATACTGACATTTGCTTACAGAATTTTATACAGTCGCGGCCTTTGCTGGCAAGGGCGTTGGGGCGGGGTGGGGCATTGCGGGGTTGAGTGGGGTGGGGGGAGGTTGATAGACGAAGGAGTAGGATTTATTTATTTATTTAATTTTCCGGATCCCGTGGTCTGTCGACTTCCCCTCCTCTCCTCCCGCCATCGCCCTGCTCCACCGCTCCACCCTTCTAACCTGCATGGCCGCCACAGATTTTATAAAATGGCGTCTATGGTACTAAAACAATAAAACTTAAATTTCTCCAAAAAATGTGAACAGCAGCCTGTGTTTGAATGACGTTGGTGGTAAACACGACTCTCAGTATTTGCAGAGCCATATTGGTACACAGATTAGTCTTTTTGTGACTAGGAGGTTGCGCACCGTAATTTAAACTCTACCGTCTGTGTACATTCAGTTCATATGTTATAGCATACAATATATATATTCAATGTGTGACGCAATTCATTAACTTGTGTTTTACATTTATGCATTATCATACAACGTTACTGAGCAGATTTAGAAGTCACAATGTAACGTAGAGGAGCAGATAAATAACACATGCATTTACACTTACAGAGTATTCATGTTATAATGATGACAGCATTCTTTCTTATGTTTAATAATGTTGCACTATGCTCAGTAGCTGCTCCTGAAGGGTGTACTGCGGGGCGGTGGGGCAGTGCAGGGGAGGAGAAGGGTCGGGGGTAGTAAACTCCGGCATACGGCCGAATGGAGGTAAGTACATAAATAAATAAATAAAACAAATTACATTGCGCACGCTGCATCGCCATTTGGCCTCAAACACTGGTCTAAACATTGGGAGATTATAGAAATGGCATATCAGAAAATATATCCATGAAAGTCGATGCCTCTGTTTAAGGAAACACAGAAAACTTATAAACTTTAGGCCCTATTCAGAAACTACATTCTGTAGTATATAAAGTACTACAAAATGGAGTGGCAAATTTAAGGCAGGACACCTTTATCTCTTCTGTTTATTTTTGCATAGAAATCTTCTCCCTGTTTGCAGAGATCTCCACACATATTAGTGTACTTGTAAATGTGGGAAGGACGAGTAAAAGTGGATAGAAAATGGGGAATATCTACTCCTAAATGGGTGGGCTTTAGAGAAGTTGAAGAAAGAGAAGAGAGAGACATGGTAATACAAACACACAATAACAAAATAGTGAAACCATTGCTCTTTTCTAGTTGCACTTCTAAATTTCATACAGCTAAAGAGGTGTGAGAACAGGTGCCAATGTACTTCAGTCAAGTCTTGGAGCAAGTAAAGCACCACACCTGGACAACCACTGGTACTGCAACATGCTCCAATAAGAGCTAATTCTAGATAAATGAAATTCATTTGAAATGTTTGACAGATACATACATATATATATCCCTATTTTATTGACTTATAATGGTGGTTACTTACTCTGAAATTGCCCTGGGCTCTGATAACCAGGGTCAGTGCTCTTACATCCATTGCTATATACTTTAAAAGGTATATAGCAATTGATGTAATTGCAATTGGCTAGGACAACCCACCTGTAAGTCCCTAATATATGATAGGGCATGACGTTTTATAGACCCCAGTGGACTTAATGCACTAAGTGTGCACTGCTATGGTGTCTGGTGACTGCCATTGTGAGGGAAAAACAGCAGAAGTTGTTTTTCCCCCATTGTATTGCTGCTAGCTCCATAGACATTTAATAGGAGTTAGCTAGCTACATAATTCAATGCATCAAAATAGTAGTTACAATAAATGCAACAACTTGCTAGGACAACCTACCAGTAAGTCCTTGGTATATGGTATTGCATGAAGGTTTAGCGACCTCCGCACTGCTATGGTGTGGGGTATCATGTTAAAGCCAGCACTGCCTTTCGGGTTGATTTAAAAATAGAACTGTGTGCACATTAGACTTTGGAATTAAACGTACTCCCAAAGTCCACAACTACCTATGTATTACACCCCTAAGGTCTGGAGTAGGTGCCCAAGGGTAGGGTGCCTTGTTATAAAAAGTGGGGCCATTATAATAGGTATGTGATGAAGGCAAAACAGCCAAAGTAATTTTTTCCCATTGTAGTGCTGCTACCTCTATAGGCTAATATGGGAAGATGTATTAAACTTTAATAAAGTCTAGTTGTTGACAGGAGTTAGCTAGTGTTAGATAGACCTGGCCCTTTTGATATGGTTATCCCCAAACCTTTTGCCTCCTATTTTTCTCACCCTGTTTTTGTTGGCTATAGGATTCTGGGCCTTGTTTCACTGCTGATCAGTGCTAAAGTGCATATGCACTCTGTATACCTTCTGATATGATTGGTTATCCATGATTGGCATAATTGATTTACTAGTAAGTCTCTATTAAACTGCATGGTGTGTGCCAGGGCCTGTAAATAAAATGTTACTAGTGGACTTGCAGCACTGATTGTGCCATCCACATGAATATCCCTGTAAATGTGTCTCAGATCTACCATTGTAGTGTCTGTGCACACAGTTGTAAACTGCTATGTTGTCCTGGCAAGTGCACCTACTTGCTAGGCCCAAACCTTCCCTTTCCTTATATGTAGGCACCACTAAGATAGGCCCAAGTTACTCACAAGGGCAGGGTGCAGTGTATGTAAAACGTAGCACATGTACTGGTGTGTGTGACATGTCCTGATGGTGAAATACTGTGTATTTCCTTTTTCACTATTGAAAGGCTGTCTCTCCCATAGGCTTATCATTGGGGTTGCACTGTAAGATTTGTACATGTGTAACGTTCACTAGGTACATGATATTAAAGTGAAGTTTGGACTCTCTGAACTCAGACATTATTAATGCACCTTTTGGTGAAGGTGGTTAATTCTGTGTTTGAAAATGACCCTTTTTAAAAAGTTTCCATTTTCATACTTTACCATCCAGTGTGCTTCTGGCTGTTTGTGTATTCAGCATCTGGTGTTTGAGTGCCAGAATCTTGGATGTGCATTCCCTCTAGACAGTCACTGGGGGGTTGAGGTGTGTTTTACCTTACCTAGGTGACTCAATCAATCAATGTCATCTTTATTCAATTCACACAAGGTGTAAGAGAACATAAAAGAAATACAATTCATTAAAAGACAGATAAGGTACTATAAAACAAACACAGTAACAATACAGGTCGCACTTTACCATGCCGCAGGTAAAGACTTTCTTCTCTTTTGACCAATTCCATACACAATCTCAGCTCCTCCAATAGATTTAAACACTCTGTCTTTAGTACTTTCCTCGAGATGTTTATCTAAGATTCAGGTTGATCATAGCATTCAGGACGTCCAATATCTGACATAAAATTCCTAATAAACTCTAGCCATGGGGTTCTTCACGCAAACTGTGAATCACAACTGTTCTTTACTATGGCACGGTTCAGGTCTATATAGTCCAAGGTCCATATTTTGTGCCAAAGCAGGACTGGCCGAATCTTGATCACATCTATTCAATAGTTAGCTTCCAGTTCGGAGTGACATTCAAAGTTTGAACAGCTTGAAGGGAGTGCTAAGAGATTTTTAAAAAAAGACATTTTTCACCACCTGAAGTGATTCAACGTTTGTGTGGCCCCATATTTTAGAACCGTACATTGCAATAGTTCTTCATATTGCATTATATATGGTTAACATTTCTTTCAGCTGAATACTTCCCAGTTTCCTTGCAAAATTGTGAAGAGCCATGATGACTCTAACTAATTGCAACCTTCTCGAATTAATGGCACTTTTCCAGTTCCCTTCACAGTCAAATAAAATTCCCTGATAGGAAAAGGTTGGAGTAAAAGATAAAATATCTTTTCCTAAATAAATATTTCAGCACTTTGTTTCATTATGGCCCACTTTCATAACAAATGTCTTACTTATGTTAATTTGCACCCCCAGATTTTCTATAAAATGAACAAAACTGTCAAGGAGATGCTGCAATGCCTGAGGGGTACGTGCAATAAGTACCGCGTCATCCGCGTAAAGCAGAATGGGTATTGGCCGGTGCTTAACTTGGGGCAGAGCCGTGCACATGCTAGCGAGTGTGTTTCCCAGATTATTAATATTCAAGTTGAATTAAAAAAAGGGACAAGTACGCACCCTTGGTGGACCCCTTTTTGAATACTTAAGGCGCGTGTGCACTCACCATTCATACCAAAGCATACCCTTGCGTAACTGTAATGAGTATAATTGTCTTAAAAAGTTAATAACAGCACAATTAATACCCATCAAACTCATTATGAACCAAAGCTTGTCATGGCTTACACAATCGAAAGCTGAAGATAAATCAACAAAACCCATATGCAGGTTGCCACTTTTAATATACGCATATTTACCCAGTAGCAAATTCAAGTTGAAGGCTTGCTCCGTGGTCCCAATTCTCTGGCAGAATCCATATTGTAACTCAGAGATCATATTATTGCAATCCGCCCAGCTTTGTAGTCTACCTAAGAGAATACGACCCACCACCTTAATCAACGAATCTAGTAAGGAGAATGGTCTATAATGCGCAGGGCAGTTGCGGTCACCTTTCTTAAATATAGGTACAATCTAAGATTCTGCCCATGATGAAGAGAACCTCACACTCTGGTACGATCTAAAAACATGGGTGAGAAGGGGGCCCCAAAGATCAATATAAGCTTTTCAATAGGTCATTCGGGGCCCCATCAGGTCCTGGAGCTTCATTTCTCTTACTAGAGCTTATTTCAAGGGAAACCTCTTCCAGGATGAAGTTTAGAGCAGGCTGTTCAAGGGCGGGAGGGGGTGTCAAATGGACTACGGCAGGAGGTGAGACAGGATGATCAATAACACCATCAGTAATAGCCGAATATAATCTGGAAAAAATGTGCTACCCAGTCATCTTCAGTCACTGCAACCTCTATTGTTGACATATCAGCTTCACTAAAAAAGGTGAGTTAACAACACACCAAAATACGGTGGTATAATTATTACGGCTGGCCTCATGCAATTTCTCCCAGGTCTCCTCTTTGAGAGCTATTTAAGTTTTTTTAGAGTAAGCGTGTATGCCCGTTTCCAATGCTGAACCTCTTAATTGTTCGTAGGATTGTTTTTCATAGCTCTTATAAGTTTTTTGTAGGCCTCACTGCATGTATGGCTAAACCACCCTTTCCTCATTACCGTTCCTGTCTTCTGCTTAGATGTTAACCCCACTTTAACAGCCCTGGTAATTTGGCCAAAAGCACTCTTTTTCTGCTGAATTAGTTGGTCTAAGAAGCTAATCGGGTCAATCATAGACCACCGTAAAGTGTATCCATTCGTTTGAGAGAACTCTAATTTCTCCATGGCTAGAGTGTGATGACAGGTCCTTAGGTCTTTTACTAGCCCAGGGTTTAGCGCTAAACTCTGAGGATAATGGTTGCTCAATGCACATTTGCGTAATGTAAAGTTAGTCACTAGAGCCGAATAACGATTGGGAAAAAGCAGAAAATCTATAACGCTTTTACCCATAGTGCCATCAAAGGTGCAAGATACCTCAGTTGGGCTGTCCCCAAATTCATTACTGAAGCCTAAATCATATTTGAAAATAAGTTCATTGAGTTTCTTAGGAGTGTAGGAAATGAGTGACATCGTCATTTGATGGTGAGGTCATGCCGCAAATACTGTTAGAGGGCAATTTGCAAAGTTGAATGTTAAAATCCCCCACCCAAATTAGAATTTTATCCTGATTCCCCTTCGAAAAAATTGATTCCAAATCGCTATCAAGTAAGGATAATATGACCAATATGTCTGAGTCACAAGCATTATTGTAAAAATTAACTAAGATCAGCTCAGAGGATACAGAAAAATCAATAATGCCGATTTGGTCAAAAGTGTTTGGTGACTTAACATTAACAGTAGAGGAGGGTAGTTTATTTGACACATAGATGCAAAGACCACCCTTGGGTCTGCCATGCCTAGATGGAATAGCAGGAGAGTTACATGTTTTAAACCCATTAGGAAGGTGACATGGTTCAACAACCCAAGTTTCTTGTAAACAAACAATTGTAAAATTTGCTGTAAATCACAGCCAATCTGGAGAGTTAATCTTAGTACGCAGCCCCGCTACTTTCCAGCATAAAACTGTAATATCATTTAAATCTGGGGACATAGAGTCCACAATTGTCTCCTTACTTAACGGGAATTATTCCGTGATCAGTTGGACTTTAAAACCCGTCTCTAACTGTATATTATTGACAGAAGTCGGAATTGTAGGAGCCAGATTTTGCAGTATGATTCACACCAATGGTTTGTCCTTTAGTCAATCAACCCCAGTAGGGCTGGTGAGGTTATAAAACCTGTTAGAGTTTGCGATGGAGTACAGAAGGGGATTTGCATAGTTTGAATTTGTGGGTGGTTGTTGCAGTATACATTGGGTTTGAGGTAGTCGTTGTGTCAAAGCATTTGGCTGACTGAACAGTTGTCTCGGGGGCTTATAAAAGAAGCCAAGCGGATGAACTATAATTAGATTTTGGGTTGGGGGAATTGACTTTGCCCGACCTAGTATATCATTTACCAGCCCTGGGGATTTGAAAGAGAGCACCACACAATCACCCTGAAACACTTTAGTACCCCTTCCGACCTACCCATCCCGTCTGGCCATCTTGAAATCTGCAAAAAGCGCTACACCCATCCCCACTTTAGAATGTATCCAGTTGAGAGATTTATTTCTCAGTGAGTCCCATGATTCATGGTGCAGAGACTCTATGGGTGGAACATTTGCCAAATTGTCCACATACGGGTTAACATCGGAGGGAGGTCTAGTCGATCCATAACAGATCGGGGTTGTGTAGAGGCTCATTCTTTTTCGCATTATTAGAACTTCTGGGCTGTAAATCCAGCAGCCGGTCCACATTTAGGAAAATATACGTGTGTTAGGAGGTTCAATGCCACTCTTAATACAAGTAGTTAAGGTTTCCTCCACACTTAAGATTTGCTTCTCGATAGCCCCCATTGCTCCTGTTATAATTACTTAATTGCTAATTACTTCTCCTGAGGCTTGAGCCGGGAGAGAGAGGGAGACAACACATGTTTTGAGAAACTGTGAGGGTTCCCGACACTGGGACTCTCTTTTGTTGTATATACCTGAATTGCTCATTTGCACACGGGAGCGAGGAGCACCTCCCGATACTTTTTAATCAAAGCTTTTATCGTTGTTTTTAAGGGCTTTTATGATAAGGTGTGTATTTTTAAACTAAATCTCTGATAGCAGCAGGGGCACATTCTTCTTACCTGTGCGCTGTTGTTCCCGAGCAGGCAGTTACTGTTGTGCTGGGCTCGTGGGCAGAAGTGGCCATCTTGGGGGGAACGAAAGGTGACAGACTAGCTGTTCAGACGCCTGCCTGTTTAGCGAAATGCTGGCGCGGGCGTGACCTAATTACTTCTCCTGAGGCTTGAGCCGGGAGAGAGAGGGAGACAACACATGTTTTGAGAAACTGCGAGGGTTCCCGACACTGGTACTCTCTTTTGTTGTATATACCTGAATTGCTCATTTGCACACGGGAGCGAGGAGCACCTCCCGATACTTTTTAATCAAAGCTTTTATCGTTGTTTTTAAGGGCTTTTATGATAAGGCGTGTATTTTTAAACAAAATCTCTGATAGCAGCAGGGGCATATTCTTCTTACCTGCGCGCTGTTGTTCCCGAGCAGGCAGTCACTGTTGTGCTGGGCTCGTGGGAGGAAGCGGCCATCTTGGGGGGAACGAAGGGTGACAGACTAGCTGTTCAGACGCCTGCCTATTTAGGTAAACGCTGGTGCGAGCGCGCCACAGGCGCGCCAGAGGCCCGCCTAAGGCAAGCCCGTCTGCGCCCGTCCACGCTCGGGTCGCGCACAGCACCCAAACCCCTGGATCAGAGTCACTAGGAGAATTTGTTAAATACTCCTATTCTAGAGAGGCTTTACTGGAATTGAGAGGGTCTTTAAGGAATGCTGCTTGCGTTTGCCTGGCTATGGACTCAAGGTTTATTATATCTACTGGCTCCTGCCCAAACTGTAAGATGATGCTCCCCAAGATTCTGTATCAACAGGTTAAGACTAAGAAGGTCCTCGATTCTCGGGCCGGCTCCATGGCTAAAACGATTAGTTGTATTCTGATTAATGCCAGGTCCTTAGTAAAACACAGCATTGAGTGCACTAATTTGATGGAGGACAATGGTATAAAGCTAGCATTCATTACAGAAAAATGGACGGACGAAGAGTCCGGACCTGACCTAGTCAAAGCCACTTCACCTGGCTTCCAGTGCGAGGTTCTTAACAGACCAAATAGGAAAGGAGGGGGGCTGGCTATCATCTATCATGATTCTATTCAGGGAACTTTCAAACCTGTAAATTTGCCCACATGTGAAGCCCTCTCCTTTAACCTTAGCCTAACACACCACCACTCCTTTAAGGGCACTCTACTATATAGGCCTCCAGGAGCCAGACTTCCTTTTCTCCCTTCCCTGGGGAACCTCCTGGAAGAAGCCCTTCTGGGCGATTCTTGCACCATCCTTGGAGATTTTTTTTTTTTTTTTTTTTTTGAAACCGTTTATTACAAAGTTCAAAGAATATACAAAGATGGGCCTACAACCTTCAGGCCGGCCGCTAGCAAACAAGAGGAGCATATGATACACACAGTAGAACGCATGCTGCGGCAAAGGGAAACGTACAGGAGTTAGCAGCGTTGATGGCCACACCATCCGGACCCCACATAACGGTTTCTTTTTAACATAAATAACAACAAAAAATCAAACCACAAGGCAACCCACAATCAAAAACAGCAGCATGTGCTCCCCTAGAAGGGGGACCCTACAAATCCATAGGAGTATCAAGGGGGGGAGAAGGTCAGGACAGGGACTGGGTGGACTCAGTGCCCGGTACCGGAGAGCTAAACCGGCTAAGGGGACGGGGCAGGCGATGGATCGGGCAATAACGGCGGGGCACAGATTCCCCCGTGGTAGGCGTTCCAGGGGCCCCATACTTTGACCCATGTCCCAGGCTTACCTCTCGCTACATACACCACCTTTTCCCGAAACATGCACCAGTCCATATTTTCCTTCCAGGCTGAAACAGTCGGGGACCTCTGGGAACCCCACAGTTGAGCAATATCGCGCTTGGCCACCATATATCCCAGAGTCACCCACCACGTCTGTGGCGCCGAGTAGTCGGTTGGTTCCCACACGTTCAACAGGCATCTCCTCGCTTCGGGCAGTAGCGACACACGCGTAACCACCCGCAGGACCTCATGCACACCACGCCAGAATCGCTCCACCTCTGGGCATTCCCACAAAATATGAAGAAAGGTCCCCAAAGAACCACACCCACGCTTACACAACCCGTCCACAGCATAGCCCATACGCAATAGCCTTGGCCCCGTTATGTAGACCCTATGGAGTATCTTGAGCTGGACGAAGCGAAGGCGGGCCGGTATGGCCACCTCTTTCGGGGAGGCCACCGCAGAGACCCAGTCCTCGTCGTCCAGCTCCAATCCATCGGCAACCCAAGCCTCACGAAGATTAGTCAGCAATCCCGAGCGGTCATTAATCAGTTTTTTATAGATTAATGAGATCGTGCTTTCCGGTACATGTCCATCCAGCACTCTATCCTCCAGAGGGGAGTACTCCGGGATGGAGGCGACGTCCGGGAAGGCGGAGCATAGTGCATGACGGATCTGCATATACCAAAAGTACTCCCTGTCCTGCAACTGGAATTCCGTCTGCAGCATCTCGAATGTTTTGAATCCCCCCCTCGTCCAGAGATCCCCCACCCTGCTGATGCCTATCATGTCCCACTTCTCGAAGCCCTTCGAGGTCCACAGGGAGCCCAACTGCTCAGATGCGTATAGTGGTGACGCCCGGGTCAAACGATCCTTCCACCCCATCGCTACATTAGCCGCGTGCCACACTCGTACCATGACACGCGTGGGGCCCATCAGAGGTGCGTCGAGCGAGCTGGAGTAGAGCGCTCGATTATAGTCACCACCCGGCAGTAGCATCTTATCCATTTCAAAGGCCGGGTTTAGGGTGGGCCCGTATAGGCCGTGATTAATCGCAGCCAGCTGGGAGGCCCAATAATACCGTTTAATATCCGGGAGGGCAATCCCCCCGTCATACCACGGGAGCGTCAGCTTCGCCAGGGCGATACGCGGTCTCCCGTCCCAAAACAGGCGGCATTGCAAACTCTCCACCTCGCGGAAGTAGCGCGCCGGGACGAGGTCCATTGTATTCTGCAGAGCGTACAGGAAACGCGGCAGCGACATCATCTTAAACAATGCCGCCCGGCCGAGCGGCGAGAGCGGCAAACGCCGCCAACGCGCGACATCCTCCTTCAGGCGCTGGAGGGGGGAAGCAAGTTCCGATCATACCGGGCCTCCGCGTCCAGGGTAATGAAGACACCCAGGTACCTAAAGCCCTGCGGGGCGATCTGGATAGGACAGCCCCGCGGAAGGATAGGAGCCTCCCCAGAGAGAACATACACGCACGATTTAGCCCAGTTGATGACAAGGCCGGAGTTACGACCAAATGAATGCAATACATCAACCAGTACTATCAGTGATTTACGTGGGGAAGCCAGGTACAGGAGAATATCGTCAGCGTATAGAGATACGCAGTCCTCATACTCGGGGGTCCAGTGGAGACCACGAATAGAAGGTTCCCACCGCAGCCACTCTGCCAGGGGCTCCAAGGCAAGCGCAAAAAGGAGCGGCGATAACGGGCAGCCCTGCCGCGTGCCCCTGCCCAACTCAAATGGAGCCGACACTCTACCGTTCACAACCACCTGCGCCAGTGGGCCAGAGTACAACAATTTAACCCAGCTAATAAACCCTGGGCCAAACCCAAATTTCGCGAGCGTCGCCCAAATATATGGCCATTCAAGTGTGTCAAACGCCATAGTGGCGTCCAAGGACGCCAAGATGGCCGGCTCCCGTATGAACGGGACACGTGCGAGCACCCCATGCAAACGCCGCAGGTTAAGCGCTGTGTTGCGATGGGGAATAAAGCCGGACTGGTCCTGGTGGACCAAGTCACACACTACGCCGACCAGCCGATTGGCCAACACCTTGGCGAGAATTTTGGGCTCCGCATTCAATAACAAAATGGGTCGATAGGATGTGACCCGGTCCCGTGGCCTCCCCTCCTTGTGGATAACCACGATGGTAGCCAGACGCTGGTCTAGCGGGAGGGAACCCACCGAGTGGGCCGCAAGGAACATAGCACGGAGATGCGGCGCCAGCGTATCCGGTCGCAGTTTATACAACTCGACGGGAAGACCATTAGGACCCATGGCCTTGCCGGAAGCGACCGAGCGTATGGCGAGGGCAATTTCTTCGGAGGTTGGAGCGGCGTCCAACGACACTCTGTCCTCCTCCGAAAGGGAAGGCAGCGCAATATCTCTGAGCAGGGCATGGGAATCCTCTTCAGAGCGGGAAGACACCGGGGAATACACCCCACGGAAATAGTCCGCGAAGCAGGAGACAATTTCCTCCGGTTCAGTGACACACACACCATTCGTTTTCTCAATCAACGGGACAACTCGACTCGCTCTCTCTTTTTTGTCCAGCCACGCAATCAATTTACCAGCCTTATCACCCACATCATACAGTCTCCCCTGTTGCTCTCTACTGAGGCCCCTGGCCGCCTCCGTGACGAGGGCCTTATAGGCCGCTTGCTTGAGTTGGAGAACATGTAGTTTATCATCCGTCACCCCACATTCTAGATCACCCTCCAACTCGGTTATCTCAGCTTCAACACGGGTCACCTCCTCCCGCTCGCGCCTCCGGGAGTGGGAAATAAGGGACAGGGCCTCTCCTCGGAGTACTGTCTTAAACGCCTCCCACAGTGAGACCGCCGATGACACAGACCCCACATTCTCGTCAAAATAGCGCTTAAGGGATTTAATCAGCTCTGCGCGAATGGTGGGGTCACGCAGGTACCAGGGATGGATCGGGACTACCCTACCCTCTCCCCTCGGCAAAATATCAAAGTGCAACAAGAGCGGGGAGTGGTCCGAAATACCCCGTGCCAAATGGCGCACCTCTCCCACCCTCCCCACATAAGCCGCTGGGACCAGGACATAATCTAGCCGTGAGAGACTACCATGAGCCCCTGAATGGAAGGTGTACTGTAGCTGCGTGGGATGTTTTAAACGCCAACAATCCACCAGCCCCAGGGTATCCAAGAGGCCAGATAACCACGCTTGGGCCCGGGGGAGATCCCTAGGGGGGTGACGATCCACAGTTCCGGAAACTACAGCATTAAAATCCCCCCCCACCACTAGAATCCCCTCCGGAAGGCCAAGGAGGAGGCGCCCCAGGTCCGCAAAGGTGGTCGTCTGCAGCCCCGGCGGGACATATACTGACACAAAAACGACCACTCTGCCCTCCATTCTGCCCACCAAAACCGTGTAACATCCCCTATCGTCATGGCGCACCTCATCAATCTCCAACGGGAGCGAGTTTTTAACCATAATGCCCACACCCCTTGAACCAGACGTGAAGCCCGAATGGGCCACAAGGCGGTAGCCCCGTCGATTCATAGCGCAAAAGGAGTTGCCAATGAGGTGCGTCTCCTGCAGAAAAACTATATCGGGCGAAATTCGCTTCAAGAACTGCAGGACCACACCTCGTTTTATCCTGTCCCCCAGTCCATTAACATTCCAGGACAACGAACTCAGTCCCCTACCCCCCATCATAAACAGAAGTCATCACTCGTCCCCCAGGGAGCACTGTAGAGATAACACAATGATACGTTTGCCTTGTGGTGTAAACAAACAACACCCCACCCCAACCCACCCACTCCAACAAAACTCCCCCCTCCCTGCACCCCTGCATGAGCCCGGACAGCCCCCCCAACTTGCAGTGTGCCTGTCGCCCCTATAGAATGAAACTAGCTAGACCCCCTAGAGGAGGAAAGAGTACCCCTTCTAGACCCCACACAACCTCCATGGGAGGGGAATGTACAAAGACAGACGCTTGATCGAAAGTAGCATCGTATTCGTCCAGAGTGAGGCCCAATATTGACCCCTCAGTCCCGATCCAGTGGGCCGTCTCCTCCCGCCGCCCCCCCCGCCATCTCGATCACGATCCCCAGACAGAGTGTCCAGCCAGTCCCCGGCCGCTTCGGGATGATCAAAAAAGTGCGTGCGACCATCCACCTCCACTCGCAGCTTGGCCGGGAAGAGCATGGCGTATTTTAAGTTCAGGTCCCGAAGTCGGCGTTTGACGCCCAGGAAGCTCAGTCTCTGCTTCTGGACCGCTTGGGTGAAATCAGGGTAAAAGTTCACCTCCATATTTTCCAGCTTAACCGGCCCATGTAGTCTGGAGGCTTGCAGGATCGCGTCTCTGTCCCGAAAGTTAAAAATCCGGGCAATGAGAGGTCGCGGAGGGGCTCCGACCTTCGGCCTTCCCCCGGGAACCCTGTGGGCCCTCTCCACGGCAAAAAATTTACTCAGTCCCCGAGGCTGGAGATGGGTAGCGATCAGGTCCTCCACAAATAGATCCGCCGCCGCTTCCTCCCGTCCCTCGGGTACTCCGATGATGCGGATGTTATTCCTCCGGGCCCGACTCTCGGAATCCTCAAGGCGCCGATCCATAAGTGCACTCGCCTGACTAAGCCGGCGCACCTCCATTTGTAGTGCCGCCACCTCAGTCGTAAGGCCCGATGCGGTTTGGGCCAAAGAATTAACTCGGTCGTTGGTCTTGGAAAGATCGGCCCTCACCAGGCCAACATCCACAAGGACCGCGTCGATCTTCTGTGCCAGGGTGTCGAACCGCTGGCCCACCGAGGCCTTCATCCGGAGATGGCGCCCATGACGTCGTGGAGAGTCAGATCCGTGGGCAAGTCCGGGGCATCAGAAGGGCCCTCAGGGGACTTGTGCGGTCCGCCGGGAGATCCCCGCTGGAGGGTATAGCGGTCCATGCTGTTGGCCTGATGGACGGTGCCACGCCGGGTCGACTTGGTCTTTGACCGATCTCCATCTTGTTTCGTGGCCATCACCGCTGGTCCCACCATCGCACCAGCAACGCCGTAGAGGGCAGGCAATCAGGGCCACGAGCTCCGGGGGGGCCACCACAGATCGGCGGGGTGGGTCACAGCCGGCAGGCAGGCAGGGTCCCCCAGCGAGGCCACACCAACACAAAAAGCTCCGCGATCCCACTTGCAGAGACGGTGCGAAAGCGAAAGTGCGGGGTACGCGACTCGCCAGGCCCGGCCCGCCGTTGTTGTTCACTTTGCCACTGGGTCACCCCCCAACGCAAATCCGGGGTCCGGCGAGAAGAAGGCCGCAAACTTCAATCGGTGCTCACTCCGGCACCCGAGGTCCGATTTGAGAATGGAAAACGGGTACCACCTCAGCTCAGGCTCACCAGCACAGTCCCCTCAACCGAGGCAGGATGAATTCAGGATAGACGTAGGAGGTTGCGGAGGTCCTCGGGAGCCTCGCACCTACGCGGCCATCTTGGTTGCGCGCTAGGCTCCTCCCCCCATCCTTGGAGATTTTAATTTCTACTTGGAACTCTCTAATGACCTGGAGACAGCTCGGTTAATGGATTTGCTGGAAACCGCAGATCTTACACAGCATGTTAAAGGACCTTCTCACCAAGTGGGTCACACCTTGGATGGTGTCTTTTCCAACTATCCAGGTCTGTCCTTTGTGGACCTATTGCCCCTGGTTTGGTCTGATCATGCCGCAGCTCTGTTTAATCTCATTTTGAAGAGTCAAAAGATTAATGGCAGAGATTCAAGAGAACAGATTGAAATTAGAGCATGGAATAGGGTGGAGGCGGGGACCCTGCATGATGTACTGACCTCTTCAGCAGCCCATATAATGTGTGGAACTGAAGAAGCAGTAGCCTCATATACGCGATGGCTTTCACAACCTTGCAAAGAACTAGCCCCACGTAAATCTATCACGCCTAAAAGAGTTCTTCCCTCGGCCCCCTGGTACTCAGAGGAGATAAAACTTCAAAAATATACGTGCAAACGACTGGAACGTAATTGGAGGAAAGGGTATCTCGATAATGAGAAGGTGTTATACAAATCTAGCTTGCATACTTTTAAGCAAACGGTACGGCTGGCCAAAGAGAAATATTGTGCAGCCCAAATATGAGTCGTCCAAGAACTCCTCTAGAGAGCTCTTTCATACGGTCTCCAAGTTGGCCACTCTAAGGCCATCTACCGTCCAGTCCAGCCTGGAGCTTTGCGAAGAGATCGCTTCATTTTTTTGAACAAAGGTTACAAACATTTTCTCAAGCCTTTGTGATCCAATAAAGGATGTCTCGTCTGAAGTTACTGAATCGGAAGATTCAAAATTTCCGGAAGGGACCATGCAGGTTTTTAATCAACTAACTGTGCAAGACACATTGTAGCTCTTATCAGGTGCTAAATCTGGATCACCTTTGGATCCATGCCCTTTGAAAATTATCAAAATGGCTCCTCTCCCTATTGCTCGATATCTTACCCCCATTTTTAACAGTATGTACGAAGGTGGTCAGTTTCCTAAACAATGGAAGATGGCCTCCATACTACCTCTTTTAAAAAAGCCCAGCCTTGACCCTCAGGATCCGAATAACTTTCGGCCTATCTCCCGCCTTCCTCTTCCCGCTAAGATGGTAGAAAAGGCGATGAACAGACAACTTAGTGCCTTCTTAAAGAAAACCCATAAGCTCGATCCATCCCAATATGGCTTCAGGGAAGGACACAGCACTGAGTCTGCCCTGATAAAAGCCACAGAGGAAATTAGAGTAGCAGTAGACCAGGGAGGTAGGGCAGCCCTGATCCTGCTAGATCTTTCAGCCGCATTCGATACGGTCCATCATAGGATTTTGATGTACCGTTTAAGAAAATGCGGTGTTCAGGGCAAAGCTTGGGAGTTGCTTAACTCATTTCTCTCCGACAGAAGCCAGATAGTTGCACTGGGCAAATTTCATTCAAAATCCTTCACATTACCATGTGGCGTCCCGCAGGGGTCGTCCCTAAGCCCGACCCTCTTCAATGTATACATTGCTACCCTGGCTCCAGTGATTAGGGGCTACGGGTCCGGGATCACCTCGTATGCAGAGGATACACAAATTGTGGTATCACTAGTACCTGGCAAGGAAACCGGATTGGATAGATGCTTCCAGTCGTGCATGGCAGAAGTTGGACGTTGGATGGCAGACAACTGCCTGAGGCTGAACTCGGATAAAACCGAGGTGATGTTGTTTGGAAACAACCCTAACTTTTGTACTCCCTCTTGGTGGCCGACTTCACTGGGGTCTCTCCCTACCCCAGTTGAGAAAGTCAAAAATTTGGGGATCCTGTTAGATGTAAAACTTTCTATGGGAGCCCAGGTCAATGGAGTAGTCTCCAAAACAGGGCACGTCTTAAGAACACTGAAAAGAATCTTGAATCTTCTGCCGCTAGACTGTCGTAAAATCGTGGTAATGGCCTTGGTTTTATCAAGGCTGGACTACTGCAACAGTCTATATTTAAACATACAGCAAAAACTGTTGCACAAGCTTCAGATGATCCAAAATGCCGCGGCTAGACTCCTTACAGGTACCCCCAAATTTGCCCCTATCTCCAATGTGTTAAAAAAATTGCACTGGCTCCCGGTTGGGAACCGGGTTAAGTTTAAATCACTATGCATGGTATTTAAAGCTCTGCATGGAGAGGGGCCTGATCATCTTAAAAGACAATTTCAATGGTATACCCCAACATGCATGCTCCGATCGCCAGGAGCAAAATTGACCACAGTCACGTCTACAAAAAAAGCCCTATGGGGCGGCCGAAGCTTCACGTTCGGCGCTGTAAAAGCCTGGAATAAATTGCCTTTTCATTTAAGAAATGCCAATAATCTGCTAAGTTTCAGAAAGGATCTGAAGACTTGGCTTTTTGAGAAATAACTCTCCCTGCTCCCGCCTGCCTTTGGAGAAGTAGTCAGCGCCAGGACACCTTTTTGGTAAGCGCGCGCTTTAAAAATCACCTTAACATAAAGTTCATGATGGACTGCTGAGATTTTGGAGGGCAGAACACGGTTGTTTCCTTTTCCCCATGACCAAATAGGAAAAAGTCACTAAATAAAACCAGAACTACACATGCAAACCATAAAGTAACAACAAAATGAAGTGATCAAGGATTGCAGTACCATAGCCGGAGGAGGCGTCACAGGACCAGAGGATGGAAGAGTTGAAATCATTGCTAAAAGAAGCATTAGAGAGGGGGGGCCAACCCGTCCTCCTGCCGCTGATGGGCACAGACAAGCTCGCCCTTGGCCCGGGCTTTGCCTGGGCAGGGCCCAGGCCCGCCCGCGGTGCAGAAGTGCAGGGCCTCGTTTACAGGTGTTGGGAGGGTGACGTCACTTCCCGCACCGTGATGTCGATGGTGCCTGCTGGAGATACCGAGTCCCACCCCAGCGATGTCGGTGGTCTCCCAGAGCTTCGCCTGGGCCTTGGTCGGCTGGAAAGACCAATGAGGTGAGCAAGTGCAGCGTTGAGGTTCCCTCAAGCCCTTCAACAAGTCCCGCACTGCGGGAGTGCAGGGCCTCTTTTACAGCCGTCGGGAGGGTGACGTCACCTCCAGCGCTGCAATGTCGATGGTGCCTGCTGGGGGACTGAGTCCCACTCCAGCGATGTGTATTTCTTTTTTCACCATTGAAAGGCTGTCTCTCCCATAGGCTTATCATTGGGGTTGCACTGTAAGATTTTTACATGTTTAACATTCAATAGGTACTGGGCTGATCAGACCGGGTCTGCATTTGGAGTGGTGGGAGGTGTTCCGCATGAACCTGAATAGGCTGTGTCTCCTTTTTTACAATGCTGCCTCTGCCCCCAGTGGTCAAGCTGCACCAGGGAGGACATGATTACTTGGGACTGTGTTCAGTAAAAAAGAAGGCATAGTTTTGCAATTTATTTCTATCCCAGCGAGAGAAAAAAACGTAAATGCCATAGAAATGGTGTGCAATCTATGCCAGAAGAATCTCTCTTGTGGTAGTAAGAAGAAATACCTCATGTGGTACTTTAAGCCAGTATAAACAACTTAGAACCTATCTGGCAAGAGCAGAAACAGAGTGAGAGAAGAGCCAGCAAGGAAGATCTGCTGCTGGAGAATCACAATAGGCACATCATCTGCTGGTGGACAAATTGCGGACATTCCGAATACTATCGTGGAATTCTCAAAGGTTGGCATTTTTTGCCCAAGATGCAAGAAAATACTCAGTGTTGGTGTACAAGCTATACCTACTCTAGTACAGATTTTTAATGCGCACAATTTTTATTTTGTTTTCCGAGTACTAGAGCACTTACTTGTCCACTTTTTCTTAAGGACATTTCAGTTTTTTGAGAGAAACAAAAAAATACAAAATCATTAATAAATCCCCAAAAAGAAAAAAACATGTTTAAAAAAAATGGTTTGTTAGAACCACCCATTGCAGTAGAAGAACGAATAATTATACATTAAATACATGTTTGTAACAGTGTGAATGTTTCTTTGTATGCCTTATTAGTGTGTTACTAAGTGTTTAAATGAGTGTATGGATGTGTAAGTGATTGAATGTCTCAGTGAGTGCCTGTACTAGTGGATGTATGAGTAAGTGAGTGGTTGTATTAGTGTTTGTTTCGGATGAGTGACTGGGTGTGTTAGTAGCAATATGAGTTAGTGGAAGGGTGTGTCAGTAGAATATAGGTGTGAGTGTGTGTTTCACTTGTTCTATGGGTGAGTGAGTCAGTGCATCAGTGGTGTATGAGTGAGTGAATGAGGCATGAGTGGTTTATAACAGATTGAATGGGTGCATGAGTGTCTATATGGGTTATTGAATGTGTGCGTGACTAGCTGTATGGATGTGTGAGTGCTTGTGTATGTACCTGTATGGGTGTGTGAGTGGGTGTGTTAGTGCCTGTATGGGTATATAAGTTGGTGTGTGACTAGCTGTACAGGTGAATGAGTGTGATTGAGTTATCAGAGAGTAAGTCATGTATTTGTGGCTGTATGGGTGAGTGATTGCCTGTGTGGTTTTATGTATGGGTAAGTGACAGGATGTATGAATTTCTGTATAGATGAGTGTGTGTATAAGTTACTGTATGGATATGTGCGTGGTTGTGTGAGTGTCTGTATGGGTGATTGAGTGGGTGTATGAGTGGCTGTATGGGTGAGTGAGTGCATGTGTGAATGACTGTATGGGTAAGTGACTGGGTGGTTAAGTGGCTATATAGATGGCTGAGTGTCTGTGAGTGGCTGTATCAGTGAGTGAGTGTGCATATGATTGGCTTTATGTATGAGTGAGTGGCTCTGTCAGTCACTGTATAGATTGGTGTGTGGGTGCCTGAGTGCATGTATGAACTGGTGAGTAGATGTGTGGGTATCTGTATGAGTGTGTGAGTGGGTATGTGAGTTGTTTCATGGCTGATAAAGTGCCTGTCTGAGTGAAAGCATGGCTGAATAAG
The DNA here is from genome assembly GCF_964204655.1 of Triturus cristatus. Classification (NCBI taxonomy): domain Eukaryota; kingdom Metazoa; phylum Chordata; class Amphibia; order Caudata; family Salamandridae; genus Triturus; species Triturus cristatus. The sequence goes on along the minus strand of NC_140581.1, from coordinate 341,447,040 downwards.
TACATATCCTGGTGGTTGTATGGGTGAGTGAATGGCTGTGTGAGTGGCTGTATGGGTGAGTAAGTGGGTGTGTAAGTAGCTGTATGAGTCTGAGTGAGTGTCTGAGTGGTTGTTTGATTGACTGAATGGCTGTTTAGTGGTTGTATGAGTGAGTGAGTAGCTGCATAAGTGGCAGTATAAGGGAGTGAGTGGATGTCTGAGTGGGTGTATCAGTGAGTAAAGCATTCATGAATGACTGCATAGGTAAGTGACTGTGTGTGACTGGGTGTATGGGCAGATACAGTAGTAGATGAATGGTTGAGTAGATGAATTAGTAGTTCTGTTAGTGCCTGTATAGGTGAATGAGTGTATGTATCTGTATGAGTAAGTTTGTGGCTGTCTGAGTGTTTGTATGCATGGCTAAGTGGGTGTTTGAGTCACTGTATGATTCTCTGAGAGGGTATATGAGTGGCTGTATGGGTAAGTGAGTGACTGTGTGATTGTCTATATGAGTGAGTGAATGGGTGCATGAGTACCTGTATGGCTGAGTAAGTAGGTGTTAAGTGGCTGTACAAGTGAGCAACTATGGGGGAGTGGTTGTATAAGTGACTGACAGCGCATGAGTGAGTGTACGGGTGAATGAGTGGGTACATAAGTTGCTATATAGGTGAGTGAGACTGTACATGGCTGGCTGTATAAGTGAGTGAGTGAGTATGTGAGTAACTCAGTGAGTGAGTTAATAACTGTGTGAGTGGCAGTATGGATGAGTAAGGGGCTGACTCTATGGGTGAGTGAGAGGGTACGTGAGAACCTGTATGGTTAAGTGAGTAGGTGCTAAGTCAGTATATGGGTGAGTGAGTGGATATGTGAGTGGTTGGGTGAGTGAGGGAGAGGGGCATGAGTGGGTGTATGGATGAGCAAATGATACATGAGTGGGTATATGGGTGAGTAATTGAATGCATTAATTGCTGTAGGGGTGAATGAGTGATTAAGTGTGTGAGTAACTCAATAAGTGAATGACTGGCTGTGTAAGTGGGTATATGAGTCAGTAAATGTGTGGCTGAATGGGTGAGTAAGAGGGTGAATAAGTAGCCCATAGGTAAGTGAGTGAGTGTGTGGATAACTGAATGAGTCAGTGAAAGGGTGAACAAATTACTATATAAGTGAGTGAGAAGGTACATGAGTGGCTGTACAGATGAGTAACTGGATGCATGAGTGTCGGTTTGTATGCAGGAGTCAGTGGGTGTGAGTAGCTGCATGCATGAGTGAATAGCTGTGTAAGTGGCTTTAGAGGGTAGTAAGTGGGTATCTGAGTGGCTGCATTAGTGTGTGTAAGAAATATTTCTGAGATACTAGATGTATCTTGATACATCTAAATACCAGCCACAGCCCGTACAGGTAAGAGCGGTGGGGTGGTGGGGCCAGGTGGGTGTGGGATTTCAACAGATGACCTTGAGGGAAAATTAAATCCATAATTAAATTTTCCCTCTTGGTCATCTGTGAAATCTCCCTCCACCAGGCCCACCACTCTTACCTGCACAGGCCGCGGCTGCTAAAAACGTATTACTCCAAAATCTGCTGTAAAATAAAAAAAGTAGAAATATAAGTTAGTATTTGATTTACAAAATTAGAGAAACATAACAGTACACATTGATTATGCTGCAATAGTATATGACAGTATATTAATACATACTGTTCCAAGCTTTCATACTTTCACACCATACACAATATACTATATGAAGCTTCATCCTTGAACCGTGGGGTAAAAACAATAGATTGTAGAAAAAAACAAAAACTGCACAGTACACCCTTGTAAATAAGTGACACTATACATTGCACTCACTACAATTCGTTAAACTGTTATTTTACCTACACTTACTAGGCTAATGAAAACAAATGGACCTTAACCCCTTCGACGCGCATGACGGAACGGTTCCGTCATGCACGTCGGTTGGGCTGTGCTTATGACGGAACCATTCCGTCATGGCCCCGCCCGCACTCAGAACCTTCAGCGTGGCGCGGAAATCCGCGCCGCGCTGAAGGGGTTAAAACATTTCCCCTTTATTATTATACCTGATACACAACTACTAATAAATGTAAGCCACACTTGAATTTTGGCGATCCGTATGAAAACATCACCGCATGATGTGTAAAACCCTGATGAAATGTGAAAAAAAGAGATGGGCCTGCACACCAAATTGGTAAAAGTAATCTAACATAAACGCTCAGTAGGTTAATAGTATAACTGCTGTAAAGCGTGCTGTCATGTGCTGGGGTTTTAGCCCTGACCCCTGTGTAAGCTATCACAAAATTGAGAGGATTGGGATGACCCAAACCTGCATGACTCACAGCTGTTGACTCTAAGGTCTCTAACAAGTTCAGTGCAAACGTTATTTATCTAAACAACAATTTACGTAAAACATTACACTGTGAAATTATTACAATGGAAACATGGCAGGTTGTGTTTTACAAAAAAATATATTATGTAACATATGACAAAATAATTCTGTCCTTGATAGTTAAGGTGCTGTTGATTCACAAGAACCATGCATAAAGATAATGAACTGCTTGAATTAACATAGTTTTCATTTCAACTAAAAGTCCCAATGCATTTCGGGTTATTCAACCCTTCTTCAGGGGTTAAACATCATCAAGAAGACATAGGTTTCGAAAACGTTCACCGTTTTTAGAACTACAACAGAACAAAAATGACGTTTATTCATAGGTTTGTACATGTACAAGTTTGCTAAATTAGGATTTGCACTCAGAAGGTGTTGAGCAGTTGCAAGCTAAGTGAAGGAGACACAATGTGAAATTGTACCAAGGTGAAATGCATTCTCACGCAAACCGAATCACCAATATGAAGTGCAGAACGACGTGCGAGTGAAACAGGGTAGACGCTAATGCGCGAAAAATAAAAAAACTGTAAGTGTTTACAAGTGCACGATGGTAGAAAGTTAAATTTAAGGTTGATGTGCGCATAGATATCTACAGCTAGTGCGCGAACAGCTGAAGCATGAAAGAACGTGTTCAACAAAGTTATACTCACTACGGAGATTATCCCGATTCAAATAGCTTAGTGAGATGAAACGTGGGTATTGAGATTAAAGGAAAAGAAATAGAAAAACATTCTGGAAAAAGTTTATCCAAGCACAGGTACAGACTTACACACAGTTTTAGCTCGCAAAGAGACTTTCTGGATCAAAAATTAGCTTTTCATTAAGCATATGCTCGTGTTTTCAGTTAACCTAGCATACAACTTCCTGTACAGGATTTGCACTCTTTCTATCATTTTCCGACTCACTGTTTTTCTCTTTATTTTCCTTTAATCTCAATACCCACGTTTCATCTCACTAAGCCATTTAGGAAACATTAGGTCTTGTTTGGCACCCACACACACCTTCAATAAAGTTTTTTTCTCACAGTCACACTATTTTGTATCACCGCCCCTTTAAATACACGACGATCACGTGCGTGTCATCACGCATGCCTCCGGCGATGTTGGAATACAGGAAACACCAAACACACTCGCAGTCATGGAGGTAAGCCCATTAAAAACTCGGAGGCTTTTTCCCATTTAATCTATTAAACCATCCTTGTCCCAAAACTACCTATGAACTGACGTTTGAATGCATATTTTTTCTAGCCTCCCTTAGATTGGTTGCGTTTCCTGTGCTTTGTTCTTATCGGGTAAGACTCCACATTACGCACGAGGGGTATCACACATGGGTGCATAAAGTTTGTTTCCTCCCCATACTTTGGGCAGGATACACATGACTATCTTTACTTTGTTCTAGCAGACTTGGTAGTACTAATATCCAGTCGGCAAGCTGTCTCATTCTCCCGCCACTTTTTGAATCGGGATAATTATTTTTTAAACCAATTAGGCGTTTCGAAAAGAACCATTTTTTTCTTCTTTTTTATTTCATAATTGTTCTGTATTTTTTAAACTCTTTTTTTGCATTTTTGGGGTGTTTTTGTTGTCAAAAATGGAAAAAAAACAGAACCACCAAGAAAAACATTGAAATAATAATGAAATAAAACTCATTGCGTAAACCAAGAAAAAAAACAAGATTAATACTTGTGGTCCTTAAATGCAACCAGGACAGCATTCACCGATTGGTCCCCAACACACAATGTTTTCTTCCACTTCAAACAGCGCTGCTCTACTCGAGCCAAAGCAGGGCGAATGTTAAATGCCGCAGTTGTTATGCAAGCGGAAGAAGTACTGGGTCCAGCAGTGTTGTCATCAGCTGCTTATATTTCTTGTTGGCGACGCAGTTGCTCCCTTGCGAGCCTTTGAGGGTGCATCGTCTGCAGGTGTTTTAGCATGGACAACATGCAACAAGAGTATTTTTTTCTGACCCCTGTGACAATACATTCTGGTAGAGCATGCATGTCACCTTCTTGGATTGTTTTTTTTTTTGCTAGGTGGGAAACTAAAAAAAGCTCACACAACACTCTCGTATCTCTTCTTTATAGGTTCTACCACATCTTCTTCATCCTCTGGTAGAAGCTTCTCTGTTGGCTCTCCAGCTGGCATTTTTAGAAAGTCCAAAAAAAACACAAAAAGATGTGAAGAAGTGATCTAAAAGAGAAAAGGTGTGTCTCCTCAGATGGTCTTGCAAGAATGAAAAAAAATGGGTGGGGCCCTTCAAGTTCATGAATCAAAAACCTTTAAACCAATGAAAGTATTTCTTTTGAAGTCACATGGGATTCACGGACCAGGCGTGCAAAATGCGCGCACTCGGCGCGATTTCTGAAAAATACATTCAACAATCATATATCTTTATTCCAGTTACAGATACATGATATTTACAATTATATTAAATAATGTCTTGCTATTATATATATAATAAAGTTATATAGATATACTTTTTAAAGTTAAAGATTTGCAATAGATTCGTGCAGATTTTCAATGGATTCGCGGACCCGGTGTGACCACCGGAACTACATACATGACGTTGCACAGGGCGGGAACCGCGCACCCGCCACTTATGAAACGGTCATCGTACACGACTTAACCAATATGGCGGCGAAATACTTCAATTCACACACCCATCGAGATAGGTACACAATCAGTACACAAATCCACTTTAAAAAAAACAAATGTACATTTATATTTTAGAAAATAGAAATCATTATATTATTTTTATAAGTATTAAAAAATATTTAAAATATTTTTGGGACATTATACTTTGAAATTAGCATTACAAAACATCGAAAAAGCATAGGTTGTCAGGGACTTTATAGTTAGAAATTATCATTTAAAAAACCTTTGCATTTCACTGAAAAAACTATAGGTTTCAGGGACGTTATAGTTTGAAATTAGCATGTAATAACCAGGCAAATTCACAGAAAAAACCATACGTTTCAGGGACGTTAAAGTTAGTTGGACCTTTCACTAGTACAAAACCAGAGAAATTTGGCCGTTATAGTTAGTTGAGCTAACTATAACTCATGCCCTCGAAATGCACTGCTCATGACGTCACATATTACATCATTCATGACATGGTCAGTGACATCACTGATGACATCACTGATGACATCTCAAATGACATCACTGATGACATCATTCACGTAACAATCTGATGCACCTCCTCACACCCTAATATAACCTTTGATACACCCACTCTAAAATGCAGACTACCATTTTCAAAACCATAGACACACCAATACCAGCTAGTACATGCCCACTCACTGAGTACTAGGTCTAGACACACGTCCACTCATTCAGCCATACAGTCACTCATACATGTAGTCACTTCTGAATACAGCACTACCATTTGCACTCATACACCTATACAGACACTCACACATCACCACTCATCCATAGAGTTACTCACACACCTAGTCAATGATGCGAAGAATTATTCACACTCTTTTTTTACTCATCTATACAGTTATACAAACACCACCTCCCCTATTCATACTGACACTAACACATACTTACTCTCTTATACAATCACTGATACAAGCACACACTCATCCATACAGCCACTCTCACAATCACTCATTCTCACATTTAGTGATTTATATACTCAACACTCACATAAACTGCCTTTCACATGTGTACTTACTCACACATGTACGACTTAGACAAACATTCACTGACCAACACTCCCATACACACGCTCACCCACCCATACAGCCCTTCATAGATGCACTCTTGAACCCATACACCCAGTGAATTACCTACTCACACATCTATGCACAGAGTCACACACACCCCACCCCACCCACACAGACACTCAGGCACCCATACAGTTACTCAGATCTCCAATCAATAACCCATATAGACACTCATGTAGCTACTCACCAACCCATGCAGCCGCTTACACACCAACTGAAAGACTGATACAGACATTTACACAGTTTACTCACTAACCCATGCATTCAGTAAGACACGTTTAATCACTCAGTTAGACAGTCAGTCATGCACCTACTAAATAATCTATTCAGACACTCATACACCCACTCATACTTCAATACACCTTGACATATATACATATATATATACAAAGGTGGCAACATCATCATTATGGAAAAAGATGCTTACATGCGGGAAGCACATTCCCAATTAAGAAATAAGGAATACTATGAGAAATTAAAAGAAAATCCAGCCAAGAAATGGAAAGAAGAGCTTGAAGTAAAACTAACTAGCTGGCAGAATGAAAACCTTTTAGATGAAGATGAAGTAAAGTATTTGAAAAAAGATCACCCAAGGATGGCCACAATATACTTCCTCCCCAAAATTCACAAACACCCCACTAGACCACCGGGAAGACCGATAATATCAGCAAAGGGAGCGCTACTGGAAAACATGGCAAACTACATAGACGTATACTTACTACCATATGTTAAAAAGTTAACATCATATTTACAAGATACAGGAGATCTACTAAGACACATACAGGAAACACCGTGGGCAGACACATACCAACTCATAACCATGGACGTAGTATCATTGTATACGAATATCAGAAACAAAATTGGGCTAAAAGCCTGCGAATATTTCCTGCAAGATAGGAACATTCAATATGGAGATCATAACAGGATGTTGCTTCAAATGATCACTATGTGTCTTGAACAAAATGTGTTTTTATTTGGAGAAGAAATATACCGTCAAGTTAAAGGAACAGCGATGGGCTTTTCATTTAGTCCAAGTTTTGCCTGCCTCACCATGGGATGGTGGGAAAACATTATTGCTTGGTCCGCAGATAATGAACGATATGTAAACAAGACCGTACTATGGTTACGTTTTATAGATGATCTGCTGCTAATTTGGGATGGCACAAATGAAGAATTTCAAGAATATTTTGAAATACTGAACAATACAGAGACAGGCCTCAAATTTACATATAACATCAGTAAAAGCAGAGTTGTATTCTTGGACACTGAAATATATATTGACAACGAAACAGTTCAAACTACACTTCATCGAAAAAGCACAGCAACTAATGCTGTTCTTCATGCCGAAAGCTTTCACCAAACAAGCCTGATCAATAACATCCCATATGGAGAATTTCTCAGGATCAGGAGAATCTGTTCACAGGAGGAGGAATGGAAAGTGAACTGTCAGAAAGCAGGAGAAAGATTCAAAAAGAGAAAATATAACCCCAAAATTGTAGCATCAGCACTCGAAAGAACAACAAAAATACCTAGAATCGAACTTTTGAAAGAAAAAACCCAGCAAATGTCAGAAAATGATAAAAAAGATCAAGAGATTTGTTTAATAACAACGCACTCCACTGAAAACAAACAAATAACAAAGATAATGAGGAAAAACTGGCATATTTTACATCTTGATACAACAGTGGCAAGTATAATAGGAGACCATCCGAATATTACATATAGAAGGACGAAAAATCTCAAAGACCAGCTGACTCACAGCCACTTTTTACCAATGAAGAAGCAAGCCTCATGGCTCAAACCACAAGGGTTTTTCAAATGTACAAACTGTAAAGTGTGCACCATAGCCAAAAACATGAAAGAAATTACAACAGCTGATAACAAAAAGTGGAAAATACAACAACTTATTAACTGTAAGAGTCAATATGTTATATACATTATTGAATGCCCCTGCCCATTAAAATATGTTGGAAGCACTAAATGTGAATTAAAAAAACGCATTTTAGAGCATGTGCGTGCAACAGTCAACAACGATAGAAGCAATGCAGTAGCAAAGCACATGGAACAAAAACATGGGGGAGACTGGAAGAAGCTATCTTTTTATGCAGTGGAAGCAGTAGACAAACATATAAGAGGTGGCAACAGAGAAAAGATTCTTCGGCAGAAGGAATCACGACACATCCTTAATTTTCGAACTCTGACCCCGACTGGACTGAACCAGGACGGGGAGATGTATTCGCACCTGTAAAATCAATGACTTGCTAGAACGTTTTGTGCCTCTAATGTAAATTTGTACATAACTGTCGAATGATTTTAACATAAGTAGAGATATAGGTTGTTAGCATATAAAAATAATTAAAGTAGGTTATAGGTAGCACGTTTGCATAGACATGAAAACAGAAAATTAAGAAGTACTTCTAACACAATTTGCAAGGTATGGAAGAAAAGTGATGAATAAGGCATCATGGAAAATTAAATAATAGAATTAAGATGAAGTTATATACCCACTGGTGGGTAGGAAAGCTTACAAACTTCAAGGGTCAGTTGGAAAAGGAAATCAATTTCGTAAAATAGAACTAGACCGCATTATGAAGTTTAGGAGATCAGCAACAGAAAAAGCGGTCCATTAAAATAAATGGCTATAATTAATGCAATTGATAGACATAATATGTTAGGAGGGAGAAAAAATGAATTGTTGATAACACGCACTAGGGTGGTTTTTTATATATTAAGCAAAATAAAATTACTAAAAATAATGGAACTATAATAACCAGAATGCAATGCAAATAAGAAGCAGGAAGTGATGTAATGAAACAAGAGGAAATGTGTTTAAATGAGAAAAAAAACATTTCACAAGTGTAATGATTGACCCTCGTGAACAAGATCTTTGTTAAGATTGAAACGCGTAGAGGATAACTTTACTGGAACACCTGATTAAAATTGCAACATTGCTAAAGAGAAATGGATTTGGCTGGGTTAATTTCTATGTGCGAGCGAACTGTTCTCTGACTGGGGACGTATTTGTGGGATATATATATATAAACATATTTCAACTTTACAGAAACACACGGTCACTGGATGATGTCATAAGTGATGTCATTTGAGATGTCATCAGTGATGTAATATGTGACATCACAAGCAGTGCATTGTGGGGACTGAGTTACAGTTAGCTCAACTAACTATAACGGCTGAATTTCTCTTGTTTTGTACGAATGAAATGTCAAACTAACTATAACGCCTCTGAAACCTATGGTTTTTTCAGTGAATTACTCAGGTTTTTTAAATGCTAATTTCTAACTATAACGTCCCTGAAACCTATATTTTTTTCAGTGAATATATAAATATATGTATATATATATATCAAACTCAATCTGCAGTTTCCATTCTGAACTGGACACCGACACTGCAGACTCGGTCACATTTTTAGCACAGTTTATTTACTGCGTGCTGTAATGCATTTCGGCAGTATCTCCTGCCTTGCACACACACACTGAGCTCCATTAATCCCCGTTCTTGGTTGGGAGCAGTCAGTCACATGATGTAACTGACATAAACAACATAGTACAAAACTGCGAAGGTTACAATTTCATACAAATGACACAGCAGTGCATTTCATAATAGAAATACTCCTCACGTTATGTATTTCTTTTAAACCTTCTTCCAAAGTTCTTTTACCAATCATTTTCAAAGAAAGATTTTTTTTAATTTTTAGCATTTTGCTTATGCTTTTTTATGGTTTTTCTCAACGTGCCAAATGTAAATTCATATAAAACATTTCAATGTGAATTTAACCACTTGATCTCGGATATCAATTTGTATAATTCAATTTGCATTGCAACATACCTATTGTTAATTCACAAGTGCGAGTACTGACCAATTCGTAATGTCATAAACATACTTATGCTCCATCAATGCAATAAAAGCTCTTAGGGAGAAATTATATCACAGTCACTATAAACTCCTATTTCCCGTTCGTCCTGTGTCTTATTGACTATTTCACTATTTGTCTGTGGGAATATTTCTGTGTGTTAACCATTCATGCTAAGCATCTTTTTCAGTGAGACCTTAGCAATTAATGCTTCATAACAGGCAAGTGCATTTTTGAAGATTAAAGTGCAAGTGCATTCTGCAATATATATTAAAATCTTTGCCCTGCTACGTTTTTCATTCAACACCTTGGCTCAAATTGATAATAATAAAGTGCATGTGCATTCTTGCAGATAAAAGTTCAAGTGCTCTCGTGGAATATATCATGGAGTATTCACTCAGGGAAAATTGTTCTACTTTATTTTCATATCTCGCCATAGAGCATTTTTCAGATAGAAAGTTCCTCCACCAACTATATGGCTGTTTCAAAGAATGTGCAAGTGCTGTTACAAAAAAGTGCAAGTGCTGTTATAAAAATCTCATACACATGCTTCAATATTTCTGTATGTAATCCTAGGTACAAAATGCAAGTGCAAATTACATAACTACTACATCAATATTAAATGGCTATTTCTGTGTCAACTCCCTGATATGACACATTCAGAGGTTGATAGAGTACAAATACACATGACTATTATTCATCCGACTCCCTATGCTTATTCTTTTTATGTACATATCCGAGAATAAAAATAAAATGTGAATATATAATCACATCTTCTTATTTAATGTAACCTTATCATCCATCTTGTTATGGGTTGACAGCCAAGAGGACACATGCCCTCTAGATGTGGACAGACATATCTTCTAGTGAATTAAGGCACTGGGGCATCTTGGTATTTAGCATTATTCTATACCTTGACTCTAACTGCCGGAGCTTTAATTCTCTGTTTCCCCCTCGCCTATTCTTCTGGACAGAATCAATCAAAAAATAAAAAAGCTCATTAATGTTTCCCCCATGGACCTCATTCATATGTCTTGCAATGGGGTAGGTCCTGTCTGTTCTTTACAACCCTTAGAATACTGGAGGATTCCGACATGCACCATGTGTATTGTACTTCCCACATAGAGTTTAAGGCATGTGCATTGAAGGATATATTTTAAATGATTACTTTTGCAATGAAAGAAGCAAGGAATCTTCCAAGGTCTATTTAACAAAGGTGATTGAGTTTCTTTTTTGTTCGCACCATGTTGGCAAGCATTACACTTCAGGCATTTGCTGAATCCCGGATTGGTTTTTAGCTACCCTTGAGATTCCACCACCTCATGGCTGCCCACTACTAGTTGTTGTCTCATAGATTTTGCCCTCCTAAATGTCAGAAGTGGTCTGCTTAATACATTGTTGCCTAATATAGGAATCGGTCCTCACTATATGCCAATACCTATTCATGCAATCTACATATACATATATCTTACTGATATGTACTCTACTAATTATATAATATATTATAAAAACAATTTCAATTTTGAAACAATACTATATCCTTGAATTCATGGCTAGATTACAATACTGGTAGTCTTTATGTTTTGAATACAAGTTTTACATTTTTACATATATAATACATATAGTGGTAAAATTGTATGCAATTATTGATTAATAATATTATTATTATTACAAAAATGAATAAACCTAATTTAAAAAACATAAATTAAACTTTTAAAAGGCACATTCTTTCACATAGCTTATTCATTAATAAATAAAAACAAGAATGTTATTGAGGATGGGTAATTTCCTAAAACTATAGTTTAGAGATATTAATTATAAATTAAATTAATATATTAAAATTAATTTGTTGTGACATTTTAATATATTACTTTAATATTTCTATTAAATATTTTAAATTAGTTTAGATTTTTATTTACATAAAAATATTTTGTATATGTTTGTATTCAATAATGATAAAGTGTAATAGATTTCCGTATACTGTTTCATAAGGAGAACTCCACCTAGGTGGCTAAGCTATTTGCCAACTGGTGAAAAGATACCATTAGCTACTTTACACAAGTGCTCATAAATTCTCCTATAACAGGATCCACCCTCTGATTTGAGGGTGTAGAAAAATGAAAGCTACATCTGGGTATACATCTCTCCATAGAAACAGTGAACAGAGATGAAGTGAAGAGTATGATGAATAGCAAAAAGTTAAAGTGGGTTACAACAAGGTATAGCAGTAAATATACACATGAGTAAATATACACGTTTATATTTACCTTTGTGAATCTGGAGAATAGATGCACAATATCTGCAGATATTTTTTATATTATTGTTCTTTGGCGGCAATAAATACTTGTTGCGACATCCATGTAAAATCAACCAACAATAAAAGTAACTTTTACATTCACCTTGTCTTCTTTGTTGCTTTTCTCCATCTCAATACTTGGCAATGTTCCTATTTTCTTGCTTCTTGATGCTTTCAATGTTTATTTCATCCTTTGGTTTATTACAGAAACTATTGTACTGAAAGTTTGCTCTTTAATCAACTGTTGGGTTGTTGCTCTCCTTTTTTCTTATTTCTAGAATTATAGCAACCCATGAGTCTACTTTAAGCCCTCATTTAGATGTTGCGTTCGCGTTCCTCTAGATTTTCTTCAAAAAATATGTTTCCCATTCCTCTTCCAGTGGGAACTCAGCCAAACAAAGAACTTTCTCTGTCTGCATGAACTCATTTCTCAGTAATATGTCTTCCTACTTTATTTTTATTTAATCAATGTTTATGACCTGGAATGGTGACCCATCACTCCTACTGGTTTAGATGTACCCTCTCTAACAATGCATTGTTTCTTGGCAGGCAGCCCACTACTATTCTGCATGGAGACACTCTGACTAATTTAATAAGGTGATGGATGTTCTCCTTCTCCCACTCCCATGTTGCAAACAACAATCAGAACTTAGGATGACCAGAGAAGCTCTGACATTATACTCTGTCTGTAAACTTCTTTGAGCAATATTGTGCTGCTGATGTAAGCCTGGCATTCAATATTCTCTAACACACATGTTGACATACCCTCTGGAGGCCATTTTAGGTCGCTTAGTGGCTACCATGCAAGCCTGCACATCTGCAACATTCATTTTAAAGGCTATTGGGTCCTTGATTTTGTGTAGGATATCATATGATACACTGTACACATGTTCCACACCCTACCATGCGCCTTTTCTCCTGCAACATTAGCCGATGAGGGCAACAATCTGTCCGAAACCAAACTAGCAAGGAAAACAATTTCAGTCCCTTATAGTTTCTATAATGCCCTGCCACTGCCATTCACCTCGGTCTGTACTCTGGGGCTGTATAGCCTCACCAGAAGGGCCTTTCATATTTTATATCTGCATGGTGTCACTATGTTCAGCAACTCTGAATTGATGTCTGCTAAATCTTGGGAATGGCAAATGACTATCCATATCACAAGGTGATTTTGTATTACCTTCCTCAAGAAATCTGTCCATAAAACAATCCATGCTTAAAGTAGAGGCTTATGTGGTCTCCAAGAGGGAACCTGTTCTTCCCTTGGTTTACCATAGCTTTGTGACAAAACAATCAATCACTGCCAAAATATCATCCCAGATGGTATCAGGGCCATTGCATTGCTCATAAATGCCCTTCAGAAGGCATCCATTTCCAATGTTTAGATGGACTTTAACTATTGATTCAAATATGTGTTTCTTAGTAGGCAGACCACTTTGCCATCCCTGTCTCTCAGCTCAGTATCCCACCAACCAACTTGGGCCAACACAGAAGAAGACCAACCCTTATGAGCTTTCAAAGATCTCCCTATGACAATAAAATTCTTTACTTCATCTCTCTTCTTAATAACACAATACCTGCCACCAATACCCTTCTAAACAATGTCAACACTTTCTTGGGGAAAATATATGAAAATCCACTTTCCAATTAAAACATGGCAGTGAGGCCAAAACCTTCCGGACCCTAGTACTCCAAAGATATTGCTGACAGTAAATGTTCATCCTCAGACTGGAAAGAAAATGGAAGATATAAAGTACTACTGATGACCTTATGTGTGTTAGGAATAGGGGTCTCTGGTTGGCAGTAGTTTCTACGCTATCCAAGTAGGGACCCTTATTGTAGTCAGGGTAAGGGAGTTACACAACCAAGATAACCCATGCTCACCACCTTGGTAGCTTGGCAGGAACAGTCAGGTTTATCTCGGAGGCAATGTGTGGTAAATAAAAAATTCCTTTACCGGGACTGAATTTGATACATAATCATAATAAAATAGCTCAGTAAAATGAGAGGCAGAATCCGTGATATTAGAGTTTCTGAATGGGCTTTATTCCAATAATCGATTATAATCGGATGCTTCAAGTTCCATCACCACGGGGTTCAGGAAGTGAAGTACATACTTTATTGACAAGAAGTAACTTTTATAGTACATACGTTATAATGAGGCAAATACAGTAGGCGTAATAATTGATAAGGAACTTGACGTGGTACCTGCGTAACCGAAAATGGGTGTTTACAAGGAGTAAAAAAGACACATGATTGGTTATGATTTCATGCATAGGTGGATCTATAAGATAATACTTGACATAGATGCGCGCGCAGCAGCATGACGTGTAATTGACGTGTAACTAGGGGGTGAAGGGAACTTGACGTTAGCTCTACATGTGGAGACGAGAAGTCTGGGGGTCAGATCAACCTAATCCCAAATCATATCTAACATCCTATGTTTAAAGAACTATGTTATCCATAAAGAAGGACTCTCGGACAGAATCTATTCTATACTGACTGTGCGTGTGTGTACAAGCGTCTAAGTGTCTACACTGAATGCGAGGGGATGGGAATATTCCATGGTGACAGAGCTATGAATTACTTGCATGAGGGCAGAGAAGCCGGACCTCTTACTTGGTAACTGGAAGAATGTTTACTTAAGCTACTAGGCAGGAATGCATCGGCTGAGGGGGAAGCAGATAATTCGAAGGTGAAATACAGCTCTTGGCAGAGAATAGGCTGATGTCAGGCTTCGTGGGCCGCGCAGAGAATGAGACAGAGTTCATGGTCACAGATGCAGGTTCAGACTGGAGCTTTCAGAGGCAGAAGGCAAAAAGGAGTTTGATGACAGAATCAGGGCCTACTTGCCTTGGACTGTAAAAATGGAGTAACTTAGCCATAAAAAGTCGGTGGCCTTTCATACTTAGGAATCGAATATCCAGCCCATTCATGGCGGATCTGACAGAGGACATGTTGACGGTGGACGCACATATATTTGCGTCTTCATAACTGGAACTGGAGGGAACATACATGTACTTGTGACATGCACATAGAACCGTTGGGGTCCAAGATAGGGGACATAACTGACCAGGAAAATCCACATTTCCACATTCCCTCCTTGTCCCCCTACTTGCCCTTCAAGAGATATCGATCTTCATCAATCCATCGATCTGTTCATATAGCATCATTTGTTCTTCTTTCTTCTTCCGGGATCTTGAATGAAATCTTGGTGGTGGAATACACGATGTGGCACACAGACCACAAATCGCTGGTCCACATTGTAGACATAGACAGCAACTGAATAGTATGAGAAAGCCAATACCTAGGAAGGATAAAACTCTCCATCCCCAGGCTGATATCACACTCCAAAACCAACTGGACCAAGTCCAAGTGCCTGGGTTCTGGTGTATCTGGTTTACAATCTTATGAAGGCGGGTGATGGCTTTATATACAGATGGCGAATTTTCTGGTATGAATACGCAGCAACTTGATCCGATGACCCTACAAGCTCCGCCCCTATCAGCCAGGATGACGTCAAGGACAAGACGATTTTGAAGCACAACAATCCGCATAGCAGACTGCTCTTCTGTTAAATTGCCTAAGGCGGAAATAGTCTCATTCACTACTGCTTCAAGGGTTCTGGTTAATCTACGTATCAGCTTACTATTAGTAACAGTACCTATATAGGGAAAGATGCCTTTATTAAAATCTACATATTTGTCCCATGCCGTTTCAGTGTAATCGACAATGGGGAGATCTCTCCGCTTTCTGTTGTGTACTAAATGAATATTTCTGTAGTAATCAGGAGGAGCTAGAAAAACAGGTGGCAAAAGGAATGCAATGTAGCAGGTACCATCCCAATCTGGAGGTAGACGCATATATGCAGTCTGACCACATATGAAGTAGGAGTGGCGAGAAGCTCTAAATGAAGATTTGCCTTGATCACGGAATTCTACTATAGTATTGCATTTACTATGGCCCATAGGTGTGGAACCAACCTTTCTTACACACAATTCACCCTTCGCTGGGAATACTGACATGGTGGGCAAGACTAGTTCAACTTCGGATACGACATTTAGAATCATGAGATTAGGTGTAAAATTACCTAATCCATATACTTCATTTTCTAGATCAGTTCCTGTTCTTTTGGGGCGACCCTCCTTGTCAGGGTAGCAGACCTTGAGTAAGACTAAGTTCAGGTTTCCCCATATCCAATGATCTTGGTAAACTGCTGTGTCTGAGTCTATGGAATTGATTAAACTAAACCATGCTCCACAGGAGCCATTATGTGTGAATGGATGTGGAAAGAAAGGCAGGACTCCTTCATAATTCTGATAGGGAGGGAGTCGGCCACACACCCAACAATTGGTGGCATTACTAGTCTGATGGGAATGATGTAACATACTAATGAATGTGTTATTGCGCAGCGCAAGTCTATAAGATAATTCATGCGGAGGTAAGTCACTAAAAGAATGTTCAGTAGTAACATTATAAACATGTCTAGAAATAGGGTAATATATGTGCAACAACATACTCGTAATAATTATTAAAAGACTCAATAAAAACAGAATTAATAATGTCCCCATACAGTGGCTACGCAGTGATTTACAATACGCCTGTCGTTTCAACATTTTCCGGGTATTTTCTCTACTCAGGTCCAAGGGATACATGTCAGAGACAATTCAACCGCTTCACCTTGGAGAGGACTTAAACAATCAAATTGCTCGACTGTTTGGGCCTAAGCTTTAGTTTATAGTTCTTAGAGTCATTTTGTTCAACAAAGGGAAGTTCTGAATCAGTCTGTGAGGGAGTGCAGGGCACAATGTCTATATCCGAGGGTAGTCCATGAAATTTTTTGACGTGGCTTGAATGAATCCAGCCCTTACGGCCCTCGATCTTCACGGCTGTCCTCGTGGTCAACAGGACCAACTTGGGTGCTTTCCACCTGGGCTCCAGCTGGGTCTTTCGGTCGAAATTCCTTACAAACACCAAATCACCCGGAACAACGTCATGGGGTTTCACCTCGGTGTTGTCGGGAAAAGCTGCAGCTACCTGTGAACGAGAAGATTGTAGTGCAGACATCAAGGAAGCCAAGTAATCTGTCAGCATATTACAGTCAACATCAGTTATTTTGCGAGGTATAGGCGTCCCCCACATATTCGGTGGTCTTCCAAAGATCACCTCATACGGGGATAGCCCTGTTCGAGAGTGTGCTACCATTCTCATGTAAAAGAGTGCAACGGGTAGCGCTACTACCCAGTCGACACCTTTTTCTCTGCATATTTTGGACATTCTGATTTTCAGGATCTGGTTATGTCTTTCTACGAGGCCTGCTGCCTCGGGGTGTCGGACACAGTGGAATTTCCACTGATATCCTAACAGAAGTGAAACGTGTCTCATTAATTCGGATGAGAACGGCTGGCCGTTATCTGAGTAAACAGCACGTGGTAAACCGTATCGTGGGAAGAATTCTCGAACCAACTGTTTGGCAGTAGTCGGGGCAGTGTAATCTGAAACCGGGTATGCCTCTGTCCAACGGGACAGAGCGCAGACAACTACAAGAACATATTTGAATCCTCGACATCGTTCCATCTGGATATAGTCCATCTGGAGTACTTCAAAAGGATGGTTAGGAGTATGAAATCCACCCTGTTCTACGGGAACGCTTTTTCCTGGGTTAAACTGACAACAGATCATACAGGTACGGACCTTTTGTTTTGCTGCTGCTCGTAAATGTTTATTGAACCAAATGTGTTGAATGCTGTCTAGCATAGCTTTTTCTCCTAGATGGGCTGGACTATGTATAGTGTTTATTATAACTTGGACCATTGAGTCAGGAAGGAACCATACAGACTTTTCCTTCATCATCCATCCTTGGTCCGTTTGGATCCCCCCTAATTCAGTCCATTTCTTTATTTCATCTGGTGTAGCATGTGTCTGTATGTCAATTACGTCAAGAGTTGGATCTTTAACTGTCATGCAATGTGTCGGGACTATTGTCTTTGTCACGTCGGGGATTTGAGTTTGAGCAGTCTGTTTAGCTGTTCTGTCGGCTAGATCATTGCCTTGAGAAATGATATCAGTAACCTTCGTATGAGCCTTACATTTCATGATTGATATTGCAGTGGGTAGATGTATTGCATCTAATAAGGCATGAATGAGGGGTCCGTGCTGAATGTGGGCACCGTGGGAAGTTAAATAACCTCTCTCTCGCCACAGCACGCCGAAGTCGTGTACAACTCCGAATGCATAACGTGAGTCAGTGTATATGTTGACTTTTTTATTCGTGGCTTGAATACAGGCTTGTGTCAGAGCGATGAGCTCTGCGGCTTGAGCTGACAAAGTATTTATACGATTAGTTTCAATGACTTCAGTATCTGTTGTGACTGCGTAAGCGGCCAGTAACTCTCCTGTACTTGTTCTCATGCATGAACCGTCTACATACAATGTCAGGTCTGGGTCTGATAATGGGACATCGGTTAAGTCTTGTCTGGGTTTCGTTGTTATCGTAATAACTTCAATACAGTCATGGGCTAGTGGGTCTGTTCCTATTACAGGTAAAAGTGTGGCAGGATTCAATGTGTTACAGCGTCTGATTTCTATATGTGGCTGAAACAATGTAAGTTCATATCCTGTAAGTCTTGCTATGGTCAAGTGTTGTGTTTGCGTTCTATTCACAAGAACCTCTACTGCATGTGGTACTTGAACTGTCAACGGATGTCCTAACACTATGGCATCGCCTTGTCTGATTGCTAAAGCTGTCGCTGCCACTGATTTCAGGCATGCAGGCAAAGCCTGAGCTACGGGATCTAATGTACTAGAAAAATAAGCACATGGTTTGTGTGCTCCTGCTTGTTCCTGTGTGAGTACTGACAAGGCAGTACCTTCGCGTTCTGTAACAAAGAGTGTAAACTGTTTTTTGTAACATGGCGTTGCTAAAACGGGTGCTTGACATAAAGCTTTCTTTAGGCTTTCAAAAGCTTGTGTGTGTTCCTGAGTCCAAGGGAGAGCAGTCGATGTGGCTGCCTCCTGTGTGGTTAACTGAATGAGTGGTTTTGCTAGAAATGCGTACTGAGGGATCCACTGCCTGCAATATGACGTGAGGCCTATGAAAGCTCGTACTTCCTTTTGTGTCTTGGGTATTGGCATGTTAGCTATTAACTGAATGCGGTCGGGTGTAAGCTGCCTTCCCTCCTTGGACAGCGAGTGTCCAAGGTAAACAACTCGCTGGACACAGAATTGCAGCTTAGAAGGGGACACCTTGTGCCCCTTTTCGGCTAGGAATTGTAAAACTGTCAGCGATGCTTTTTCACATTCAGGTTCGCTTCTTGCGGTGATCAGCAGATCATCGACGTATTGAAGCAGAGCGGTGTTAACTGGCATGTGGATACTGTCAAGTTCTCGTTTCAGTGCTTGGCTATAGATGCTGGGGCTTTCTGTAAATCCTTGAGGTGCGCGTGAGAATTTAAAACTGCGCCCATTTAAACTGAATCCGAACAAATATTGACTTTCCGGATCTATTGGGACGCTGAAAAAGGCATTTTTGAGATCAATTACAGTAAAGAATGTTGCTTCGGAATCAATAGCTGTCAATAATGACGAGATATCTGGGACCACAGGGAATTGTGGCACAATGCATTTGTTTAACTCGCGCAGATCAATAACCAATCGATATACTGGCGGGGCTGTAGGATCTGTTCGTTTAAGAATCGGAATTATCGGTGAATTACATACATTGGAGTCTGTTTCTACAACTACTCCTTGGGCAATTAGCTCGTCAATGATTTGTAGTAAAGCCACTACAGCATCTGGTGGTAACTTGTATTGTCGCATTCGTGGTAGCACCACTCCTGCCTTTAGTGTGACTCGATATGGTGTAATATTCATGCAACCAACATCAGTAGGGCCTTGTGCCCATAGATGTGTAGGTAAAGTCTGTAGTCGGGGATCCATGTCTCTAGACACATAGTGACCTTTAAAATCACGTAAAAACAACCTTACTCCTTCCGGAGAACAACATATTATGGCTCCTAGGGCTTTCAGAGTTTTAATTCCTAACAGATTTTCTGGGCATGATTTAGTAAGCAATAAATCTGTAGTTCGTGTCAAAGGTCCTATCGTAAGTGGAAGAGGCTGTGATACTTCATTAACAATAGGTTTTCCTGAAAAACCAAGGGAGATATTCTGAGAGCCTGAGAGGGGTGCCCCTGGAACTTCACTACGTTTTATAGTTGTTCGACTTGCCCCTGTATCGAGTAAGAATTTTCTATCTTGACCTAATAATTCACTATGTACATAAGGTCCTTCTTGATCTACAGGAATCTCGATAAGGGGTAAGTCAACTTCCCTCTCTAGGCTAGTTCATGCGTAACGCTGATACTCAGGATATTCATACTGTGCAGTCTGATACATTTGTCGTGTTGTGGTCTGTGTGGCAGCAGCAGGCAACGGTGGTGCAGCTGGCACAAACTGTATTGGCTGTTGTGCGGCTGGCATGGCCTGGGCATGCTGCATAGCTCCTTGTTCATTCTGATCCTGTCTGAGTGGCCGTGGTCGTTCTTGTGTTTTACCTATGGCGATATTATGTTTTAAAACTGGACAATCGTGTACGTAATGACCTGGCTTCTTACAATAATTGCATGTCCCTTTTACCGGTCCTGCTGAATCGGAATGTGTCATACCCTTTTTATGTCCTTCAGCTGGTACTGTCTGGGCAACTAGCATTTTCATTTTTGTGTCTTTCATGCGTCTGTGTTCATGTTCCTGTTCCTCTTTAATTCTATTGTGATGGTACTGTAACATTTGTAACATTTGTGTTGGAGTGTTACCTTGCCAGGTACTCTCGAATTTTAATACTCTATTCTTTACCGGGGACAGAGCATTTTCTACTAATTTTGTTACAAACAGATGCGGGTATGATTCGCTACTTGCTTTTATGCCACTATTTATACCAAAACATTTTTCAAATCGGGCATAGTAATCACTAGTGTCTTCATCTTGCTTCTGTTTACAGGCTGAAATTGTACCCCAATCTTCCTTTTTCGTAGTTAATAAACGTGGCAGTACCTGTACTAGCAGACCTGGTAGTGCTTTAGTTTTATCCCCGAGTCCTGCTCCTGCAGTTCGGGCCTTTTCTTCTGCTTCTAACACTGACCATTCTATCTTTTGGTCTCCTACCTCCCACTCTTTTTCCTTGAGTTTCTCATAAATGCCAGTAGGCATCAACACCTTTAATATCGTCATAATGTCGGGATAGGTATACTCTCCCATGAGTAACATGTCTTTAATTTCTCGGTGAAAACCCGCTGGGTCTTTGTCATGACTAGGTACCACTTTCTTCATTTCTAACAGTTCTATTTTTGATATGGGCGTATATACAAATACGCGCCTAAACTCGTCGCCCTCGCCTTTTATTGGGTGGACTTCTCGTAAGGGATTCTGTCTATCCATGTGATACGTTGTTCTTTCCTTGCTGGGCAATGAGGTATGTTCTGAGCATATAAAAAGAATATACTGTTTTCTTGACATTAGAATTTCTTTAATTAGTTCAGTACCTGGACCTCTCCATTTATTTGTAAGCAATTCAGTCAATATGTCAGGTAACAGACCAGGGTCCGAATGCTGACTCTGATATAGTATAATGAGTTGTTGAATCATATATATCCCAGCCAACCTCTGTTCATCTGGGGTGAGATTCAAAAATGTGCGTACTACTGTAGCATCACTATATTTTCCGGGACTGTCCACCCAGTGGACAGCTGCCCTGGCTAAATCTTGTTCATCCATAGAATCGAGAAAATGATAACCCCTTCGTTCTCGGAGTAGTTTGTCAGCAGTTTGGAACGAATGCTCGTTAGACCTTATATTAATTATAGGTATTTGGAAATTCCTGTTATTATCTGGACATATCGGACGTATTGAGTCAATATGACATCTAGTCTGATCCCTATGACAAGATCTTCCTCTACCTACATAGGCTATGGTGTCCAACTGTCCTGCGGGCGGTCCTGACCCTTCTTCCTCGCTTTGTTCGAACTCGTCGGTCTGTAATCTCTCTTCGTGTATCCGTTCTATTTCTTTACGGATCTTTCGGCACATGGCTATTATACAATTTTGCTTATCGTGTCTTCCTTCTGATATATTCTGGCTCCATTTTGTAAGAATATGCATTGCATCCGGGTCTATCCCCGGTCGGTCTTGATTTCTGATCACACAGTTTATGAGGAAACGTAGCAGTTCCCCTTGTATCTCTACTTTCTGGAATTCCATAGCTCTGTTAATACATTCTGGATCTCGCCCTGTTTGAACAAAATGATATATTTTATCTAGATGCGCAGTCATTCCTGGTAACCTCGCTAAATACCCTGCGGCTCGTCTGATACGTAATGATGCCAGGACCATTTCGTCCTCTTTACCGACCACCGGGTCATATCTACAATCTATAAGAAGTTCCTTAAGCGCACGTTCACTTACGAATTTGGGTGTACGTGAATGCGCTGACTCTTGAAAAACAAGTTTATTTATTCTAGGTGGCGTAAAAGTATTGCTAGCACCTCCCGTGGCCCCATCTGGGGCGTCGGGTGTGAAAGGATTCGTCGAACGTGACACAGCAACTATAGGTGTGGACACCACTGTAGAATCGACTGTGGAGACAGATGCGGAAACAGATGTGCTTGCCGAAGCTAGTGTCGGGACTTGCTGTTGCACAGGGACAGATACCTGATCCTGACGTTGAACCCCCCCGCCAGACAGTCTATGTGGTGCGGGGTTAGCATACTCGGGAGCTGCGTCATCTAGATATGAGGAAAGAAAAACATCTTCTGCGGTTCTGGGATGTCCTCTAGGATGTACCTTAATTGGAAATAATGGGGGTGGCAAGTCTTTTGGCATCTCTGGAGCAGCCTTTGGTAATCCTTCGGCTAGAAGAGGATACATACCATTCATAAGGGCATTTCTCTGTCTATCTACTTGTTCCGATTTCACTAGGATACCTTCCTCAATTAATAGATTTTCTTGAACTTTGTTTGAACTTTCTTTACTCTTCTCTTCCTGTCTACGTGCTTTTTCTGTACGTCTATGAGATTCTTTACGCCATAACTCAACAGCGTCTTTCTGTGACTGTCTGACTTTTCTTTTCCATAATTCTTCCTCGACTTTCATGATGCACTCTGCATCCCAGGTTCCCGCTGTGGGCCACCTCTGACTTTCCGGCAATCCCTTGGTATAATCTACCCATAAATCAAGAAATAATATGGCATCTAAGCCATGCTTCTGATACATAAAGTGCCCTGGAGTATCCCTAGGAGGAATAGGGACGGCTTCTTCAAGTACCCCTTTCCTAGTAGTGATCTGTCTTAATTTCGAAAAAAGCGGCATATTGACAACTGATCCGATACTTAATTTTGAACACACTTAATACAAAAAGCACACTAATGAACAACCATTCATACCACAATATGCAAGACGTTTAACACATTTAACATTAAAACATTAAACCTTTAACTGAAACAACACTGATGATCGTCTGCATAACTAAATCACCATGCTTAATTCTTGACACTTACTAGATACTTCGGAATACTTGATATACTGCTAAACAGTACAGATACACTGCTAAAACAGTGCAGACCGGATTTGTGTACCCAAACCCGTCTTGACCGGCACAACCTATGTGCACGTCAGAAATGCCTCCCCAGAAATGGTACTCACCGGGTAGCTTCGGAAACGGAAGGCCTCAGTAACTTGAACTTGAACCGGACTGGACTCGACTCGACTCGTCGGGAACTGGGCTAGACTTCGAACTGGTGGGTCTCGATATACCTCGGATCTTGCTCTCTCAGCTAGGCTCTGGTCGGGATACTTCGCACTTCTCACCGCCTCGTCTGGGTGTTGATCGTAGTCTCAGTCGCCCCCGCTTGACCGGAGGGAGATACAGGAAATCCTGCTGGTACGCGTAATTGTCCGTCCAGCTGTGGCAGGAGACCGGGCCTACAACTCACCGCCGGCGCGTGAGATGAGAAAGTGTCCCTATTCGGGCGCCATCATGTGGTAAATAAAAAATTCCTTTACCGGGACTGAATTTGATACATAATCATAATAAAATAGCTCAGTAAAATGAGAGGCAGAATCCGTGATATTAGAGTTTCTGAATGGGCTTTATTCCAATAATCGATTATAATCGGATGCTTCAAGTTCCATCACCACGGGGTTCAGGAAGTGAAGTACATACTTTATTGACAAGAAGTAACTTTTATAGTACATACGTTATAATGAGGCAAATACAGTAGGCGTAATAATTGATAAGGAACTTGACGTGGTACCTGCGTAACCGAAAATGGGTGTTTACAAGGAGTAAAAAAGACACATGATTGGTTATGATTTCATGCATAGGTGGATCTATAAGATAATACTTGACATAGATGCGCGCGCAGCAGCATGACGTGTAATTGACGTGTAACTAGGGGGTGAAGGGAACTTGACGTTAGCTCTACATGTGGAGACGAGAAGTCTGGGGGTCAGATCAACCTAATCCCAAATCATATCTAACATCCTATGTTTAAAGAACTATGTTATCCATAAAGAAGGACTCTCGGACAGAATCTATTCTATACTGACTGTGCGTGTGTGTACAAGCGTCTAAGTGTCTACACTGAATGCGAGGGGATGGGAATATTCCATGGTGACAGAGCTATGAATTACTTGCATGAGGGCAGAGAAGCCGGACCTCTTACTTGGTAACTGGAAGAATGTTTACTTAAGCTACTAGGCAGGAATGCATCGGCTGAGGGGGAAGCAGATAATTCGAAGGTGAAATACAGCTCTTGGCAGAGAATAGGCTGATGTCAGGCTTCGTGGGCCGCGCAGAGAATGAGACAGAGTTCATGGTCACAGATGCAGGTTCAGACTGGAGCTTTCAGAGGCAGAAGGCAAAAAGGAGTTTGATGACAGAATCAGGGCCTACTTGCCTTGGACTGTAAAAATGGAGTAACTTAGCCATAAAAAGTCGGTGGCCTTTCATACTTAGGAATCGAATATCCAGCCCATTCATGGCGGATCTGACAGAGGACATGTTGACGGTGGACGCACATATATTTGCGTCTTCATAACTGGAACTGGAGGGAACATACATGTACTTGTGACATGCACATAGAACCGTTGGGGTCCAAGATAGGGGACATAACTGACCAGGAAAATCCACATTTCCACAAATGTATAAAGTATTAGTAAATAAAACACACAGTAACACAGTGGAGACACTACAAATTGACACCACACTAGTTTAGAAAAATAGGTAATCTTTATCTAAACCAAACAAGACTAAAACAACAGAAATCCAACATATGTAAGCAGAGATGTAACTTTTTAAAGGTTTAAGAAAATGTATTTCATAGAACTCCATGGATGCATTGATTTTAGCACAGAGTACATTTGATGCAGCAAAATCCGAAACAAAAAACTGCCTCAGAGGAGGGAAGCATCAGAAAACACAAGCGATGCATCGATCCCTGAGTCCTAGGGAATGGAGGTGTCAGATTTACTGCACTGCAGGTGAAGTGTTGAGTTGATTACTTACTACGAGGGGAAATGATGCATTGAATTCCAGACACAAAGCTTCGGCTCCTTCATGAGGGGTGACATCACTGGAGACTTGGTGCACACATGTGATGCATGGAAAATCCAGGTGCGCTGAGTTGGTGTGGCAGCAGCAAAACAGGACCTGCGCTGATTCTCCCAGCCATGGACAGGTGATGCATTGATTTCTTTAGCCGCACAGCAGGGCCTGCATTGGAGTCGGAGACAGGGTGCATAGGACTCAGGCTTCGGCAATCTATCAGCCAATTACAGGCATTGCGTCAATATTTTAAGAATGGGATAAACAGGCGCTGAAGGGTGATGAGTGGATTTCCAGTACTTGAAGCAGCAAAACCACCTCCAAGGACCCAAAACTGGTATTGGCACAACTTGGCAGTCGGAAATACCAGCCTAGGAGTTCAGGGAATCTGCAGAGGAAGTATTCGATGGCCCTGAGACTTCTAACAGGAGGCAAGCACATACAAACCCTTGGAGAACCTTGACCAGCAGGATAAGAAAGTAAAGTCCAGTCCTTCCACTGCCCAAGACAGAAGCAGCCAGCATCAGACCAGCACAACACAGTAACAAGCAGAGTTGCAGTTCCCCTCATTTTGCTTCTCCCGCTCTTCTTCTTGGCAGAATCTCCTCTTGATCCAGGAGTGTTCTAAAAATGTGGGGTTACAGGTCCAAAACTTATACTTCTTTCTACCGTTAAAGTAGGCATACATCAAGGGAAATTCTTTGTAGTGCACAGATCCTTCCTTGCACTGACCTGGCTCCAGACACATTGCAGGGGGGGGGAAGAAAAAGCTTTGTGTGAGGCCAGACAAACTCTATACAGGTGGCAGAGACAACTCTCCTTAACACACTAGCTCAGGAAGGCCCATCAGCCCAGTGAAGGGCAATCAGGATATGCAGGGCACACCGCAGCTCCCTTTGTGTGACTGTCCAGAGTGAATGCTCAACCAGCCCAACTGTCAGTCTAAACTAGAAGTGCATTCTACAGGTAAACAGAGGCACAGGATAGTAAAGCAAGAGAATGCCTACTTTCTAAAAGTGGCATTTTCAAACACAATTTTATAACCACCTTAACAGAAAGATGTGTTTTTAAATCCTGAGTTCAGGGAACCCATACTCTAAATCTCTATTTCTTCCCCATTGAAAGTTACACTGCTAAGGTGTTACAAGGCAGTGCCACTAATAACCTATGAGAGAGATAGTCTTTGCAATAGTGAAAAATGAAATTAGCAGTATTTCATTTTCAGTACATGTAAAACACACCAGTACGTGTCCTACCTTTCACATACACTGTACCTTGCTCGTGGGGCTAACTTGGGCCTACCTAAAGGGTGCCTTCTACTTACTAAAAGGAAGGTTTGGGCCTGGCAAGTAGGTGCACTTGCCAGGATGACATGTCAGTTTGAATCTGCACTCACAGACACTGCAGGGCCAGGCACAAGAGGTGTTTTCCTCTTTCTAGGTGCGTTGCATAATGCAGCACGCATAGAAAGAGGAAACAATAAGGAGACATGAAAACATTTCTCCTTCTTGCTCCTCCCTACGCATACCCTGTGGATGCATAGCATTCTGAGGCATTCCCAGGATTACGATTTCTTGTTATTCTGGCAACACCCACAGAAACAACCATTAAACGCCCCTTTCACCCAAAGTGCTGCATGAAAAGGTGCCCTATTTGCAAGGACAAGAACAGTCACGCAGGGTGGCTTTACCATGTCCTTGTAAATATCAGGCAGCAAAATACGCCGCCGGGCATCACAAAAAAGTGATGGGCCGGTAGTGCAAGAGGTTTGTAAATATGCCACATATAATTTTAGATGCCTGATACGCCGCCCCCTGGTTTTTCTTAAGCAAAAAACACATACAAACCAAAACATCACTATATTTGTTACAGTAGCTTAATCTACTATCAAAAATTCAAGCATCACGTTGGGCATTTTGTTGGTTGGCAATTATTGAAAAGCCTGGTAGTCAAGCCAAACAAAAACGTTTTGTAATACTGGAGGGGGAGAGCTGAAATGAATCTGAGTTATAGAAGTGCTATGAAGCGGTTCAATAATTGGTCAATGAAGAACTTATGGTCTCAGTTGGCAAATGGAATGGGGGCCATACTCCTCACCATACTTCCAGCCATGCTGCACAGTCATTATTTGCTGGTATATCATGATAATAGTGCATGCACAACAGTGGGATATCCACCATGACCATGGCTGCTCTCTTTTTACAGTACTGTTTGAGCATGTGTAAGCAAAAGAAAGCCTTCGCTGCAAACATGCAAAGACTACCTTAACTGCATGCAATCTTCACAGTAGAGTACTTGACCTACAATGGGATCTCACAGTCTTACTGTACAATCAGTCTACAAGGGGAAAGAGAAAGCTTACTAACAAAGCAGAAGAAAAAGGAAGCTACAGACTAGTGCAGATACTTTTGAAGTCAATTACAGAAACTTGAACTATTGAGAAAGAAAGTAATAAATAAGATAATGTAGGAATAAGAAGGACTCAGGAAACAGATCAAAGTGGAGCTGGAATAAAGTAGGAGACAGCCAGGCAATGTGAAAAAAAAAAAAAATTCTAAATGTGGAACGGTAAACAAAGAATTAAGATGGGGAAATAATAAATATCAACAGGAGGACTTACTGGACCCACCAGAGCCATCTGCACTAATGGAGGTGCCGCTAGCCCTCTCACCCACCTGATCCACAGTGGTGGTACTTGCAGTATCCCTCCTGCCACTGGATTCTGATGTAAGAAATAAACAAAATAAAATTGTAAAATGATTAGCGATATTAACATCCCCAAAAACCTTTGACTGGGAGAGGCAAACGCAGTTACATTTGATATAACGTTTATATATCAGATCTCCTATCCTATTACTACAGTGGACCTATTGCTTAATTTCCTCACCCTATTCCAAATTTACTAAACTACATTGAAACTACTAATAAATTGCAATGATTGATCTTTACTTCTCATCTCATTCTCGATCTCTCAACCTTTGACGGGTCACCTCAGTCTGCATTTTTTTCAATACATACATGCTGATGCATGCATAGTTACTAGTTGCTTACCACAAATCCCTGGGAAATTGCTTGGGGTTGGGAGTTGGGACTATACGATCTACAAAAAAATAAAGGCACAGAGAAGTGAGAGAATAATACACTAGCTCACTAATACCAATGCGTGCCACTATCTAAGTGACAAGGCAGAGGAGTTTCTGCATGACTCGAGTAGGATTAGGGTGATCATCACATAATATAAGTAACATAAACCTAAACTACCTGCGCAGCATGCTTGCTATTTGGGAAAAATATATTAGCATAGATAGAACACAATAAATAAACATTTATTAATCACCAAGCTCCGCAACCTCCACTCCCAGCAGGTCCTGTTTCCCATCCAGGTTGTCTGCCCACCGGTGCGTCAGCTGTTTTTGGGTATGCCGGATCCCAGAACAGCGGCAAAGAGCCTGGCATACCCTCCTGAATGCTGCTTCCACTGCTGGAAGGCAAAGCTCCTACCAGTCCCACCCCCTGACTCCAGGGTGGAGGGGCGGTAGCGCTGCACATAAAAAACCTAGTGATGCCACCTCCACCTCTGTGAATGATGGTGGGGCTGCACCCCTTTGCGGTGCAGCCTCCCACAAGATTGGCAGATGCGGCTGGTGGTTTGGGGGGTCTGGCACTGCCACTTCTCTGCTCTACCAAGGCACTGAGAGGGAGCCGGGGAAGAGAAGAAAGTAGAATAAGGAAAAAGAAGGGAGGAAGAAAAAAGAAAATAAAACAAAAAATTAAGTACAAAATTCACGCAAAATCCACAAAAATGTTTGACACAGGATAAGGTTATAATGAAAAGTTAGGGGTAGATAGGTTTTAGAAAGGTAGGACTAATAAGACTAAAGAGAGATTGAAAAATAGGCAGAGCACCATAAAACAGAGCAAAAGTAAAAATGGCAGCATGCCCATGTGGACCATGTGTGCGATTTTCAGTGTGAGAACACACGCTGCATTACGTGTGCCAGAAAAATATCATGTAAGCAGGTGCGGCAATCAACTCTGCCCGCTCGCGGAACGCCGCATAATAAAGCTGAGTTTTGTACCTCTTCGTGGAGCACTGCTATGCCAACTCCACCCAGACCAAATTAACTAAGGGCATAATCATAGCAGGCTGTATGCAATATGCCTGCTTAAGAGCTCCAGATGACCTGAAACTAATGTTAAATCAGTCCAGTATTATGGTCATTGGTGGCGTGTGATGAGTAAAATGTGTATTCCATTTTTCCTTCATCATTTGACTAGCATACATATACTTTGGACCTTAATTGGTAGAGTGGATTCTTGTCTCCTAACACTACAAGTTGCAGTTGTTTTAAATGTAATACGCAGTTCTGGATATAATACACCACTGATGTTGGAAGGGAAACGTAGCTTATTACATTCCAAAAGTTCAAACATTGAACAGCAAAATCTCAGCTGGTCATCTATATTTGATCAATCCACTGTGAACAGTACAACTGTTTGAATTTTAATTTTAATTGTGATTTCTCCATCTACCAGTTATGTCTGATGTAGCCAAGTTGCTAAACATTATATGGCTGAACACTAAGGTTACTGGTGCCTTTGATTCTTGTGCTTTGGTCATCAATATACCCTTAACTGTATTTAAATAAAACGGGGTTTACAATATTTTGTACAGAAAATATGTAAGTATAATAAAGAGAAAGAGG
Organism: Triturus cristatus; assembly: GCF_964204655.1. Lineage (NCBI taxonomy): Eukaryota > Metazoa > Chordata > Amphibia > Caudata > Salamandridae > Triturus > Triturus cristatus. The sequence continues at coordinate 341,416,462 of NC_140581.1, read as the reverse complement.
AGGATAGTATGTGCAAAACTGTTTAATAATCCTGTCAATTAACACTAACATCTCATGGCCAAGTTAAAGTGATGACAACCAAGAACAAAAACCATGAGACATTCTCCAAATCCACTAGTTTCCCAAAGCGAGGAAGGTGAAACCAAAAGAATGATGAAGAAGGTGGATATACAAGAAAGTCTATGGTTGAAGACTGACATCAGGTTCAGGAGCTCCCTATCAATTTGGCTGAGATGGGAAAGAGAATGTGTACTCACTGTTTAGTGCAACAAAGCTGGGCACAGTGAAGCAGAGGTTAGAGAAGTGGCTTTGGATGGCATTGAATATCTCATGAACTAACAATTTAGCAACCTGTGATGTGGAAGAGGAATATACCATTTGTCCCCTGCCTGTTAAATATCCCAGCTTTCTAAGCACAAGCCTAAACATCTCCATTTAAGGAAGATAAGGAGACAGATGTTACATTCACATTTAAAGCTTTTCAGGAACCCTGGAAGCCACAAATTTGAAGGGATCCAGGTTTGACTTCAAAGGATGTACAGGGAAGAAACACAGAGCCTCTCAACCACCTGAAGAATATCCTTAAGCCTGGTACTCAGAAAGAAGTAACTGGCCATAACAGTATCATATTCCAAATGGGGGTAAAATGCTACATGCTTTTGAACCAATTGTCTCACCGACTCACCAGCCCAGTGTAGTAGGGGTGACCAGCTTATTGCAATGGATAAGAAGCTGGTCAACTAATGCAAGCCTGTTTGACCTGGCATCCTTGGGGTGGGTTTCCCCTGTATTTTTGCCTCTGCCTCCTGTTTCTTTGCTGTGTGCTGGACTTCATTTTTGCTGGTCTAGATGTTTTGGGCACTTTGCCACTGCTGATCAGTGCCAAGTGCAAGTGCTCCCTCTATAAATTGCAAATATGGATTGGCGTTTTCATGCTTCGCTTGTTTGACTTACCACTAAGTCCCTAGTACAGCGCACTGTGTGTGCCCAAGGCCTGTAAATCAAATACTGCTAGTGGGCCTGCAGCACTGAATGTGCCACCACACGAGCAGCCTTTCAAAGGGGTCTCAGACCAGTCACTGCCTTTGTGCACTCTCTACTGCCATTTCGACCCGGTAAGTGCACCCACTTTCCAGGCCCTAACCTTCCCTTTTATTACATGTGAGTCACCCCTAAGGTAGGCCCAAGGTACCCCTGTGGGTAGGGTGCAGTGCATGAAAGTTAGGGCATGTACTGATGTGTGTGAAATGTCCTGACAGTGAACTACAGTGTATTTAGTTTTTCACTATTGAAAGGCTATCTGTCCCATCCGATAAAATGGGAGTTTACTTATACCATCTTAAAAGTGTAACTTCCCATTGGGACCAGATGGAAAGATGGAGTTTAGTAGCCTGAACTCAGAATTTTAAAATGCATCTTTTAGTAAAGATTATTTTTATATTGTGTGTTTGAAAATACCTTTTTTAGAAAGAGTGTATTTGCTTGCTTAGCCATCTTATGTGCCTCTGCTGGTTTGTAGATTGACTGGCTTTGGAGTGAAAGGGGCCGGGATGTGCCTTCACTGTAGACAGCAACTGGGGGAGGTTCAGGTGGGTCCTGCCTCTCCAGGATAAGTCAGGGCAGGGTTGAATAGACCTGGGCTGTATTTAGAGGAGGGGGAGGAGATTTACTTGTACCTAAAATAGGCCTGGTCTGCCTTACACAATGCTGTTTCCACCTCCTGCCTGGAAGCTGGACCAGAGAGGATAGAACTGGTTTTGACTGTGCATAGAGCCTCTCTGCCACCAAAGAACAAAGAGAAACGCTGTATAAATATTGGGGCCCGGACCCTAGAATTTTAGAATACTTCTGGACTCAAGAGGAGCCTCTGCCAAGGAGAAGAGCTATGAAAACTGAAGGAGAAGTACCCTCTTTTGCTGTATGCTGTCTGGGGTTGGCCTGCAGTGGCTGTGTCTGCCAAGGAGTGGACAAAGACTTTGCTGTGTATCCTGCTTGAAGAAGATCTCCAAGGGCTTGAAGTAGAACTTGCCTGCTGTTCTGAAGTCTCAGGGACACAAAGACTTCACTACCAGCTCCCCTGTACTTCATTGCTGGGAGTTCTGACCTGCCAAGAGGTACGTGTTGCTGTGTTGGGCCTCTGGAGGTTGTTCCTGCTGTTGGGAGCTAGAAAAGAGATGCAACTTAGAGAAGTGCAACTCATCTGCACCCATTTCTGACGCATCGCCACTGAAGAAACGGATGCAGTGCCTGCCTGCAGATGAAGAAATAGCTGCATGCTGAATCCTGTGCACTGATCCCCAAAGTCTGAGATCACTGCACTGATTCCGATGCATGCTCTGCTGTGCGGCTGCAAAAACCAACGCATCATGGGATCGCGGCTGGAGAGACCAAAGCAGCGCCATTGCTGCCGTATCAAGAACTGCTGCATCCCCCTGAATCGCACATGGGCCTACAAGAACGTCGGGCCACAGTAAGAAATCAATGCATCAGCTCCTCGGACAGTAAGAAACCGACGTATCATCTCACCTTCAGTAAGGAACCGACGCATCACCTCCCCTGAAGTAAGGAAGTGACGCATCAACTTCCCTGGGTGTAAGGAACCGACGCATCACCTTCCCTGCTGCTGTTTTTGTTTATGATTGTGACGCATCCAAGGTACTTTGTGATGTAAGTGTCACATCTATAGTTTGCTATGGACAGAACTGTTTTTACCTTCTAAGAATCACATTTTGATTCTTGTATGGTACATTTTTGTCCTTTTGGTCTTCTTTGGTTTAGATAATGATTGTACATTTGTCTCAACTGGTGTGGTGTCCATTTGTAGTGTGCACAAACGCTTTACACAGTGCCTCTGAGATAAGCCTGTCTGTTCATGCAAGCCTATCAAGGGGGTGAGTAGGGATTATATTAGAGGTGTATCCCCCTTTCCAGACTAGGAAGAATGATCCCTACTTGGACAAAGGTGCAAACCATTGCCAACTAAAGACCCCCATTTCTAACAAAGCATCACTGGATTGCTCTGCAACTTACTAAGAAACCTACTGATGCAGTGGGAAGGAGCAGAGGAGAATTAGGCATAGAGGACAATATCACAATGAATGAGTTTTTATTCAAAGTGAGGTTGGAAACTGGAAGGTATACATGACAGCTTACACATTGGTTTTTTGTGCCAAGAAATGTGGCAATCCATCACAAAGAGCTCTCTGGACAACATGTCAAGAACATTTGAATGAAAATGAAATGTAAGTTGATGGAATATTCTGACAGTTAATCTATTTAATGGCATGACACACCAGGGCATCCTTAACAATTTGAAGAGAGTTTGAAAGTGAAAGGACAGATGTGCTTTACATGAAAGGCACTCAGAACAGAGTTCTACCAAGAAATTCATAAATGTAGTACAAGAGGTCAAAATGGGATCCAAATGTGGTTGCATGCTCAATAACGCCAGACTAACCAAGCTGATTTGAAAGGCTTTGATTTCATTTGATTTCATTCTTAAACAATAAACTATGATCAGAGAGATTTCTTGGTTTAATCAGTTGCACTTGGCATCCATTGCCCACATCTCACTTATGAGCTTTGAGCATGCTGTGAAAGGTTTCCCTATTTGGCAAAGCCCCAGAGAAAAACAATGTTATGCGTTTGAGATGTCTTTGAAGGACCAGTTTGTGAAGTTTTCCTTCTGGATTCAGAACAAGCATTTCCAAGACTTAGAAAAGGTGAATAAAGCTAATGGTTTTTTCTCAGCATTTCATTAAACCTCTTGATATCACCCTATGAACCACTCATCACACAGTACTGAGCTGATTTTTGTATCTTATGTTTGCCACTTAGTTCAACCTGAGATGCATGAAATTATGAGACCGCCTCCAGGCTAGGATCCCAGTGTTGAACATGCTAGCCCAAGGACTGAAAATGTTGATGTGGAGGCAGCATTCCTCCAAGAATTAATTTCCACTGCTAGACAAATTATTCATATTTGCATCTCAATTTTATCTGTACACATTGGGCTCAATGATGATGTCTATAGTAATCCCAAAGAACGCTTCCATATTGAATATATCCATTGTAAATCTTTCCGTCACTTCTGATTGAGGTAAACATGACCCAAATAGGAAAGGTCCCAGCAGATCAGACCTCTCTAAGGGGCCTATTATCAAGGATGTTGTTAAAATTGTCGCCTCTTTAGCGGAAGAAAACTGCAGCTAAAAGCGGCGATAATGGGCTTGATAATATGCCGCAGAGAATTCCAATAGAAGCCCATGTTCTGGTGTGGGTCAGCTTGAGTGAGCCTGAGAAGGCATCGATATTGAAACACAAGAACTCCCATCATATGTTGTGTTTAAAACGCTTTATTAAGGAACCCATCATATGTTAAGGTGCTGAACAAGTTACAGAGGGCACTGGTTCCTCAGAAAGTAAATACCATGGGAAAAGATTAATAAAGTTGATGGCTGTTTCTCAGCATTCCCCGAAACCCCTTGAACCACTGGCATGAAACCAGGCTATCAACTCATAGTATCAATTTGACATGTGGAAGGGCCAAGTTCTGGCTCAAGCATGAAAGCACCAAATGATAGGTGGGGTACCTGGGTTGTGGATTGTTTATGCATTAAAATATAGTTTTCTTTAAATATGAGAGTCTTCAAACATTTCTCAAATATTAGCAAGTAGCGTAGGGGGGATCCTGATGGATACAGGGATGTTGTTCGAGATCCTGGGTGCATAGAAGCAAATGGCCTGCTGCCATGTTTTTGTGTTTTAAAAAACAAAAAACTTTGTAGTCTCCAGTCTGGTGGGGTTGTGGCTGCAAGTGTGCTGAGAACTGTCAGAAATTGTGAGCTTGTCTGCAGGATAAGCAGGGGTGCTGGTTGTGATGGTTTTTAAAATGATGCAGCTGATTTTCATGATGGTGCAAGACTGCAAGCAGAGCAGAGATGTGATCATGTTTCTTCAGGCCCTGGAGGAGACATGCTACAGCTTGTAGGATGCCCTCAATAGGTGCCACTGTGAGTGTGAGTAGTCTGGAAGGCATGGAACTAGGAGATACCACCATCCAGATGCGAGAGAACAAGGGCTTGAACAGGAATTTTGAAGTCACTTTCTGAAACAGTTTTCCTTTCTTTAGAAGAGAGAGCTAGTAACAGGCCAGATTTTGTTTGGCTTTGTGTTCCTTGAAGGTCAGGTTAGTGTCCAGGGTGAATCCAAGTGACTTGGCATTTGGTGGAACTGGGAGTTCATGTCATTAAGTCTGTTTTGTACAGGCTCTCGTTCTTGGCAAATAAGGGGATTTCTGCATTGGTTGGGTTGAGTTTAAGGTAGGCAGTGGACATCATGTGTGCGTCAAGCCGCTCCTGCATGTGCAAATGATATTTTGAGCAAGCTAACAAAAAAAACTCCACTCAGAATGCAGAGTTGCTGAATTCCGCAAACTCTGTGAGCGGAGCAGAGTTTTACGCCCAGACCTACTATTAATATAAACATTTTGTCTAGACATGTTACACACAAGCAAGAATATTGATTTGATCAGTCTATGCTGTAATATACTCTTTTTGTAAAAATTGTTGCCAAAATCTCAGTTTTTTGTATAAATTGAAGTGCTCATTTTCCATCTTAACTATAAATCAAAAAATCAACATTAGAGGATGGTCAGCAAGCTCTGCAATTGCTAAAGCTAGTTCTAAAAGATAAAAAAACAAAACTTACTTCTCACAGTATCTGGCAATTTGTTCAGTATTAGAAATAGCACATGGAGATGAATCTGGGGGAGAGAGGAGAATCAGCATGATCTACCAGACATAGCTATTTAATGGCATGCCTTGAGCTTTTCTTGCAACTAGGAGCTTGATGTACAAAGTGATTTAGTGGTCACAAATCATGAATTACAGGGTTGATGTACTAACCCATTATGCGATTCAGAGAATGTTTTCCAAATATAAAAAAGATGTTATCAACCCGTGGCAAATCTCAATTTGGAAGCAGCGTATCAAGGTCATTCTTTTCAAATTTTGAATAGGCACTGTATGTATCAATGGTTTGTGACCATAGTTCTCATCGCAAACCATTGAACTGTTACCAATCAGTTCCAGGGCCAGCACTCCTCTGCTGCTTGCATCGCCAGGCAGGTCCTTGGATCTCTCCATACGTTCTTAACCTTTCTGTCTCTGCATTTCAGGATTCCAAGCTCTGTTCCTCCTCATAACACGCTTTACTCCACAGGTCCCCTGACTCATAAACCCATTTATTTTCACAGGTCCCCTTTGCTTTGTCTACTCATAATCTAGTTTTTCTCCATAATCGTTTTGTCCCCTTATTTTGTTTTTACTCCTTCTAAATCACATTTTCCCCCAATTGTTTTTTTCCTCAAATGTCGTTTTCACTCGTTCTAATTGCATTTTTCCCCCCTAATAGTTTTTTACTCCAATTTAATTTTCATTCCTTCTAATCGCATTTTCCCCTAATCGTTTTTCTCCTCTAATCTTGTTTTCACTCCTTCTAACCACATGTTTCTCCCCAACCATTTTTCTCTTCTAATCTAATTTGTTACTCCTTCTAATTGCATTTTTTATTCCCCCCCTTAAACATTCACTTTTTCCCCCTCTAATCCTCGATCACTTCTCTACCAGGCTTAATGCTTTTCCTGCATTTTAACTCATGGATGCTCTCTCGTCCTCCCTCTCCCATCCGCATCCCACTTCCAACTGACCCCGCCCAGTGCCCCGACCCTGTTGGTAAACCTACTTAATGGAGGCCTCAGCACGCCTATGCAGTGAATGCACTGCCAATGCACTAAAGACAAGTCTATCTCTGCCTGAATATGCCTGCACCACGTCCAGGACCTCTGGCCCCCCACCCAGCCACAGGTGCATCAGCACTGAACTCTCAGCCCTAAACCCCAGACAACACATCAACAACTGCAACCGTGCCTCTCCACTATCAACATGAGGACGTTTTTCCTGCTGTCACTTCCCATTCCACTGCAACACCCCCAGCCACAGCAAAAATGTCAACTCCAAGGCCTGCTGATCAGCACCCAATCACTCCACAAGCATGCCAGTGGGATCTGGGATGCCATCACCTTCCTAATGCCGACATCATCTTCATCACTGAAATGTTGCTGAATCTGGCATCAGCCACTCAGGAGCTCCCAAGGATCCCTGCCAACACCACATGTTCAGCCTGGGAAAAAACACCATCATCAAGGAACTCACCACCATCATCAACGCATCAATCACCTTGGCCTCTATCCTTGAAGAATGGAAACATGCAGAAATCAAACCGCTTCTGAAAGAAACTAACCACAAAGATTTTTAAAAAACTACATCCCTATTTCCCCACTGCCATTTCCAGCCAAAACACTTGAGAAAGCAACAAACCTCCAACTTACCATCCACCTGGATAACAGCAACCTACTGGGCACATCACAATCCAGTTCCCACACAAATCCCAGCACTGAAACTGACCTGATTGCAGCTAAAGACAGCATCAGAACTCTCCTAGACAGATCTCTTCACAGCATTCAACATGACCGTATCCTACTTCACCCTCCTGCATGGTCTCCATCAAATGGGAATCTAAGAAGAGCCTTTGAATGGATTGCGTCCTTCCTTTACAGACAAATTCAAAGCATCTGCATCCCACACTTCACCACAGGTCCGAAAAACATCATCTGTGGCATCCCACAAGGATCCTCCATAAGATTGACCATATTCAGCACCTACATGGCCCCCTGGCCACCCTAGTCAGATTCTACAGTATGAAAATAATCTCCTACATGGATGATACTCAGCTCATCCTCTCACTTTCCTCAGACCCAACTAACACCAAGTAGTTAGTTCCACAGATGCATGACCAGCATTGCAAGCTGGATGCCCAAGCTCAGCATAGACAAAATAGAAATACACATCTTTGGGAGCAACAGCTCCCTGTGGGATGACTCTTGGTGGCCTATGAAGCTTAGATACATACCCACAGAACACTCAAGAAACATTGCAATCATTCTAGACAGCAAACTCTTGATGAGGAAGCATTAAACACCTTCTAATCCTCCTGATTTCTCACCCTGCACATGCTCAGGAAAATCTTCAACTGGCTCACCATCAGCACCAGACGCACAATTACCCAGGCCCTCAGCACCAGCCGCATGGACTATGGCAGCACCCATCACCTCACAACTAGTAAACAGACTCCGGACCATCTAGAGCAGCCAGGCTCATCCTTGACCTCGCGAGACAGAACCACATCACCCCCCACCTCAAATCTGTGTACCGGCTCCCCGTTAGCAAACAATTCTAGTTCAAAATTCCAACCCACACCTACAAAGCCCTACACAACAAGGGACCAGCATACCTCAAACATAGCATGAACGTCCACCAACCTACTTGTATTGAAGAACCAGAACCAATTGGGCCTGGCGGCGCAGGGTACGCCTTAATCTCCTGGGTTCTCCTGCTTCAGCTAACAGAGACACGGGGACACTCTGTCGGCGTAAAAGATCAGATTTTATTAGCTGCAGCTAGTACAGTTGTCCTAGAAGTACACACGGTATGTTCTCAGGAGACTGCCACTTCACTCCGTGGCGCACAATCTTATACAGTACATAGATAGCCTATACATTAACCAAGAACACACCTAAAACATACATAGAGGACCAATAAGGAAAGTTAAAGACAAATCATGTCCAATAGAAAAGGTTGAAAAACAAAGATATCGAGTAACTCGAAGAAGCCTCTGGTGTTTGCCATCCCTCCCACAGGTTAAGGTATTAACATGTCTGTAACTGGTTTGCAGGTGGCGAGATATGCTTGTGTGTTTTGGAGGACAGTTGTGAAATGAGAGAATACGAGCAGAGGACAGCGAAGGCCAGAAGACAAGATAAGATCAGGAGAGAATAGTGTGAACCAATAGATAGTTAAGACAGGGATTAGGAAAAACAGACAGGGATTAGTGTACTCGGCCAGTCTCTAACATCAGCTTCGTAAACAGAAGCACAAGGCTATTTGACACAATACTGCAGGAAAAGCAGAAAAGACTTAGTTCGTCATGCTGCCTGAGTGAGGGCAACACAAAATGGCGGCGGAGCACAAAATGGCGGTTCAATGCGATCGTGATCGAAAATCGAATTTCCTCAGTATGCTTCGCTCCACAGCCCTCTTTTTTACCCACACACTCCACATTCACAGGAGCAGTGACTCTGCTTTTTCACACTGGGTGACCAGATCCTGGAACAGCCTCCCCCCCATCACAGCAATGCCTCCACCTTGCAGGAGTTCAGGAAGGATCTAAAGACCTGGCTCTTCCCAGTGCCTAGATACCTTCAGAAGTGGTAAGATGCGATCTACAAATCCCATTTGATTTGATTGAATTCCAAGTTGGGTTGGTAACTAATTTGAAAATGGCAAGTGGTTCTCTTTGGACTTTTTCCCCACTGGGAACTGATGGGACAGCTTTAGAGGGAGCAGGCAGTAGTGTGAGGGACCACTGACTCTATTGAAGTTTCCCAAACTGGAGTCACTTTTTAAGCAGCCTGCTTTCCTTAAACCATTAAAAAGAAAAAAGGTTTTCCATTTTGGAAAACAACCAAATTGGTCTGATTTCCCTTTGCATGCCAAATCCCTTTAATTGTAGCCAGTCACAGTGGGATTGCAAATTGGTACCTGCTTAGCAGGCCATTTTGCAACCCCCTGTAATTCTGTATTTTATGAACCAATCTATCTGTACCTCGGTCAGTTTGCAAAATAGGTTTGCCTCCACAAAAAGTTGGCATGCAATTTGTGACCACTTTTTGTGAATGTAATCTTTGAACATCAGACATGTATTTTTTTAAATAAAAGATGATTGTGCGTAACAATCAAACCTGTGAAAACATTTCAAATATAGGAAGTGTATTGCAAAGTAAATTACTTAATCAGAGCTAGATGTCTAGTGGCATGTCACTGAATAAGTGATGGGGTTGTTGGACCTGACCCTTTCTACAGGGTCATCCCCAAACTTTTTGCCTTCCTCAGCCTGTTTTTCTGACCTTCTTTTCATTGGCTTTATGACTCTAAGAATTTTACCACTGCCAACCAGTTCTAAAGTGCATGTACTCTCTCCTCTAAACATGGTATGATTGGCTTACACCTGTCTATTTAATGGTAAGTCTCTTGTAGAGTGGTATCCCATATACCCAGGGCCTGCAATTTAACTTCTACTAATGTACCTGCAGCACTGCTTGTGCCACCCACAGAGTAGTGTTTCAAACTTGTCTCAGACCTGCCACTGCCAGGCCTGTATGCAGTTTATGCTACTTTTACTTGCCATTTAAAACCACTTGTCAAGCTTTAAACTCCTTTTATATTACACATATGTCACTCTTAAGGTAGGCCCTAGGTAGTGCTATGGGCAGGGTGCTATGTAAGAAAAAGGTAGGACATGTGCTTTACGCATGGCATGTCCTAGTAGTGACATACAGCTTATTTCATTTTTCACTGCTGTGAGGCCTCCTCCTCCTATAGACATTGGGAATGCCTTAATACACATTTAAGCTGTAATTCCTGATCATAGAGAAGTAACTTTTTCATGTTTCATATGTTTGGAATGGTAATGATATATCCTCATTCCTGGTGAAGTTGGATTTAAATTACTGCTTAAGTGATGAATCCTGATCAGAAAGGAGTGGTGTTGCCATGTTTGGTATGTTTAGGATAGTAGTGATAAATCCTACGTACTGGTGTAGTTGGGTTTCACATTACAATTTTAGAAATGCCCCTTCTAGAAAGTGGACCTTTTCTCGATGCTTATGACTCATTGTGCTTTGCAGCTTGTTTCAAATAGATGTCTGGGCTAGGTGAAAGCTACTCTTTGTGCATACTTTCTAGACAGCCAGAACACAAGAAGGGCTGCTTGAGACAGGGGCTTCATCTGCATTCATCTACATAATGAAAGTCTTCCTGGGCTATGAGAAGGAGAGGGGTTTCACCCCTACATTTAAAAAGGTTGTGTCCTGCCCTCACACAAATGGCTGATTGACCTCCTACTGAATGTCTAGAGCCAGGGCTGGGCTAAAAGCGACTGATGCACACTTCTAAGGGTTTCGTTGGGGACACCTCTTCATCAAATAATATTTTGATTATACCTACTGGGGCTTTGACCCCATGTTTTAGACACTGTGTGGGACATCTAACCAGACACGCTTGGCTCTACAATCTGCACATTGCCAGGAATACTGCTGTGCTGCCAGAAGGAACCGCCATTAAGACTAACTGGTTTGCTGTGTTAGCCTGCTGCCTGCTGACTGCTGGGCTGCAGGAGACACTAACACTTTGCAATCTGACTCTATGACTCTTGCAATCTGACTCTATGTGTTGGCCTGCTGCCTGGCCTGCACAACACAGCTAGGGGTGGGCGGAATTTGCGTAATCGCGTTACGCAAATCTCCGCGAAACGGTAAAAAATCTCCGCGAACACGCAGAAATTCCGCGAACACGCGGAATTGCTTGTTCGCGATGCTTTTTTCCTGTTCACAATCGCTGTTTGCGTGCTCGGGGAGAAATATCTCACGAACACGCATTTTGGGAACGCGAACAAGCAAAAATTTCACGAAGTCGCGGAAAGCGGAATTTTGGGCAATTTTGCGTTCTCCGCATAACGCGAAATTACCCAAATTCCGTAAATTCCGCGAACGGAACGGAATTTGCCGCCCCGGCCTAAACACAGCACACATAGAAACAGCAAAAACAAGGGAAAATAAAGCATTTCTCCTCATTTCGCCAAGGTAAGAACAGGTTTTCCCTGATCTTAATTTTGGCATTGCACCATATTTACTCCACCCTTGTAATTATGGGTCAGCATTAAAATCAACGGGTTTTGCGGCGGAAGGCCCACCACAACACCCATTGCCCACTATTTTCATGCTGAGTATGGCGTGAAAGGGGGCCTTATTTACAAGGCAGTGTTAAGCCACTTTATGTGGCTTAACACTGCCTTGTGAATAAAGAGATACCCGTATCACCACCACAACATCAAGAAAAGTGATGTTATGGTGGTGATAGTGGCTTGAAATATGCCCCCCAGTTCTTTCAGTTGAGCTCAAGACATAGAATGACCTACCCTGCTAAAGGGTCTATGCATGAGCCTAATATTTTTTTAAAACCTAATAATCTTCCTAAAAGTCATTCATAATATAGAACAAGGGATAAAGAAGTTTAGTACCATCATTGGATACACATTGAAAATTGCTAAATCAATCAATCAATCATTTGTAGAGCGCACTATTCACCCGTGAGGGTCTCAAGGCGCTGAGGGGAGAAGGTGTGCAGCTACTGCTCGAACAGCCAGGTCTTGAGATGTCTTCTGAAGGTCAGCAGGTCCTCGGTCTGTCGCAGGTGGGTGGGGAGGCTGTTCCATGTCTTGCCGGCGAGGTAGGAGAATGATCTACCGCCGGTGGTTGTCCTGTGGATGCGTGGAACATTGGCGAGGGTGAAGTCTGAGGAGCGGAGCTGGGGGTTGGGGGTGTAGAAGGTGAGTCATTTGTTGAGGTATGTTGGACCGGCGTTGTGGAGAGCTTTGTGAGAGTGGGTGAGGAGCTTGAAGGTGATCCTCTTGTTGACTGGGAGCCAGTGCAGGTCTCTCAGGTGAGCTGTGATGTGGGTGCGGTGTGGGATGTCGAGGGTGAGGTGTGTGGAGGCGTTCTGTATGCGGTGTCATCTTTTCTGGAGTTTGGCTGTGGTTCCCGCGTTGAGGGTGTTGCCTTAGTCCAGTCTGCTGCTGACGAGGGCCTGGGTGACCATCCTTAGGGTTCCGGTGGGGATCCATCTGTAGATCTTGCGAAGCATGTGGAGGGTGTTGAAGCAGGAGGAGGAGACAGTGTTGACTTGCTGGGTCATTAAGAGTGATGAGTCCAGGTTGAACCCCAGGTGGCATGCGTGGTCGGTGGGTGTTGGTGTGGCTCCCAGTGCAGTCGGCCACCAAGAGTCGTCCCAGGTGGAGGGGGTGGAGCCGAGGATGAGGACTTCTGTCTTGTCCGAGTTCAGTTTCAGGAGACTGTTCTTCATCCTGAGGAAAATAAAATATCATGAGGCCTATGTGTCCCCGTGTGTTCCCCACCACTCATGTGCACATACATGTCACCTATGTATTTCCCCTCCATGGCCTGTCTATCATGATGCTTATGCTATAACGTGGCCTGCCATAATCCAGTCTCCCATGAGAGAAACGACAAATCTGCTCTGAGGCCTACACGTTTTGCATCATGTTTTCCCGCATTTCCATTATTGTGGCTCAGCCAGAGCCGAAAAGAGATTTCAGGCCTCAGAACGCTCTGAAAGCTGTAGCTGCGTATCCTTGGCCTTGCACACTTGGGCCTCAGCCAAAGGGGCCCTGTCCGAGACAGTACTGAGCACGGTTATCTGCTTACTCCTACCGAAACCACATTCCTGCCTGGAGAAGGAGGGATAAACATGACCCATCTGCAAAGGAGAAAGCCTAGTCTCTCTGTCTCTTTTTGTGCGATTACAAAGCTCACGTCAGTGAAAAGCCCATAGCCCCCGTGTACGACTTCAGCAGTAAACGAAGAAATAAATGCCACATTGGCTCTTGGTGATGGGCAACCTATGTCACCTATCAGTCCCTGCTCCAGACATTAGATATCAGATAATACAAGATGTGCTGGTCGCCCTGACACCGACTACAGACTCCCCGGTTGCATAGCAACCCTTTCACACGTCAGTTACACGTCATGCTCGAGTTGAGCACAAGTAAGGCAAAGTTCCAGTAAAGTTCCAGCTGATCACGCAACCCCCTCTAGGCATCCACCCACCTATGACACTTACCTATTATCATCGAGTGGACGCCCACCTTCACGCCTACTTACACACCCACATGCTCTTATCTCATTCTCTCTTGCTCCGCCTGAAGCACTCTTGCTTACGTATATTATTACAAACATATATATACTGTACTCTGTGAAGTGAATATTGAGAATACCTTTTTGAGAATCCTGGTCCTGATCCCTTGTGGTGATGGAACTATTCTCCCTATAACTCGAGTTATTTGAATAAAGCCCTTTTGAACCTGACACCACGGACTCAGCCTCTTGCTTCCTGCATGATCATATTGATATCTAGAAATTCTGAGCGCGTAATAATTTATTTACGAAAATCCTTTCAGCAATGGTCTTCATTCCTTCGTGGAGGTTGGTTTTGGCGGTGGCGGGGTCATTGGTGAGAGAGAGGATCAGCTGGGTGTCGTCGGCATAAGAGACGATGTTGAGGCTGTGTGATCGGATGATGTTGGCGAGCGGTGCCATGTAGATGTTGAAAAGGGTTGGGCTGAGGGATGATCCTTGGGGTATGCCGCAGGTGATTTTGGTGGCTTCGGAATGGAGGGAGGTGGACCCTTTGGGTTCTGTCGGTGAGGAAGGAGGTGATCCAGTCCAGGGCTTTGTCGTGGATTCCTGCGTCGTGGAGGCTTGTGTGTAGGGTGTGATGGCAGACAGTGTAGAAGGCGGCCGAGAGGTCCAGGAGGATGAGGGCCTGGTTTTGCCGTTATCCAGCAGGGTCCTGATGTCGTTGGTGGCAGCAATGAGGGCAGTTTCGGTGCTGTGGTTGCTTCAGAAACTGGATTGGGATGGGTCCAGGGTGTTGTTCTCCTCGAGGAAGTCGGTTTGTTGATGATCTTCTTGATGACTTTAGCTGGGAACGGAAGCAGGGAGATGGGCTGGACGTTTTTGAGGTCCTTTGGGTCTGCCTTGGGTTTCTTGAGTAGGGCGTTGATATCGGCATGCTTCTAGGTTTCTGGGAAGGTGGCAGTCTCAAAAGAGCTGTTAATGGTCTTCCGGAGTTGAGGTGCCATGATGGAGCTCGCTTTGTTGAAGATGTGATGAGGGCAGGGATCGTATGGTGAGCCGGAGTGGATAGTGTTCATAATTTTGACGGTTTCGATGTCATTGACGTGGGTCCAGGAGAGCAGGAGGTTGGTGTGGGCTGGGGGGAGGTGAGTCTGCGGTGTCAGTGGCTGTAGGGAGGGTCTGGGTGTTGAAGCTGTCATGGGAGTCTGCGATCTTGCGGTGAAAGAAGGTGGCTAGGGAGTCGCATAGGTCTTGCGATGGCGGGATGTCGTTGGAGCAGGAGCTGGGGTTGGAGAGTTCCTTCATGAAGTTGAAGAGCTCTTTGCTGTTGTGCGAATTGTTGTCAATGCATTCCTTGAAGGAGGTCTTTTTGGTGGCTCGAATGAGTTGGTGGTGCATGCGGCTGGCATTCTTGTAGGCTGCGTGGTTGTCCTGTGTCTGTTCGTGACTCCACTTTTTTTTAGTATTCGGAAGTCCGCTTGGATTCCTGGAGGTTGGTGGTGAACCAGCTGGCCTTTCTGTCAGTGCATCTGTTTGAGGGTTTCTTGATCGGGCGAGAGTGTCGGCACAGTCCTCGATCCATTGCCTGAGGCTGCAGGCGGCTGCGTCGGTGTCGGTGGTGTGGGTTGGTGGGTCTCAGGCGATGGTGGTGATTAGCTGATCTTCGGTGACCTTGTTCCAGCTGCGGTGTGGGATTCATTGCGGGTGGTGGTGCGAGGTGGGTTTCTTGACGGTGAAGTGGACGCAGCGGTGTTCAGTCCATTAGATTTCAGTGGTGTGGCTGAAGGTGACGTGGTTCTTGGCAGAAAAGATGGGGTAGAGCGTGTGTCCAGCAGAGTGGGTGGGAGTCGTGACGAGCTGTTTGAGGCTGAGGTTGGCAAGGTTTTCGAGCAGGGTGGTGGAGTTGCTGTCGTTGGCGTTCTCGAGGTGGAAGTTCAGGTCTCCTAGGAGGATGTAGTCTGTGGAAGCAAGGGCGTGCGAGGTGACGGTGTCGGAGATGGAGTCGCAGAACTGTGGTCGGGGTCTGGGGGTCTGTAGACAAGGGTTCCTCTGAGAGTGGTGTTGGGGTCGGTGTGGATCTGGAAGTGCAGGTTTTTGGCAGCGCTGGAGGTGTCTTCAGTGCTGGTCGAGATTCTGATGGTATTCCTGTGGACGATGGTGATTCTTCCTCCTGGTCTGTTGGTGCGGTCCCTTCGGGTGATCTTGTAGCTGTCCGGGATGGCTATGGCAATGTCGGGTGCTGAGGGGGGGTTTATCCAGATCTCTGTCAGGAAGGCTACGTCTGGGGAGGCTGAGTCGATTAGGTCCCAGAGTTCGATGGCGTGCTTGTGGATGGAGTGGGTGTTGAGAAGCATGCATCTGAGCTGGTTGCGTCCTGCCCTAGTGGGTGGGGCAGGAGGTGCAGGTGTTCAGTGGCTGGTGAAGCTCCAGCTACGGCAGAAGGATCCGTGGGTGAGCTTCTGGGAGGCCTGGAAACAGTTGGATGATCGGCTGGCGTTGAGATCATGGAGAAAGTTGGAATCGTAGTGGCATCGGGTGTCGTGGCTCTCGCGGGGGCCAGAGGGTCTGGCGCTGGGCGCGTTCCAGGCACGGATGGGCGCAGAGGGGCTTGCCTTAGGTGCGCCCGCTGCGTTCGACCCCGCAGCGGTCGCCATATGTAGGGGAGGGGAGAGGGAGAGAGGCAGGGAGGCGGGAGCGGCTGGGGCGGGAGGCGGGAGCGGCTGGGTCAGGGGGCAGGACCACAGGGGCAGCAGAGGTGGGAGCAGAGGGGATAAGCAACAGCAAGTATGGGTAGTACAGCAAGGGGGAACCACACTAGACAGACAAAATACAAATAAAAAGGACGAAAATAACAATGACCAAAACGGAACACTGAGAAAATACTGGAATTTCCTACAGAGAACCTGCGTTGCTGGGCCAGGCTGCTGGCTTGAACCCTGCGCAGGTGGAGGACTCAGCTGCTAGTGCGGACGGCAATCAGGCGGAGCTGCTGGGGAGAGTGCTGGCCTTGGCCCGGTGGTCAAGGAATCACGCGCGCTCCCCCGCAGCGGTCGCCATATGTTGGGGAGGGGGGTGGGAGCAGAGGCAGGGAAGCGGGAGCGGCTGGGTCAGGGGCATGGCCGCAGGAGCAGGAGCAGCGGGTGAAGAGGGGATAAGCAAACAGCGACTATGGGCAGTACATCGAGGGGGAACCACACTAGGCAGACAAAATACAAATAAAAAGGATGAAAATAGGACGAAAATAAGCATGAGCAAAGCGGAACACTGGGAAACTACCGGAAGTGCTACAGAGAACATGCGGTGCAGGGCCGGGCTGCTGGCTCAAACCCTGCAATCAGGCAGAGCTGCTGGGGAGAGTGCTGGCCATGGCCCGGAGATCACAGAATCACCTAAAGCAACTATTGTTAAATCAGGTGTGATGTAAAATATTGTACATCATAAGAACAATGTTTGGGGGTAAAGGTTTTTGTTTAACAATAAGTACAAACAAGCATTGGGAATGCAATAGGTCTCGCATTTGTTTGAGTTAGAGCTCTTGGTATTGTAAATGGCAATGACTTTTACTTGTGGGTTATGGAGTGTATGTATGTTATGTGTAGTGGAGTTATGCGGGTTGGATTGGATTAGTTGTGGACTTGTGTGGCATGGAATTGTGTGGTATGTAGTGGATTTTTGTAGTGGAATTATAGGGCATGGTGTGCTGTGGAAACACTCTCATGGCATGATAACAAAAAAGAACAAGGTAGTGCTTGAAAATCAAGCAATGGAAGAATAGAAGCCATAAAAATCAGGCTACAGTCACAGGTTTTACTGCTTATGGCCCAGTGTAAAGGTGCTATATAAACTGCTAAATATTGTGGTGCTTACTGATCGCAGTTATTGTTATGATCAAAAGCCCCATTTATGGTTTTGTGAGGCAAGGTATTCTATTTCACAGGTATTTGGCCCACCTTTTATAAAAGGGCCTTAACTCATGCCACGTCCCCATTAGAGACCAATCACCATTTTCATCCCACCCAAATCATTGAATATAACATTATCTATATTTAAAACCTTGACACTTATCAGCTGCAATATGGTGGGCTGCTAAATTTCTACTTTACAACACTTTGTCCGGCTTTCAAAACAGAAAAAATGCATATATGTACCCATGCTGCAGGCTCGGATTGGGATCAGAATTCAGCCTGGGCACTCCCAAAAAAGTGACCCACATTCCTGGATCATGCCCATTCACGAAACAGCATTTGGCTAGTCTCATCGGGCTCATTTTTAGAGAAATGTTTGATAAATTATGTATATTAAAGGTCATTGAGCCAGAAACATTGGTGAAAACTAGAAGCACTACATTTTGGCTGGGCAGACGAAGGGAAATAAAGTGGCCCAAAGGCCACAACTCCTGATATGGCTACGTTTGCCACCTGGCTGTCTTTTTTTAACCAGCATTACCAGTATTTTAATGCCCTTGCCAGTACGAAAATGAAGAAAATCACCTAAAGCTGGTATTTTCTCCCGCGATCGATATGTACTTTAAATGTTTGAGCAGTAAACGTAGGGTGAAAGCAGTTTAAAATGTGGTCTAAAGCTTCTTTAAAACTAAGAAAGAAAAGCCATGTTAAGAAGGAATACAGACTTTTTTTTATTATTGAATAAAGAATCTTCTCTCATTGTTAAGTTCCAACCTTGGCGGATTCTTAAAAAATGAGCAAACAGAAGGTTATGTTATTTACTGTAGTTATATATAGCGTAAGCTCGGCCAAAGGGCGCTCTTTTATGAGCACCAGTTACATTACAGAAGATCAAAATCATTTTTATTTTAGGCCTTTTCGCCATTAAGTCATTTGCCCAGAATCACAGGATGTTGCAGTGATGCTGCGACTCGAACCTATTTCCATAGTTCCACATTTGGCAGCTCTGACCCTAACATTACATTATCTCAATTTACTTCTCTGAGAAAGCTGCTTCACAGCGAGGTTTATGCAAAGATATACCTCCCCCCACCACCACCACCACCACCAAGGCCTGAAAGACACTGTAGCCGAGGTGTCAACAACCGGCCTTCAGCAAGGCCATTCACTTACTCTCACTAGCCCAGTCAACTGTAGTCTCAGGGTGATGGCCTGGCAGGGGAGGGGTGAACAAAAGCTGGGAAGCCGAGGTGATGATGGCCCACAGCAGGGGAGTGGGACGTTGCTTCTGGGCATCTACGCCGGCCCACGGGAGGCCAAGATAAAGTCTGCAGAGGATAGAACAATATTGGCATAGGGACACTGCTGAAAGCAACCCCCTCAGAGCCTCCTTGCTCATGATGCTGCCCCCTCTTATAGTGGCCTGGTGGGGAAGACAATAAGTCTCTGTGGGCCGTTTGACAAAAACCAGCCCACAGGTTACCCGTAGGCACCGGCCCATTGGCCAATGCCCAGCTGCCCGCGTTACCAATCCGATGCTGCCATGCTGTAACCAAGAAGCCACGAAGGGACACACATCTTACACACATTGGACAGAATGAGATTCGGTTTCAGCAAGCTGCCAAGTGCCTTTCAGGAGGCCACAATTACAGAGAAGATGTGAGAAGCAAATAAAAGTCCAAGTTATATGCACTTCTCGCTATTAGCGAATATAAAATGTATTCACCAAAATGCATATGTCAGCGTATACAATGGAAATACTGGCCGCAGTTTGATGATTTCAACTATACATAAACATACCCCAAATCTCAATGAACAGCACTATAATCACCAGAAAATCTGCGACAATGGTGTGAGCAATAACAGTTCCTCAAGAAAATACTTTAAGCTCAGTGCTTTAAAGCTGCGAACAATTGCCATTTTGTATTATAGAAGTATAATAACCCTGTTACTATTGTATTTTACAAATAACCGAATCTGCCGGGTCTCCCCGAAATAGATGGATAAACTAGATGCCTGTTTGCTGATAGCTCACCTGAATCTAGCTATTCTGGAACATCCTGCTTCACACCCGGAAGGCGGTGAACTTCCAACCTGACACAAACAATGCAGCACCATAAACATTACCGCTGTCCATCAGCAGCCGTTGCGTTTTGTCCACTACTGTGCTCCTCCTTTGGATTCGTTTTAGAGGAAAATAGCAAATAAAAATAACACAACATCAATGCAAAACAAGCATTGGCCGCGCGGCCGTGAAAGTGACACGGCCGCTCGGCCCTCGAAAGTGATAGCGATCAAAGACAGATGGCAGCTGCGCGCGTGAACGCAAGCGCTAGGCCACCAAAAGCCTGCGGCAGGCCTTTGAAAACCCACACACTAAAAGTCTCGCCTGAACCAGCGCATGCGCTGGGTCAGGCGGGACCTAAAAACAAGTTTCCAGACAGTAAACTCATGTGGGATACATGAAAGCTCTCTTGGCACGTAACACTGTCAAATTATCACACTTCTGAATTCCTATATCTGCTCCTAGCTATTTTCACCTTTGGCCTTAATATGTAAATGTAAATGTTGTAGACTTGTAAAGCGCACAGCTGCCCCAGCAATGGGGCATCCTGGCACTGTAGACCGCTGGGGAACCCGTCCTGGCTATCCCTGTGAGATGGTCCCTTTCTGGGTATCTCCAAGGTGAAACCAGGCATCCCCAGCATCTGTGGGGGGCCATTGTAGAGATGAGGCAAGCTTTAATGCCCAGAGTTGCCGAGTGTGTTCCTGGTTAGAGTAGGTACTGAGGCGAGAATTATCGAGTCCGTTTTGACCCTGGTCCACAACCCTGCTGCGTCAGGAATTGAACCCTGGTCCCTGGCCGATTCTCTGCTTACTGGTCTGCCGCCTCTAACTAGTGACCCACACCTCTCCACTTAATAAAGCTGCTAATGTTTAACATTTTGTTGATGTCCTTCCTATAAATGAGCAGAGGTCACACTTTCAGATTTTAACATGTTTCCAGAGTACTGTTACAATGCACAGCAAGCTAAAATCCTTCTGCAAGGATTTGTAGCCATTCCTGAAAGTATGTTAACAGAATCTCACATTATTTCCATTGTTTGTCATTATAATACAGGTCAGTATCGCTGGAGCCTTTAAATCAATGTTAGCTTTTCAGCACTTTATTTCGCAGAAAAGTTTGTTTTTAATTGTTTACACATATATGTGTGTGTGTGTCCAATACATTTAATTGTAAATAATTACATTTAAAGTATGTATTAAGTCATTAATTTTAAAGATATAATTTAAGATATGGGTACATGGTTATGAATTGTTTATGGTTATATTGGAGTAGTAAAATGTTTTTAGGGCTCAGGGATGGGTAGTGTATAATGATAGCAAGGAATCGTTTTTAGGGCTCAAGGTTGATTAGTATATAGGAAGGTGTATTAATGAGTTTTTAGGACTTAGGGGTGGGTAGTGTAAATGAGAAATAAGGAGTTTAAGGGCTCAAGGACAGGGAGCACGTTGGTGGATTAAGGCTTTTTTGTGATCGCAAATGGGTATTGACGTGGGGGTAGGAACAAGTTTTTAGGGCTCTGGAATGGGTAGTATATGGGGGTATTAAGGAGGTTGTAGGGCTTACAGATTTGTTGTGTAAAGAAGTAGTAAGGTGTTTTTTGGGCTCAAATATGTCTAGTGCATAGGAGTAATAAGGAGTTTTTAGGACTCTGTCAGCATGTGATGAAAGGAATTACTAGTGGGTGGAATGTTACTGCATCATTATGTAGTGTTCTTTAAACAGGTGAGTCTTCAGCTGTTTCATAAATTGGAACTGCTTTGCGGAACCATAATGGCTAAGGAGATATAGTTCCAGATCGTTGGTGCATGGATCGAGAAAGCCTATTTCCTTGCGCTTTTTGCATATGCTTGTCGTCAGTCTAATTGTGTCTTGGCTGCGCGTGCCGAGACCCAACAGGGCTGCTGAACCTGCCAACCAGGCAGGCAGGGATGTTAGTCATGATGGCTTTGTAGATGATGTTGCTGGTTATGAAGCTGGTGTAGACAGTAAGCAGAACTGAATTCACACGTTGGATGTTTAACTAGGTGACTTGGTCCTAAAGAGACCCCTTCATTTACTCAGGTTTGAAACGTCGACAAAACTACTGTGATATAATGATATGTTATTGAACGATGGATTCCCCGAAATGTTTTAGGGGGTGTCCCACAGTCTGAATGAGTCCTACAGGACATTGTGAATATATGAGATATCGACCCTGGTCCTGTGAGCATGCAGGGTTGTCCTTGTACAATATTACAACCTTTCTTACCATTGCACAGACTTAATTGTGTGTAAAATTAAGATTGAAAAGTAAAACTAGAATGTGTATATGTTTGTAAATTCCTACAAATAAAGCTCCATTTTGTGAATGTAATATTATTCAAACACTGTTAAAGATAGTGAATGCATGGTGTAGCCCCCTAGATAGAATATTTGCTATGAACACAGTAAATACATTTAAATAACTACTTGGGAGACACACAGTAGAGGTTATAACAGGAGACAATCTGGGTGCATCGTAGGGCTTGTAGGGAGGAAGTGCTTAGTCCTACAGTCCTTAGAAGAAAATATGTTTCTGTTCTATAACATTTTTTTACAAAAGTGCAGGCCGTGGTTCTAAGCACTATCTCAAAAACAGGCCTGATTTAGTGTTTGGAGGATAGACACTCGATACGACGGTGACAGGTATCCCGCCCGCCCTATTACAATGGCATTATATGACACTTGTACTACAGCAGACCTTTGTATCATAATGACATCACGATTTTTATCAGTGGCTCTCGATACCCGTGAAAGCTAAGGTGGATTCTGTCTGTCACTCATAGCATGTGTTTCTTTCGCAGCACATGATTCTAGGCGATTTTATTTCACCTACTGTGTTTTTTGCCAGATGGATTCAGTTTGGTTAGGTTCGATTTGCAAACACCTCCTTCAGTTACGGAAGAGCCCTTCCTAGAACGCTCTGCGCCTCTATGGCATCGCACGCTTTGCCGTGTTCAATGTTTATTTTGTTCCCAGCAAACAAACATAAAATCGCTTGTCGCTAATGGATAACATGTCAAAACAGAAAGAATCTGATTAAATAATTAACCAAACCAAATGGTCCCTTGCTGTTGTTTTCCGCGTGCGATATGTTATCATTTAGCTGAACTCTGAATAGCAACCGCGCTATTTAGAGTTAATTGCTAGACTCATAATTACTGTCATGTTTGCCAAACTGCATTGACGTGCAGGAGGTGGAAACAAACGCTGGCGCATTCATGCACATTTATTTTCCAACAGGCCCATGGATGGATTCAATGTGCTCGACAGTTTTCGTGTGCGCTATATGCCTACAGTTGTAAACAAATTACATTGGTTATAGTGTGGTGCACTTCCTAATTTTACGAGACTAGCTTGTTCTTGGAAATGTGCGATTTTCTGCGAATCCCCAATAAGTGTGTCTCTCGAAACTAATTGTTGCGAGTGGCCTTGCGGGTGTCCGCATGGTTACAGTTCACCTCTCGCTTCTGCCAGGCATAGACTGCCGGCTTTGTTAAGGAAATGAAGTGTGATGGGGTCAACACTATGTGAAGGGGAGGTTTGTGATTTTGTGTAGCTGTTCAGCATAATTGCAGCGCTGTTGAAACGCTAATGAGCCAGTCGCTGGCACTCTGAGTCCCAATAATTAATAGGATGAGCACAATTGTCATCTTATTAGTCGAGAAAGATGTTTGAGTTGCGCCCTTTAGGTGACACCCAGAATGTAAACATGATGTGTCTCAATTTAAAAAAAAGAGTAGGTTTTAAATAAAAAATAAAAAACTATATAGAACGATGGCAAATGCTCATTAGTTTAAATATTGTGGTATTCATTTTTAGGGTATTTTTTCAATTGGGTTCAAACAGTAGCACCCTAAAAAAAACTATACTGGCGTTGGTTTGCAAAATTATTGTATTACACATTTTTCAAATAAAAAAGAAATCAAAGAGAACTGGTGCGGTTTAGGTGTGCTTTTGGAGTATTTTGCGGCAGAACAACAGATGACAAAGCTGTCAGCTGGTCCATTGTAATGGGGATGACTTTAGACTGACTATGCAGGGATTTTTTGTTCGGAATTTGTCATGATAAGAATAGACCGAAATGTCTCATCATGCTTACTGATGTTGCCTAAACATACAAGCCTGGCTTACATTCATCACCATGGGCCATGATATGTTGGGATTAGCTTTCCATCAAATAAGATGGCTATCCAGAATTGAAGAATTAGAAGAATTCAACCTGCGCTCCAAGTTACTCAATATTGTGCCAGTTTAACTGAACTTTTTCAAATGTAATCAATTGTGGGCTGCTCTGAGACAGGACCTGCTCGTGTCCATGTGAACAATAACCGATACAGATGTACATGGCCAGTACACTTTTCACAGAGCGCACTACTTGTAGACCACTAGGGTTCAAACACAAATGTATATCATTGTGTACAGTACGTAGTTTTTAAGAAAAATGTGTTTCGCAACTTAGCGCCAACGCAGGCACAGGAGTCTGTGTGCAGGGGAGGATTGGTTATGTGTAGGAAGGTGTCGCTTCCTGCACATAACCAATCCTAAAATGGCGTTTTTAACTTTCATGTGTGCTCCTTCATGCAGCACACATGAAAATGACAAAATGGCTTTTTTTAAAAGGTTTGTTTATGTACAGGAAGGGACACCTTCCTGTATAAAAACAAGCCATGGCAGTTTACTTTTTCCATGTGTGCTGCACAGGGCAGCACTCATGGAAAAAGCAACAAAAACGATGAGAAATAATGCATTTCTCCTTGTTTTGCCACCTTAAGACCAGGGTTTTCCTGGTCTTACATTTGGCGCTGCCTCCTATGTACACCACCCTTGTACATAGGGGAGAGCGTCAAATACAATGGGTGTTGCGGTGGAACACCCGCCACAACACCCACTGCACGCCCCTTTCACGCTAAACATAGCGTGAAAGGGCACCTTATGTACAAGGCAGCGTTAAGCCACGTTAAGTAGCTTAACGCTGCCTTGTACATAAGGCAAGGCCCTTATCGCCATGGGAACATCACAAAAAGCGGCATTCCCGTGGCGATAGGGGCTTGTACATATGACCCTAAGTGTCTGTTTCAAGTACCTGGTGGCCCAGGCTGGGCGGACGGCAACAGGGAGGGGGGAAGCAGGGGTGTGAGGG
Source organism: Triturus cristatus (assembly GCF_964204655.1). Lineage (NCBI taxonomy): Eukaryota > Metazoa > Chordata > Amphibia > Caudata > Salamandridae > Triturus > Triturus cristatus. The sequence continues at coordinate 341,391,497 of NC_140581.1, read as the reverse complement.
GGTGGAGCAGAGCGGGAGGGAAGAGGGAGCAGGGGGAGTGGGGAGGGGGGAGGAGGGGGAGGGCCAGGGGGTAGGAAGGGGGAGCAGGGAAAGGGAAACAGAGTAGGTCATAGCCACAGTAGTACATCAGTCATCAGCAAGAGTTGAAGATTGTATTTGTTCAAGTAATTGAGCCCATTCCATCGATATTGGTTTCTTCCTCAGCACTCTATACTCTTTGCGCTGCAGTGCCTCTCTCTCAGCAGTGGCTCATTGTATGACATCCTCCTGCCATTTACCTCACGTGGCGCCTTGTGTGATTTCCACAGCTGTGTGATTAGTCTCTTGTCCAGCATAAGGTGAGACCTGTAAAACATTGCAGTACCTACGCCTTCTTAGGAAGAGGAAAGAGACCCAGAAGACAGGTTTCAGGAACATTCCAGGAGGAGCATTCCGTGAGGTGTGTGAGGCCCTGTATAACCTCTGTCCAGAATTCTACAAGAGAGGGGCAGGCCCATAACATGTGTACAAAATCTTCCTTCGGGCAGTGACATCGAGGACACTCCGAGGAGGAGTTTGGATACATACGCTTTCTCGCCCGGGGCATGAGGTAGGCCCTATGTAATATGAACAATTGTATTGTTTTGAACTGGGGCATTTGGGAGACGCAACTAGGATACTCAAGGGTCTGCACCCATTCCCTGTCAGAAAACTCCCTGGCTACATTCGCTTTCCATTTACTTTGAAACAACACATACATTTAAATATTTTATTTTTTACTCTTGTAAACCACCGTCAGGCACAGCTTACATAATTACAAAATAACCTATATTATCCATTCCACGTGCAAACAAAACCGTAAGTTATGTTTATAGCTCAAGATATGCCAAGAGAATCACTGGTGCACCCCACATGCAAAAGCCATGTGTGTTTTTAATGTTCTGATATGTTCAAAAGCATGCAGGTAACCGTGATTGTTAAACATCATACAACAGTGTCGCAGATACCCAAACCGCCCTGGACATCTGTCCGATTCAAAATCTTGTAAAGAAGAAGATTTCACTGCTAAAAGACACAAAATAAGTACGGTCTCTACCAAAAAAATTTGCCAAAGATCTCCATGTTATGATCTATGATCCTACTTACTCAAGCATTGATTCCTGAGAAACCAGCCACAACTGAATGTCCTAGTACTTCAACTGAAACTGTCCCGCCATTCTAAATACAAAACCATCACTGGGTATAAATGCTTGTATATATCTAGATCTTACGGAAATAATTTACACTCCCAATGCTGCTTACAAACCTACTTGTTAAAGTGAGAACTGGACTTTCCGACGTCCGTTTTTGTTGTGTTCTGGCGTGCAGTGATTCCTGTAACCATCGTCTTTGGGTGAAGTTACACAGTGACATTCGCATGCGTGACCAAAAGTGAAAAAGGACTTACAGTGAGCAGCAAAGAAAGGAAAAAAACTTGCGGGCCTACCTGACAACCAGTGTTAAATATGGGATCTTAATTAATACTATAAAAGTTTGAGTTACCAATGTTCTACTGGGCAAACATTCGTTAAGGTCATCAGTAACCTCAATTGGTAAAGAGAGAATGAAGAGAAAAGAATGCATGATAGCTAAACGTGCCAAACTAATCATGACACACGTTTGAAAATTCATGTTTAGTGAATACCCTAAACTTGTGCATGTGACTCATGCTACGATTTATGTTTGCATATGAATAGAAAGCCTGTGAGTGATAGCTGAACGTGCCAAACTAATCGCGACCCGCGGTTGTGAATTCATGTATAGTGCATATCCCTGGTCTTGTGCATTTGACTCATGCCGCGATTTATGTTTGTGTGTGGATAGTGGATTCACAATGACCAATGGAAAATACCTGAAATATCAAGTAAATGTACTGAACCATTCAACAAACGAAAATTGTGACTGCATAGCAAGAACCACAGTGAACATTATATCTGACATTATAGAAAACATACCATCTCAATCTTGTCATTTAATCCTTTCGGTGTTAATGTTTCTAGGAATTTAAAACTGAATGTCTCTCTACGTGCTAGTGGTTTATGCATGTCTCTACCTGATGAGGGTGTCAATTTCTCTAAAATGCTAAAGCGTGATTGAGGTATGGTATGCTGAGTGTCAAGCCAATATGTTGCCAAACACAAATACCTATTTTTTGTGCGAATCATACTCTTATGTTCCATTATTCTCACTTTGATGTTGCGTGTAGTTCTTCCAACATATGTAAGACCACAAGGACATTTGATTGCATAAATGACTAACTCTGAATTGCAGTCTGAAGAGTGTTTTAAGGTCATCTTTTTGCCTGTCTGCGGATGGATGAATGTGTTGCCTACTATAACGTTGCTGCAATGACTGCAGTTACAACACTTCTTCATGCCTGCTGCTCCCGTGGCCCATCCCCCCCACTGGTTCCCACGTCCCAGCTGCACTTCCCTCCCCTATTTAATGGCAGCCGCTGCACGGCCACGCCAATGGTGCTCCGAAGGAGCACCAAAGGCAAGCCTATCTGTTCCCAACTTTGGATCTCCGACCACCCACCACTATGACTCAGCCACCCTCCTCATACTCAACACCGGAAGAATAAACAACTGCCAGCTGGCCACGCTGAACACCACCCATGGCCAGTTCTCCTGCCATAACTGCCGCCAGACCTTCAATACCCTCTGCACATCCTCTCCCTCACCAAAGACCCGTTCACCAACAGACTCAACATCCAGGAAGGAATGAAGGACGTCACATCCTGGATGAGCAGCAGCTGCCTGAACCTCAACTCAGAGAAGACAGATGTCCTCATCCTCAGACTCTCCCCTCTGCATGGGACAACACCTGGTGGCCCACTGCCCTCAGCAGCCCCCAACACCCACAGACCACGGCTGAAACCTCTGCATCGTGCTCGACTCCTCCCTCTCCAAGACCCAACAGGTCAACGCGTCGCCTCCACCTGCTTCAACACCCTCCACATCCTCTGAAAGACATTCAAATGGACCCCCTCTGAATCAAGGAAGACCGTCACTCACGCACTCATAACCAGCAGACTGGACTACGGAAATTCCCTCTACGCCGGGATCAATAAGTCTCTACTCTGCAAACTCCAGACCATACAGAATACCGCAGCCAGACTCGTCCTCAGCATCCCGCGACATGAACACATCACCCAACACCTGCGCAACCTCCACTGGCTTTCCGTTGAGAAGAGAGTAACTTTCAAGATACTCACCCATGCCTACAAATGCCTCCACAACACCGGCCCCCAATACCTCAACGATAGAATCTCCTTCCACGTACCCAAGAGGAACCTCTGATCAGCCTACCTCGCTCTCGCAGAACCCCTGCGCATCCGCAGAGAAAGGCAGCAGAACCTTGTCCTGTATCGCGGCCAACACCTGGAATGAGCTCCCGATCAACATCAGATGCGCCTCCACCCTGCACATCTTAAGGAAGACCCTTAAGACCTGGCTCTTTGACTGACCGGAGCTGCTCCTTTCCCCCAGCACCTTGAGACCCTCACAGGTGAGTGGTGCACTTGAAGAATCCCTAATTGATTGATTGAATTTCAGAAGGGTAACCTCTTTTACTGTATCATGCATATTCCTCTTGAATAGCTTAATCTGTTTTTAACTGGTCTGATGTGATACGTTTAATTCTGATGAACTGTGAAAGAGGTAAATGTTTCTTGAGTGATGGCCGATGAAAACTGGTGTAGTGCAACGCATTGTTTCTATCCGTTGGTTTATTAAAGACAGCTGTTTGTAAACCATCTTCTGTGATGTTTAGTTGAATGTCTAAAAAGTGCACGGTTTGTTGATTCATCTGGAGTGTGCATAGAATATCCAAAAATGAAGGCCATATGTATCAAGATCTTTAATTGTGATTTCCATTTTGAGATTTTTACTGCATTCCAATTAGGAAATCGCAATTCCTAATGTATGACAGTTTTCTTTTTATATTAGCAATCCCTAGTAGGTCACAAGCCCCACCTCATGAATATTAATGAGGTGGGTCACAATTTGCAGACACACTAGGAATCTGCCCCATCACAGGGATGGTGGCCTGCCAGGATCAGCAGGCCTCCATATCTGTGATTGCTTTTTAATAAAGCAAACTTTTTTTTTTTAAGCAGCCCATTTCACTTAATAGAAACAGGACTCAGTTGAAAAAGAAAAGTTTATTTTTTTGTTTGTTTAAGAAGAAGCAGTGGTCCAGTGGACCACTGCCACCACTCAAACAAACTTTTTTTTAAATTCACAAAGGGCACTGGGTCACCAGGACAGCCCTTCCCATTTGTGAATGGGTTACCACTACATGTTTGTAGCCGGTAAATTATTAATGTTTTGTGACTGGAATTCAGTCGGACAACATTATTATATGCCTTAACGAATAGACATTTGTATTGAATGTCCCTTTCAAATACAGAATCGATATTTGGGTTGCTATTCATTAGAATCTTACCAAATCACGGTTTGTGTTTCATTCATACCAAAATGCTTTTTTTTAAGGTTGCAAATGGGCCAACTTTGCGAGTCGGCATGCTTGCAAACATAAAAATGCTTAGTACACCTGGCCCTGAGTAAGTTCTGCAGAATTGAACATTATAGAACATTCAGCACCAAAAATGTGATCCACAAAAGAAGTTTGGCATATATTTCAATGTAAATGGAAGCACTGTGCCCCCGTTCTGGGACACAAAACACTCGTACCCCAGGTTTTTCACTCTCAAGTAGGATTTATTTATTGGCAACGCGTTTCGGCCAACAGGTCTTTTTTCAAAGCCTTGTATTTTTAATCTAGTAACTGCTCATTACTGAAGGGAAATAATTTCTCATCCAGAATAAATGTACAGCACAGCTCCACCACGAAAAGCTTCACGTGTAGCTATGCCTGCCATTTTTGTGCTCAATCTACCATTGATTGCCTTACGCTGGTCTCATTAGAACACAAATCAGTCACTCGATCCCTGTTAACAGGAAGTTATACTTACAGAGAATGGGCTAATACATATTTCTACTGACAGTATAACTGAATTTATCGAGTTTTTTTCATTTCAGATTGCGACCACAGTTTAGTTGTAGTCACCAATAGACTTGTTAATACATTTCTAAAATACCTCATTTTTGGCACTCATATTCCCTTGCAAGACCCACTACCTTGATGTTTTCCTGCAATGCAGCATCTACCTTTCATTACAACTTCCTGTTTAATTGTATTTTACCTTTCTTTTTAGACCTTAATTGGAATATCAACTATTGCAGTATTTCACTCTCATATTGATTTGGTTCCTTTTTGTGTTTGTTGTCATAGCTTTAAACAATGCCTAAACCTTGAGTGCTCTATTGTTTATAATTAATATCTGCTGGATCACATGGTCTACTCTCTATCTTCAACATCTCTCCACAGTGCTCATGTACTCTTTATTAATTAATTAGCATTCACTGTGGTTAATAGTCTATTCACCAGCTCTTAAGCACTTTCATCGCTGAAGAATAACAAGCATTGGTAAAGCAAGATGTCCTTAATTGAGGTATCACAGGCAAATGTAGAACTGGTCAAATCCTGTTTGCTTTAAAGTTATACATCTTGAATTTATAAATGTTTTTGCCTTTCAATTCAAAAGTTATCAGAATCATATGGCATGTGCAAGATAATTTCTCACTCTTAATCTGCAAATAGGAGGGATAATAGGATTGCTTTTTGCTTTAATATCCCCATTGTCAATAAACACAAAATGGAATAACCGTTTTCGCTACAACCACCGGCATATGGAAAACATTGCTTCAAACAAAATGATCAGTCAGGCCTATGAAGAGCAATAAGCCCAAGGAGATGTGAAATAATCACATTTTGTACAGTGTAGCCCTGCGTTTCAGTTATTTCCTTGCAGAATATGGCTTGAGTAGGAACCCTACTGTTTGAATGAAGAGAAAAGAGATATCTCTTCGATGAGATGTTCCATGCAGTAGTACATGCTGCTAGATGAGACATCCAGACTGTTGCTGGGAACTGTAGTCCTTGCCCACAGTTCTTAAATTGGGAGATAGCTACAATACATGGGAAACAACGTTTACAACGCAGGTTTTACACCGCATGCAAACTAGGGGTGGGCGGAATTTGCGAAATTCACTTTCGCAAATTATCGCGAAAATGTTAAAAATCTCCGCAAACACGCGGAAATATCACGAAGATGCGGAAGTTTTTTTCCCGCCCGTTCGTGGCTCGCCAACTTACCCATGCGGTTGCTCACGGGCGCGGCCATCTTGTTTTCACTTTTCTCGCAGTGCATGTTCGCGAGAAGAAAGACGTGATCGCGCGATGCATGACGTTATTGCGGGCGCGAACTGTCGCGAGACAGCGCAAATGGCTACCAACAATCCAACATCTCGTGGAGAACGCGACCGGATCGGGAGAACTTGTCGGCAAACGCGGGGATTCAGGTAAGGCGATCGCGCGCACGCGAGAATGTATTATTTCACAGCGCGAGCAAGAAACAAATTATCGCTAAGCTGCGGAATGCGAAAATTTTGGCATTTTCGCGCTTTCCGCGGATCGCGAAAATGCAAATTTATCGCAGTTTCCGCGAACGGAATTTTGGCCTAGGCCTAATGCAAACACAACGCGGTCGTTACAACGACAGCGTTGTTACAATGCAGTGCCACTACTACGCAAGTCGTTACAACGACTTGCGCTAGATGGTGCTCTAGGATAAGGAATAGTATGATTTACTATTCCAACACTTTCCCTAGTGTTGCACACACTGGAGTTGGAATAATAAATCATACTATTCCTAAGTCCAGCGCGTCATCTAGTGCAAGTAGTTGTAACAACTTGCTTTGTAATGGTAGTGCGTTGTGACAATGCGGTCGCTGTAACAACCGTGTTGTGTTTGCATCGCAGAGTAAAATCCGTGATGTAAAGAGACATATTCCAAAACATTGAATGAGGTGCTGCTAGCAGACATTGAATATTGATGACACCTTGTGTCTCTTTTTGAAAATTGAAGATACATTTTCAGTAAAATTTGAAATCACCACTGCCTAAATGGACTTAAAACCATGAGCCTTTAGGTCAGATGAAGAGGACCTAGTCATTGAGCTAGGTGACACTTTCCCTGTGCTAAATTAACACATAGCAAACCATACCCTTGCATTGAAAACAAAGAGACACCAACATGTTTAAATATGCTTAGAGCTAAAAACAACGTTTAAAAAGGCTGATTCAGTGAAAAAAAAGAAAATGATTGCAATGTAAGTATGACAAAAACTTGAATGTGGGATGTTTGAGTGTACTTTTCACATGTAAAATAGTCTCTCTTGCATTACAATGCGAGCACTCCACAAGATACACCAAGTAGCAAACATAGTATGATGAAAGAGAAGTACTTATCTTTAGTGGAGGCAAAAAGAACTCTAAGAACATCATAAATAATTGATAGCATTGGTCTTTAATATAGCCTCTTGGTCAAGCTAGAGCTACAAATTAATTTTGATGAATGAATTGTGTTCCAGTTTTACAAACTGAGCTTCCTTCTGATTTCCTGTTTTTTATGTGTATTTCTGTAACTGATGTGGTATTGTTACACTAGCAGTATATATACAACTTTATGTGCACCATTTAAGTACAACCATCTAAATATTTAGTTAGATGTCATCATTCTTTTGTTAAGTAAATTTAAAAATGTTAAATGTGTGAAGAATAAAAGCAATATGAGCAATATGAATATTTCTGCTGATAAAGCTGACACTAAAAAAGACCCTCTTCCTGTTGTGGTGCTAAACCAAAAAGAATTCAGAATGATCCTTCTCCCCTCATGGAATCTTCTACACACTTTTGTTTAGAGAGAATCCTGAGATGAGTACAAGTGAAGCACTCATGAATACCACTAACAACAAATTGACAACAAATTGCAAAAAATTGACCGCAGGTGCGCATAAATGGTATATGTGTTTTTTTAATGAACCACATATCTGTGATATTCAAGATTTATCAACTATGGTTGGTCACTTAACTTGAATCTGATGTTGCTGTCCTTAAAAAGCAAAGAAAGAATCATGACAATAGTGATAAACCTTATAAACTTAGGTTGTTTGGCTTAACAGAAGCTACTTAAGAGGAAGCTCCATTCCCACTGTAAAAAAAAAAATCTAAACCTTGTTGGTTTCAAGATTTATACAAAATTAAATATTTAATGAGCTCAAGTTCAAGAATACTAGGGACATTATTAGTTATCACTAACACAATTTTTGCCAGATACCTGAAGTGGTGCAAGATGGTGCATTAATACATTTAATTTCATATTTCCTCTCTTTTTCTCACGTTTTGGTGCATTTAAGCAAATTTGTGAGTCATTAACCCCTCTGTGTGAATTGGATAAATACAAAGAAATTGGTCACATTCAGAATACTAGAAATGCCCTCCTAGACATGGGATTTCAATTTGACTTGTCATCATAGAGTAGTTTCAAATTGATGTCTAGACTTTATCCCAGCACACCACATGATTCAATAGATACTTTTCATGGAATCGTCATAGATGATTTAAAACTACTACATTAACTAGTTGGTAGATGGAAGCATTATGGAGTCTAATGAATGGCCCCATGCTAGTTATTAAACCATCAGACAAAGGGGGGAACATTATTCTAATGGACATTGACCAATACAGATCTGAGGCTAACAGTCAGTTTTAGTACTGTCAATGACTACAAAAAGATAGTGAATATCACCCAAAATCCAATGGGAATGTAAAGAGCAGGGACTCATTGACTAAGATGAATATACTCGTTTGAAGATAGATAAACCAAAGGTAACCTGTCTATAATTTATTCCCAAAATCCATAATTATTTCTCCAATCCTCCAGGAAAATCAACTGTCACTTCCACTTAGGGACTGTTGGAGAATACTACCATATTCTTTAACTAGTTTATAGGCCCAACATTTCACAGCTCTCTCATCATATTGAATAGATCCTGCTAATTTCTTTTGGAGAAGATCCATGACATCACATGGAAATCAAAGTACACCATGATTACATTAGATGAACATTTCCTATAAACCACCTGTTGGGAAAAGGCCCTCTCTGAAGGGTCACCCCAAACATTTTGCCTTCCTACTTCTCTTTTCCTAACCTTGTTTTGCTGTGTTTAGGAATATGAGCACTTTACCACTGCTAACTTGTACTACAGTGCATACACTCCCTCCATTAAACATGGTAACAGTTTGTCAAACCAAAATAGCACTTTTAATTTATTTATAAGTCCCGTACTAAAGTGTATTACATGTGTCCATGGCCCGCAAAATTAAATGCTACTAGTGGGCCTGCAGCGCTGATTTTGTCACCCACTTAAGTAGCACCTTAGCCATGTCCTAGGCATGCAACTGCAGAGCTTGTGTCTGCTGTTTTAAATGACTGTGTCAACCTTTCAAGGAAAACCTCTTGCCAGGCCTAAACCTTCCTTTAAATACATATTAGTCGCCCATATTTTAGGCTCTGGACAGCCCAAGGGTAGGGTGCAAAGTTTTTGAAAAGTAGGACATGTAATTTTAAATTTTACATGCCCTGTTGGGAAAACCTCTTAAATTAATTTTTCACTACTGTAAGACCTAGCTCTCCCATAGGATAACATTGGTATTACCTTATTACATTTTACTTGTTGGGAAGAGATAAGACCTCCAAGCCTGATGTCTCTGGAATCAAAATTTAAAATCACAACTTATGGTGAAGTCGGATTTTAAACTGCAAATTTTGGCATTTTCTTACTTTAGCAGTTTGGTGCCTTCTACCTGTCTTTGAATACATGTCTGGTGTGAGTGACAGCTGGGGTGTGTGCATTCCCTCTAGACAGCCATTCACAAAGGGAGCTTAGGTGTGACTGATGGGCCTTCCATATCCTGATGGGCCATCAGGAGCAGGCTGGGAGGAGCTCATGCTAACACATGAATAGTTTGTGTCCTGTCCCCGCACAAAGGGCTGCATACCCCCCCTATGGTGAGTCTGGAGCCAGGGCAAGAAGGGCATCACTTTGAAGTCTCCCCCACTTCAAACACACAACTGGGTATAAGTACTGCACTTTTGACACCACTACTTCAGCACACTACTTGACCTGTGCGGAAGGACTGCTGTGCTGCTCCAAGGTTTACCACTCTGCTGGACTGCTGCTCAGGTACAGCTGCTTCTCTGCTGTGCTGCCCTGCCCTGCTGCCTGCTACCCTCTGCCCTGCTGAGGAAGGACTGGACACATCTCACTTGAACCCAGAGTGACTCCAAGTGCACACTGGTTTGCCCCCTGTTCTATGTCACAGGGACATCAAAGACTTCTCATCAACCTACAACAGCACCTGGATGTTGCTTGCTGCCAGCATTGCCCTGCCAAGGGTGCAAATCCAGTCCTGGGTCCCTATAAGTGGGTATAAAGTGCGATAACTGCCAGAATCCACACATCGGCGATGTTGCTCCAATCAGAAATGGCACATCTCCCTCAATGCCTATGCACTGCCACTGCTGGACAGACTGTGGACATCACATCACTGACTTTGCAGTGCATCGTCTCTAGTTTCAGACACATCGCTGAAATTGCGTGGCTTGGTGCCTGTGCATCACCTTCAATCCAGAGGTTCGACTACAATGCACCGCCTCCTTGCTTCCTGCATGTTGACTCTGTTAACGATATATTTAAGGTACTTTGCAGCAGGCCAATGCTGGTCCCTGCATCCGACCTGTGCTCCAGCGTGGTGGGCCTGAACATTGGGATTTACCCCAGTCGAGCGTGAACAAGCACACGTTTAAGCCCTACAATTTCATTAAATCTTTAAAAATTCATAACTCTTGTTATACTTATTGGATTCTTGTTCTTTTGGCCTTGATTTGTTCATATTACAACCTATTTTTCTAACTTGATGTGGAGTCTCTTTTTCATGTTTTTACTGTGTTACTGTTTGAAGTGTTGCACAAATACTTTACACATTGCCTCTCGAATTGAGCCTGGCTGCTTTGTGCCAAGCTATCAGAGGGTGAGTACAGGTTGATTTATGTTGTGTATCTGACTTACCCTGACTACTATTGGGGTTCCTGCTTGGACAGGGTGCATACCTCTGCCAACCAGAAACCGAATTTCTAACACCAACATAGAACAAGATTCTGGGGTTCACATGTGCATGCATTTTCTTAGAAGCAGACATCTAGCATCAAATGACCACACCAATGTATTGAAGGCCATGATACTTTTTTTGTCTCAAGCAAAATCATTTTATGTTTGAAAATACCTATTGATGGCAACTGTCAAGAATTGCCATGGGGACTTGTTTCACCTCAAGTTTCACAAAATGTGTTATGGGATAGTGGAAAGAGCAGTTGGCACAGATGAGGAAAAAGAACATTATAATACAAAAATGTCCTTGTGAGTGAGATATAGTGTATTTTTTATATGGGATGGCACTGTTAGGGTGGTGGAATGTTAATTGCCACCTAACATGATAATGAATTGAACCTAGCTTTTTCCACAAAATTAGCAGTGAGTATGTGGAATATATTGACATTTGCCTTGAAGTTAGGCATAACCAAATTTCAATGAAGGTATACAGAAATAGACATCAGGAAACAGCACACCACATGTACACAGCCATCACTGACCAGTCTGAAATGGAGTGTTTCCTAGGGGATATCCTAAGGGCTCCTAAAGTCCAAGAATAACTGCAACAATATGGATAGCTATATGGAAGAAAGCTTTGTGGAAAGCGGATTCCTTTAAAAGTATTACAATAAGTAGTTGAGAAAGTGAAGAAAAAGAGCAAGGAGGAAATTCTATTTAAATGCAAACCAGATGAAAAAAGAGAAAACGATAAGGTGAGGTTTGTTACAGTCTAGCATATGCAGCATCACAGAGTAAGATCCATTCCAAGATCCTCTTAAAAGAGACCTCATAATAGGACACATGGCGAGTGCCCATTAAGCAGTCACCTTCAGAAAGGTTAGCACCTCAACAGACATGTTGGTTCACAGTCATCTTGTGACTCCCTAAAGGAAGCTCCTGACTTTGAATATCTAGGGACTTTTCATGTGTGGTTCACGTAAAGTCTGCAATGTGAATCAAACTAAATATACATCACCCACAGGAAAATAGGATTCATATAAAAATGGATCACATATTCGTATGATTATTGTGTGTGTTAGTTTGAGTGTCCAGTATGTGGGCATCGCCATATTTCTGGCCCAGAGTGGAGTCTTGGAGCACTTGTGGGCAATAAAGAACTATAATGCAACTTATGCAGTTGCTAGACATTTTGCAGATAAACATGACAATAAATCTGTTTTAATTTTTGGCATTGACAGAATAGAAGCAATGGCCCATGAGGGTGATCAAACTAAGAGACATTAAACCCTGTAATCTCATTTTATATTGGATTTAGATACCAAACATCCAAATGTATTGAATAAGGATGGGGAACTGGAGACCCATACTGGCAAAGCACCACTTTAAAAGAACTCTTTGGTCATATTTCTTCTTAGTTTGTGCACTGCTTAGAAATAAAGTAGTGCTTTGAATTTCTTTTTGGTTTATTTTCCTGTGTACTTGTCATCCAACTAGATATTGCACTGTGGAGGGTTTTCTATTGTACGTGAGAATTGAGTATTTAGGAGAAACTGTTAGACTGCTAGCATTTCTTTGGTTTCCATTACCACCATATATGTGTTCATTATTGTAGCTATTGGGATGAGGTGTCCTGCCAAATATATCCTGTCATGCCTCCTAATGATCTTTGGGGCATGATTTATATATTAGGATTGAAATGTAGATTGAAATATTATGTCCTAGCTGAGATGTTTAATTGTGTATTTGATGCCCAATTTGGCATGGTGCTATACTTCAGCAACATTAATAAGTTGCTGTTTAGAAATATCACAACAAACATGGGTCCTAATATTGTTTTACCTGATTTTTGTATGTAGGAGAACACTTTTTGGAGCACTGTAATGTCTTCACTATAATAACGTTATGGTGCCGATTACGATCCGGTAAAAAAATTCCCCGTACGACTCGTATCCGGTCTTTTTACCGTACGAATCGTACAAGTGCCGTACAAACTGCCAATTACGATTCGCGTGTGAAAAAGTCCATACGAATCGCATTGGGAATTATTCCCCACACATCCTCGGGTCGGAAAATGTGTCCGACACGTCCACGGACGATTTACCGTACAAATGTGAAAAGTGAAGTCCGACCGTGGAATTACGATCCATCCTGTGCGTCCGATGTTACAACCGTATGGAAGAAACACCGTCTGCACCGAACTCCCATAGCAACCATGGAGACATGTGCCCGCATATGCGCCCAACACTCCCCCCAGCCCTCCTATGTATGAGTCGAATCCCCACCCGTGTATGTACACCCGTGTATGTATGAGACGTACCCCCACCCGTGAATGTATGGAGCGTACCCCCACCCCAACCGTGAATGTACGACCCGTACCCTCACCCGCGTATGCATGGAGCGTACCCCCACCCCAACCGTGTATGTACGGACCGTACCCCCACCTCAACCGTGTATGTACAACACGTACCCCCACCCGCGTATGCATGGAGCGTACCCCCACCCCAACAGTGTATGTACGACCCGTACCCCCACCCCAACCGTGTATGTACGACCCGTACCCTCACCCGCGTACGTATGGAGCGTACCCCCACCCCAACAGTGTATGTACAACCCGTACCCTCACCCGCGTATGCATGGAGCGTACCCCCACCCCAACAGTGTATGTACGACCCGTACCCCCACCCCAACCGTGTATGTACGACCCGTACCCTCACCCGCGTACGTATGGAGCGTACCCCCATCCCAACAGTGTATGTACGACCCGTACCCTCACCCGCGTATGCATGGAGCGTACCCCCACCCCAACCGTGTATGTACGGACCGTACCCCCACCCCAACTGTGTATGTACGACACGTACCCCCACCCGCGTATGCATGGAGCGTTCCCCCACCCCAACTGTGTATGTACGGACCATACCCTCACCCGCGTACGTATGGAGCGTACCCCCACCCCAACAGTGTATGTACGACCCGTACCCCCACCCCAACCGTGTATGTACGACCCGTACCCTCACCAGCGTACGTATGGAGCGTACCCCCATCCCAACAGTGTATGTACGACCCGTACCCTCACCCGCGTATGCATGGAGCATACCCCCACCCCAACCGTGTATGTACGGACCGTACCCCCACCCCAACCGTGTATGTACAACATGTACCCCCACCCGCGTATGCATGGAGCGTACCCCCACCCCAACATTCTAAGTACGGAGCGCACCCCAGGCCCCAACACCAGCACCTTCACACAACATTGCGCATGTACGAATCGTACCAAGCCAGACACAAGGACAGCACTGTACAACAAAATTCCCGAAATACACACCGTACACACGCTAAAAATGCACGTACACAACCAGGACAAAGTAAAACAACACAAGAATACACCATTCGAATGGCACAAAGCCACAAAACATGTCCAACAAGCACAAAAACAACACATTCACTGACCTGCAACTGCCAAAATCCCAAACAGAGGCCCAAAACACAACCACTCCTTATAACACACCCACCCAAACGTCAAACACAGCCACACCCACCAATGGACCAATAAAAAGGGCCCACACACACAAACCATGAGCCTTTGCAACAGACTCACTGCTGCCAGACCCCACAGACAACCTACAGCACCATACTAGAACCTTTACTACACCTTACACTTGCACACCTTCACACACACACCTTCACAAACACCCCCTCATCACATTCACACACACGCCTGCACAACCACACCCACACACCCACAACCATCCACACACCCCCCCCCCACCATCCACACCCACACCCCTCACCATGCCCACTAACAAGAATCCAATGTTCACTAGTCGAGAGTTGGAGGTCCTTGTCGACGAAATCCTCAGAGTCGAGCCACACCTCTTTGGAACATTGGTCAGACAGACCTGCATGTCCGAGAAAACAGCCATGTGGCAGAGGATTGTTGATGCTGTGAATGCTGTTGCGGCCACCAGAAGGACCAGGCATGAATGCCAAGCCAGGTGGTATGATCTGCGGAGGAGGGTCCGAGCCAAATTGACCGACGACCACAACCAGGCCAACGTCACTGGAGGAGGGCCGCCCCGCAGACCCGTACACTACCATCCCTGGGAGGAGAGGGTGATGGCCATACTGCCGGTGGTGTCAGTGGACGGATTAGACGGACTCCGAGACCCGGGTGAGTACACAAACAACTCACCTCACATGGGGGGAACGTCATCCACAACCAAACTCACAAACAGGCACGCAACCACCCCAAGCTATCGCATGACTCAACCACACTCCATGAACACGCACATGCCACTGGCGCCACCATGCCCCATGCACCCAGCTGGACAATGCAAAGTCACAGGCCACAGAAAACACCAACACAAGACACGGTAAGCCGGATGGCGGGAGTGTGGGCCACAAAAATCACATAGTGCAACTCAGAAGCAGACAACAATGCCCCCTGCCCATATGGCCTAGGTCACAGCCAGACAAACAGTGTGTCCCCACACAGGAAAGACTTGCCAGCAAATGGCGGACGCCTTGCATTAACACATGGGGGTGACGGCACGTTTTTGCACATGACAGCAGCTAATGAACAGCCAACACTGTGAAAGAGTGGCAGCACACACCACCACAGCAGCAGCGCAGACACAGACACTACACCCAATGGGTGCCTGGAGATCAGAAACAAACTCACATCAACAAGCCAAGGGCCATTCAAAGATCTGCAAAAAGTGTGTGCCTAGGAAGCTGGGCTGAGGTGACAGAGGGTGACACACAGAGGGAGGGAGAGGGGGAGAGAGAGGGAGGGAGACACAGGGAGACAGACAGAGGGAGGAGGCTGACACACAGAGGGAGGGAGAGGGGGACAGAGAGGGAGTGAGAAAGGGACACACAGGGAGACCAATTCAGCCTTGGGGGGTGTGGGAATGTCTGCTCGTCAGCAGGTGGACTGCGTGCATGTAGACAAGGGTGGCCAGTGCCTGAATCCCCCCTCTTCTCCATGGCAAAACACTGGGCCATGTCTCAACCTGTGCACGAGCACAACGCCAGCTACCTGCATTATCTAAGTGTGTGGAACAACTCCATGTGCCCACGTGCAGTGCAACACGGAAGGCGCCAATGCATGGCTCGCCACACCTGCTCACTCCACTGCTGACTGCAGTCACAATTGACGCAGCAAGTAAGACTGTGCCACACATAGGTAAAGTCGCAAAACCTGTGGCCAAGGGACATACCCATGCACAAGTGCACTGTGAGTGGAATGCAAGACATATCCAAATTCCCAGAGGAAATGTGCCAACTTAGAAACCAATGAAACATGGATGTTGCATGGAACAAAATTAACATTGTCTCTCTCACACACAGGTCAACGTCGTGGATCACCCCCCAACACTGGGGGGGAAGACTCACAGGACCCGGCTCGGCGGGATGACGGACCCACCGGCAGCGACGACTCTCACCACTCTGTGGACGAACCCGACCCCGACCAACCTGGCCCCTCTGGTGTCCAACCACCTGCAGCACCTGCGTCAGGTACAACTGGGCCAACCACCACCCCCACTCCTGCCACATCCCAGGAGACACCCAGGATCCCTGCAGCACCACCACAATGCAGCCAGGCTGGCCAGGAGGGACACGGTGTACCGGGCACCCAGGAGGAGGCAGGCGACAACGCCAATGCCACCCCTCAGGGGTCCCGGAGACCCGATGTGCCCACAAGGGCAGGCCAGGTGCAAGTGGGCAGGGGTGGTGGGAGTGGAGGACGGTGGAGGCGCAAGCCTGACCTGTTGGCTGCGGAACCGGTATATTCCCATGTCAGAAACATCCTGGACACATACCGGCAGGACACCACAGGCATGGCCCAGGTTGTGTCCATCCTCGAGGAGATCAAGACCCAGCAGGCCCAGCAACATGCGGAGCAACATGCCTGTCTACTGCAACACCAAGGGCGGATGGAGGACAGACAGGCTGAGCTTGTGACGGTGTTCACGGGAATTCACAGTACACTCCGTCGGATAGCCGACAACATGGGCAACCCTCCCTGTGCCATCAGGCGTAGAACATCACCACCCACAGGGAGGGATCAGGAGGAGGAGGAGGAGACATCCGACGGAGCATCCTAAACATCGTCACGGCCTGCTTCTGAGGGTCCCCGCAGGAGGGCGGGTCGTCCACGGAAAAGACCGTGAGGGTCAGCGCAACAGCACCATCTCCCAGGACACCTGGCCTGGCACCTGGCCCACTGGACCAACAGCAGCACAGCAGCAAAAGACATTCTCTGCCACATGGACTTGCTGGTCACTGTCTGACCAATGTTGACAAAGACTGTGGCATGGACTCTGAGGATTTCAAATGGCAAGGACACCAACTCCCCCAGTGAACTTTGGATTCCACACACCCGGAAAGCCCCTCATGTCATACCCCCCCCCACGTACCCCAACCAAAATAAAAAGTTACACCATAAAGAGAAGATGCCTACATTTTGCATTATTACCTTACATGTGTCTTGTAAAGTCTAACCATGCCTGAGTTCTCATTTGACTTCAACCATCCACACCCTGGGGCCTGAGTCTGGCACAGGACACACATGGGTCACATTGTATTAGGCAAGACAGACATGGAGCACCATACACACCCGTGATGGGCCCTACCAGCTGAGGGGGTGGCCGCACAACCGTGCCGACACATATTTTGAGTACAGCGACAGCCATGCGCAGAGGTCAGGGATCATGTGGAGTGTCCTGTGGGGCACCCAGGTATGTGTGGACAGGTGGCAGAACCATGTCCTGCAAGCTTGAGTCAGGTGGATGCAGAGAATGGTGGCCTGGCCAACGTTGGATGCATGGGGATGGCACATGTCACAATACCCACACAGTCATCGACATCATGCACAATACACAGTCTAATCCCACACAAACAGCTTGCATCTTGCTACTCTACACATAGACACATAGCCACTATCACGCAAAACCATGCCAGACATGCCGGATGCACCGTGGCAACACACCAGCATTGACTGAGAAGAGGCACCTTTGAGGCATAGGGACACCTTTATTAGTCATGTATTCGGGATTGCAGAGGCAACTCGGAGTACACATGAACGGGTCATGTGGAGTAACATGTGGGTCCAACACTGTAACCCCCCTTCTGCAGCACAAATGCGTGATAGCCATGGAACTGGCACACAAGTGTCGGCTAACAGCTAAACACCCCCTGCTGCTCACGGAGAGGCTGCCATACACCATTGATCTGCTGATGTGGAAGTCCCACACCATGTCAAGCCAATGCAAACCGTATGTGTCCGAGGGCAGTGTAACACACATTGATGCCATCATCACAATCCACAATCCCATCACTGATGACTGTCAACAAGTCTTACCATCTATTCAGGTGTACCCAGCTGCATGCCATGTGTCCCATGGTGATGCGACATGTCTGCAGAGGAACCAAACATCGACAGGGGCAGTGTGCACACATCGTAAACAACTGCCACACCCAATACACCCCTGATGCATCCCTTACCCTAAGGAGACTTCCAAACTTGTCCGTGCGTGTAACGCTGAGTCAGCACACGATGACGTGTCCATGAGGAATAGCAGTGCCACAACAATGCAACCAGCAGACGGCATGTGCAAGTACCTGGGGATGAGAGACACACAAGAAGTCAGCCACAAAAAGCACAGCCACTTGCATGTGCATGTACTCGACACATGTAAGGATGACAACATGCTAGGTCACAATTATGACTGTGGAAATACACATCACTGGCACCATCACTCCAGTGACACATCCCCACATACACCTCTGACTCACGTGCCATACATGCAGATGGACACACACATCGCAACACATGCCACACGGGGACCAATGCGTGCACACACAGACACTGGTACTCACCACTAAGCAAAGAAGTCGCGTATGAGCCGACTCCGGATGTCCTCTTGCGGTACCACATCCTCCACATCACTAGCCCCATTGCCAAGACCTTGGTCCTCCACGGGTGGATGGTCCTGATCATCTTGATCCAGGATGAGTGGCACAGCTTTCTCAACTGCCGTGTTGTGCAGCATGCAGCACACCATGAAGATTTTGCAGACCTTCGCCGGGGCATATGGGAGGGAGCCGCCGGTCTTGTGGAGGCATCTGAATCGGCTCTTCTGGAGGCCAAATGTCCTCTTATCACTCGCCTTGTCCGGCCATGGGCGGTGTTGTAGCGGAGCTGGGCCGGCGTGATGGGGTTGCGGAGAGGTGTGATCAGCCATGGCATGTTGGGATAGCCAGCGTACCCTACATGGAAAGCACATGGACATAAGTAGGACAGGAGAAGCGGTCGTGCTGGAAGTCTACGCAAAATACAGGACAGACAGAGTGTACCCACCAACAACACATGCTCATTCGTTGCGCAGCTGCATCATCATTTCAGGCACCCTGCTACGCCTCATGATGTAGGCATCATGTGCTGATCCTGGAAAACGAGCACAGACATGTGAAATCACCATGTTGGACAGACACATCACAAGGGCATTGATGGAGTGGTAGTGCTGGCAATTCCTGTACGTTACCTCCTGTGCCTGTGGTGGTACCAAAGCCACATGTGTCCCATCTATGGACCCAATGACATGGGGCATCCCTCCCAGGGCATAGAATCCACGCTTGACCCCAGTCAACATTTCAGGGGTTGGGAAATGGATGAACTCATCCAGGTGAAGCAACATGGCCTCTAAGAAATCATGCAGCACACGGCAGAACATGCTCTGGGACATCGCACCAACATGAGCTATGGTATTTTGAAAGGTACCCGTGGCAAGAAAATGTAGGGCTGCCATTACATTCAGCTTGGGTGTCAGTGCCGTAGGATACCTGTGCAGCGGTTGCAGGTGTGGTGCCAGCCTCGCCGTCAACTCCTCAATCACCGGTTGGGGGAAGCGGTAGCACCGGATACAGTCATTCTCCCGCATGTCAGCCAAGTCCGGAATTGCTCGGGGAAGAGGCGGCGCTCTGCAGTAATTTGGAAGTGACAAGGAAGAGTGAGTGCACTACAACAACAATTTTTTGGTGCTGAGCACATGTTAATCTGTCAATACACATATGCGACATACGGAGTCAGGTATGTGCCACATGCCCTGGACACGTATGGCTGCCAGGTGACAGTCCTACCAAGACCCAGCTACACACGGAGATTGTGAACCTCCACATGCCATGGCATGGGATTAGCTGTGTCCCAGTGTAAGTGAACAGCCAGACGCAACACAGGAGTGACATACATCAACACATCAGCAGAAGTAGGATGTCGATTTCAGAGACTGGTAGCGGAACACTAGAGCCACAGGTCACATGACATTACACTAGGACAGCCCACACACCTTGCCAATAAGGTGTACATGTAATGACTCACCACACATTCATAGAGAGGATGCAGACATGTCCTTGTTACGCTACTCCGTGTCCCATGCATACATACGCACCTCACATCCGATACCACATGTGGCCTGGTGTACGTAACAGTGTGCCATGTGCATCTACACACAGACACATGTTGGTTGCTGCAACAGCTGATGCTTTTGAGGGAGCACCAACATCAAGCTAATGGGAACACCCCACACATACATGACATAGTCACATCGTGCACCGTGGGTAGTCACATGTCTGGTCTGGTAACCCCTGTAGCGGGCATCAGGGGACACTTGCGTGTGTCGTTGACTGTGCCATGCCAGTGACGCTCATCCCAAGTGTGCAGTACAACATGCACACATGTCAAAGGAGTTAAGGGCATGCCTGGCACACATTGCACCGTCACACATAACATCTGTACACATCTCATCATACATCTGGTGCCTTCTCGACTCAGGAGTAATGTGCCACATCACAGCCTTTCACACCTGTGCCCCACACATGTAGTACTGCCCAGACAATGCCTTAATGTCCATCCATGGACAAGTATGTCAGCCCTATTCCTTCCTGTGTGCTGCCTGTCACCACTGTGATGTGTGAAAGGCACCGTACATTCGCTCAGAGGGCCTGTGTACGTTCCCTATCACTATGGGAGTGCTGCCGTATGTGTACCCATAGTGATAGTGAGCGTACAGGCGTGTGTACGATCCGTACCACTATGGGTACGCATACGCGAGAACACCCATAGTGATAGTGAGCGTACAGGCGTGTGTACGGTCCGTACCACTATGGGTGTTCTCGCGTATGCGTACCCATAGTGATACGGACCGTACACGCGTGCGTACGCTCACTTTCACTATATTGTGTTCTCGCGTATGCGTACTCATAGTGGTACGGACCGTACACACGCCTGTACGCTCACTATCACTATGGGTGTTCTCGCGTATGCGTACTCATAGTGGTACGGACCATACACACGTGCATACGCTCACTATCACTATGGGTACGCATACGCGAGCACACCCATAGTGATACGGACCGTACACACGCCTGTACGGGCCGTTGCTATGCATTTGTGGTGCCCTAGGGCCCCGGTATGCACCGTACCTGTGTGTGAAACTCGAAATTACATAGGGGACACATGAGGGACAAGTATAAAGGCCTACATGCATGCTGGTTGTCATGGAGACCAAGTTTAAAGTTTGAATTTTTTTCAGCAGGTGCACAGCAGTAGTCAGTTTGAATGAATCTACTTTGTTGCAATGTGGTTCTGGAGTTGACATCATGCTCAAGAAAAAAACACAATAAGAACCCACTGACTGTGCTAGGTTTGAAGGGATTGGAGGAAACATAGGATGCAAATGTGAGTGACCAATCACTCTGTACTCCTGTGCATGAAACAGGCCAGCAAGGCAGATATAAGGCAGCCAGGTCCCATGAGGGAGCACTTGCCTGCACATCTTTGGATTCGACGACCCAGCTGCTGTTACTGATTCCCTGGAACCATGTCAAGGTCTGTGGAGAGGTCACAGCCTTTCACCCTGGAGGAGAACCTGGCTTTGCTGGATGTGATCCTCCCACAGTACCCCCTGCTGTATGGGCGACCAGGGTATCAGGTGAGTGCAGAGTCTACTAGCACAGACTGTGTCCCTTGTTTGTGACTGTGACTTCTGCCATTGTGTCCAGGTGTGACACACACGCTATGTACTGTAGGGGGGGTACCAGGGGGGGAATGCCTGATGTCTCCCAGCCAGTGCATGCTGTGGTGCATGTCTGCCGTCCTCACTTGCATTGTGTTTACTGTGACAATCACTGCATGGTGCATGCCACATTCTGCCTGTCTTGTCCTCCTGGGAATGTAGCCTCTACAGTCCTCATTTTAATATGTGGTCAGCCCAGTGTGACAGGTGACTGTACCCACAGATGTATGTTAGTTCTGTGTACCTGTGCTGAGAGTGTCCACATGATGTGTTCGTACCCTGGACATCGGTGTGTGTGTAAGTCCCCTGTCATGTGGGTGGGTGCATATGTGGAGTGTGGCACCCGGGCTGCATGAGGGATGGATATACCCTGCCCATGTGATGTGAGCAGGGAGCAGTGCTGTGTGTCTGACGTGCAGAGCCAGCCCCACACCTGTGAGCCCCCCCATCTAGTGGCACATGTGCAGAGTGAGGTTTGTCGCAGCATTTGGCAATGGCAGGTGAATGTCCTGTGCCTGTGTGTGTCTGTGTACTCTGCTGCGGTAGCGTCAGTGGCCTGTGGCATGTGACTGCTTAGAGGTGCTGCACATTATCCTGGTGTACCTTCTGATGCACAGTGTGAGCCTGGATCATTGATTGTGTCGTTGCCCTCTTTCCACCTGTGTACTTTCAATGGCACGTACTGCTTTTGCCCTTCCCCAGAGGATCATGTCCCTATGACAAAGGTGCAATGCGTTGGATGCATACTATGCCTTGTTGTAAACAGCAAATTTGTTCTAATATGTGTCTCTGTGACATGTGCCAGGTGTATTGATGTAGTGTCACTTGTTCATCCATACAGGTAGGCACCTCTGCCAAGAAGCAGATATGGATGAACGCCGTCAGTGCCGTGAGGAGGACGGACGGTCGCAAGCGGCGCCTGGCCCAGGTGAGGAAACGCTGGCAGGATATCCGGTGCTGGACGCAGAGGATCGCACGGGTCCTGCTGGGGGACTCACCTGAGACCCATAAGAACCGCGGGCGCCGCCGTCTGACCCACATCCACAAGCGTGTGCTGGCGGTGGTATTTCCAGACTTGGACAGGCGCTTACAGGAGAAGCAGCAGCAGGAAGGGGGTAGGTACATGTGTGTTTGTTGTGTGTCACCAGCATTTGTAAGTGCACAGTTGCATGGATACACTGCCAGGGTTTAAAGGTGCTGTGCAGATCCAGTTACCCACAGTATAGCGGTGCTCTCCTGCCTCCCTTCCCCTCCTTGCAATGTGTTCCCTGGTCTGTGTGTAGTCACTCCTTCACAAGGTAATGTAGGCTGGCACTTTCTCCACGTGAACTATGCCTGTAGCATCATGTGTGGGGGTGGTGTGTAACAGATTTTGGGACCTTGCCTGTGCCCTGTCCAGTTCAGTACATGTGGGTTCCATGTCAGTTGGCACTGATGCTGAGTCCAGACATGGGAGTTAGTCTCTCAAGTGTCATGCCTTACAGCACGCATGTCCTATGTTGTGGCCTGTGACATGATGTGCATGAGTGTGCGATACGCATAGTGCAGGGATGGTGGCGTGTGTTGCAGTCATTCCCATTCAGGACCATGGAGATGTGTGGCCACTACTGTCCCCTGGGGCATATTTTCCTAGGTGTCATGTGTGTCATCACAAAACGTGGACACTCTCAGTGTCTACAGCATAGGTTGTGCTCTGTGCCATTGTCCCCTGGCACCATGTATATTGACGTAAAATGTAGTACAAGTGTCCACTGTACAGCCTGACCTGATTTTCCTTGTTCATACTCACGGTGGCCAGTGCCTGTGTGTCTTGTTACAATCATCTGATGATGACCATTTGTACATGATTATTTGGACAGGCGCACCTTGGGTATTTGGCGTCCAATCTTGCATTTATGCAGCCCCTGTGTATTTCACCCAGACTAAGAGATGTAAGTGCTTCCTGTGTCTCAACAAATTGTCTTATGTAGGGGGTGGTTGGTGCGGGCAAAGCCTACATGTCAAATCCTGATGTCTCCTTGCTAGGTCTGGCCAGTGTGTGATGTTTGTCTGGACATACACTCAAGGTGCAGTGAGCCAGTCATGTTGGGCATGTTTTCAGTATTACCTATGCAGCATGTGCCTCAAGTTCATGGATATGGTCCCTGCTCATCCCTATTTTCGGCAACGCTGTGTGGTGCAGATGCAGTGCTGGATTGTCCCCAGGGCCTGGCTCCTCTGTCAAACTCCATTTCATGTCATTTGCTATTGTGTCATGCTCTCCATGGTTTTTCAGTGGCATGGTGGGTCAACCAACTGTGTGTTGCATGCCCTACATCTGTACCTTGTTTTGTAGATGTTACTGATCTTTCTTTTCCGGCTATGCACTGTAACCTATGTAGATTGTACTCATGTGACATATGTATACAGGTGTATGATTAATTGCTGTCTCTTCACCTTTCCCACAGCATCGTCGGGGGACACGGAGGGAGACGTGAGCACAGACGGAGCGGAGGGACCGAGCACCAGTGCCAGCGTTGACATCGTGGCTGGCACATTGAGTGGAACTGAGGCGGAGGAGAGTGAGGCCGAGGACCTGTCCACTGGCACGACAGAATATGAAGCTGACGGGTCCGAGGATGATCTCTCCGAGTGGGCGGAGGCTGCACCAGCAGCTGACAGCGGCACAACATCTCATCCCGCCCCCTCCATTGCCATCAGCCGCCTCCCACTTGCTCGTGTCCCTTCCCAGAATACCCGGTCACCACATGTCTCCTTCCTGCCAGGCACCGCACCCCCTGCCCCTGTCTCCACTGCTGCCGCCAATGCCGAGTCTGTGGACATCCAGCGGCAGTTGCAGGTTGGTCAGGCTGCGATGCTTAATGTCCTCCATGGCCACAGCCAAGTGCTGAACACCATGAAGGCATACTTGGAGGGCATTTTTTCATCGCAGGCTGACCAACGCAACTTGCTGAGGTCCATTGACTCGACACTGACTGCAGCAGTGGGTCTCCTGCAGCACTACGTCCAACCCCCTACCCCTTCCCCATCCACACTTCCCACTCCCATGCCTGTCCCACGTACACCCAGACGTCAGCATGCACCCACCACAACAGACACAGGCACCACACCAGCAGGGAAGGTCATACGCACACCTCCTGGCACGCACACACAGGGTGAAGTAGGCACACCCACTGGGTCGGGGGGCAAACGTAAGTCACGCAGCCAGAGTGGGAGTCCGCATTCCACCAAATCCACTCCCTCCAAATCCCCTCCCCTCAGCTCTCCTGGCCACAGATCCGGCAAAGACTCCTTCATGGCCGCTCTGTCCCTGAGCCCCACTGTGACACCACCCCACAAGAGGTCAAGGGTGTCCCCGGTCAGGGTGGTTGAGTCCCCCCCTGTCCACACCCTCCCCCAGTGGCGCTACAACCCATCCCTCCGCCCCCCCCTCCTTGGGGCCTGTGGTTCCTTCGGGTGCAGGGGAGTCGCTGGAGGACCTTGCTAAGGTATGCAGCGCCATCCTGGCCTCCGCCTTTGGCCCTGCCCCACCTCCTGTGGTGGAGTCCTCCATCCCTGCACCCACGACGCCTACCCTTCGCCCTCATGTCCCTGCGGTGCCTTGTCCTTCCCCCCCACATGATGCCCTCCCCGCTCTGGAAGATGAAGGAGTCTGACTGTGCAGGCAAGCTAGGGGACACGTGTCCCACTGTGTCCCCCACCTGGATTGGAACTTTGGATTGCCCTATGGGCATTGTACTTTTTGAACTTTCAAGGGACAAACATATTTTTGGAGCTGATTAAAGCAATTTATTTTTCCTTAGTACACTACTGTCTGTCTGGTATTGCTGTCGGTCGACCTGCCCCATTATTTTCGGTGGTGATTATGTGTTGGGTGTGTGGGAATTGTCGTCTTGTGCTGGTCATAGGGTGGATCCTGGTATCTGTGTGCCATCACAAGCTGTTGGCTACATAACTTTGTTCATGTAAGCAGTTACTGCATGGTGACATCGTCCCAAGGTGTGTTCCTTCCTCTGTATAACCTGACTTCTTCCCTGCAGGGTCTTTCCAATATGTGGTGCTGAGCTGTGTCTACATTGGCTGGGTGTGTGACGGACTCGTTAGGCTTGGCCCATGCATGCTGAGCGATGTCTCCACCTGCATCATTCATGGCGTCCTTGGTGGTCACTGTACTTGTGTATGTAGACTGTTGCCATGACTTCATGTGTACATGTATTCTTTTTGGCGCTATGCATGTGTATACTCCCAGCCTCGCACACATGTGGTACATGTACTGCAGGATCTTTGTGCACCTGACTGACATTTGTGGGCATTGGATCTGTGGGTACTCCACCCTTTTCTTTGCAGGGGCACTGCTGTGAGTGTTAGGCACCCACCCCTCCTGTGTCTGGGCACTGCTGGGAGGACTCTGCACACACCCCTCCTGCGTCTGGGCACTGCTGGGAGGACTCTGCACCCACCCCTCCTGCATCTGGGCACTGCTGGGAGGACTCTGCACACACCCCTCCTGCGTCTAGGCACTGCTGGGAGGACTCTACACCCACCCCTCCTGTCTCTGGGCACTGCTGGGAGTGATAGGCACACACCCCTCCTGTGTCTGGGCACTGCTGGGAGGACTCTGCACCCACCCCTCCTGTGTCTGGGCACTGCTGGGAGGACTCTGCACCCACCCCTCCTGCGTCTGGGCACTGCTGGGAGGACTCTGCACACACCACTCTTGTGACTGGGCACTGCTGGGAGGACTCTGCACACACCCCTCCTGCGTCTGGGCACTGCTGGGAGGACTCTGCACCCACCCCTCCTGTCTCTGGGCACTGCTGGGAGGACTCTGCACACACCCCTCCTGCATCTGGGCACTGCTGGGAGGACTCTACACCCACCCCTCCTGCGTCTGGGCACTGCTGGTAGGACTCTGCACACACCCCTCCTGTGTCTGGGCACTGCTGGGAGGACTCTACACCCACCCCTCCTGTCTCTGGGCACTGCTGGGAGTGATAGGCAAACACCCCTCCTGTGTCTGGGCACTGCTGGGAGTACTCTGCACCCACCCCTCCTGTGTCTGGGCACTGCTGGGAAGACTCTGCACCCACCCCTCCTGCGTCTGGGCACTGCTGGGAGGACTCTGCACACACCACTCTTGTGACTGGGCACTGCTGGGAGGACTCTGCACACACCCCTCCTGCGTCTGGGCACTGCTGGGAGGACTCTGCACCCACCCCTCCTGTGTCTGGGCACTGCTGGGAGGACTCTGCCCCCCCCTCCTGTCTCTGTGCACTGCTGGGAGGACTCTACACCCACCCCTCCTGCGTCTGGGCACTGCCGGGAGGACTCTGCACACACCCCTCCTATTTCAGGATATGTACGCTTAGAACATACACGGGTGTGGGTTCGCTCCATGCATACGAGGTAGGGGTACGGTCCGTACATACATGGTTGGGGTGGGGGTACGCTCCATACGTACGCGGGTGAGGGTACGGGTCGTACTTACACTGTTGGGGTGGGGGGTACGCTCCATACGTACGCGTGTGAGGGTACGGGCCGTACTTACACTGTTGGGGTGGGGGTACGCTCCATACATACGCGGGTGAGGGTACGGGTCGTACTTACACTGTTGGGGTGGGGGTACGCTCCATACATACGCGGGTGAGGGTACGGGTCGTACTTACACTGTTGGGGTGGGGGGTACACTCCATATGTACGCGGGTGAGGGTACGGGTCGTACTTACACTGTTGGGGTGGGGGTACGCTCCATACGTACGCGGGTGAGGGTACGGGTCATACTTACACTGTTGGGGTTGGGGGTACGCTCCATACGTACGTGGGTGTGGGTACGGGTCGTACTTACACTGTTGGGGTGGGGGTATGCTCCATACGTACGCGTGTGAGGGTGCGGGTCGTACTTACACTGTTGGGGTGGGGGTACGCTCCATACGTACGCGGGTGAGGGTACGGGTCGTACTTACACTGTTGGGGTGGGGGGTACGCTCCATACGTACGCGTGTGAGGGTAAGGGTCGTACTTACACTGTTGGGGTGGGGGTACGCTCCATACGTACACGGGTGAGGGTAGGGGTCGTACTTACACTGTTGGGGTTGGGGGTACGCTCCATGCATACGGGGGTGGGGGTACGGTCCGTACATATCCGTCCCCACGCTATGTGATGCTTGTGCGGGCCGTACCCAGGCCTTTGCCACGTGGGTACAGCCGTCCCGCCATTGTTGGGGTGACGTAGGTGTGGGCGTGGTACGACTCGTACCCACGCTCTTAAGGCGTGGGTACGGGACGTACCTGTATTGTTGTGATGCCAGTTCGCATCGTCAAGCACTTCCGTTGTGGCGGACGCTGGCTTTGCTGGACACGCCCCCACCCCCTCGTAGTGACCAGGGCCTGGGGGTCAGGTATGTCCAGGGCATGTGTACTGTGTGACTTTGGTGGGGGTTTTGTGGCCTGCCCCTGGTCCTGCCCCCCCCCCTTTCCCTCCTCCCTTTGTTGTTCTGACCTTCTGCGGCGTCTGCGTCGTAACCTGTAGAGGAGGTCGACTGCTATGAGGGCCGGGATGACACGTAGGTTCGGGTCCATGTCTGTCCGTCGCGTGCAGGTACTCCTTGTTCGCGTCGTCCTGATTTCCCGGCAGTTTTTGGCTGCCGGAAAATATTCACCGTGCGGGATGACGTCGGTGCGAATCGTAATTCCTGGTTCGTGAATGGCAGGCTGCGTGCGTCCCGACGTCACGTCGGCGCTTTCCCGGATCACATTTGTATGTTTATTTTCGTCGGTCGGGGTTTTGTAGGATTCGTACGGAAATGGTATTTCCGTGCGAATCGTAATTCCATGTTTGTATATTTTTTCGACCGGGTACGCGTCGGACGGAGATTATGCTCCGTCCGACGGTTCGTACCCGGTTTTTACCGGATCGTGATCGGCACCTATGTATATAGCACCCTTGCATTTGATGGTACACATACATTTCTGTGAAGGAGAAATACAGAGGCCTGTATAACTTTTTTGTTAATTTAAAATGAACGGTTCCCTAATAAGTGATGTAATGTTATGTTGATAAAGTTAATTACCAGAGATTATTTCCAATGGAATCTAGAGAAATGAGGCCCTCTGTTATACATATTACAAATATCCAGCTCTAGCTACATTAAAGGTCGTTCCTTATTTGTATAATATAGTTAAACTTCAGCAGAAACTAGAAATATTTTTACCAATAGACTCTGGTGAGGCAATGGGATTACACATTGAAAACATACAACGCTTGCATTGGCTCAATCATGAGTCACTTTTATGTCGATAAGGTGTAGTCCAGTTTCATTTTACCCAGCTACATTGTTGGGCATGATGCCATATTCAGCAGAGTTTTTGTTATGTTTTAAATCATTACATGATTGGCTCATGTATTTATGTGAGTGGAGCCAGTGTTCTGTATAGGAATGTGGAATGCAGAACACTGGCAATGTTGTGTTTCAAGAAAATAGAGGAGTTGGAGCAGGAATGAGAACATGCTCGGGGGAGTCGTGGAATAAAGCTTCTTTTTATTAACACACTAACAGGCTTCAATTTGTGTGCTTACCTACTACAGTTTTGACATTTCTCTAATATACAGCCTGATGAAGGAATTTTATACTACGGAAATACAAAGCTGGCACTGATTCAACCATGATTCGCCATTGTGCCGCAATGGTTTAGTCCAGTTTTTTATCCACTAACCACAGGTAAGTTCTTACATGACCACCTAAAATGTAAGTCACCTGGTATAGTTATTTATACTGAAAGAAGGAAGATTTGGTGCCTTCATATTTTTGAATTATTTAACATCCATAATTGAAATTCAAAACTGTCATGGGCAGGGTTCCTGTTAGATAGTGACCATTTTGATCTGTGAGGATGGCAGGAATATGAACAGTGTTATTCTGAAATGTGCTTTGTAACTGTTCTTTTGTATTTATATATGATGGAATATAACACAGACACACCACACAACACACCAGTAATAGTGATGATTGTTTGTGTATTTTCTATGATTAATTTATTTAGACAGTATGAGATCAAAAATGATGATGCACTTCCATGTCTATGAATGTTATGTTATGTGTTTCTATGGGTGGAAGAGATTTCCATTCACTAGACACTCACATTTGTAAAGCTGAAACATTTTCTGTTATGTCACCACAATAAATTGGTATTTCCAAGGCAGAGGAGTGCTGCTACCCTATTTGAACTGTGAAGTGATCAAGACTGTGGTTGAAATGCATCATGATTTGTTGTTGCTGAAATAATTTAAACTTAGGAACATTTTGATATCCCAGAGTGGCACCGTCTGTGTTTTGGATTTACAAAAAAGCAGTGGTTATCCTAAGAGACATGGCACTTACACTAGGAGTTGCTCATATGTATGGTGAGTTGCGGAAGGTGACGACATCTGCTGTGAAGATTTGGTGTGCCGGAAGCCTCGGGTGCATGGCTGTAAGAACTGGAGCGCGAGGTGCATGACGAGACGGAGGAAGACAGTGAGGAATTGTGGTAAATGGTTGAAGTCCTCTGCCGAGGAAACCACAATGAAAATGAGTATAAGGCATGACGGTGTACTGTGGACTCCAAAGTTAAAGGGGTATGATCTTGTGCATTGGTGGTTGGTAAGGGTGTGTACTTGCCCTGCATTGGTGAGGTCCTGGCATTTCCAAGTGCATGACCCTATCAGTGGACACATTGTATGAAAGGCGTAGCTCCAGCTTAAACTGCACTGGGAATGAACCTATCTTGATAGGAGGAAGAGCGGATTCTGCAAAGATTGGGAGTATAGACCAATCACCCATACGCCATACAAAGAATACCGGATGTATGACGTTACAACGCACACTATTACAACGCATGCACTTACAATGCATTTTTTACAACGCATAATCCATTACAACGCATGGCATTACAACGCATGACACTACAACGCATTTTTAAAAAATACCTTTACAACGCACTACCATTACAACGCATACTACCTTTACAACGCATACCATTACAACGCATAATATTAAATTACATTTAAGGTAAGTATTAGATAGTATAGGGGTAAAAATTACTATTCTAACTCCAGGGGGTGCAACAGTAGGGTAAGTGTTGGATAGTGTAGGGGTAAAAATTACTATTCTAACTCCAGGGGGTGCAAAAGTAGGGTAAGTGTTGGATAGTATAGGGGTAAAAATTACTATTCTAACTCCAGGGGGTGCAACAGTAGGGTAAGTGTTGGATAGTGTAGGGGTAAAAATTACTATTCTAACTCCAGGGGGTGCATCAGTAGGGTAAGTGTTGGATAGTGTAGGGGTAAAAATTACTATTCTAACTCCAGGGGGTGCAAAAGTAGGGTAAGTGTTGGATAGTATAGGGGTAAAAATTACTATTCTAACTCCAGGGGGTGCAACAGTAGGGTAAGTGTTGGATAGTATAGGGGTAAAAATTACTATTCTAACTCCAGGGGGTGCATCAGTAGGGTAAGTGTTGGATAGTATAGGGGTAAAAATTACTATTCTAACTCCAGGGGGTGCATCAGTAGGGTAAGTGTTGGATAGTATAGGGGTAAAAATTACTATTCTAACTCCAGGGGGTGCATCAGTAGGGTAAGTGTTGGATAGTATAGGGGTAAAAATTACTATTCTAACTCCAGGGGGTGCATCAGTAGGGTAAGTGTTGGATAGTATAGGGGTAAAAATTACTATTCTAACTCCAGGGGGTGCATCAGTAGGGTAAGTGTTGGATAGTATAGGGGTAAAAATTACTATTCTAACTCCAGGGGGTGCATCAGTAGGGTAAGTGTTGGATAGTATAGGGGTAAAAATTACTATTCTAACTCCAGGGGGTGCATCAGTAGGGTAAGTGTTGGATAGTATAGGGGTAAAAATTACTATTCTAACTCCAGGGGGTGCATCAGTAGGGTAAGTGTTGGATAGTATAGGGGTAAAAATTACTATTCTAACTCCAGGGGGTGCATCAGTAGGGTAAGTGTTGGATAGTATAGTGTAATATTATGCGTTGTAATGGTATGCGTTGTAATGGTAGTATGCGTTGTAATGGAATGCGTTGTAAAGGTAGTTTTTAAAAATGCGTTGTAGTGTCATGTGTTGTAATATCATGCGTTGTAATGGATTATGCGTTGTAAAAAATGCGTTGTATTGGTAGTGCGTTGTAAAAGTTGCGTTGTAAAGGTTGTTCCCCAAGAATACCCATTTGAAGTAGAAACAAATTCACACACATGAAATAAAATAAGGAAAATAGAGAACATTTAGGAAATAAGTGCAGGATTCAAGCACAACGAGAATTTAGTTAATACACCAGACGGTGTGTCATAGCAAATTACAAGGATTCAGATTGAAGACCCGTTCTAGAGCATGGAGAATTAACCCTTTGAGAATAAGAAATGGATGAAAGAAAGGCAAAATGGATGCAAGTGGCAGAACACACATTCAGTGACACAGGGAATTTGAGTAAAGATGTGACCCAAGGAGGTGTGATAAACAAAATATCAATCCAATGGGTCAAGGAGTTAGAGAAGGCCAGATGGATGGATACAAAACAATGGTGGAAAATGACAAAATATTTAGAACACAAAAGAGTCCCAAGAGGCCTTGGAGTACATGGACGAAGGTTCGATCCAATTGTGGTGTGAAAACACAGGAAAATGTTCCATTTAGTTAATAAACACCTTACTTAAACATGGGTGGAACAACAGACAGCCATCACTAATGAAATAACAAAAGAATTGGAATCACAGAAAAATTATCCATTGGTTAAAGATCTTTTGGTAAAAATGGAAAAGAATCGCCAGAGTTATAAAGTAGTAATATAATTGATTTATTCTACGAGTTAACAGTTGATGATTTGAACAAATTGAACAAAGTGGCGTAACAGAAAAAAACAGTGTACGATTCCTAGACTTGTTTTTACAACCTTACGTCACATATCTACCTTCATACTTAAGGGACTCAAATGACTTCCTGCAAAATTCAGATGGAATACCATGGAGAAATGTGTATGTCATGCTGACTCTTGATGTGGTTTACCTCTATACATCCATCAATCATAAGGATGGCATCACAGCATGCAAACACTTTCTAAGTGATAGACCAATCGAGCACTTGGAACATATTCAAATGGTGATGGACATGTTGGAATACGGCCTCACGTGCCATGTGTTCACTTTCAATGGACAGTTCTACATCCAGCTACAGGGCACATCCATGAGCACCTCCTTCGCCCCCACCTACGCACGTTTATTCGTGGGGTGGTGGGAGACGGAGGTGGCCTGTAGAGAGAACAAGAATGTTTACATGGAGATGGTCATGCTCTGGTTTCATTTCATAGACAACTTATTTATTTTGTGGGATGGGGAAATAGCAGAACTGGAGGAGTTCATCTTGAAATCAAACAATTATGAGGTCAATATTAACCCTGGGCGTAGTTCGCGAAGTAGCACTTCGCGAAGCTACGCAAAGTGCAGTTCGCACTACGTAAGCTACGCGTAGCACTTCGCGAACTGCGTAGTACCTTGTTCGCACTGTGCCAGATGTCGTTTTCAATGATTGCACAGTGCGGACAAGCAACCGGCACTGTGCAATCATTGAAAATGGCATCTTGCACAGTGCGAGCTGTAGTTTTCTGCTGCTCGAGTAGATTTTTACTCGAGCGGCGGCTTTCTCAACGCGAACTGGTAGTTTCTCATCGCGAGCGGTCGCGGGCATACGCCACCACTCGCAATGAGAAACCTGACCTCCTCGCGTTGGGAATCTCGCCGGGAGGTTTATTTTTCATGCTCGCGATCGCCAACTTGATGTTGCTGATCGCGAACAAGGAAAAAGTCTCGCCGGGATGTCATTTTGCTTGCTCGCGGTCGCCAACTTGACGTTGAGGACCGTGAACAAGCAAAAGATGACCACAGCATTACGCAACACTACGCTACGCGTGTTCGCACTGTGCTACGTGCAGTTCACGTAGTGCGAAGTAGCGCGAACTTCGCAAACTACGCGAGCGTAGCGTAGTGCTTTACCCAGGCGTAGTCAATATTAAACTTACCTCATTCATCAGTAAGACACACTGTGAGTTTTTGGATGTAAATTTGGATGTCCAAGATTCAGATCTGGTTTCAACCATCCACTAAAAAGTCACGACCACTAACTCGGTCTTACATGCCAGCAGTAGGCACCCAGTGGCATTGAAATGGATTATTCCATATAGCCAAATGCTACAAGCAAAAGGAATCTGCTGAACAGAAAAACTATTGGCAAATAAATGAGAGGAATGATAGAAAGAATTTATCCAAAGGGGCTACCCGAGAAGTGCATTACAGGATGCCAGTGAAAGAGTCAGAAAAAAGACACAAGCACAGGTACTCTATCCAACGGAAAAAGAAAAAGTAGATAAACAAATCTGAAATGAAAAAACAATTTTTTGAATATAATGTAGCACACCCCATGGTAAAGAGAATACTGAAGAAGAATTTGAACAAATTGCGAAAAGAGACTCTCATCAACGATGTGTAGATCAAAGCTGCAGAATAATCTTTTAAAAAAACAAGTCATTGGGAGATATCGGTGACGGGTTTATAATTAGAACAGGAAGAAATGGCGCTCAAGCAAGTACGCAATGGAGTTTAAGATGTGAGCAATGAATACGGTGCTGCCAGGTCAGGGGAAACAAACCCAAACAAAAAAAAACCTGCGCGTGTATGGGTCAGGACCCACACTGTAAAATAGAACCAAGTCCTGTGCACACAAAAGGCCCACTACCTGGAAATCAAGACATTATTATTGCCTGCCAGACCAGGGAGCTAAGGTGTCCCCACCACTCGGACGTACATGTCCGTCTTTTGTGTTTTCTGTTGACCTCGAAAACACCGGGGAAGGGCGACACTTCACCTTCCCCTTTCTGATGTTACAGTTGATGAACACGTGTCAATACCGGGTTGGAAGTATCACCGGTACCGCGATTATCGCACTACAGATTTTTTTTTCCTACAGCCCTGTAGAGTCACAAGTTACTACTTTGTGACGAAACACGTGCCGGCTGGTTTTCTTTCTGTATTTGATCTAAGGAACTTGATATAAAAAAAACTGCATAAAGATACTCCTGATGTCGACCTTCATAATTTCTGCACAGAAAGTATTTTGAATAGTGATTTTTACATTAAAACCAATACCCTAAATGTGAGCACAGGACTTGGTTCTATTGGGAGATATCCTAATAAAGAGTCATTTGGAAGCAACCAGAGAAAAGAGCTGGCTACTTAGCAACATAAAAGGTTTCACAAAATGTAGTTCATGTAGACCTTGCCAGTTTGGGATCAATCGGGAAACATTTGCAACATTAGATGGAGAATGATCAATACAAGGAGGAATTACTTGTGGGACTGAATTCAAAAGGGTATGCACTTAGATGCTGCTACAATAAATATTATGTGAGCAACACTATTAACAAAATGAAACTGCATTTATTACAACAAAGGAGGGTTATTAATAATGGAGACATGAGTTATCCAATGGCTAACCATTTTGAGAATGTGCATGGTCACTCCCTGAAAAGTTGTGGGTACTTTGGAATCAAGCATATATTGAAGGATTTTAGAGGAGGGAACAGGGAGCAAGAATTGAGAAGAGAAAAATCAAAATAACTAATCATGATGAGTACAGAAATTCCAGCAGGACATAATACATATGCTGAACTTTATATACATCTTCAGCTGATGAGTACTATCCTCATAAGAAAGAAAAAAAGAGAAAATTCTCCCTCTTGCTAAATGATGGAACCCATAGGTGGTTATCATGCCCATTCATTCCAGGATCCCTTGGACATATAATATCAAATCAGATTTTGTAATTATGGCAAATAATGGCACTTTATAAGGAGAAATAGGTGTACCCAGTTACAGGATTTTTTAACAAATACATGACTTGGATAGGTGAATGAGATATTCGGTAGAGACTAGAATGAAAACATGGAGGCACGTTGCAATGACAGACAATTTAAATAGGTCCATTTTAGTTTGAGTTATCCGTTAGAGTTAGGCGCATAAATACAGCATATAGCTGTCAGGAGAAGAATCCATCATATAGGTCAAACAGGACAAATAGTGCAATGAAAGACAACAAACACCTTAGTCTATCCTTTAGTATAGAATAGCACAAGCCACTTTAATAGAAAAAATGTAAAAGCACAAGGCATGTTTAGGGGATCATACAGTAATTTCACTTTATTCATGTTATTTTAGAGGAACAAGTGCAATAATGAAACATATAAAATCCAGGAGTTCAGCGCAAAACACTTGTGTTATAGGATACATAGCACAGTAAAAAAGGATATTAAGCACATCTGATCCATTTCCAACTTGGATTAGCATTAGCCACTTTAAAAGAACAGGTGCAATAGCACAAGACACCTTCGTAGGATAGTACAATAATGGCAATCATGATAACACTGAGTACCCCAGTTCAGCGACGGCCCGTATAGGGCGTGTTACCGGGGCAGTGACGTGGGGCAGAGGAGGGGCAGGGTGGGGGGTTGCAAAATGCGGCATACAACCGATTGCAGGTAAGTTCCGAAAAAAATAAAGAAAACAAATTTTGTTGCGAGCGCTGCATCGCATTTGGCGATGCTGCGCGCGCAACGGAATTTTTTTTTTTTTTTTTTGTAACTTACCTGCCTCTGCCCTGCCTCTGCCCCACGTCACCACCCCGGTAACACGCCCTATACGGGCCATCGTTGCCCCAGTTTAAACATAGTACAGTAGTGCACAGGTAAATTCATAGAGTAAAGGCAAAAAAAAATGAAATAAACAAAAAAAGCAAAATAAAAATGATTTACAGCACAAGGTATTTAGTGCATAGATCATTGTTAGTGAAGTAAGAGGGTCAGGGAATCATAAATTAAGTAAAAATTATAAATATTAAATGTAAGTATGAAATATTGTAATGAATTGAAAAAGGAGATTTTTTATTTTATTTGATAGAACATGTGCATTATGGTGGTGAAGATTAACCAGCCTGAGATAGTAATCAATGCTCTATGAACATAGTGAAAGGACACGTTAAAAAAGATGGTGCATGCGCAATGTAAATGGATGCCCAGTAGAAGGCAGTAGCTGAAACGCGTTAGCCTGGGATCTAAACATTGATATGCAGAATCTTGCAGAATTTGACTACATATGAAATGTAGAAAATAAAATAAAGAGTGAAAATAACACTCACAAAGAATGGTTTTTGAGGTGTTTGTGTTCCGCAGTATGGTGAGTTATGGAAGGTGACGCCATCTGTTGTGAAGAATATCTATCTATCTATCTATCTATCTATCTATCTATCTATCTATCTATCTATCTATCTATCTATCTATCTATCTATCTATCTATCTATCTATCTATCTATCTATCTATCTATCTATCTATCTATCTATCTATCTATCTATCTATCTATCTATCTATCTATCTATCTATCTATCTCTCTATCTCTCTATCTCTCTATCTATCTATCTATCTATCTATCTATCTATCTATCTATCTATCTATCTATCTATCTATCTATCTATCTATCTATCTATCTATCTATCTATCTATCTATCTATCTATCTATCTATCTATCTATCTACCTATTTGTTAAGTGCACATATATTCTGAGGTGTCCTGGCACTGTCTGCTCCAGAGCAGGAAGGAGACTAGTTGTTAAAGAGCCACGTTTTTAACTTTTTGTTCCAAATCTTTGTAGATCCAACAGCAAAGCTTCTGCCTCCCCAAATGACTTTGTAAATTGTGGGAGTGGTCATAAGATTTGCCCCTAGCGAATGCAGCCAGGAGTGTATATCTGAAAGCAGTGCATCAGAAACTCAGGACCAGTATTATGCAAAGCCTTAGATGCTATGCAAAGTGCTTTAAATAATATATATGGCTTCTTACTGGCACCCAGTGCAACTGAGCAATTACTTTGTCCACGAGTAGAGTTTAGAGGTTCCTGAAAGAAGCCTGGCAGGCGCATCCAGCACCATCTGGTGCTTGTTAAGGTGCTTTTTCCTGCATATTGACATAAAGACCGTTGCAGTAATCTGGTTTGGAAAGGACTAGTGCCGTGGTTACCGTCTTTCTAGCCTCTACTGTGATAAAAGGGAAGAGTTTTTTAAATCATTCTAAGCAGGTATAAGCAGGAGGAGATCAGAGAGTTGAGTTGCGTTTTAAAGTTTAACTTTTCATCTATTATCACACCTAGAATTTTGCCTTTGTTCCTTGGGCGGGAGGAGATCCCAGTGCTTCCAGCCACCAGCCAGAGGACCAGACAGGCAAGAGTTTGCCAAACAGGTCCACCTTAGTTAGTGTCTGGACATCCAGGAAATAATTGCCAGCACACCATCATAAAAAGTGGCCGAGACCTCCGTACCGTTTTCTAAAACGGACAGGACAATTTGGGTGTTGTTAGCATAGGAGGTTAATGCAGGCCAAAGGATTCGATCAAAACAGCCAACTCTGTAACATAAATGTTAAAGAGACTTGGACTGATAGATGATCCCTGTAGAACCCTACATAGGAGAGAGAAAGTAGCTGATTCGAAGTTACCCAGCACTAATGATTGTGATCTATCAGTAAGAAAATTTGTCAATAGGGGTTTAGCCCTATTCTTAATGCTCAAAGTGGTGATATGGTTGAGCAGCATTTCATAGTGAACCGTATCAAATGTTACTGAGACAAGGTCGTCATTACTATAATGAAAAGAGGCAAGTTACTACGCTCGCTGTGAGGATAGCACAGCTTGAGTGGGACAGGACTTGCTGTCTTTTAATGACACGGAGAGGCTTGTAGGACTGGATTTATTCCCTGGTGATTATTTAATATTGAAAGATGACGGCGCCCATTTGGATTACAATTCGGGCACTACCGGTCCCAGAATGCTTTGGGGAATATTGAAATAAAAGAAGGATTACCCATGAGTGAGTGCCTTGTTTGCTGTCATTTTTCCGAATTTCCTGTGAAGAAGGGTTACAATACCCGAAACGCGTTTGCTGAGAGAGCGGGGATTTTCCACTATATCCACCCCTGGAGAAGAGCAGTCCTGAGTGTGCCGACCACTTAGGGGTAACTTGCATTAACAAAATAGTGACCAGCCCTTGGTCATGGTGAGGCACCACCACTTCAGCTGCACAGGTCCGTGTGCCTTGGATTGTTTGGGTTTCACGGAATGGGATTTCTAAACGGCGGTTGTAGCGGGAAGTCCCACCGCTGCAGCCTCATGGGTCCGCTCGCTGTGAGGATAGCACAGCTTGAGTGGGAC
Organism: Triturus cristatus; assembly: GCF_964204655.1. Lineage (NCBI taxonomy): Eukaryota > Metazoa > Chordata > Amphibia > Caudata > Salamandridae > Triturus > Triturus cristatus. The sequence goes on along the minus strand of NC_140581.1, from coordinate 341,352,032 downwards.
AGGACTTGCCATCTTTAGGTGTACCCAGTTACAGGATTTTTTAACAAATACATGACTTGGATAGGTGAATGAGATATTCGGTAGAGACTAGAATGAAAACATGGAGGCACGTTGCAATGACAGACAATTTAAATAGGTCCATTTTAGTTTGAGCTATCCGTTAGAGTTAGGTGCATAAATACAGCATATAGCTGTCAGGAGAAGAATCCATCATATAGGTCAAACAGGACAAATAGTGCAATGAAAGACAACAAGCACCTTAGTCTATCCTTTAGTATAGAATAGCACAAGCCACTTTAATAGAAAAAGTGTAAAAGCACAAGGCATGTTTAGGGGATCATACAGTAATTTCACTTTATTCATGTTATTTTAGAGGAACAAGTGCAATAATGAAACATATAAAATCCAGGAGTTCAGCGCAAAACACTTGTGTTATAGGATACATAGCGCAGTAAAAAAGGATATTAAGCACATCTGATCCATTTCCAACTTGGATTAGCATTAGCCACTTTAAAAGAACAGGTGCAATAGCACAAGACTCCTTCGTAGGATAGTGCAATAATGGCAATCATGATAACACTGAGTACCCCAGTTCAGCGACGGCCCGTATAGGGCGTGTTACCGGGGCAGTGACGTGGGGCAGAGGAGGGGCAGGGTGGGGGGTTGCAAAATGCGGCATACAACCGATTGCAGGTAAGTTCCGAAAAAAATAAAGAAAACAAATTGTGTTGCGCGCGCTGCATCGCATTTGGCGATGCTGCGCGCGCAACGGAATTTTCTTTTTTTTTTTGTTTGTAACTCACCTGCAATCGGCCGTATGCCGCATTTTGTAACCCCCCACCCTGCCCCTCCTCTGCCCCACGTCACCACCCCGGTAACACGCCCTATACGGGCCATCGTTGCCCCAGTTTAAACATAGTACAGTAGTGCACAGGTAAATTCATAGAGTAAAGGCAAAAAAAAATGAAATAAACAAAAAAAGCGAAAGAAAAATGATTTACAGCACAAGGTATTTAGTGCATAGATCATTGTTAGTGAAGTAAGAGGGTCAGGGAATCATAAATTAAGTAAAAATTATAAATATTAAATGTAAGTATGAAATATTGTAATGAATTGAAAAAGGAGATTTTTTTTTTTATTTGATAGAACATGTGCATTATGGTGGTGAAGATTAACCAGCCTGAGATAGTAATCAACGCTCTCTCTATCTATCTATCTATCTATCTATCTATCTATCTATCTATCTATCTATCTATCTATCTATCTATCTATCTATCTATCTATCTATCTATCTATCTATCTATCTATCTATCTATCTATCTATCTATCTATCTATCTATCTATCTATCTACCTATTTGTTAAGTGCACATATATTCTGAGGTGTCCTGGCACTGTCTGCTCCAGAGCAGGAAGGAGACTAGTTGTTAAAGAGCCACGTTTTTAACTTTTTGTTCCAAATCTTTGTAGATCCAACAGCAAAGCTTCTGCCTCCCCAAATGACTTTGTAAATTGTGGGAGTGGTCATAAGATTTGCCCCTAGCGAATGCAGCCAGGAGTGTATATCTGAAAGCAGTGCATCAGAAACTCAGGACCAGTATTATGCAAAGCCTTAGATGCTATGCAAAGTGCTTTAAATAATATATATGGCTTCTTACTGGCACCCAGTGCAACTGAGCAATTACTTTGTCCACGAGTAGAGTTTAGAGGTTCCTGAAAGAAGCCTGGCAGGCGCATCCAGCACCATCTGGTGCTTGTTAAGGTGCTTTTTCCTGCATATTGACATAAAGACCGTTGCAGTAATCTGGTTTGGAAAGGACTAGTGCCGTGGTTACCGTCTTTCTAGCCTCTACTGTGATAAAAGGGAAGAGTTTTTTAAATCATTCTAAGCAGGTATAAGCAGGAGGAGATCAGAGAGTTGAGTTGCGTTTTAAAGTTTAACTTTTCATCTATTATCACACCTAGAATTTTGCCTTTGTTCCTTGGGCGGGAGGAGATCCCAGTGCTTCCAGCCACCAGCCAGAGGACCAGACAGGCAAGAGTTTGCCAAACAGGTCCACCTTAGTTAGTGTCTGGACATCCAGGAAATAATTGCCAGCACACCATCATAAAAAGTGGCCGAGACCTCCGTACCGTTTTCTAAAACGGACAGGACAATTTGGGTGTTGTTAGCATAGGAGGTTAATGCAGGCCAAAGGATTCGATCAAAACAGCCAACTCTGTAACATAAATGTTAAAGAGACTTGGACTGATAGATGATCCCTGTAGAACCCTACATAGGAGAGAGAAAGTAGCTGATTCGAAGTTACCCAGCACTAATGATTGTGATCTATCAGTAAGAAAATTTGTCAATAGGGGTTTAGCCCTATTCTTAATGCTCAAAGTGGTGATATGGTTGAGCAGCATTTCATAGTGAACCGTATCAAATGTTACTGAGACAAGGTCGTCATTACTATAATGAAAAGAGGCAAGTTACTACGCTCGCTGTGAGGATAGCACAGCTTGAGTGGGACAGGACTTGCCATCTTTTAATGACATGGAGAGGCTTGCAGGACTGGATTTATCCCCTGGTGATTGTTTAATAATGAAAGATGACGGCGCCCATTTGGGTTATAATTCGGGCACTACCGGTCCCAGAATGCTTTGAGGAATATTGAAATAAAAGAAGGATTACCCGTGAGTGCCTTGTTTGCTCTCATTTTTCCGAATTTGCCTTTGAAAAAGGGTTACAATACCCGAAACGCATTGGCTGAGAGAGCGGGGACTTTTCCACTATACCCACCCGTGGAGAAAAGCAGTCCTGAGTGTGCCGACCACTTAGGGGTAACTCGCATTAACAATATAGATATATATATATATATTTATATGTATATTTATATATATACACATGAAAATATATATATGAATCACCTCCCGTATTTTCTATCTTTCACATGGACCGGGCACAGACACCAGTATCTTTTCTTTTGCCACATCCTTTGTAATGCGTTTGGTCAAAGAGAGTGACCTTGCTCACATAACGTGTGCCATTTTAGTGCCGTTTAAATACACCCATGTGGCAGTTGTCACAAAGAAAGACTCTGCTCTTTGGATAATTTTCTGAGGCTCTTTGACTAAACTTAAACAACTAAACAATATATTATGATTAAAAACAAATAATCAATTTTTGCAATTCATATCTAAGCTTCATTGAATTAAAAAAAAAAAAAAATCTCCTCATGATTTCGATTAATTTTCCATCAAATGGCTGAATCCTTTTTTCAAAAGCAAGGCAACTACAAGAAAATTGACGCATCGCTCTTCTTGCGGCTGTCTTTCTGCCACAGCACCGCTGTGCGAGAAGAATCTCCATGCATCGCCGCGCCGCTGCCGAAACCGACACAGCGCCTTGCGCCGCTGCAAGAACCGATTCATTGGGGGATCGCGGCTGAAGAAACCGATGCTGCGCCACTCGAAACCGCTGCATTGATTGCTGACGCATCCCAGATTTCCATGCATTGAACCTGTGGGGAAAGTTTTCCCAACGCATCACCTGCGGACCAGAACCATCTCGGAATCGACACTTCACTTACCCCTACAGACCGGATTTGACACATCACTTCTCCTGCGTGTAGCAGAACTGTTGCATTGCCTACCCATGGTCTCGGGAACTGACGCATCTATACGTACTTTGAGAGAAATCATGCATCCATAGTTTTCTATGGGCCAAGGGGCATAACATCAAGGATGGTTTAAAAAATTATCGCCGATTTAGTGGCAGAAAACTGCCACTAAAACGACGATAATTGGCCTGATAATATGCCCTTGAGAATTCCAATAGAAGTCCATGTTTTGGTGTGAACATGGGCTCCTATTGGAATTCTCCAGGGCATATTATCAAGCCCATTATTGCCACTTTAGCAGCTGTTTTCTGCTGCTAAACTGGTGATAATTTTAACGCCGTCCTTGATAATATGCCCCCAAGTTGTTTGAAACCTTTTTAAAGTCATATTCTTATTACATGTATGTTGGATTTTTGTCGTTTTGATCTTGTTGAGTTTAGATAAATATAATTTATTTTTCTAAACTGGTGTGGTGTCTATTTGTGATTTTATCACTGTATTACTGTGTGTTTTGAGTACAAATACTTTACACATTGCCTTTGGGATGAGTCTGTCTGTTCGTGCCAAGCTACCCAGGGGCGAGCAGGAGTTTTCTAAAGTGTGTCTCTCCCTTACCCTGACTAGAAGCAAGGGTTCCTATTTGGACAAAGGTACCTACCTCTGCCAACTGGAGAACACCATTTCTAACAATATGTTAGAGAGAGAGAGAGAGAGAGAGAGAGAGAGAGAGAGAGAGCACAGTGGTGGTCGCCACTGTGTAGCTATAGTTGGGATTGTATTTCCATAGGAAATGCCTTTTTTGTGTTGCTAATAACTTTGCAACCATTTGATAAATCTTCATAAAACTTTACAACCAAGTGCTACGCTTTGACTAGGTTGTGCATGTAACATTTCGGGGTGATCCCTCAAGCGTGGCATAGGAAAATGGGGTGGGTCCAAAACATGCTTTGCCCATTCACATTTCCATGGGAACTTTAGACACAGCTACAACCCAAACAGGTGAATAGATTTACACCAAATGTGGCAGAAAGTCACATCTTGGTCCAGGAAGACTGCTTTTTGTGCTGTGGTATGAATACATTCAATAGCTTTGAAGAAATTAAGGTTTTAGAAAATTGTATATATCAAGCCATCCTCAGATATGATTGGCTGCCACCACCTCAACCAGGAAGTGGTGGCATCCATCTTAGTACCTGGTCCTAAGTCTTAAAAAAATACAAAGATAAGACATCGGGAGCAGGGTATGGATACCCTAATCCCATAGGCCTGGTAGTAGGGGCACAGAGTACAGAGCACAGAGTGAAAACTTAAAAAAAGTGTTTTTATGTAAATTCTGTTAAATTGAATCCATGGCATAATTTAAAAAAGAAAGTATGGGCTCCCTCATGTTTAAAAAAACAACCCCCTTGGGTGGGCTAGGGGGAGGCTCATAGTATGTTTTAAGGCGAGGCAGCATGTGTATCCCCTCCCCAAACCACCAAGAGACCCTAGGGCCGATAACTTAAATTAAAAGAATGGAAGCTGCACATTCTCCCTCCCTAAGCCAGAGAAAGTCCCCCGGGGCCACGTGCCCGTGGCTCATAACTTCAATAAAGGGGAAGGGTTCACAAGGCCACTTTCTCTGAGCCAGGAAGGTCCTGGCAACCCCACCCCCTGGGGCTGTCTTTCAAATTAAGGGAAAGGGAGATACATGGCCATCTTCCCTGAGCCATATATTTGCCCTGGGTACCACATCTCCCGGTGCCTGTTCATATACGGTGCCCTGGGGTTTCCACCATCTATTTCCTTGCTTACTGGGAGGGAAATTGCAAATTTCTCATCACCGGGCAGGAGCACAAAGCTTTGTTCTGCCGCCTCATGAAAAAACAAAGCATTTCCCTGCCCAAGCTCTCAGGCAGGGAAATACTTTGATTGCTCCCACCCCACCAGAGTAAAAGACAACAGATCCCACATGGATGGAGCAATGCCAGCTCCCACTGCACCTAATGAAAGAGGGGCTGTGGGGTGCCCCTTGTGAGCACTGGGCACCCCACTTACAAAAAAAAGTGGTGGGACAAATTGTAGCAAACCTTGGGTGGCACTTTTGCATGCCACTTAATAGAAAACATGCAGGCTCCTGCAAGGAGCCGCGGGGCTGCGGGACGCTGGGTCTCCGCCTGCTGCCCCAAATGAGAGACACACTGTGGTGTCACCCAGGTGGGCACCAGGGCACCCCACATACAAAAGAAAATGGAATAGTTGTAGAAAGCTCGGGGTGGGCCTTAGGACATGCCATCTTATTCTTTTTTTTTTAAGTCAGAGGAGCTGTGGGGGCCCTGAGGCTTCCCCAAAAATAATTGTTGTGCTGGGGTGTCCTGGTTGGGCACTGAGGCACCACGTAGATAAAAAAAAAAATTAAATGCCGATTCCTATGGGCCCCATGAGTTAGGGCCACATGCAGGGAGACAGCAGGGCCACCAGGCCCGAGACACCCAGAAACAAAATTTAAAAAAAGAAAAAATCAAATAATAAATGAGCTGCGCAGATGATCATTCGCTGCCCCTTTAAGGAGCGACCCACATGCCCTGGGCGGGCCATTTAGATTTATTTTGTTGTTGGTGATTTCCGTTGAAGGGTCAGGGACATGACCAAACTTTATTTTTTACTGTTGTTGTAGGCTGTAAGAAGTTCTGCAGCCCGACCAACAATAAAAAAAAAACACTTGTCTCCTGGGTCATTAAAAAAACCATGACCCCAGGAGAATTTACCATATGTTACAAAAGGATTTCCCAGATTAAGCTTTTGCTTTATAGCTGGAATTGCAGTGCCACCCAGGGCCTGGTTGTATGGTTTCAGTTTATGTCATACAGTGTATCCCATATAATACAAGGTCTTTATGTAGTTGTTTTTATGTTTCCATTTTTTGTGGTGTAAAATTTATAAAACGTAGAATGAAGAGTTGATGTGTTGGGTTTTTTCTTAAAAATTAATATATCTCGACTACGTATTTTCACATTTTCCACCTTCAAAATGTAATACATATTATAAAAACTATGTAAAAAGAAAGAGTCACAAACATGCAGTTTAATAAAGCTTTGGTTAATCATTTTTAAGTAATCAATTTTAACAAGCATTGTATTGTGTTTTTTATTGAAATATACTTTCGGTTAAAATAATGCAAATTTTGGGAGAAAGATGATAGATCTGCTTAATATGTTGGGGTTTGGGTGGGTTAAGAGGGGATTGCCTACAGGGCCTGGCCACAGGCCAAGTCCTGTGGCTAATCCCCCGCTGCTCACGTCCGATGGCCATGCGTGGGGGACGGTTGGCTTTACATACTGTAATACGATATTAATTTACCTTTTAAACAAAGCCTAGCAATTCACTGATAAAATCAAAGGTTAAAGTAGCGCTATAGTCAGGTGAAATGTTCAGAAACAGTGTAATGTTTTAAACTCTAAAACCTATAAAAAATCACCAGTTATTATTCCAGTTATCTCAAGTAACTATAACTTGTACCCTAAGGACTGAGGCTAGGCAGCTGGTCTCTCCACACCGCTTCTGGTGAGAGTGAGTCCAGAGCTCCTCTGACCCCGGATTACGGGTGGCTCTGCTGTCCTGGCGGCTGCAGGTCAGGGTGGGCAGGGATTTGATTGATGCTGCGGCGGTTCAGCTCTGAGTCCACCTCAGTCACAGACTGGAGCGATCCTGCCACAAGCCTGCGACTCTGATGGAGCAGGCTCCATGCTGGTGGATCCCACCTAGCCCTCGCATGTGACGTTGTTCTCTTTTTTTTCTCCCCTCCCAACCGGGATCCTGTTAATGGCCGGTATCTAGTGGCCCCCATTAAGCCCCCATCCATGATTGTTTTTCTCGCCTCTACCGGTCCTGGTGCACTAGAATGAGGGGCGGTATTTGAGGATTGCAAGCTCAAGAAGGCTCGGCTACTCAGTCCTTAGGGTCGATACAGGAACCCATCTTGGGATTTTTGAGCCTCCATCATGAAGACTGTATCCTCCCCTTTTCCCCAGTGCACTGTAAAAACAGAAAGAGGACTATACTTCCTTCAGTGCACCAAAAAAAAACATAGATGGAGGACTACCTTAAACCCTTCTATGAGACACTAAAAGAGGAACACCCCATGCCCTCTTGATCTCAGCCCCTACCTCTAGAGACTAGTTGACATCGAAACGAAAAGAGGACTACCCAAGCCTACAGAGCGGCCCTCTTGGTTCAGGAAACTTCCTTTCCACTGTGTATATCCTACATTAAGTCCCTCAATGAGACACTAAAAACAAGAACAACCCTTGCCCTCCTGATCTCAATCCCCACCTCTAGAGACTAGTAGACACTGAAACGGAAAGAGGACTTCCAAGCCCACAAAGCGGCCATCTTGGATCAGGAAACTTCCTTCCCACTGTGTGTACCCTTCGTAGTCACCTATCCATTGCACCAACTCTGTAAATCTAAAAATAATCCCCCCATTAGTTACAACTGTAAACAAAAAAATACTTGCATTTATTCAGACACGTCCTGTAATTGCAGAGTAACCTAAGGGTCTCCTGATTTCTGTCATTTCCCTCCGCTGCAATCACCACAGGCCCACGGGCAAGGAGAAGTGAATGGGGGACAATATCAAAAGCCGCCGAAAGGTCCAGCAGGACCAAGACGGCCCTGCCCCCAGCATACCACACGGCCACATATCGACGATCTCACACTCCCCCATGTTCAAAGGCAAGGCCACCCTAAGGATTTACAGAAAAGGAATATACTGCTGATGTGTTATAGATTCCCTTTTCTTTCCCCCCCACCCCTCCTTTTGTGTCTCCTTTAGGCTGAGAACAGGGTACACATATAGTAACGTGCCCCAGCGACAGTATTTGTTTACTACAACCTCAACGAAGGTTTGATGGGAATATAGGGCGTCTTTTTCCCTGATTCCCAGATATTCTTTTTCATTGCACTGGTCCTGATGAAGCACTCAAGGACCCACTAGGGACAACACATAGCGCTAAACATGTCGACCCTTTCCCACACCTAACACCTTAGTCACTCACCACACGGGTTGAGAGCAGCTGGATCTATTTTGCTTGGTTTCCCCTCTCATTCTGCATAATTTGCATCTCCATCCCCGTTATATTTTTAGCCTAATCCAGAGGACCCCCCAATAAATTGACAAGGGTACCTACTGGGTTATTTTATCTTTCACCCACTATCACTTCTTGACCCACACACCCACATGCACAAATGCGGCAACTCCTAGAAGATCTCCGCCAGAGAGCCCTCCAGTAGGGCCCGTGAGGGACTGCAGCACCACCCCCACGAGGAGCAGTGCCCAATGATGATGATGTACACTCGCAAGGGTGTGTGAGGGCACAACGATTTACATACAGGAGTACCTTCTCTCCTCTCTGCACACTCACACCTATCTTGGAGACACCTTATACCAACAACAGCTGAATAGGTTGCTGTATGTTTTCCCTCTTCCCTTATTAGGAACTGATACCATTTACAGTGTTCATGTAACAATGTAACCCAACAGAGCGCAATGCACCTTACGCTTTTTTGCACACTCTATAAAGATCCAAGAGCCCGTTTTGTTAAGCCTATCTTAAGGGATATTCATCCCTGTTCTTACAAAGAGGGTTTTAATTATTTGAGGTCGCTATTAACTGTCACTATCTGCAGCTCTGTGCTTAGTTTTATAAAAAATTGTCTTTTTAATTAGGAAACTTTACAAACTGTAAATTGTTTTTATTGAATCTACTTAACCTGGTATTAACTCTTGTGCATTGCATTGTAAACCTTGTGTAGAAATTTTATTTTAAAATGAATGTATGATTTTTTTGTAAACATTTATGATTCATTTGAATCGCATAAAGTAATTTGACTTGACTTGACTTGAAATCAAGCCCTGTATGTTTGTAAATTAAATTACACTTGGAAATGGCTTTGTGAATCGGGCCGAACGTTCTTTCAGGTATAATGCAGATTTGCCTTGACTTTAAACTATCCATAGTTGTATTTTTAAACCTTTTAAAGGCATGCAGAATATTCCATGAAAATTAGCTTTTAAGAATACAAGTGACTGGGATCTTATACAAAACAATAGGACTTGCTCTCCTGTCATCCTCGTCCCTTCACCCCTTCTCTCTCGCCATGACTCATTTGTAAAGTGCACTGTCGGGTACAACCTATTGTCATTTGAAATAAATTGCAGGGAGAATTTGAAGGCAATTTTTGGTATTTGTGTGTGCCTAGCAGTTTCCATCTTTGATATTTAGCAAGCCTGAGGTCTTTCAAACTTGAGAATTCTGAATGTCGGCAAACTCCGATGACTCTGTTTCTGTTTGTATTTATTACCTTTTCATGTGTACCCTGAAATGACTAAATTGCTGGTATTTTACATGTGTTGCGCGGCACAAGACAGATACAGTCCGCTAGCATAATTTATCTTGAAGCACCCTGTTTTACAAAATTATAGAAAAGCACTGCAATTTGCTCATTTTTTTATTTCCAAGACTATAGTAAAATCTTCAAAGCGCGGAGATGCCTTCCGGATAAGAATTTCGCCATGCAATAAACAATTTTCATCAAAGCACTGGCTTTCTGGAAGTGGAGTACAATTGTGGCTTTAAAATTTTTATAATGTTCCATATTTATTAGCTATTTCATCCTTTGTGTTTTGACCTAATTCGCCCGCCAAAGCATCAACCCTTATATAAGATTAGATATACATGAATATATAGAGCAGTGCAAATCAGATTATCTTCAATCAAGGTAATTGTTCAGCACCGACCGGTTCATGTGTGCCGTGCAGCTGCCTTCTGAAACCACCGTTTGATCCCTAGGGACTACAAGTGTTTTCCACAGCCCTGCAATACCTTTCATTATCTTATGCGTGATCTATTTTAATTCTTTTTTTTTTTGCTACTTCAGGGTGGTGCACATGTATTGTACTTTAGCTTTCACTTAACTTTTCTGTTTTGCAACCACCTGAAATTTTGGTCGAGGAAAGTCAATATTTTTCAGAGAACCAGCAAATTATTTTGTGCTGATCTCATTGTTCTTACTAATTGATGGGCATCTCCCTTTTATAAAAATTTCGTCCTAGAGACACGTCTCATATTAAAAAGAAGATAATATTTAGCTGTGTTTAGATTGCATATTTTTAACCTGTTATTTAAATATACAGGCCTTGCATTATAGAATTTCTTTGTGACAAAATAACAGACCAGTGGATGTAGAAGGATGGCTGAAAGACACTAGAAATAACTATATTATTCATATAATTTTAGTAAAATCAAAAGCTCTTGGCTAACACCAGACCTAAACATGCACAATGATCGAAATGGAAAGGATACATTTTTAACATAATTTAAGTGATTATAATACAAACGATATAAATTTATGTTCGATTTTTCAAAAGGCTGCTAAAAAAAGCAGAGAGAAGAGAGGGACTGTGACAAGAGATGTATTACTGTGCCTGGAGTTTGTTGCAAAAAATGGCTATATTTCAGTGCTGTGAAGGAAAATAATTCTTTAAATGTTAGTTTACTGACTACATATAACACAGTGGCCCCTATGCACAAGGACACGTTTGCACGTGTAGAGCTCATTTATAGATCTACACCTACAACTAGGTTCAAATTTACTCATGGATAGAATTTATCAATACCATGTTTAGATGTATCCCTAGATGTTGACTTGCTAGTCTTCATCCCCTCAAATTAGTTGGTGGAACCTCTTGCTACTATAATGTTACTACTAATAAATTTACATTTGTATTTTCTGTTCTGCCTGTTTGGTGAAATCTCTGCCACAGTGATGGAACTAAACAGGGAAATAGTCTAAGCTTAAAGTAAATGACACACACCTGACACATTCACAAAGCAGGCACAAAAACATATCCCACACCCTAGGTTCTGCATCCTTATGTGTGGTGCGCCACTCTACCAGGAACCCACATTCCATGATACAGCCAGCTCTAATGAAAAGGAAGGGGAGCTTCATAGGAATAGACAGGCTATTAATTAAGTTCTAAATCTCTACAGCCAGAAAGTCTTGTGGCATGAAGTTACAGACTCTTTTATTGCATTTAGGATGAGTCACTCACCATGGGCATTTTTTAGATGAAATGGCAGTATGGGAGGAAGTGGGTGAATGACATGTCGCTAAGATTCCAGTGGCAAAGCTTATTTCTAGAGGGGGGCCTGGATCCCATCTCCATTTACACACCATTGAGAAGTTTGTCCTCTCCACCAGCCATCTTTTCCTTCCATGAGTTGCCCGTTCCTGAAAACCTCAACATTAGGCCAGATAAGAAATCTTCTCCCCCTCGTCCAGCATAGTTTTAATTTACTCATGCTACTGTGTCTTACCCCACCATATAAATAAATATTCGTCATACACAGACACTAAAACCAACACATCCAAACAGTGAACTGTTTAAATTAATCTTTACACATTCTTTTTTTCAAACAATCCAAATGTGGAAGAAGCAATCCCAAAAGTTAAACCACAAATTCAGCAGGATCATTCATGCCACCAGATTCAGTTCGTACTCCTTGATTTCGGGGTATGAGAATCAAGTAAAATTATTTTCTTCTTATGAAGGTTAAAATACCTATTTTTTTTTATCTTTGGAAAGGTCATGGGAACTACCCACTTGGGTCCCTCCAATTACGTTTTTTTCTTTTTTAAGTATGCAATGGACACAAGAGATATAACAATGAAAACAAGGCAACAAAGCATAGCACCCCACCCCCTCGCTATGAGCATAACAAGAAAATGAGAAAATACAACAAGTGCCAATTCTGCAAAGCAAAAAGTACTAAAATAGCATTTGAGCCAAGATATCACAATCCAGAAAATCAGCATAAAGTGCACAGTGCAAAGACATACAGTTGGACCAATTTGGATAAGAATGAGACTGCATCAATTAAATAAAGTGGCCAATACAAAAATACACCGTTAAACATTGCATAGCGAAGAGAAGAAAAAAAGAATTGTTATGTGCAAATATACGGATAATTAATTCACATAGTTAAGTGAACATAATTCTTTGAAAGGTAAAGTGACTTGTGCAGCAGTTCGTCATAACCAATAATTTTGTGCAAATATGCAGGCAATTAATACCCATGATTGAATGGGCATAATGCCAAAGGAAGTAAAGTGTCCAGTGCAGCAATACATTATAATACATTACAGAAAGGATTTTTGTGCAAATAAGCAGACAGGCAATGCGCATAAATAGGCTAATTGTCATAGCAAACTCTATAATAGTAAGGTTGAGTAAAGCTTCAAAATTTAAAAGCATCAGACTTAAGTGTTTGCTTCCGGCAGGACCTAAGGTGACCATGAGCGTGTCGGAATTGGCTGCTGCCCCCTCTCAGATAGAGTTAGAGCTATGGGCAGAAAAGGGCCCCTAGTTTAAGCAGCTCCTATCGTGACTCAGAGGGTGGTGCCCCTCTTAGCCTCACCTTATTCTAAATTTGCTTGATTAAGCCAGCGAGATAGAGCCTCCCAAATAACTAAAACTTTCTTTTTGGCCTGGATACCCTTTTTAGAATAAATTGCTTTTTCTAGGGTAAATGTTGAGAGTAGCCGGGCCAACCAATGGGAAAATAGTGGAGGATTGGGATCTATCCAGGCTGAAGTTATGCATAACCTGTAAATTGCCATGGCAACAAAAATTAAGGTCCCGCCATTCTTTCTATCGACCGAGTCTTGAATCCCTAGCAAAATGGCGGTGTGGGTTAAAAATATGTTTGGGGAGAAGACCTGACTGAGGAAGACTTGCATCTGGGTTAGGAGTGGCCCAAGTTCTACACAGGTAGCAAACATATGAACTGAGTCTGCGCTAAATTCAGGGCAGAGCGTACAGTGTGTACCCTTTCCCGTCCCCTATTTTGCAATTCTACTGTGTAAAATATAAAAAGAAACAGGTTTTGTAGAACTGCGCCTGCAAGCTGGCGGATAAAAGATAGTTTTGAGCCATTTTCAGTGCAAGACCAAAAATATTATTAGTAATGTTCCATTTTTGCAGCTACTTATTTGAAATTTTTGTCAAATCGTCGGGCATTAAACTATTTAAAAATCCATAGATTACGACTATTCGGGGAGGTTTGGGTGCACATAATTTCCTTATTAGCTCACATTTAGTGAAGCCAACAGGCCCCCCTGTTTTATGTAAGAGAAAGGTCTTGATTGCGTGATGCTTAAAAGTGTCCCTGTTACTCAATCCGAATTGGGATTGAAGCTCCTCAAAGGTCAGGACCCCTTCAACCGAGCAGAGGACCCCTAGTTTATTTACCCCTAAGTCGGCCCAATTTTGAAAATATGATGCTCCAAAGATTTCTGGTAAGTTGGAGTTATTAGTCCCAGTATAGTGGTTCAGTCTACCAAATCAGAGATGTTTACGTGCAGCAGAAAAAACCTTATATACCCCCATAAGGGTCTTGAATTTACCCTTCCTATAATACCCAAGTTCGAGCTTCACCATAGGCACCCCCAAGCAGTGGGGCCGAGTAAAAGTTCAAAGGGTGACGGAAGTCCTGAAGCTGGAATTGATGGTGAATCTTGCAACAGTATTGGGCACAACTGTAAGACAGTAGCCCAATAATATAATCTTAGATTAGGTAGTGCCTAGCCCCCTCTTTCCCGAGGAAGAGACAAAAATTTTAAGGCCCTCCTGGGTTGGGAATATTCCCATACAAACTGAGAGAATAGCCGATCGAATCTTAAAAGTATTGTATTGGTAAACTCCAAGAAGATGGCTCTAAAGAAATATAACATTTTGGGAAAAATAATTATAGGTCATATCAGGAAGTCTGATGCTGCAGTCATGACCCTGACTACTTTTGAGGGAGATAGTCAAACTCCAGCTGGGATTAGACCCCAGGAACGAGAAACTTGGAGCCTTTCTTCTACCGACCTCAAAGCTACCAGTACTCAGTGGTCCCAGATAGTAGCGTCCCCTGACCTGGCGGGAGGGCATTTTTTCTCCATCTCAGATGGGTCCAACTCCATGGCAGATGAAAGCTCTTCCTCATCTAGTGATGGCAATTTCTCTGAAGCTAACTTTAGTTATTTTTCTAAAGGAACAGACACGGTCCAATGACAAAAAAACGCTGTGGGTAAGCAAAGAGAAAAACGGCCAGGAAAGCAGAGCCAGCTCAGATGGGACTATTTGGGGTCTCAACACTCCTTCCCCCACAGCGACGAGCCTAATAAGATCGCAGGTGTAGAGAGCCCTAGTGTTCTACAGGTTCATCTTGAGGAACCCTCCTTGGCAGCCATCCTAACTTCAATCAAACAATTTCAGGAAGAAGTTTGTGTCGACAACCGACAAGCTAAAGGTGCCGCTAAGAAGCTGCAAGGGGGTCTCAGAAAGCTAAACAAAACATGCTTAGACATCTGTGAAAGAGTCACCATGGTTGAAGGTCTCACGGAAAGTCTGGAATCCGAAGTTACTTCTTATGAAGGTTAAAATACTTTATTGAAGATAAACGTAATTCTAAAACCTTTGCCCACCCAGCCCTGCCATTGTTTTTTGGTCCTTACTTGGAACTTCATCAAGGCTGTCAAGATACATACTTACATTACTTACAATAATTTACAATCATCAAAATATTTGCACAAAAGGTATAAATATTCTATTTAGAAAGCTGAACCCCAAAAATGTAGTTTCTACTGTGAAGTAACATACATAATTCTTATGAGAATAGTTAATTACACTATGCACTGGAGAACAAAACCATAGACATAACTCCTGTTATAAAATAAAATAAATTGCAAGTGTGTAATGGTACATAAATAAGTCATTATTTTTACTTATGAAGTATAAATAATAGCCTCTTCTTTAGTTCAATAGCCCGTGATTTTTATAATTAGTCAGCCAATCCATAGGGTCACACCATCTTTTAAATGTTAATGTCTAATTGGTATTGTAATGTGGCAATGGCACACAATCCAACTCAATTTGTTTGCATTTGAATCTTTAAGATCAGAGATAATGTCCTTCCTTATCCTTTAATCCCTCCAATCAAAATCAAGAAACTCCTATTTACCTAGATAATTTCTCAGGCTGTTGTACTAAAGATGGAATAGTAGAATGATGCAGGAGTAGATCATCCATATCATATTGATGTCCCCAAAATTTCAAATGGTATGGTTCAATTATTCTGCTCTTCTGCTCTAAACTATAAAGAAAATTTAAGCCTAAATATTGGTGGCAGCATATTATATTATATGTTATATGGGTATTTGTAAAGCGCACTGCTACTCATACTAGTGTCCCGGCGCTGACTTAACCCTATTGACGGAACAGTTGGTGGTGGCTACAGAAACTCCGCTCTCATTGAAACAACCAGGTTTTTAATTTCTTTCTAAAGCTATGGAGAACTTGTTCCTGTCTCAAGAGAGGCGGCAAGTTATTCCACAACTTAGTGGCGGTCACCTGAAACGAGCACCCACCCAGCTGAGAGTGTGTGAATTTTGGCAGGACCGACAGCTTCTGAATTGAGGATCACAGGGTTCTGACAGGGGCGTTTGGCTGAATTCTGCTCCTAAAGTAGGGAGCTCCAACATTATGAAGGGCTTTAAAGACTAATACTAGAGCCTTGAAAATCAACCTTTTTCGCACTGGGAGCCAGTGCAGGGACATCAAGAGGGGCGTCATCTGAGTTCTAAGATCAACCAGCAAGACAGCCCTCGCTGCTGCATTCTGCTCCACTTGCAAATGGCCTAGTAGGTAGTCAGGGAGGCCGAGATACAGAGCATTGGCGTAGTCCAGCCTAGATGTTATCAATGCTCGGACCACAGTTTTCCTATGGGGAACTGAGAGGAGAGGGAGAAAGTTCCTCGTCATTTTCAATAGTCCAAAACCGGTGGCAGCCACAGATTGCACTTGTGCCTTCATGGTCATGTCCGTGTCCATTTTTATCTCAAGATTTTTGATGGTGTTAACTGGACAGGTGGGGGGGCATGTCCTGAGGCCACCAATTATGCCCTCCACACCAGGACTGTGGCCAAAGCAAATAATTTTGGAATTATCGGAATTACATAACAATTGGATTAGCCTCAACCAGGAAAACACTTTGGACAGGCAATTGTTGATATTGTCTCCTCTCAACGCCGCATTTTTCTCATAGGTAAACAACAGCTGTGTATCGTCGGCATAAGATATAACTTTAGCCCCGTGATGCTCAGCCAGGAGTGCGAAGTGAGTCATATATAGATTGAACAAAGTTGGGCTCAGGACCGAATCTTGTGGCACTCCAACCCTCATCGGAGGGATAGAGGCGGTGAAAGGAGCGACCATATGGTTTGCTGGTGGCTTTCGAGAAAGGAAACAAACCACTTAAGGACCGTGCCTCGATACCACAGTCCTGAAGCCTGTGCAAAAGTCGATCGTGGGGCACGGTATCAAAATCCGACAAAAGGTCCAGCAGTGTCAATACCGCTTTCCCACTGCTATCCAGAGTGGCTTTAATGGTGTCAGAGACTTCCAGTAATGCCGTCTCTGTACTATAATTAGATCTGAACTCCGATTGGCTGGGGTGCAGCACGTGGGTGGTCTCAATAAAGTCATGAACACCATGTTCACATACTTCTCCAAGGCCTTGGAGAAATATGACAGCAATGTTATTGGTCTGTAATTGCTGACTGTCAAGAGGTCTGCCAAAGGTTTTTTAAGAAGTGGCAAGATTCGTCCATGTTTCCAACAGCACCGAGCCCTCAGATATAGACAGATTCAGGACCAGGTTTACAGCTGGATTGATCACATCCACAATAGAGGCTAACACTCTGGCCGGACAGGGATCCTTAGGGGAGCTGGATTTCAGTGCTTGCATTATTTTAAGCGAAGTGGTCATAGAAATAGGGGGGAACTCCGAGAGAGTCTCATCCAAGTTGGATTAGGCAGAAACAGACATGGCTAAACTATCATCACCAGCTCGACACCCAGTTCCGAAAGCATCCTGAATATTTTTAATTATGTTATAAAAATATTGTGCCATGCAGTTTGTCCATTCCTCTGTAGGAATAAAAGGGGGCTTAATTGCTTTCGGGGAGGAGAAGGCCTTAACAATTTTGAAAAGTTCCAAGCTTCTATTCCCAGCTTGTTCTATATTTGAGGCCAGAAAGCTTTTTTTCCAATCTCGCACTTTGGCGAAATTAGTCTTCAAGTTCAGATTATAAGTAGTTTTCTTTATGGGATCAAAATTCTTTCTCCACAATCTTTCTAAGCATTTGTATGCACTCTTGCTTTTCCTTAGTTCTTTCGTGAACCAAGGGGCAGAGGCATGACCTGTTTTAGCTACCAACGTTCTCTCTGGTCCCAATTGCATAGCCCACTTCAAGAGCCAGCCTTCTAGTGCGCGAACATCCTCCTCCAATTGGCCACTAAAAGTAATAGGATGTTGCCTCAGTATGGTAACTACCGCCTCCGGCATAAACTCTGCATAGGATCTAAAACTGCTAGCCCTAGGTTTGCACTGGAAAGAGGAATTCCGTGATTCCTTACATATACGGAAGGTGACCAGGAAGTGATCAGACCAGATGATAGGGAGGGGTGAGTCTATTGCAATCTTCGTTGATGAAAACATCTGGTGCAATATATGTCCTTTTTGTGGGTGGGTAACGAGACATAGGGTGTTAGGTTCAAAATACTGAGAGATTCACATAACTTCATGGACTCATGATCTGCCGCTTGATCCATGTGTATGTTAGAATCTCAGAGAACCACACAATGGTTATATTTAGCTGCGATAGGGGACAGGGCGGGTCCAAGAGACTCCAGAAATCGACCTGCTGGTCCCGGTGGTCGGTAAATTACTACGCCATCAATAATGATGAAGAAAAAATCAGAAGAGAATGAGAAATTCCAATTTATTTAAATCAGATATATCAACATCTTATCCATGCATTTTAAAATCTGAGAGCTCTTAAAGGCAGGAATTTTTCAATATGATGTATAAAATCAAATTGACAAATAAAGAATGAGCTAAAAAATAACTAGGTTGAACTACAAGTGAACAGTTAGAGAGGAAAAAGAAAACATTCCCATTCTAACAGGAAACATTCATTTTGTGCACCTATGCCTCAAACATTTCAACGGATCTCCCACAGCAATGTCCTTGCATACATTATTACTGGGGATTCATTGTAAAGTTGGAATCAATACACGTTTGATATTTCCCTTCTAATGTGAATCAAATTCATTAGGTTAAAGACATTTCTTCCCATAAAGCATATTCAAAAACATATTTATTGTAATGATATAAACAATCCAAAGGAGTTTAGTTCATAATTGCAAAAGAATATTGCTAGTAACCCTGAGGCAAGCATGTAATGCATATTTGATCTCTCTACTGCCCATACACTTTGAATGCAAGGTGACATCAATTTAGAACGTTTACTATTCTCATCCAAAAAGAATGATTATATTTGCATTACTAATAAAGACCATTTTAATGCACTCTTGTTTGATTCTAGACAAAGTAGTGGCAACCATTATTTGAAACATACATCATTGTACATAATGCTGAGATTACTTAATACAAACATGGCATCAGAAATTTCCAGGCAACTATTTACACTGAGCAAGTGAAATTACACCATCTTGAGATACTAATGCATCATGAACGTGATCTACTCGCCCATCTTGGAAATGACATTTAATTAATAGTAAACCAGAGTAATGTCTGACAGCATGAAATATAATATAGTTGTATGGACTCCTGTTTATAATATTAGAGCTGATATAGAGTAGTGGGTAGTGTGTCGTCCTAAGGACCAATCCAATACTAATGATGTTAGAATGAGCATTCATCTCATAGAACACCATAGTATTGACTGATGAGATGAAGATGGTATACTACTTTGAACCCCTGGAATTATATTTTAAGGCTTCATACAAGTGCTCTCAGTCATATGAGGGAGAGGACAACTCTGGCGAAGAGCAGCTCTCCCCCATTCATCATTCACCATTCATCATTCGATCCCCACAATTCTCTAGTTGGCAACCCTCACCATAAAAAATAACGTATTGGCCATGTCAGATGGCCACGCATATGGGGGGAGACGGCATGGCCAAATCCTCCATGAGGATCGCTTTTTTAAGACAACAGCCATCTGTGCAAGGAATATTTGTGACATGGGAGTGTCCCTGAATGATACTGTGGATATCATTTAAGAAATCCATCATATGTTAGACAGAAAGACTCATGCCAATGAAAACATTGAGAAATGTTACCATACATGACAAAGTTCAAAGTTGCACCGTCAACGTCTTCAGCATGTAAGTCAACATTTAGATGTTAAAGACAATAGCACACAAGTTCAACCAACGCCACACAGGGATAAGACATGCATCGGAGCCAATAAAGGCACCACCACAACCTGTCAGGCCTATATCACCCACAAAATCTGAAGGTAGTCCATTCACACTGCTCACAAACCACTGCCTCCAGTCACAACCCCTCAACCAACCTTTAACACAACCAACCTTTAACACAACCACAATTACAACCTCTATCACAATATCACAATATCACAATAATAACAACAACCAGAAGCTCCAATTTAATCAGTGTTGCATTCCTCAGATTGCAATTCTATTTCCATCCATGAATAACTGTATGCAGCAAGAAAAAATGCCACAAAAGTGCAATAAAACACGGTAAAACAATATATATAGTTTCACAATAAGATTCCAATTCATCTTTTACAATTGACATATAAAAAGCCAGATAATTTTATTATTTAAAATTAGACACATTAAATCAAATAACCATCGACAAGGTGCCTAGAACAACCTAGATTAAGCAGCTGCCATTTATATTTCATAACTTATTAATAACACCAGCATAAAAATCAAAGTCACTTATACACAAGAAGCTAGATTTGTCCTGTCTTGTACTTCCAGAGACCTTGCCAATAAAAAACAGGATACAGCAAAAACCATTGTTTGGCTCACATTAGACCTCAATATTTGGAGAGCATCTTTATAAGATCTAGTGCCCAGACATATCAAAATAGGCCACTTTTTCCTGGGTATAAAGTATGTTGGGTAAGAGAATGACACATGCCCCAAGTTTTCCCTATCTGTCCCACACGTGGCGCAGGAACATCCTGCTGGGCAAATACCTGCGACCATTTGCTGGTATATTAGGCAATTGGTAAGGTTTCAGACCTTTGCTGCAAATACAACTTAAAAGCCAGCACAGGTTCGATTCCATCAAGAAATTCTTCTGAAATATACAAAACTGTGGCTTGCAGGAATCGTTCCATCATAGGACCAATGGTGGAATCTGACAGTATCTAACCCAACATGCTGATGGTAATTTTCATTAAGCATGCA
Organism: Triturus cristatus; assembly: GCF_964204655.1. Taxonomy (NCBI): domain Eukaryota; kingdom Metazoa; phylum Chordata; class Amphibia; order Caudata; family Salamandridae; genus Triturus; species Triturus cristatus. The sequence continues at coordinate 341,331,088 of NC_140581.1, read as the reverse complement.
TTTATTGGGAACTGAAGTTGAAGCCCAAACTTCCAACAAATCCCTAAACCCAATTGTTACAACAGATTCTTTCGTATATCTAAACCAGGAAATGTTTGTGCACCTGGAATCCTTAGCACACCAGACTTGAGAATAGTTTACCTGGGTGGAGATTGATTAAAACAGCCAATAAATCAGAAGGAATGCCAATGGCAGAGAAAAATGGCCAAAGATTATGTCTTGGCACCGTGTCAAAGGCTGACAGTAAATCCACGGAAAAAAATACAAACTACCACCACCCAATACCACAGTTTTCTAGTAAATTAACAGAAAGGAAAAAACTTGATCAATTGTACTGACTCCCTTTCTTAAAGAGTTGGTTTAAAAGAATAGTACAAATGAGTCTCTGTGAACAATCTATCGGACTAATTGGTTGATAGTTACATGGGTCAGCAGGTGAAAACTCTTTTTATAAATGGGGATAATTTCAGCAGCTGGCTATGTAAGGGTGGTGGCTGCTTGTTTTAGGATGTTATTTAAAAGACCGTAAAATACGGCCCCCAAACTTCCTGATTTTGCCTGAATAGATCACCAGGATTGTTGTCCAGACCAGGGGCTTTGTTACAGCTTATTTTACCCAGTGCTATATTTACATCCTCAAGTCATATAGAATTATGAATTGATGTCTGTGACAGATTTCCCTCATCCTTCAATAAATTATCCAGCATCAGCACTTTCTGTTGTGAATCACCACCACCCCTCAATGAATACAAGGATGCAAAGTGTGAGACCCAGTCATCTGCAGCAATGATCAAAATCATTGGGTAAACCCTCCCTTTGAAGCCCACCAAAACCAGGTTTCAAAATCCACAATTGATCTTTGTTATTGACTGCAAATAACATGCCTTTTCAGTGTTCAGTTTCCCAATCTACTTTAGTCTGCCTAAAAGTAGATTTATATTTGGCCCTCAAAAATGTAATTTCTTCCCTGTCTTGATTCTTAATTGATGCAAGAGCTTTCTACCATTCTTGCAATCTATGCTAAACCACTGCTGCAAGGGAGGTTGCTTGCAGGGTTTCCTCAATTCTGAGTAAAATATGACATTAAGGTAATTAAACAGTCTAATATGAACAAGGGAAGTAGATATAGAGCACCAATTCCGTGTAGAATCCCAACCCATCCTAAATATGTTGCCTTGGCTTGCTGCTACCAAAGTTTAAATCTTAACTTTCTGAGCCGCTGAGGTCTTCACTCTGTCCCATTTTATTCTAAGCATGTTGCTGGTAACAACTATGGGGCATATTTACAAGGAGGCGATAATAAATTATCGCCGCTTTAGCGGCCGTTTTCGGCCGAAAAGCAGCGATAATTTTATTGCCTAATTAGCAAGGTCACGCTGACGCGTGAAACCTTGCTTTAGCGTGGGGATTCCTAACGCCCAGCTTTGCATCTCTAATGCAATGCAAAGTGGGCGTTCCTGACCTGACATGATAGGAGAAATGTTGCTAAGCGACATTTCTCCTATCATCAATCCCCACGCTATGAAGCATAGCGGCAGGAAAAGTAGCGATAACCCCTGTTATCGCTACTTTCCTTACGCCTGCTTCAGGACTGACTTGGCCATGATATCCTATGGAAGATGGATATCATGGCTAAGTTTGTGAGTCCCTATCAACAAGCTAACGTGAGATTATCACTGGGTTTCCAGCGATAATCTCACGTTAGGCAGTTAGCGTGAGAATTTTTATCGCTTTTGAGATAAGCGTTGCTAATAGCACTCTATCTCAGCGATAAAAATCCACGCTAACCGGCGATAATTATCCTAGCGCTAAGTGCGCTTAGCGATAATTATCGCCGGTTGTTGTTGATATGCCCCTAAATTTGTATCTAAACAATCTTCCTGTAGGGGTTTCAGACCTAGCATGGGAAGATCTATCTCAGGACATTCATTTGTAAGGCCAAGACTGACCATTTCTTAATTGGCACTAGGGTCAGCCTGGGAATTCTTCATACACTGTCTTCCTCATACAAAGCAACCTTATCATCATCATTCAGGGGTTCAAACTAGCAATTGACTTCACCACCAACTATTTTTTGGGCTGCACCAGGTAGAGTTGTTAGATGAGAGAGTAACAACTCCAGTATAGAAGATTCATTGGCCGTTCCCCCGGGCCTGAGATATACATTGTAAAAATATACAGTGGGTTTGTAAATGGACACACACAAGGCATCAGGGGATGGTACTGGAATCTCTTTTATTACACCAAGAATGTTTGCACAGACCCAAGTGGTTAGCCCTCCATATGGTCTGCCCCTACCCCTCTAAACAGCTTCTTTTTGGAAATGAATATATCCAGCCCTATATAAAGGTTTAAGGGCCCATGTTTCCTGAAAAAACAGATGGCATGATGGTCAATAAAAGATGGCCCAGTTGGGAATGTTGAGCTTTGATTTGAAGCCTACAATATTCTCCAAGATGGTAGTTTAAACCTGGACTTGCCACCAGAGGATTTACTACATGGGACCTCTGATCTGGCTGGACCCAACAGAACAGCATCATCACTGACTCCATTAGGTGATTTGGGCTTAGTCCCAAACAGCTGCATTGCACAGGCAGACCTCTGTCTCCTACCATTATGGAAGTAGACCCCTGGTCACATAATCCATTTGGTGTAAAAACCTTTGCGCCTTTCTAACACTGTCAGATCTTTTACAGTGGAAGTGAGTAATCGAACTCTGCCATTCCTGCTTGGTTCTAGTCATTCGTCCCCTTCTAGTGCATTAAATCTGATAAAGACAGGTACAATGAAGCCCTGGGTGCCTGTTGAGTAATCCTTACTAAAAGCAATCAAATGGGATTGATAATGATACTCCTTTAAGCTAGGGGGTAATAAAGGTTTCCCAATGGCACTAGCTCAATCTTGGTCCTCATTCTAGGCCTCTGGTAGTGACAAAATAATATTTTGTGAACAATCCTGGGTGATCTAAAATTTATAATACAGTTCCCACTATGGAGCTTTGGCCCCCTCCCAGCCAACTCACTCTCCTTGTGAGCAAAATCTCTCCAGCCATTGAGGCGGGACGCTGTCTCCAAACCCCCAACCAATTTTTATTTATTAGTTAAATTGTCTTGCACCAGTTAACACAAGCACATACGGACAGGAAGCAGGAGGGAGATCTATCACTGGAAGACCTTCCGGGGCGGATAGAGAGTTAGAGGCTGTTGTCCCATTCTTTGCTCCATTGTGCTGGAGGGAAACAAAAGGCGAACCAACCCTGGCACACTGGAACTTCGGCACTCCAGCTGATTTGTCTACAGATTTTGAAATGTTGGTGGATTCATTTACTCCAGTTGCATCTCTTTTGGGTGCCAGGATATGGCTGCTAAGCCTGCTAGGCTATGTGCTGTGGTGATCCTTGTAAAATTAAAGTATGTTCACCATCAACTATGTCAGGCACGCAAGTATTCTCTCATTCTTAGTGTGAAAGAATATTGCCCGGAACTTTTTCAATTTGCATTAGCCTATCGTGAGGTGCTCTCTTTAATCACAAGGTCAGAATGATGATTCCATGCGGTTGGTCACTCACATTGGCAAATTTGCTTGTTTCTTCATAAAAGGCAATGTAACAACCTTTGCCGAGTTCTGTGTTGGGGGATTGATTACACATTTACAAACCTGGCAGGCTCCAGCTGGGATAAAGAGGCAGAATTCTTATTTGTTTAGAAGGCTGGGGTTGTCTGGTATTTTGTTTCTTCATGGCCCCGGGAAGCCCAAATCAGGGGTGGAGGCACATCATTGGTTATTTTCACATCAATTACTGAGTGGTCACCCTCCTGAAGCATCTTCACACTATCCTCCCTTGTGGAGTCTAGCAGTGGCGGTGCCCTACTGCAAAGGCCTACAGGAGTTCCCAAATACTCCTCTCCATTAGTTCAATTTCAGTTTATTGAATTCCTATAGCTCTTTTGAGCATTTTATCTATGCTTGTTGTTTTGGCGGAGGTGGCTTGGGTAGAATAACTTTCGTTTTGCCAGGTTGAGTTAGTCCAATAGACAAAGGAAGTGGATTATAGAGGGCGAAAAAACAAAAACATATATATATCCACTAGGGCACTCACCCAAAAGGAAGGTTTCAGAGTGGGCCCAGCCAGGCCTCCTCTGGTCTTGGACGGGCGCAGACCGGCCTGCTCTCGACCTGGTCTTCACCTGGGCCATGCCCAGGTGTGTCTTGCACTGTTGCCTCCTGGCACAAACAGGTGATGCAGTGGCTACAGCTGGGCAGGCTGGGACTTGTGGTCTGGCTCCATGCTCACAGCTCCTCCAGGCTCTCTTCCATGGGCTGCAGGAGCCCGGTTCTGCAAATAAGTGCCTCCTGGAATGAACGAGTGAAGCAGTGACTACAGCAGGGCAGACTGGGGCTTGTGGTTTGACCCCCTGCTCACAGGTGCTTCAGACTCTCTCTCGCGGGCTGCGGGAGCCCGGTTCTGCAATTAAGCAACTCCTGTCATGAACAGGTGATGCGGTGGCTACAGTTAAGCAGGCTGGGGCTTGTGGTCTGGCCCCCTGCTCATGGCTCCTTCAGGCTCACTTCCGCGGGCTGTGGGAGCCTGGTTCTGCAAATAACTGCTTCCTGGCGTGAATGGGTTATGCAGTGGCTACAGGAGGGCAGGCTGGGGCTTGTGATCTGACCTCCTGCTCACTGCTCCTTTAGATTCTCTTTACTATTTCCAACTAAATTTCATTTACTTAATCATGTTTTGCTGAATATTAGTAAGCATCATTCACAACTCATTAATGTAAGTATCTTACCTGTGAGCACTTTTGCAAATTAAAGTTTAAAGCACCTAACTTGTGTGTGCTGCTTTAAAGTTCAGTGTAAATTATATTTATAAAGGTAATTTTTAAAACATTCATATATCTTGCAATTCCACATTAATGCCGTCAATTGCATACATCTCAGTGCATAAGCACTTACCTAGAAAAGACAATCTACACATCTCCAAAATGTTTTTTATATTAGATTTAAGAAAAAATGTGATTAGAAAATTAAGGGGCATATTATCAAGGACGGCGTTAATATTATCGCCGGTTTAGCGGCAGAAAACTGCCGCTAAAGCGGCAATAATAGGCTTGATAATATGCCCTGGAGAATTCCAATAGAAGCCCATATTCACACCAGAACATTGACTTCTTTTGGAATTCTCAAGGGCATATTATCAAGCCCATTATTGCTGCTTTAGCGGCAGTTTTCTGCCGCTAAACCGGCGATAATTTGTAACGCCGTCCTTAATAATACGCCCCTAAATTCTTTGGGGATAGTCCTTGAATACGGTAAAAATCACTTAAATATTTTCTTCTGTTAGATGAGTAAATTGAATTTGGATGGCATATGAAAATCATAAAAATGTCATGATCATGTAATACAGATCACTGACATATTGTCGATGCACACAATATCCAAACACAACAAAATCAGGAAATAAATATAGTTGACAAAAATATTGCCTTCCTATACTTAACGAATAAAACACAAATATCAAAAACCAAATATTGTTGTGAACAATATCGATGTTTACTTTTATCGAAAACAGAAATATTGGGATTTTTCTTTTTTTAAATTAAATAAACATATGCTACTTCAAAATATCAACTCACACAATATCAATTACAATTATATCACCAAAATAATTACGTTATCATTAATAAACATACAAACACTTATTTTTCAGTTAGACAAATAATTACATTGAACATTAGACTGCATAGATCCATTCACAAGGGTATGAGAGGTAATACGTTATTGGTTTCACTGTGTTTATACAGTAATACAATTAATTGGAGAGTCCACGCAAAAGCTTGTATTCTTAGTTGTTCTTTAATCTTTAGATGTTTAGAGTTCGATACAACCACAGCCAACGCGTTTCACCCAAGCATGGGCTTCTTCAAGGCTGTTTAAAAGCATACAAAGGGTAATCGTTGTAGAATGTATGGTTTATACAAATTGGTGAGAGTTTTAAGAATTAAAAAGTTAAAAAATGAATAGAGTAAAAGCATTGGTATTGTGCTCAGTGGAATTGTGAGAAAATCAGAGTGCACAGATGTCAGGTTGTTTAATTACCGGGGACCTATAGGACAATCGTTAAGGGGTGAAGTATTGTGTGGAGTGAAGAGGAAAGTAATGAAACAGAATGTCCATAAAGGAGACCAATTGTTCTAATAGGGTAACCATCTATTGTGAGAAAAAAGGTCTGCGAGGGGAATTGAAACAGAACGATACCAGAGGAATATAGAGGAGAACGTAAGAAAAAACAGAGCTTACCAAAATGTGGCAACCAATATAGCGTAAAGGTGCTGGAAGGGTTTAATTACAGGGTGTCAAGTAGTCAAATTGGACCTAAGAAAAAGCAAGAAATGCGATGAATTACCTCATCTAGGATGGAGTTAAGGCAGGAGGGTGATAGTTCGTGTGAGTGAAACTATGAAGCCACTGACCTCACAGTGCACTTGTACTGTAGTTGATGGGCAGTTGTGGACACTTGATAATGTCTCAAAAGACTAGATCCTGGGTGAATACATCAAAAGAGAGAAAATGGCAGATATTAGGAGCTGGCGAGAAAGTTTAAGGGTAATGCAACAATAGGCCAACAGACATTGATAATGTAGAAGTTTTAATGAGACGTATGAGGCTCGGTTGTATAGGGAATAGTCAACTCTACTTAAAGTAATCAGGATTAAGCATTATTTCGAGTTGTCATACTAGCTTAGTATAACCAATGAAGCTGAGCTTATGTGTACAGGAGATCGGAGGGAGGGAGAAAACACTTGGTAGTACGTATGCTGGTCCGTATTTCTTATGTAAAGGCCAAAAGTAAGAGAGGGGGGAAAGTGTAACTTCCTGCCAGGTTAAAGGCGGCCTCTCTTAAGAGTAGCAGTATCAGGCTAGTCGCAGGGGATTAAAGAACACTGTTAAGCTATAGTCCTAAGATCGGTAGAAGTTTATGACGTAGATCATGAAAGTTTAAAAAAGGGAGCGCGAGGAAGCGCTCAGAGTACGAGTTATGCTAGATTAAAAAAAAATCCTATTCTACCACACATGACAGTCTATAATCCAGAGAGACGGAAACAATGAAGAAAATGAGGGAAACGAACCGTTAAATAACCTCCGCAGCTGAGCAGGCAGCCAAGTAACAACTTACTTCAATTAAGGTGTGGGAGGTCCCCGAGGGGGGAGCCTGCCGTTCCGGTATGTCCTTCGGAGTTGATCAGTGCACAGGTCAACAAGTTAGACGTGTATTTAACGAACGCCCGGGGGTGAACTTCCAGTTCGGGGCATGTGAGCGTGCGGAGAGACTAGACTGCAAATGCTCAGTAAGTCCTCCATGTTAGAGGAGTTCCGGTGCCCAGGTCCTTCTAGTACTTCCGGGTTGTAGCGTAAAGTGGGAAACTAGACCATTGCACCCAAAATCCTTGCTACGTTATTAAAGAAATTAAGATGCCCGTAATGTAGGAAGAAAATATGGAAATAAAAGTCACCTAAGCCTGTGTTATAAAGTGAAATTTATAAATTTAGAAAAGTTAATTGTTCTTGATCGGGACTAATTGTGAAATACTGCGTTAAGAGCATACGAAATTAACTCCTTCCAAGAAAAGCGAAAAAGGCTGATAGGTCCTTCTGTGTGTGTCTGGGAAGACATAAACATTGGTGAGGTGGGAAGTGAAAAGAGGGGTACTCAAGCATGTGCAGGGTGTGTGTAGCTATCTATTGGTTATATAGACCAAGAGAAGGGGACAACCGAACAGGAAGAGGAAAAAGCCAAGATAGGATTTGAAGACAATTATTTTATCTAAAGAGCGAAGAGTGTTACATAGTTTGACATGACATAAAAGGTGACTGAGTTTTAGAGTGACAGACTGGTCAAGTTGATGACAAAGAATGACATGTGTTTAACGTATTAAGGACAATGATGGAAGTAAACCATCCTTAATAGTCATTCCAGTTAAACATGTTGGAAAATGTCACATGATATTAAAGGTGACTGAGCTTAAAAAGACAGACTGGTCAAGTTGATACCAAAGGATGACATGTGTTTAACATTAAGGACAATAATGAAAGTAAACCTCCCTTAATAGTCATTTCAGTTAAACATGTTGGAAAAAGTCACATGATATTAAAGGTGAATGAGTTTAAAAAGACAGACTGGTCAAGTTGATATCAAAGGATGACATGTGTTTAACATTTAAGGACAGTAATGAAAGTAGACGCCCCTAATATTATTTTAGTTAAACATGTTCTAAGCGTTACATTAAATAGTAAACAATTCATAGCGCAAAGTCCAAAGAGGTAAATTTGGAACAGAGATTTCTGAAAAGTTATGGACAGGTTACAGACAGACAAAGTAACACAATTGGGAAAGGTGCACATTCTAGTGCACTGCCATTGCTGTTGTGCATGTATTTGAGTAAATGAAGCATACATACATTTTAAAATAAAGTTACAATATACATTCTTTATTAGGCAGTGAGAGTAATTAAAGTATTCTCCAGATAGAAAGGTTACATTGGTCTGGGAATAAGCGACATGTATTGTTAACATGGAGGTGTAGGTGTGATTAGAGGAAGTGGTGCATCTCATTATCACTATTCAATCCTAGTGTGGCTGGCCGTAGTGTACAGATCCATTTAGCTTCTAGTTGTCTAAGAGTGAGTTCTTTGTCCCCACCCCTTTTCGCAGGCATTACCACATCTATGCCATGGAAGCGAAACTTGGATCTATCCACACCATCTATGCAGGTGTGCGAGACTATTAACTAAATATATTACCTCTGACACCATAGATGATGCACTCTTCAGATTTTTAAGTGGATTTTTATTTTCCACTAAGTTGCATTTAATATACAAATACTGCGTTTTATGTTTTTCATCAAGACCTGTTAATTCTGTGCAGCTATTACTAGGACAAAAACAAGAGTGCTTAAAAAAGCTTTACAATACTCAAATAAGGGACAAACACAATATCATATACTTTTACAATACTCACATAAAAGACAAAAACAATTCCATATAGTGAATACAAAAATCTCCTTATACTTTTTATAAACAGTAATGTGTGAAATGTTATACACATGAAAAAAGTCCTACGTTGTTCACAAGAAGCTACAGGGACTCCTATTCGTAAGACCCTCACAAAGTGTTAGTCTATTTGAATGCCAGAGGGAGGTAGCCTACGGGTTTTAGGAAACCAGGTTTACGCAGCTATTTTATATGCTTTGAGCGTAGTGCCGAAGACTTGACGTCGTTTTGGTTCCTTGATTCTTTTAGGCTTGCCTCATCAAAGAACCAATGTGTTTCGACATTCTACGTGGCACTTTTTATTGAAGGTCTTCATCAGGGTGGACGAATTTTATACGAAGGACTGGAGGTATCTAATCGTGTAAAAAACACCATTTTACAATTCAGAACTTTGAGGAAATTACAAAATATTTACAAGTAGAATGATTAGTTAAAATAGAAGGATATTCCTACGTACCACAACAGCTTTGAAGACAAAAAATCCTCGATTCTCGTGTCCCCGAACAAAATTCTTTAAACTAAGGTAAAAGAAGACATATGGTCCATGTTATGTTTCCTATCCAGCAGGCTGCATGCTGTGTTTATTAGAACTATTGTTCTCAACAGTGTTTTTGGAAAAAAATAGCGAACGAAAATGTGTTTTAATGTGGCTAGATGTGCACTGACCGGTCCTCTCCCCACGAGTGTTTAAGATGGCAGTGGTGGCATTAAGGGAGTGACGGTATACATCGTACCCTATTTTGAAAACGTAGTGGGCGTGGAAGTGCGGAATCGTTATACAGGCCTACCCCCGGAGTTCTGTATTCTCTTTTAGTTTCCTACCGTACGCTGCCCAGTATCGTACGGGAAACACCCATCGCGTTAAGATGTAACATCAAGGATGAGCGTATGGTCCGTATACACCCAGTGCGCGGAACTGCGTCTAAATATTTGGGGATCTTACCTAACATGGCCGGGAATCAGTCGATCGTGTGCTGTATCGGCCCATCTACGTAAAGGCCGTCCTTTTTGCAAATAGATTACGTCTCGGGTTGAGGTCTTACACCAGATTGATTAGTCGTGTGGTGTCCTTCAATAATTCCTTCCGAACTGAATCCATAGCGCAGCGCATGATCGCGTTCACGCCGGAAATAATATAAATCTTTCTGGGTACTGCATCTAATGACGTGACAGGGGGCGTGTCTCCTCGGCCGTGAGGTGTTCACGTTACCATGCTGCCTCAGCGGTGGTGCACAAAGCTTTATTTAAAAAAAAAAAAAGAAATTGTTCGTAATATTAACACGCAGGCTCAAGTTTGCGCGAACCAATTGGTATATTGTTGCAGCGTGCACTTAACAATTCTGATTGAACGGCACGAATTAAACCGTGTCCAAGTATTAAATTTGATAGCATATCAGAGAACGTATCATCATCTGACATGAAATTCTAACTTCGCCACAAGACCTCAAGCCTTTTTATTGCAAAACTATATTTGGACTGCTGGTCCCGGTCATGTTCAAACTAAATGGTGCATGAGTCTTCTGCGATGGAACTTAATCTGAATTGTAACAGCTTTATCTTTCCTAATTAACCAGAAAAAAATCAAATAAACTACTTCGAATGATAATGCTTTTGTGGTAAGTTTCCGCATACGGATGGGCGATAATGACATAATTCCACAAGACCATTTTCTTATTTACAAAGATATTGTTTCAACAATTTTGCATTTACAGGTGTACGTTGTTACAAAGAGAAATTAGCATTGCCTGTTGTAAGGATATGTCTATGGTCAAACCTTGAACTAGTTACTCTTGTTGTCAAGGCTGCCAGAGTTATAACCCCATGTATTAAAACACTGGTGGTGTTCTATCAGCAAATTCGCCTTTCATTGTAGAACACTGGAGTCTACAAAACACGGTACAAATTTGCATGGGAGAGGAAAGAAAGAGGAACTAGAGCGAGGCTTGCTCAAACCCAGTGGTTAAGTTCATTGAGTTCATTCAATCCGTTGTCGATTGTATTAAGGTACATAATGGTTTTCGCCTCAAACTTGGAGAGGAGGCTATCAACGTTGGCTCCATGCACCTTTTTCAGTACAGTCCATTTTATATCTTTAGGGCTGTGTTGATGTTTAAGGCAGTGTGTTACCATAGGTGCATTCATGATCTTACATTTAATTCTGGAACGATGTTGAGTCATTCTTGTCTTGATGGCTTGAGTTGTCTTACCGACATAGGCCAAAGGGCATGGACAAAGAGCGCAGTAAATCACATTATGCATGTTGCAGTTCGTGAAGGTTTCATGTTTTACAAATTTATTTCCATATATGAAGATGTCGCCCTCTATAGTACTCTGACAGGATGAGCAGTTGCCACACCTCCGGTGACCCTTGATTGGTGGCAAGGACAGCATAGTTCGGATTGATTGGGTAGTACTTTTCTTAGCTGTATTTGCATGTACTAGTTTGTCCTTTAAACTTCGGTTTTTCTTAAGTGCGAAGATTGGAGGATTTTTTAATGGTTCTAAGGCTTTCACAGTAGACCAATTTTTTCGAACTATTTTCTTCATCTCGCTGGTGCGTCCTGAAAACGTAGTGACGCAAACCAATGGTATGTCCTCTCCTCGTTCTTTGGGTACCAGTAGGGATTCTCTGGGGATATACCACGCTCTTTTCATGGCCCTCTTCAATAGTTTTTTCAGATACTGTCTCTCGACCAATTTCGCCATCAGAGCATTTGCGTTACCAAAATAGTCTTCCTTCTTCATACAGTTGCGTTTAATACGCAAAAACTGACTGAAGGGCAAATTATCCCGTAGATTTTGCTGATGAAAGCTCGAGAAGTGAAGTGTGGTGTTTTTATCAGTTTTTTTCTTGTATAAAGTCATGTATAGACACCCGGCTTCATGTTTTATCAGTAGGTCCAGGAAGTTGATCTCACTTTTGTCATAGTTGACAGTAAATTGGATGTCTCTGTTCCTATTATTAATCCAGTTCAGGAATTCCAACATTTGATCGTTTGAGCCTCGCCATAGCATGAACACGTCATCAATATAGCGGTACCACATTTTAATGTGGCCGTCATATGGATTATTGCTGTAGTTCCACCTGTCTTCAAATAATGCCATAAACATTATGGCCATTTCCGGCGCAAATGGACAGCCCATTGCGGCTCCTTTGATTTGGACAAATTGGGCTCCGTTGAAGGTAAAGAAGTTATATTTTAGGCATATTTCAGCCATTTGCCGGATAAAAGACGTAGGAACATTGTGGGGACGTTCACGTTTGTCTAAGAAGAACTCAATTGCCTCCAACCCTTGTTCCTGTGGGATGTTCGTATAGAGGCTGACGATGTCGAGCGTAACTAAGTATTCCTCTTGCTCTTCAAACGGATGTCCTTCCAGCAGTGTAATAGCTTGCATCGTGTCCTTGATATAGCTGACAGTGTCTCTCACCAAAGGTTTTAAAAAAGTGTCGACATACTTAGCTGGTCTTTCAAGTATGGAATTAACTCCCGAGATAATTGGTCTTCCTGGAGGGTTCTCAAGATATTTATGCACTTTCAGGAGAACATATAATAATGGTGTTCTTGGATTAATGTTGATCAAATATTGCGCTTCTTTTTTAGAAAGCCAGCCTTCATCTTCTGCGATGTTTATCAAGGTGATGAGTTTTTGTTTTATTAGGTTTACAAAGTCTTCATCAGAACGTTTGTAGTGTTCCTCTTGAGTCAACTGTTTTTCGACTTCCATTGACAACTCAATGACACTACGCACTACACCAGACTTCCCACCAATCCATGTCCCCTAGCAACCACACGAATCAATGACCAACTTTTGCACTGGAAAGAAATTGGACTTCTGTCTGGCACTGAACACAAATTCCTCACAATCCAAAATCCAAGATATCCTTGCATATATCGTCTACCTAAGATACATAAGAAACAACCATTCCCTCCTGGACGCCCAATCATCTCGGACATTGGCTCCATGACTGAAGCAATGGCTAATTTTGTGGACAGATTCTTGCAGCACCTGGTCACCAATTTGCCATCATACGTAAGAGACAGCGCTGACATTCTCAACAAACTGGAAGACCTAGAGTGGGAGGACGGCATGTGGTTCGCCACACTAGACGTGGTATCACTATACACGTGTATCAAGAAAGATCTGGGCATAATGGCTACTGATTTCTTTCTTGGAAAAAGGCCAGCAATCCTATTAGAACACAACACCATGCTCTTGTCCATGATTGACCTTATCCTGGACAACAACTTCTTTTTGTTCAACTACACCTGGTACAAACAGGAGCAGGGTACTGCGATGGGTTCCAAATTTGCGGCCTCGTATGCAAACCTGTTCATGGGGGGGTAGAGCATTCACACGCTTGGTCACGAGCGGCCTCAGAATGGACTGGACATGTCCAGTTCTGGGGGCGCTATATTGATGACATTATCATTATATGGACTGGCACAGGACCACAGTTAAAAGAATACTTTAACTTTCTCAATCAGAACACATTTAATGTGACCTTCACCTTAGAGATGTCACTCACATCCATACACTTTCTGGACCTTGAACTGTATATTCACAATAACAGGACACATAGTCCGCTCTACAGGAAAGTCACAGCAGTTAACAGATTCCCTCACTATACCAGCTCTCATTCTGCATCCACCAAGAAGGCCATACCATATGGAGAAATGGTACGCATTCGGAGAAATTGCAGTGAGGATGACAATTTCGAAAACCACACAACACTCATCATGGACAGATTGCACGAGAGAGGATATGAACACAACATCTTACAGTTGGCTAGAAACCGGGCCAGGAAACTCAGAAGGGAAGACATACTCAACAATACTAACAAGGACACCCACAGGTGCAAGGAGAGACTCTCATTTATCATGACACACTCTACTCTCAACCATGAGGTATTCAAGATACTGGACAAACATTGGTCACGTCTAAAAGGAGCACCTGGGGTCAACAACATCATCTCTCAAAAACCATCCATGACCTTCAGAAAGAGTAGAACCATTAGGGACAACTTATGCCCCAGCTATACAGTACCTCAATCTCCTAAACAAGGTTGGCTACACAAACCTTTAGGATTCTACACCTGTAGTTCCTGCAACATCTGCCACTTAGGATGCAACAAAACCACTACATTCAGGTACAACTTAGACAGACAACACAAGATACACCACTTCATCAATTGCCTTACGAGCTTTGTGGTATATGTCCTGATCTGTGGGTGTAACAAAACCTATGTAGGCAGCACCGTGAGGCAACTCAAAGCCCGCATCCAGGAACATCGCAGAGCAGCAGTACACGGCGACACTACATATGCCATAGTCTCGCACACCTGCATAGATGGTGTGGATAGATCCAAGTTTCGCTTCCATGGCATAGATGTGGTAATGCCTGCAAAAAGTGGTGGGGACAGAGAACTCACTCTTAGACAACTAGAAGCTAAATGGATATGTACACTACGGTCAGCCACACTAGGATTGAATAGTGATAATGAGATGCACCACTTCCTCTAATCACACCTACACCTCCATGTTAAAAATACATGTCTCTTATTCCCAGATCAATGTAACCTTTCTATCTGGGAATACTTTAATTACTCTCACTGCCTCTTAAAGAATGTATATTGTAACTTTATTTTAAAAATGTATTTATGTTGCATTTACTCGAATACATGCACAACAGCAATGCCAGTGGACTAGAATGTGCACCATTCCCAATTGTGTTACTTTGTCTATCTGTAACCTGTCCATAACTTTTCAGAAATCTCTTTTCAAAATTTACCTCTTTGGACTTTGCACTATGAATTGTTTACTATTTAATGTGTTGCTTAGAACATGTTTAACTAAAATACTATTAAGGGCGTCTACTGTCCTTAAATGTTAAACACATGTCATCCTTTGATATCAACTTGACCAGTCTGTCTTTTCAAACTCATTCACCTTTAATATTATGTGACATTTTCCAACATGTTTAACTGAAATGACTATTAAAGGAGGTTTACTTTAATTATTGTCCTTAATGTTAAACACATGTCATCCTTTGGTATCAACTTGACCAGTCTGTCTTTTTAAACTCAGTCACCTTTAATATCATGTGACATTTCCAACATGTTTAACTGGAATGACTATTAAGAGAGGTTTACTTTCATCATTGTCCTTAATACGTTAAACACATGTCATCCTTTGTCATCAACTTGACCAGTCTGTCACTCTAAAACTCAGTCACCTTTTATGTCATGTCAAACTATGTAACACTCTTCGCTCTTTAGATAAAATAATTGTCTTCAAATCCTATCTTGGCTTTTTCCTCTTCCTTTTCGGTTGTCCCCTTCTCTTGGTCTATATAACCAATAGATAGCTACACACACCCTGCACATGCTTGAGTACCCCTCTTTTCACTTCCCACCTCACCAATGTTTATGTCGTCCTAGACACACACAGAAGGACCTATCAGCCTTTTTCGCTTTTCTTGGATGGAGTTAATTTTGTATGCTCTTAACGAAGTATTTCACTAACAATTAACTTTTCTAATTTTAAATTTCACTTTATAACACAGGCTTAGATGACTTTTATTTCCACATTTTCTTCCTACATTACGGGCATCTTAATTTCTTTAACAACATAGCAAGGATTTTGGGTGCAACGGTCTAGTTTCCCACTTTACGCTACAACCCGGAAGTACTAGAAGGACCCGGGCACCGGAACTCCTCCAACATGGAGGACTTACTGAGCATTTGCAGTCTAGTCTCGCCACACGCTCACTTGCCCCAAACCGGAAGTTCACCACCTGTGCGTTCATAAAATACACGTCTAACTTGTTGACCCTTGCACCGATCAACTCCGAAAGACATACCGGAATGGCATGCTCCCCACTCGAGGACCTCCCACACCTTAATTGAAGTAAGTTGTTACTTGGCTGCCTGCGCAGCTGCGGGGGTTATTTAACGGTTCGTTTCCCTCATTTTCTTCATTGTTACCGTCTCTCTGGATTATAGACTGTCATGTGTGGTAGAATAGGATTTTTTTTTAATCTAGCATAACTCGTACTCTGACCGCTTCCTCGCGCTCCCTTTTTTGAACTTTCATGATCTACGTCATAAACTTCTACAGATCTAAGGACTATAGCTTAACAGTGTTCTTTTATTCCCTGCGACTAGCCTGATACTGCTACTCTTAAGAGAGGCCGCCATTAACCTGGCAGGCAGGTACTCTTTCCTCCCCCTCTTACTTGTGGCCTTTACATAAGAAATACGGGCCAGCATACGTACTACCAAGTGTTCTCTCCCCCCTCTGATCTCCTGTACGCATAAGCTCAGCTTCATTGGTTATACTCGGCTATTATGACAACTCGAAATAGCGCTTAATCCTGATTACTTTAAGTAGAGTTGACTATTCCCTACACAACCGAGCCTCATACGTCTCATTAGAACTTCTTCATTATCAATGTCTGTTGGCCTATTGTTGCATTACCCTTAAACTTTCTCGCCAACTCCTATTATCTGCCATTTTCTCTCTTTAGATTTATTCCCCCAGGATCTAGTCTTTTGAGACATTATCAAGTGTCCGCAACCGCCCATCAACTACATTACAAGTGCACTGTGAGGTCAGTGGCTTCATAGTTTCACTTACACAAACTATCACCCTCCTGCCCTAACTCCATCCTAGATGAGGTCATTCATTGCATTTGTTGCTTTTTCTTAGGTTCAATTTGACTACTTGACACGCTGTAATTATACCCTTCCAGCGCCTTTACGCTACATTGGCTGCCACATTTTGGTAAGCTCTGTTTTTTCTTACGTTCTCCTCTATATTCCTCTGGGATCCTTCTGTTTCACTGCCGCTCTCAGACCTTTTTTCTCACAATAGATGGTTACCCTATTAGAACACTTGGTCTCCTTTATGGACATTCTGTTTCATTACTTTCCTCTTCACTCTACACAATACTTCACACCTTATCGATTGTCATATAGGTCCCCGGTTATTAAACAACCTGACATCTGTGCGCTCTGATTTTCTCACAATTCCAGTGAGCACAATACCAATGCTTTTACTCTATTCACTTTTTTAACTTTTTAATTCTTAAACTCTCACAAATTTGTATAAATCATAAATTCTACAACGATTACCCTTTGTATGCTTTTAAACAGCCCTGACGAAGCCCATGCTTATGCGAAACGCGTTGGCTGTGGTTGTATCGAACTCTAAACATCTAAGGATTAAAGAACAACTAAGAATACAAGCTTTTGCGTGAACTCTCCAATTAATTGTATTACTGTATAAACAAAGTGAAACCAATAACGTATTGCCTCTCATACCCTTGTGAATGTGTACTTATCCCATGGTCTTTTTGGCAGCTGGCAATCTGAGTTGGGCAATATCCTCATTACTATAGAGTGACTTGTCTAGGCAGTGCATTCATCTATAACCTATCTGCTTTCTTCTTTGCCTCATAACAGTATAGATCTATGTTTGAATAAAAAATGATATTACATCACCAAAATAATATAACTGGCCTCTATGAAATATATAATAAAAGATACAGCCATTCCCAAAAACTTTATTTCTGTCATCGTGGACCATAAAATTGCATACACAATAAATTTACACGCATAAAACTATGTACGATAAAACAGTCCTTATAAATAGCTATGCAAATTAATAGTTTAACAGTGTTAAAATGCATCACAGAGTTCACAAGTTAGTCCCCTATGTAAAAGCCACGTGGGACATAAACAGCTGCGCATGCAATTTTGTCAGTAAATAAAACTCATTTCATCAGCGGACTGAATATTAAAACATTGAAAGGAGTAAAAATTCAGATAAAATGTTTCAAAATACGAACAATACAAACTTTTAAGACTGCAGTGGCAAGTTTAGAAACATCCAGCGAGTACGTCACATCAAGGTAAGAAATCGAGATACAGCAATACATATGAGTATTGTACTTCAGGACTCTAAATGCACAAACCCTAAGTTCCTGCACAGTTGTGTAAGTCAGCGCTGTGTAGTTGATTTGTAGCCAGGGCAGAAGAAAAAAAGTAGGAGCTCTGACTCTTCCTCACAGTTGCAGGCAAGGCACCCTCGAGGTGTAATTTTAGACCGTTTGTTAGAAAAGGCACGGAGTGGCAAGGTCCCAAATCTAAACTGAATGTATAATTTCCTTGCCAAGGTTGGTTGGATGTTATCCAGGAAGTACTCGATTACATACTCATCCTTGGTTCCTCAAGAATTCGACAGTCAACTGACCTTGGGCCGAACTCTACTGGATATGTGCGAGTTTTGAACATCCTATAAGATTTTACCAATTCTGAACATATTACAGGGCATATTGTTTTCAGGATTACGTGATAAGCTTGGTTTACCCAGCCTGCGACATACATCCATGGTATTTTATCTACACTCGGGAGACTCAGTAGCTTCCTTAGCTCTGACCTATAAACAACCAGTTCCGGGGTCACCCACAACCTGCACCAACAATTTGGGTTCTAAGCCCAATCTCATCCCCAATTGGTCTGATTCCTAGGTCAAGACTTAGGGGGAGAGGGGGGAACTCAGGAGGAGGCCTAACTTCTGCCT
Organism: Triturus cristatus; assembly: GCF_964204655.1. Classification (NCBI taxonomy): domain Eukaryota; kingdom Metazoa; phylum Chordata; class Amphibia; order Caudata; family Salamandridae; genus Triturus; species Triturus cristatus. The sequence goes on along the minus strand of NC_140581.1, from coordinate 341,312,451 downwards.
CATAACATTTTTCTCTATCCTACTCAAGCTACCAGAATGACCCCATAATTCAGCCCCATACATTGTAGCACCCCTTGCTTGCACTTTGTAAATCTCTGCTATTGGCCCAGCTGGTTTGTAGGAGCACTTTCTATACAATTTTGCAATTCCACCCATAGTCTGGGCTAGCTTAAGACTTGCTTTGGCAATTTGCGGCCCCCACTCCAGATTTTCTGTCAAGGTGACACCTAGGTAATCAAATACTGACACCCTCTCAAGCATAGTGCCATTAAAGCAAGGGTTAGAACAGGATGTGTTAGGTGGGTTGAAGACCATAAATTTAGTCTTCTGCATGTTAATCTCCAGCTCCTTTTTTTGCAGAAGGTAACAAAGCTATAATGGGTCCTCTGGATACCCATGGGCGACTTTGATAGTAGCAGAGTTTTGTCCGCAAGCATCATTGCTGGTGCCTTTCTGCGTGCTATCTTCGGGGCATCATTGATATTTACCTCAATGAGTTGGGTGATCTGTGCGTTAATAAATATTCAAAACAGGGTAGTTGCGAGCATGCACCCCTGCCTTACTTTAACTGGGAGTTGAGAGGTTAGTTCGCCACATTTTCCATACCTCACTTTGGCGAGGTTGCCTTTAGGCAATCTCATAAGCATACTCAGGAGGTAGAGGGGGATCTCCAGATCTCTAAGTACACCCCATAATTTAACTCTGGGCACCAAATCAAAAGCCGTTTTCAGGTCCACAAATAAAAGTTGGAGTCTATATATTTGGTCGACAGTGAAAATGTTTTTTCTAAATCCAGCTTGGTATGGGCTCAAGATTTAGTGTTCTTCCATCTACACCTGTGGGATCACGGCATAACCGTGCAACAGTTTCTGGGTGACCGATCAAACTGATACATAGCAATATAACCCAAAAAATAATTACATAAACTACAAACATTTTAGCAAAAAAAAAAATATAAATATCTATATATATCTATATATAGCTATCTATATATCTATATATATACTTATACATATACATATACACAAATATATATATATATATATATATATATTACCTACTGGCGGTCGCCAGTAGGTAGTTATAGTTAGGACCCTGTTTCCATAGGAAATCCGCAACATTCTATTTGGAATAACTTTGGCGCCGGTCGACGAATCCTCGCGAAATTTTCAAAACTAATGGGGTGCTACGCTCCGCTCCTACCCTGAAAGTCTCAGGGGGATTCGTCAAGCGGGGGCTGCGAAAAAAGAGGGGTCCCAAAACACGTTTTCCCCATGCATTTTTCCATAGGACCTTTAGACACAGCTACAGCCCGAACGGCTGAACAGAATTACTTGTAATTTGGCAGAGAGGTAGTCCTCAGGTCAAGGAAGTGCCTTTTGTAGGTCTGGTGTAAATCTGTTCAGTAGTTCCTGAGAAAATAGCATTTAAATCAATATATATATCTGTAAGCGTGCTCCGAGCGCGCACCGTAAGCTTACCGTACGCGTACGGTGCCGTGCACGAGCGCGATTCTGATTGGCTGTTAGATCTTAGTAAACATTCGAATCGGTCAAAACCAGGAAGTGTCGGCCGCCATTTTCTCTCTCGCACTCTGAGGGGGGGAGGAAAAACAAAGTTGGATATCATGAAAAGGGGCAGGCTAGACAGCTCCTAACCACCTAGCCTTGGTTATGGTGTCCCAGAAGGCCATCCAAGGCCAAAAATTATTATTATTTTTTTTTCGAAAAAACACCGAATGCGCTTACCGTACGCGTACGGCAAAAAATAAATTAATAAAAAACAAAATCCATATTTCCCCCCCCCGTGTGCAAAAGGTGCCCCCAAGGCACCTTTTGTGTATGGAATATTTGTTCTCAGAACATTTAAAAGATAACCATTTCACAACGAAGCGCATAATATGTCCTCTGTGTGCGGACGGTGCGCGAAGGGCATCATGCGTACATGGCCCATCCAGCGTAACGTGGGCACGCGGTGCGCGTAGCGCACCGCGTGGCCACCGTGCGTGCACGGCACTAAGTGCGTTAAGTGGGCGCGCGGTGCGCGAAGCGCACCGCGTGCTCACTGTGCGCGCACAGTGCGCGCACGGAACGAACTGCATGAAGTGGGCGCGCACGGCACGAACGGCGTAAAGTAACTTAGCATTTAAAAAACCGTACAAATTCACTGAAAAAAACATAGGTTTCACACACGTTATAGTTAGGAATTAGCATTTAAAAAACCTTGCAAATTCACTGAAAAAACCATAGGTTTCACACAAGTTATAGTTAGCTGTACATTTCACTCGTAAAAAACCAATGAAATTCCACGTTATAGTTAGTGCAGGCAACTATAACTCACGCGACCGCAATCCTCTGCTGATGCTAATACTGTATTTAGACACTTATTTGCCCATGTCTTCTTCCATTAAATTTTAGCTATACATATATTACAAATATTTTTTTTTCATAAAGACACATATGTCATCAGTGATGTAATATCTGACGTCATCAGCAGAGGATTGCAGTCGCGTGAGTTATAGTTGCCTGCACTAACTATAACGGGGGAATTTCAATGGTTTTTCACGAGTGAAATGTCCAGCTAACTATAACATGTGTGAAACCTATGGTTTTTTAAGTGAATATATATATATATATATATATATATATATATATTTATTTTTTTTTTTTTTTTTTTCACCGATTTCCTCAAAGAAGGAACCACTGCACACCAAGGAAGTTATATGATTAGGATTTTATTATTTCCGTGCAAATTATCACCAACTCCACCACCAACGCGTTTTAACCACAATCGGTCTTGCTCACGGTATGTGAGTCTTTTTTCAATGTTCTTTATTTATAGTGATACCCATATTGGCCGTTAAGAGGAATTATGGGAATTGTAGTTCCTGTTCACATATATCATTTTAGCATGTTTGCGATATGTTGATGTTATTTCAATATCTCTCTTCGGGGATTTGATTATATCTGCGCAATCTGAATATTTACATTGTGTCAATGTGAATAGTGTGTCTGATTGTATTATACTACATGACATTAACATGTGGTATATTTTATTCTTTGTTCCAAACTTTGATACTGGAATAATTGCTTAGTGCATTTTTGCGCACAGGGTTTAGGCTTAGTGCCCATGTGGCCATATTATGTTTATTCAGATGATTGCAGATATAGATGTCTAATATAATTGCCCCTTCATCATGAGTTCATTATTAGTTCATGTCGTACAGTAGGCTCATAGATGGCTGTGTAGCTCTTCATCGCCGTTAAGGCCAAAAGGGGCCTTAGTCTTAAAGCGTATGATCATCTTGCTTTCCAATCTTCTTAGTTTAAGTGTTCTGTTTCCTCCACGTTCGTTTTTAGGAACTGTTATTAATCCAAAGTATTTTATGGTCTGTTTCATATTCTCTTTGTGGATTTTTAGATGTTTCACAATTGCATAATTGGTATCTTCATTTTGAACCGCCCTCAGATGTTCCAAGATTCTTTTCTTCAGGGGGCAGATAGTGCTTCCTATGTACCATAGTCCGCATCCACAGACAATGACATATACTACGTATGTGGATTCACAGGTGATCCTTTCAGAGATGTTAAATTTATTACCCATGAAGTCCACTGTTTCTTTCATGTTCATGCCGTGTTTGCATGCTTTGCATGTATTGCAACGTACAAAGCCTGTCTGTTTGGTCTCCAGCCAGTTCTTAGATTTGCTGGTGGTCGTCATATGGCTTTTAACCAATTTATCTTTTAAGGAGGGTGCTTTCCGATATGAGACATTTGGATAGTTGCCAATTTTTGGACCAATGTCTGGATCCTTTCTTAAGATATCCCAGTGTCTTTTTAAGATGTCTATTATTTGGTAGTTTTCTTTGCTGTATGTAAGGACTACTCGAATCACGGCATTCTCTTCTTTTTGTTCTTTTGCATGTTTCAAAGTCTGTGCTCGGGAATCGCACTTGCTCTTGCTTGACCCAGTTTTATGTCTTTCTCATTGTATCCTCTTTGGTGGAATCTCATTGCTGTTTCTTTGAATGTTCGTTCCATTTCCAAGTCATCGCATACGCAAGAATTAGAATTCTCCATACGGAATACTCTTCTTCAATTGTGGAGGATGAAAACTTTTTCTCCGTGTAGAATATATATATATATATATATATATATATATATATATATATATATATATATATATATATATATATATATATATCACATGAAAAATCACTCTGCCCTTGCAGCATGAAACAAGCCCATCCAGTCGAGATGAAGGTCAAATTGATTTTATTCCAACAGGCAGCCTGGAAGTGAAAGCATGACGCGTTTCAACCGTTTTCGGTCTTAATCATATGCATGTGTGAGTCATCCGTAACTGTGAATTTAAATACTCTTGGTTTTAGACAGTAAGGAAGGACGATAGTATGCAGTTCTCTGATTTTTAAAGGGGCGCCGGTCATTCAGACTGTTCCCATTACATTCTAGTGCCGTGAAACTTCTTTTACACTTTGCTCATATTCATTCTCTTGACAGTGCATAAAATCAACAACAGTGTTCGAGTTTGTGTAGTCACAGCTGTAGTGTCTCTTATTTCTGTACTACCATGACCAGCATGCATCACAGTTGTTATTCGAAATACAGCATTGGATCCTTTCTGACTCAAATCATGTTACGTTAGTTGCCTTGCTCAAAAACAAATGTCTTGAATAAAACAGGGTGTAACATGCCCACCTTTGTGCTTTAGAAGGAATAAGTTCCATGTCGTGCAGGGGGGCAGCTACAATTTGTTTTCCCTCTATTCATTTCACAAGGCATTTAATCCTCGATTTATAAATGCAAGTGTTCATTTCTTTTCTCAGCTGCCCGTTTTCATTGCCTTGGTTACTCTCGAAGTGCAGGAACAATCCCGCAAACCCTGGCTGCTCGCAGTATCTGGAAAGTCCTTAGCCGGCAGGCCTCCCATAGACATAGTGGCAAGGCCTCCCATTTCTGCGGTGGCCCTGCATGACTCTGTTCCTTCGTGTACATTGAATGCAACCGGCGGGCATCCTTTTGATCCAAATCCAAATGCAGCTTGACGAGATGGATGCCCAGCCAAGCGGGTCGGGGCTTGCTGGCGACGTCACCGCCCAAACATATCACATGAAAAATCACTCTGCCCTTGCAGCATGAAACAAGCCCATCCAGTCGAGATATATATAGCTCCTCCGGTTGCTTCGGTATACCCACCACCTCCCGAACAGAGGGCGCGTCAGCAAAACGGACCTCCCAAGCACGTTCCGATAATATTAACGAACACTTCCTCTCACAACAGGAAAGCCGACGCCATGTCTTTGCGCAAGTTTTCTTTATTTGTCAGCTAAAACGTTAAACGCGTTTCGCCTGCCCTGCAGTGAGCAAGCCTGCAGGGCAGGCGAAACGCGTTTAACGTTTTAGCTGACAAATAAGGAAAACTTGCGCAAAGACATGGCATTGGCTTTCCTGTTGTGAGAGGAAGTGTTCGTTAATGTATATATACATATATATATATATATATATTTTTTTTTTTTCACCTATTTCCTCAAAGAAGGAACCACTGCACACCAAGGAGGTTATACGATTCAGGATTTTATTCTTACGTGCAAATTATCACCAACTCCACCACCAACGCGTTTCAACCACAATCGGTCTTGCTCACGGTATGTGAGTCTTTTTTCAATGTTCTTTATTTATAGTGATACCCGTATTAGCCTTTAAGAGGAATTATGGGAATTGTAGTTTCATTTCAAATATATAATTGTGACATGTTTGCGATATGTTGATAGATGTTATTTCAATATATCTATTCGGGGAGTTAATTATATCCGTGCATTCTGAGTATTTACATCGTGTCAGTGTAAATAGTATGCCTGATTGTATTGTACTACATAACATTGATATGTTATACATTGAATTCTTATATGTTCCAATCTTGGATTATAAGATAATAATTGCTTGAGTGAGCAAGACCGATTGTGGTTGAAACGCGTTGGTGGTGGAGTTGGTGATAATTTGCACGTAAGAATAAAATCCTGAATCGTATAACCTCCTTGGTGTGCAGTGGTTCCTTCTTTGAGGAAATCGGTGAAAAATTGAATCGAGGACTGGCCCGTTCTCGACACTGGCACCCGCTATGAAATAGCGCGCTTTCCCTTGGGGCCGTTTGACGAGTCGACATTGTGAAGAGAGAGGCGCCCGACATTGAAAATCCAGTGAAGCAGTGACGAAATACGAGACTCGGGAAACTGTTCACGTCGAGTCTCGTAATTGATTTGGAGTCAGTGGCTGTATTGGGAACCAGTACGTCAACAGCACAATCATTCGAGTCACCACACTGTGATTATACAGCAAGACGAACGCTGTGACTGACAAAATAATAGGAGGAGTTGCTTGGAGCCCCGTCTGCGGTGTGGAGTATCCAGCGGATCGGAGTCGGAGGACCCCGCTACAACGGAGAAACATTCAGGTAGGCGGCTTCATCTTTCTCTCCCCTATTAAACTGTGAATGTCGTAGCATGCACTATCAGGATATCAAAACCTGAACAGATGCAAAGGAAGTTAAGTGATAAGTGCACACCAAACAACCAGTGAACCACCGAATGTGAGTCTCGGCGGACAATCATATCATTGACAAACATGGAAGCGAGAGCGGCAAAACGCATGCAACGAGTAGAAACCATGTTCGTAAGAGCAGGCACAACAACACAAAAAGAAATGACTAGTGACCAGGACATCAGTCAGAGCAAAAATCTCAAACAACTTTTCATTCAACTTGAGAGACTATTAAAAAAAGAAATTACCAAAAGCTGGGAAGTGATTACGCTAGAAAAATATATTGAATACGATCGAATACCAAGAGGACTGAGAATCTTTACGCTCCCCAATCATCCTGACACCAAGCCTGAGATGCTAGAAGAATGGGGCAAGAACAGTATGCAGTGTTCAAAAAACATGGTACTTATTGTAATCAAGTACGCCAAAAAGGATATAGAGGAGCTACACGAGAATATCAGCAAACTTGAATCACAGATCACTAGTCTCAATCAAGAGGAAGAAAGCAAACAACTACGAAAAGACATGGAGAAAAACTTAGATAGACATGAAAATGAGGTAGAACAACGAAAGCAGAGAAAGTTCAGGAGAGATCAACTGGACTATGAAACAGGGGCTATTCTAACCTTTGCTCGAAGATTTGAAGTACTGAAAGAACAAATGGGGAAGAATACAAAAGCAGCATTAAACGCACCAGTAACAAGTGGATCAGAATCAGAACTAAGTGAAGAAGAAAGAACAATAAGAACAGGACACTTCACTTTTTTAGAAGAAATGAAGTTGATGTACATCAATCAAAAGAACCCAAGAGGCCAAGGAAGAGGACGAGGCCGAGGCCGAGGGAGAGGAAGAACTTATCATCAATCTTCAAAAGAAGGAGAAAAACGAGAAGAGGGGGCGGAACAACCAAAAAGTTACCCGCTACGCAATCGTTTGAAGAAATGAAAAAATTAAAAAAGGAAAAAGTAAATTTAATCGTGAATCTATCTCACTACAAACTAAATTCCCATGAACAGAATGTACTTAACAAAGGATTAAGTTTTTGCCCAGAACAACATCACAATCATATAGATACAAGAATCGATATCTACAAATTTGTCAGAAAACTGAAACTTGCTAAGTTCTTTAGTAGATTCTCGAATACGAAAACAGCAATCAAAAGGAAAGCGGCACCTAAGACCAGTGACCTCACAATAGAAGACATACCTGTCCTGGTTACTGCGTACGAATTAATGACAAACAACGATGATGCAACTGAATCTCAAGCCCTACAGCAGTTACAAACATGCACTGATAAAATAGAACCAACTGCTTTCAAATCAAAATCTAAATTCTGCCCTGTCCTTAGTCCTGGCAACAGAATAGACACTTTTCATGATCTAGTGGTCGGGGACTTAGAGACACTGACTAAAACAAATAACAACCACAAGAAGGAAAATCTGAATAAAATGGAGAGACTTGCAATTGACACCCTGATGAAAAATGACAAGATCATAATTAAACCGGCAGATAAGGGGGGCAATGTAGTCATTCAAAATAAAACTGACTACATTAAAGAGGCCAAAAGGCAACTGGATGACCATAAGAACTATGTCAAATTGACTAACAATCCACTCAATGATCTAACGTTCAATCTAGAATTGAGAATCAAGAAATGGCAGGAAGAGGGATTATTGACATCAGAAGAATCCCTATTTCTAAGCAACAACAGTCCAGTGATGCCCACGATGTATTTCTTACCAAAGATACACAAAACCTTAATCAATCCCCCAGCCAGGCCCATAATGTCTAGTTGCAACTCACTATATGAAAATGTTTCAGATTATGTGGACTTTTTCTTGGCACCACTAGTCACCAATCTAACATCGTACATAAAAGATACGGGGGACTTCTTAAGAATCCTGTCTGATCTTGGCTGGCAAAAAGGATACTATCTCGCAACAATCGACGTAGTATCACTATATACTTCCATTAAACACAATGTTGGACTACAAGCTGTTGGGTATTTCTTGAAACAACGCAGCATACGACAATCCAAACATACAACGATGCTCATGGAAATGATTGAGCTTTGTCTTTACAATAATATCTTCATTTTTGAAGGTCAAATATACTCCCAGCAGTGCGGTACTGCTATGGGAGTTTCATTTTCTCCTAGCTACGCCAACCTCACGATGGGGTGGTGGGAGAAGCTGACAGCCTGGCAAGAGGGAAATGAAACATATACTTCCAAAACAGAACTATGGTTACGTTACATCGACGACCTATTCCTTATTTGGAGTGGTAGCCAGAGTGAATTTGAAGAGTACATGAACATCTTGAACACCAATGAAATAGGTCTACAATTCACTCACAACATATGCGATCAAGAAATTCAATTCTTAGATGTAACAGTATACATAGAAAATGAAGAAATCAAAACCAAACTATATAGAAAACCAACAGCAACTAACAGCATCCTACACGGTGAAAGTTTTCATCCCCCACAATTGAAGAAGAGTATTCCGTATGGGGAATTCTTGCATATGAGACGCAACTGCTCCGATGACCTGGAAATGGAACGAACATTCAAAGAAACAGCAATAAGATTCCAACAAAGAGGATACAATGAGAAAGATATAAAACAGGGTCAAGTAAGAGCAAGAGCAATTCCCCGAGCACAGACTTTGAAATACGCAAAAGAACAAAAAGAAGAGAATGCCGCCATTCGAGTAGTCCTAACGTACAGTAAAGAAAATTACCAAATAATAGATATCCTAAAAAAACACTGGGATATCCTGAGAAAGGATCCAGACATTGGTCCAAAAATTGGCAACTATCCGAACATTTCATATCGGAAAGCACCTTCTTTAAAAGACAAACTGGTGAAGAGCCATATGACAACTACCAACAAATCTAAAAATTGGCTGGAGACCAAACAGACAGGCTTCATACGTTGCAACACATGCAAAGCATGCAAACACGGCATGAACATGAAAGAAACAGTGGATTTCATGGGCAACAAATTTAACATCACTGAAAGGATTACTTGCAAATCCACATATGTTGTGTATGTCATTGTCTGTGGATGCGGACTATGGTACATAGGAAGCACTATCTGCCCCCTGAAGAAAAGAATCTTGGAACATCTGAGGGCGGTACAAAATGAAGACACTAACTATGCAATTGTGAAACATCTAAAAATCCACAATGAGAACATGAAACAGACCATAAAATACTTTGGATTAACAACAGTCCCCAAAAACGAACGTGGAGGAAACAGAACACTGAAACTAAGAAGACTGGAAAGCAAGATGATAATACGCTTTAAGACGAAGGCCCCTTTTGGCCTTAACGGCGATGAAGAGCTACACAGCCATCTATGAGCCTGCTGCACGACATGAACTAACAATGAACTAATGATTAAGGGGCAATTATATAAGATATCTATATCCGCAATTATCTGAATAAACCAACATAATATTCCCGCATGGGCACTAAGCCTAAACCTTTGGGAATTATGCACTAAGCAATTATCTTATAATCCAAGATTGGAACATATAAGAATTCAATGCATAACATATCAATGTTATGTAGTACAATACAATCAGGCATACTATTTACACTGACACAATGTAAATACTCAGAATGCACGGATATAATTAACTCCCCGAATAGATATATTGAAATAACATCTATCAACATATCGCAAACATGTCACAATGATATATTTGAAATGAAACTACAATTCTCATAATTCCTTTTAAAGGCTAATATGGGTATCACTATAAATAAAGAACATTGAAAAAAGACTCACATACCGTGAGCAAGACCGATTGTGGTTGAAACGCGTTGGTGGTGGAGTTGGTGATAATTTGCACGTAAGAATAAAATCCTGAATCGTATAACCTCCTTGGTGTGCAGTGGTTCCTTCTTTGAGGAAATCGGTGAAAAATTGAATCGAGGACTGGCCCGTTCTCGACACTGGCACCCGCTATGAAATAGCGCGCTCTCCCTTGGGGCCGTTTGACGAGCATACATATATATATATATATATATATATATATATTACCTACTGGCGGTCGCCAGTAGGTAGTTATAGTTAGGACCACGTTTCCATAGGAAATCCGCAACATTCTATTTTGAATAACTTTGGCGCCGGTCGACGAATCCTCGCGAATGTTTCAAAATAGGTGGGGCGCTACGCTCCGCTCCTTCCCTGAAAGTCTCGGGGGGATTCGTCAAGCGGGGGCTGAGATAAAAGGGGGTTCCCAAAACGCGTTTTTCCCATGCATTTTTCCATAGGACCTTTAGACAGGGCTACAGCCCGAACGGCTGAACAGAATTACTAGAAATTTGGCAGAGAGGTAGTCCTCAGGTCAAGGAAGTGCCTTTTGTAGGTTTGGTGTAAATCTGTTCAGTAGATTCTGAGAAAATAGCCTTTAAATCAATATATATATCTGAGCCAGCTTACGGTGCGCTTACGGTACGCTTACCGTACGCGTACGGTGGCGTGCGCGAGCGCGATTCTGATTGGCTCTTAGATCTTAGTAAACATTCGAATCGGCCGAAACCAGGAAGCGGCGGCTGCCATTTTCTCTCTCGCACTGAGAGTGATGTTTAAAATATTAAGCCCAAAAACATGTAAAGGGGCTGTTTAGACAGCTCCCACACACATAGCAATGTTGAGGGAGTCCCCAAAGATCCCCCAAGGCCAAAAAAGGAATTTTCATTTTTTCGCTAATTTTGCCGATTACGCTTACCGTACGCGTACGGTTAAAAATTATTAAAAAAAAAAAATTATCCACACTCTCCCCACCCCGTGTGCAATTGGTGCCCGAAGGGCACCAATTGTGCATGGCTTATTAAACCTGAGTTAAACTAAAATATTTAAAAAAAAAATAATAAAAAAAAAAATTATCCACACTCTCTCCACCCCGTGTGCAAATGGTGCCCGAAGGGCACCATTTGTGCATGGCTTATAACATATTTACGAAAAATTAAAATATTACCTTTCAAAACGAAGTGCATCATATGTCCTCCATGTGCGCACGGTGCGCGAAGCGCATCGTGCGTACATGGCCCATCTAGCGTAACGTGGGCACGCGGTGCGCGTAGCGCACCGCGTGCCCACCGTGCGTGCACGGCACTAACTGCGTAAAGTGGGCGCGCGGTGCGCGAAGCGCACCGCGTGCTCACTGTGCGCGCACGGAACGAACTGCGTTAAGTGTGCGCGCACGCCACGAATGGCGTAAAGTAACTTAGCATTTAAAAAACCGTACAAATTCACTGAAAAAACCATAGGTTTCACACACGTTATAGTTAGGAATTAGCATTTAAAAAACCTTGCAAATTCACTGAAAAAACCATAGGTTTCACACATGTTATAGTTAGCGGAAATTTTACTGATAAAAAACCAATGAAATTCCCCCGTTATAGTTAGTGCAGGCAACTATAACTCACGCGACCGCAATCTTCTGCTGATGACATATGTGTCTTTATGAAAAAAAAATATTTGTAATATATGTATAGCTAAAAATGTATGGAAGAAGACATGGGCAAATAAGTGTCTAAATACAGTATTAGCATCAGCAGAGGATTGCGGTCGCGTGAGTTATAGTTGCCTGCACTAACTATAACGGGGGAATTTCATTGGTTTTTTATCAGTAAAATTTCCGCTAACTATAACATGTGTGAAACCTATGGTTTTTTCAGTGAATATATATATATATATATATATTTACACATATATCACCTACTGGCAGTCGCCAGTAGATAGTTATAGTTAGGACCCATTTTTCATAGGAAAAAGCATTTTTTGTTTTCCCAATAACTTCGGCCTTGTTTGACGAATCCTCGGAAAATTTTCAAAACTAGTGGGGCGCAACGGTCAGCTCCTATCTTTAAAGTTTTGAGGTGATTCGCCAAGCGGGGGCCAAGAAAAAATTTCTCCATGTTATTTTCCATAAGAAACTTTCGACATGACAACAGCCCGAATTGCTGAACGGAATTACACAAAATTTTGCAAAAAGGTAGCCCTTGGTTCAGAAAGAGTCTTTTTTGTTAAATGGTGTAAATCCATTCAGTAGTTCCTGATAAATTCAGAAAATAGAGGTCGGAAAATCAATTTCCCATAGGAAACTTTAGACACGGCTACAGCCCGAACTGCTGAACGGAATTACACCAAATTTTGCAAAAAGGTAGTGCTTGGTTCTGAAAGTGTCCTTTTGATAAATGGTGTAAATCCGTTCATTAGTTGCTGAGAAATTCAAAAATTAAAGTTTCGATATCTAGGGCAGCGGTGGATTTGCGACCCCTCCCGACCACGAGCTTCACTGTGATTGGCTACCAACACTCCAAACCAGGGAGTTTTGGCAGCCATCTTGTGACTCAGTGAACTGAGTCACAAGAAAACAGTGAAACAAAGATACAAAACAAGAAAAGGGGGCAGAGTAAAAACACCCTGACCCCCAGGCCTGCTCAGGGGGTCCCACAAGGACCCCAAGGGCCAAAAAAAGCAGTTATGTTAAAATAATTTAAGCGGAATTGCGTTGGGGTCATACATCCCGCCAAAATTATATTTAAAAAAAAAGGGTGGGCTCCTGCGCTTCGTTTTCTATAAGCCCCCAGGTGGGCCATATTCCCCTATGTGCAGCAGAGTGCATAAGAATTTACTATATATTTCTTGCTCCTTTTTATGTTATGTTATGCAGTGGAGTACATCAAGGATCGCTGTATATTCACTCCTTTAGACATATGATTGCATAGGGGATGCTGCATACATTAATTCTTCCATGCAGTGGTTTGCATAGGCGCTAAACATACACTCCCCCTCTAGGCGTATGGTTATATAGGGGATTCTGCATGCATTCCTTCTTCTGTGCAGAGGGTCGGGTTGTCCTGGGTGATCAGCTCAGCGCTGGGAACCAACAGAAAGTTAGAATGTTGGCACCAGCTGGGAACCCAGTAATCGGAGATTAATTGCATTAATCAGACCGTTACAGGGGTGTGAGGAGTACAGGGAAGACCTACCTGTGCAGCCGGAAGACTCTACAAGGAAACCCCAAACATACGCGTCCTCAGGATGACATCAGGCCAGTGTGCGTCCACCGGTGGGGCGCTGGGATCTGTGCCCCCACTCCAGAGCCGTGTCAGAGCTCAGCTCCCTCCCCAGCCGGTTGTCAAAGCCGACATCCATTTAATTTTATCTTCAGCTCCTCTTTCTCGCTGTTATTTTCTCCTCCCCTTTTTTGTACATTTGTGATCTTGGGCGCCTACTACTTGCCAGAGTTGGTAATGCAGCACAGACTCTTGTCACATTCGATGCTTGGCTTCCCGGGGAAGAAAAGTGGAAGTAGCGGGTAGAGCTGGTGCCCCACCCCTCTCAGACACTGTCGGACCTAACCCTTCCCTCACCCAGAACCCATGCGAGCCTACTGCTCCTCCCACCCTGCCCACCCATCACACACACACCTACCCACAGTCAGACACTGGCACCACCCCAACCCATTTCACCCACCACATGCATATCTCACCACAGCCTACTTTTATCCAGCTCCCACACAGGTACTTGGCTCCACCTCCCCCCGGTCTGCCCCACCCACCACACGCCCACCCGTCTCCAGCCAGACTTTATGCAACGACCACCTGGCCACAGCCAGACTGTTTCCGACTCCCACATAGACACTCGGCTCTACCCCGGCTTGTCCCACCCACCACACACCCACTCTGCCCCAACCAGACTTTATCCAACTCCCACAAAGACACTCAGCTCAACCTGGGGTTGTCCTACCCACCACACACCCACAAGGCCTACACTAACATTTATCCAACACTCACACAGGTACTCCGCTACACCCCAAACTATCCCACCCACCTCACCCTACCTATCCACGGCCCGCCTTCATCCAATTCGCACACAGATACTCGGCTCTACCTCAACCTGTCCCACCTACCACACCCCCATCAAGCCACAGGCAGTCCTTGTTTCAGCCATCAGCCTTATTCCATGCAGTCTGCAGGCCCCACTCTAACCTACAACACGCCCCGGTTCTCATGCCCACCCACGCAGCCTCCCCGCTGCAGTGTGTGGTTTTCATTCACCTTCTGGGAACTCCTCGAGTGAAACGTTTAGTAACTCGCTGGAGACGCTGCCCCGGTGCATGGCACAGAGAGGGGAGCATGCACTGTCCCTACTGCGGCAAACTCATGGCGCACACTTTCCACATACCAATGATACTTGGACATTCATCTGTATTGAAGATACCTGCGCTCTCGGGTTCAGTCATTCAATAGTGCATTCGTCCACCCACGCCCATCTTTCCATCCGACTACCATTACCGTGTTCATTTACCTATTTCTTTATTCGTGCAGTCACCTGCACGTTCATTCATTCATGCATTAGGTTCATTTGTGTATTTTTCAGCGATTGAATTAATTAATTCATCCAATCATTCATTCACCCATTCCTTCGCTGCCACCGATATCCACGTGGACTGACACAGGGGCATCAATTCGGCCTGAATGTGGCCACACACGCTCTGCAGTGTTTTGTCGATACTGTCCAAATGTTTAACATAAAGGTATTCGAACAGAGCGCGATAGAGTGACTTGCCCAGGAAAACACAAATTGGCAAAGGGGTAAAGCTGTAGTCTGGGTTCAGATCTCTTCTTTCCAAACCCCAAACTTTGCCAATCTACCAGCTCTCCCTTCGTTTGTCTGCACCCCTGCATATGAAATGGACCCTGTCTCTCCTGCCCTTTCTTCTGTGTGAGCACCCCCTGGGACTCACCAAAATTACCCTTAGAACAGACATGATGCGTGAGAAGTTCCACGTCTCTCACTGCTAGTGCCTCGTTTCGAAGTGTCTTCTGCGAGCTTCGATGCGCCCCGCCCCAAGCTTTGCAAAGCAGCGCTTACAAGCACAGCCACAAAGCAGGCGGGCATAGGAGTGCGGGGAGGAGCATTCACATGACACACTGGGCTGCTAATAATGCCCCCGTAGTGAAGCTCAAAGGAAACTTCGTGCTCGGGGGCCCTGCATACGGGCCTGCTAAATCCCCAGCTTTCCTCCTTTTACTGCATTAGTTCCTCCTTACCTATTCTCCTCGAGGTCCCACCTTCTTTCTTTTCTTCCCCACCCCAATTTCTTCTTCAGTTCTGCTTGTTTGTGCAGCAGTTTTTTTTCCCTCTTTTTTTCTTCTCTTCCTCTTTTTGCTGCCCCCTTCTCAGTACCCTCTTTTATTCTGCTTCTAACCACCTTCCTCCTCATCTCCTCTGTACATTGTCTTCTCTTCTTCTGCTCCTCCTCCTACTCGGCCTCCTATTCATTCACCAAAGTATTCTTCTTCGCCTTCTCCTCATTTCCCCCCTCTCTTCCCTTTCCTTCTTTTATATCTTTTCCTCCTCTGTTTTCAACAGCCAATCCCCATACACCCCTAATCTCTTAATCCTTTTGTTCTTCTTCTCGTTCCCTTACTTCTATTCATTATATTACATTCTTGTCTCCTCTTTTCTTTTTTTCATTTTTGTTCCCCTCTCCTCTTGTGCCTCCTCCTAGCCTTCCTTGTTTTTCTCATTCTCCACCAGTTTTCTTAATTCTCTTCTATTTCCTCTTCTTCGGTAGCACAATTTCATCCTCTAGTTCTTCTGCTCTTTCTTCCCATTCTATCTTCCTATTCACATGTTTATGTGTATTTTCATCTTCTCTTTCTTGAAGTTTGTATTCCCATTGTTCTTTCACTTCTTCTTTTTTGCTCTCGTCTTCACTCTTCTCCAACTTCTTGTGTTCTTCTTGTTCTTGTTTTGTTTTCTTATTAATAATTTTACTATATACCTCTCCCAGGGGGGTGTGTTTGCACAGTGGTGCAGGGAGGGTGTGTGGCCAGATTTGACAAGTTTGTGGTGCGTTTTAAGTTGGAGGATTAGGTTCCCTTCAATCCTAAGGGTCCCTGGGGGCCAATTAGCCCACCATGTACCTCCAGTAAGCGCCAGGAAGCTGCGTTGCAGAGTGGTGGTCCGAGGCCACGCCCCTTTTTATACCACTCAGTGATGTCATTTGAGATGTCATCAATGATGTCACTGACCATGTCATGAATGATGTAATATGTGATGTCATAAGCAGTGCATTGCGGGTACCTGAGTTATAGTTAGCAGAACTAACTATAACGGTGGAATTTCTATGGTTTTGTAACAGTGAAATGTCCAGCTAACTATAACGTCCCTGAAACCTATGTCTTTTCAGTGAATTTCTAAGGGTTTTTAAATGCTTAATTCTAACTATAACGTACCTGAACCCTATGGTTTTATCAGTGAATATATATATATATATATATATATATATATATATATATATATATATATATATATATATATAGTGGTGAGCCGATAATTATGTATCCACTCTTGCGAAAGATTTTCAGAAGCCAAAAAATGGGCGCACTCATGGATTTACAAATAAATACTTCTTTTAATGTGCGCCACACGATAAACAGGTCGTTCAGTGTACCTGGCCCATAGGGCTATCTTGTCAACCCAGTTATCATGTCTGTCTGCCCAGGCCACGTGCTTCTCCCACCAGCCCACAAACAAGTTTGCGTAGCTGAGGGCAATGCACATGCCCAATGCACTCCCCCGCTGCTGCCTGTACAATTGTCCTGAAAATATAAAAATGTTATTTTCCAGACAGAACTTGATCATTTCCAAAAGCATTTGGTTATGTGTTTGATATTTCAATGGCCTTTTGACTAGAAATCATTTTACTGCATTGAGACCCTGTGTTGATACAGGTATAAAGACTTGTGATGTCCTGAGTGATTAACATCATGTCCTCCTCCCACACTATCCCCTCAATCAATCTCAAAAAGTCCTGCGCATCACGCACATAGGAGGCTAAATCCCTAACAAGTGGTGATTTTTCTGACGGCCCCCCTCCACAAAAAATTAATTAAAAAAAACAAGGCTGCCAGTAAGGGTGGGTGGAATTTGCGCAGTCGTGCTACGCAAAACTCCACGAAATGGTGAAAAATCTCCACGAGCGCGCAGAGTTCCGCAAACACAGGGAATTGCTTGTTCTACCTGTTCGAACTGTTTGCAGAGTGGTGTAAAAAGGGGGCATGCCTCGGACCACGCTCAGCAATCCAGGTGTGTGGTGCTTACTGGAGGTACCTGGTGGGCTAGTTGGCCCCTAAAGGACCCCAGCAGTGAAGGGGACTTCAATCCCCATCCAAGAGTGCACCAGGGTGTGTACTTGCAGAGTGGTGGGTGAAGGGGGCATGGCCTGCTCTGAGAACTTAGCAATCTTGCTGTGGGGGACTTATTGGAGGTAATAGGAGGGGTAGTTGGCACCTAAGGATGTCCTTGGGGGCCAACTACCCCTCTTGTTACCTCCAGTAAGTCCCACATAGTGGGATTGCTAAAACGTCTTCGGAGGCCATGCCCTCCTTTCTCCACCACTCTGCAATCGCACCTCCTGGCAGACTACAGGATGGGGGATTAAGTCGAATTTACTCCTGAGGGACTTTGGGGTCCAAGAAGCCCTCCTGGTACCTCCTGTAAGCCATACGCAGAGGAATTTTTGAGCGCTGGTCGGAAGCCCTCACCCTTTCTCCACCACTCTTTCTGTACATTTTCTACCTATGTAGGCATAGTTAGAAATTAGCATTTAAAAAAACCTTTGAAATTCACTGATAAAACCATAGGTTTCAGGGGCGTTATAGTTAGAAATTAGCATTTGAAAAACCTTCAAAATTCACTGAAAAAACCATAGGCTTCAGGGACGTTATAGTTAGAAATTATCATTTAAAAAAAACCTTTGAAATTCACTGGAAAAAACATGGGTTTTAGGGACGTTATAGTTAGAAATTATCATTTAAAAAACCTTTGAAATTCACTGAAAAAGATATATAGTTAGATGGACATTTCACTCGTACAAGAAATTTGGCTGTCATAGTTAGTAGAGCTAAATATAACTCGTGCCCCCGCAATGCACTGCTGATGACTATACATATTACATCATTCATGACATCGTCATTGACATCATTGATGACATCACTGATGACATCTCAAAGGACATCACTGATGACATGAGTAATGACATCATTCACATGATAATCTGATGCACCTCCTCAAACTCTAATATAACCTTTGATACACCTACTCTAAAATACAGACTGCCATTTTCGAAACCATAAACACACCAATACACCAATACCAGTTACTACATACCCAGTCACTGATGCCGAGGTCTACACACACATCCACTCATTCACCCATACACGCACTATCATTTGCACTCATATACATATAAAGATACTCTCACACCACCACTCATCCATAGAGTTCCTCACACACCTAGACAGTCATGCAAATAATCAATCATACTCCCATTTATTCACCTATACAGTTACACACACACCACCTCGCTTATTCATACAGATAATAACACATACCTACTCTTTTATACAATCAATTATACAAGCACACACTCATCCATACAGCCATTCTTACAATCACTCACTCTCACGTATAGTCATTTATATACTCCAACACTCACATATACTGCCTTTCACATATGCAGTTACTCACACATGTACCACTGAGACATCCATTCACTCACCAACACACACATACACACACTCACCCACCCATACAGCCCTTCACAGATGCACTCTTGAACCCATACACCCAGTGAATCACCCACTCACACATCTATGCACAGAGTCACACACCCCCGACCCACCCACACAGACAGTCAGGCACCCATACAGATACTCAGGCAACCAATCAATAACCCATATAGGCACTCATGTAGCTACTCACTAACCTATGCAGCCACTTACACACCAACTGACAGACAGATACAGACATTTACACAGTTTAGTCACTAACACATGCATTCTGTTACTCACTTATACAGTCAGTCACGCACCTACTAAATCATCCATTCAGACACTTATACACCCTCTCATTCTTCAATACACCTAGGCATATATATATATAAAACATATTTAAACTTTACAGAAACACACAGTCACTGGATGACATCATCAGTGATGTCATCCGTGATGTCATTTGAGATGCCATCAGTGATGTCATCAGTGATGTCACTGACCATGTCATGAATTCTATATTTTGGAGGAACCAGCAACTTGCATTCCTAAACAATTAAACCTGATGCATTTCAGAGCCCCCAGCTCCTTATTCATAGGTAAAGCAGCCATTGTGCAGAGAGACTACAAACTCTTATTTAGTCACATGCTGAAAACATCATTGCCCACTAGTGGGTTTCAGGTGAGTACCTTTGTTGCAATGCATGACCGAGTTTGTAGTGTTTTGCTAGACATTCTTTCCCTTCGATGGGTTTCTGCGTGGCTGCTTAATTTTCCAATAAAGTTCTCCAGGTCCTCCAATGGGCCTCAGGAAGGCAATTTGTCCGGTTTGGATCACAGAACTGCTCTGCCACTTGAAGATTGAAGTGCATTTCCAACCCAGAGCCCCATGTTCCTTTTCATATGATGGTGCAGTCTTCCACGGCCAGAGCAGCCATGATTAATGTTTCCATTTTACTCTGTTTCCAAGGACGCACACACAGCAGCTCAATTCGACTGAATTCTTTATTTTGGAGGAACCGGCAACTTGCATTCCTGCACAATTAAACCTGATGTGTTTCGGAGCCCCCAGTTCATTATTCATAGGTAAAGCAGCAATTGCGCAGAAAGACTACAAACTCTTATTTAGTCACATGCTGAAAATATCATTGCCCTCTATTCGGTTTCAGGTGAGTACCTTTGTTGCAATGCATGACGGCGCTTGTAGTGTTTTGCCAGACATTCTTTGGTGGGTTTCTGTGTGGCTGCTTAATTTTTCAATTAAGTTCTTCAAGCCCTCCAGTGGGCTCTCGGAGTCTTCTAACCTGTTGTAGCCGTACCGTAATTCCCTATGGATGGCGTTTCTGCCATTGGGATTACAATGTCAGTTTCCCACAGCCTTTCCGTGCCATCCTATCTGACACAAAAAGGCTGTCGGAAAGCGACTTTTGGGGCCCCTAGTAGGGCCCCCTGGCCTATGCTACCTTCGGTTGGTGGCCGAGGAGCTACCTAGGATGCACCCCCTGTAAATCCCTGCACTGTGTTGCAGGGATTTACAGGGGGTGCCTGACACAGGGTGCATGGTTTTACACCCCCCCTTTTTTCTATGGGAGTTTGTAGTATGGCCAGTTTCCGGGCATAACACAAGCTCCCATAGAGAAATGTGAGTATCTGTCCGAACAGTGTTTGGTCGCATCGTAATCAGGCGGTCGGAACCGCCGACAGTAGGGCTTTCAGTCCCTAGACCAGGACAGTGTCGGTCAGAGAAAACTCAGACTAACATCGTAATGTAGAAAAAACCCACAAACAACATTATAACTAACCTCTAGTTCTCCCCCCTACATCCCCCACCCTTAAAACCCTAAACAAAACCTTTAAAAAGGACTTACCTGTTATGATAAACAGCAGCACCTTACGACGACCTGGATCCCAGAAATGGACGAAAAATGACACAAATAAACTACAAAATAGAAGCTCAAAGTAAACGAATGGCTGCTAAGTTTAAAGAGTTTCTCCCGATGGAAATGATTGGGAAAGTAAGTAAAAAATGTTGAATAATTATATTATAAAAATGTAGAAAAATGATTAAACATGTAAACATGTAGCCCATGTCAAAAAATGTTGATTGTAAAGTATAAATAGTATAATTTAAACACTAGTATAAAAATATACAATTCTTTAATATAAGAATATGTACTGAAAAAACATAATAAAATGATGTCAAAAAAATGGTTCCGAAACAATTTAAGAAATGTGAAAAAAAATTAAACAATAGAAAAATCAACAGGAAAATGTACAATATGTTATACTGTTTAAATGTGATTTAAATTATGTATTTAATAATAATAATAATAATAATAATAATAATAATGTTAATAAAGTTTTAATTCGCAAAACATTTTTTCACAAAAAATATGTTTACAAAGTATAAATATGCATTAAATAATCCTTTAAAAAATAGATATCAGATAGGATAATGTGTTACATTTCTTTGTTCTATGAAAATAATATTGGTATCTATCACAAATATATAGAAATAACTACTTTTGAAGTTATCTTAATAAACACCAACAATACTATTGAGAATACATAAACTATTCCTACTACATAGAAATACAATATTAGAAAGTAGCTAGACACTGTTGATTTTAACACCTCTCTTTTTAATATAGGCAAGCAGGAAATTCTGAAGTGTTTAGATGTAGAAGTGCAAGGGGTCGAACTAGTAGAGACCTTTACGGAGATCGCACAATTAGTGGACAGCTTGCTGAAAGCACCGGCTCATTCCCCGAGCATGGATGCCCCAAGATGCTTTGATGGGCAATGTTCTCGGGCCCTTAGAGATTTAAAATCGGCTCTCAAGCAGTCCCCGAGAGATAGGCATCTGGTGGCAGTCTGCCGTAAAATCTATAAGCAAGCCGTAAAGGGGCATAAGGAACAACTACAACAGAAAGCCTGGGACGAGTTTACAGAGGCAGCAACGTTAAAGGACTCTATCCATTTTTGGAGGGTCATTAATAACAACCCATGTTTCAAAGACTCAAACAAACCAGGGCTAAGCCACAACATCCTACCAGATCAATGGCAGGAGCACTTCGAGGGTCTGTATTATCACCATCACAGAGCAGAGCAATCTCAGGCACCAAATCTGGAGCAGAGAGCTGACCCCATCACATTTACCCTGGACGAGGTGAGAATAGGAATTGAGGGTCTCTCACAGAACAAGGCACTGGGACCAGACGGGATCCCGCCAGATCTCTTCCGATGCAATATTGAGGTATAGGCGCAGATTTTAATGAGGGTATTAAACGCAGCATTAGCATCTGTAATGCCGGCATCATGGTCTTCTGCCATCATTATTCCCATTTTTAAGAAAGGAAACAGGGATAGCCCACATTGCTATCACCCCATATCTCTTATTGATGTGTCGGCGAAGGTCTTGGGGCGGGTGGTTCTAAACCGGTTGTTGGATTGGGCAGAGGGCAATCAAATTATAACGGGTGCCCAATATGGGTTCCAACCGGGCAAATCCACTACCGACCAATACCTCAACCTTTATTTAATCACCGCCAAATACACATTAGCTAAACCAGGGGCGTTGTATTTAGCGTTTATGGATCTCAATGCGGCCTTTGACCGAGTGAACCGCAGCAAACTATGGACACTTATTGGAGAACTCGGGGTGGATCCGGCAATAATTAACATTGTAAAGACCCTTCACTCGAATACCTCAGCAGTAGTTAGATATACAAAGGAGGGGAAGACCACAGACCATGTTAAATGTTCTAGCGGGATTAGACCGGGCTGCATATTGGCGCCATTTTTGTTTACATTATAAATTAATGGCCTTGATTCTGCCCTGATGGCCATACAAGCAGATACCCCGAGGATAGGTACAAGAGCGTTCCCTGTTCTGCTTTATGCAGTGACACTGTACTCCTCGCCTGTACCCAAAACGGCCTGCTGCTTTTAATAGACAGTTTTGTGACCTTCATGAATAGGATGTATCTGTCTCCTAATCTAGCTAAATCATATATAATGGAGATTGGAAGAAGCCTAGGATGCCTCATATTTACACATAGTTACACAATGAGAGCAGTGTGAGCCGGCGCTGACAGCGTATGGACCATTTTAACTGAAAGTCTGACACTGGTGCGGTTGATTGAAAAACCGTCCGGCGCAATTTCTTTTACTTTGTGTAGCACCTCGGTGCAACTCTATTTTTAAAAATTAATACTTTTAATGGGGGGTGAATTTGTGTGCTGATATTGTCATTCTGGTCTGCACTTGGCACCCACCTGATTCGGTCCCCGGTCCGTCACGGCGATTTTGTGCCGATTGAACGGAGGGACGCAACTCCTCCCCCTTGCTGTGCCACTTCCTCTACCCTCCTATATTTGGTAATGACCACTCGACCGCGCAGCGGGCGAGCGCAGCGGGAGAGGCGACGGCGCGCCGAAGGCGCGCCTAAGGCAAGCCCGTCTGCGCCCGTCCGCGGCCGGGCCGGGGACAGAGGCCACGACCCCTGGCCGAAATAGGTCAGTAATATGCTGGAGCGCGCAACAACTTCGCGCCCTCTGTCCTGCATTTGCTAAAGACTGTCTCCATAGTCTTAATGCGGAAGACACTAACTACTGTAAAGAGTGTCAGTATAACTGGCACAATAGATCTACGCTTAAGGCTGAGAACATTAGGCTTACATGCGGACTACTTAATACCAGATCTATGCGGAAGCATAATCTTGATATATACGATCTGCTCACAGATATGAAACTCGACCTCCTATTCCTTACTGAGACTTGGCTTGACTCCAACTCAGAACCGGATATAGTTGCTTCTCTCCCAGCTGGCTATATCATGGTACGACTGGACAGAACAGTGGGCAGAGGTGGTGGGATAGCTATAATATCTAAGCAGCCACTATGTTGTCAACTTGAACCTCTCGCTATCGCTGACAGTGAGACAGGAGCCTTTTCTATTAAGGTTAACGCTGGTAACACGGTGAAGGGCTTCTTGGTCTATCGCGCTCCTGGTCCTTTTACCCACTTTACTACCAGCCTAACCGAAGGTATAACGGAAGCCGCTTTGCGTAGGGACAAGTTTATGCTCTTAGGTGACCTTAACATCCATTTGGATGACCAACAGGACAAAGGAGCCACTGACTTCTGTCAGCAACTACATTCCCTCCAATTACACATCAGATCTAAGGCCCCGACCCACCAAAAGGGCCACTTATTGGACCCTATCTTTGCCAACTGGGAAGACATTGAAGTTAAGGCCCCCGTCCCAGTCCCTTGGTCCGACCACTTCTTAGTGCCTTTTATAATAAATATCCCTGCTAGCAATATTCAAAAGTGTACCAACTCTAAATATATGAGCCGTAAATGGACTGCTTTTTCCAAAACCAAAGTTCGATACTGCTCTGACTAAAGGCGGCAGACCAGGAGGTGAGGATGCTGATAGTGCATCGGATAGACTAGAAGGCCGCATTAATTATGCTTTAGATGACATAGCCCCTCTCTGTCATAAAAATCCCTGTAGTAAACCCCAGAGATCCACCCCCTGGTACAGCGATGAACTTCGCCTAGCTAAAGCGGAATGCAAACAACTAGAAAGACAGTGGAGGGTGGCTTACCTCGATCAAGCAAAACAGAGGTATATAGACAAACGCAGAGAATATCATAGCTTGATCAGGCGTGCCAAAGCAACTTACTTTTCAGGTAGGATAGGAGAAGCTAAAAACTCTACCAAGGAGCTATTCAAAATTTATAAGGAAATCTCTCTCTGTGGCTCATCTGTTGACCCGTCCTCGGTCTCAGAGGAATCCTGTAACCGCATTGCTGCTTTCTTTTCTGATAAAGTGGCCACCATCTACTCCACTTTTTCAGGGGGAAAGAAAAAGGGAACAGAGTTCAGTGAGAGTATATTGGTGGATGTGGATATGAATAGCCTGGACAACTTTTTCACCCCATCCCCTGACGGGCTCCAGCAGATATGCCGCTCCATTAAGTCAGGATCCCCCCGTGATCCGGCATCACCGAAACTTCTTGGAGAGAGTATCGAGATCCTTGAACCCTATATTAGGGATGTTCTGGATCTTTCCTTCAGATCCAGCACCGTACCCAAAAGTTGGAAGCAGGCTGTAGTACTCCCGCTTCAAATAAAAACGAATCTTAGCTGGGACAGGCTGGACAATCTCCGTCCTATCTCACTCCTCCCCTACCTGGCCAAAGTAGCAGAAAAGGTGGCAAATCATCAACTTATGGCATTTTTGGAGAAAGCCAACCTGCTCCATCCAACTCAGTTTGGCTTTCGTGCACGCCACTCCACGGAGTCTGCGCTGCTCATGGCCACTGAGACCATCAGGCAAGGGGTAGGTAAGGGGCATACTATGGCCCTCATTCTACTTGACCTAAGTGCAGCCTTTGACACTGTAGCACATTTCACCTTGCTACAGTGTCTCAACAAAGGTGGAGTCACTGGGTCAGCGCTGAGGTGGATCCAATCTTTCCTGACCGATAGGGGTTTTCAGGTCAGACAGGGAGAACACTACTCTCGTGTGTTCAATCTTGATCAAGGGGTTCCCCAGGTCTCCGCCCTGAGCCCCACCCTGTTTAACCTATATGCTTCCCCTGTAGCCACCATTGTGGAAAGTCATGGCGGGGGCGTGGCTTGGACGCCGATGGTGATGGTCGCCTGAGAGCTCGGCTCCGGGACTGAGCCCGTGATTATCCTGTAAATCGGCGGCTGCGGGGCACCCCAGCCCCCGCATTTTGCTGACCGGCCTGACGGAGACCTGCCGGGGCCTCTGGCGCGATCGGCACGAGCGGTGACCCGGCGAAAATCGCAGTTTGGGGAACTGTGGAGTGCGACCCAACATGGCGCCCGAACGTCTTTGTCCCCTTGGCCGGATCCATTAGACTGGAGGGACATCGTTGGCGGCGGCGCATCCCCTGCTCTGCTGTCTCCCAGTGGGGGATGGAGCTGGACATCGGTCAGAGCGGTCTCTTTTAACGGGGATTGCACTTGGATGGGCGGATGCCCACACCATAGCGGATCCCACACGGGGACGTCTGGAGGTCCCGACGGTGGCCCCACTCCCTACACCGCACTTAGCTACCTTCTCCTGGCCGACCCACTTCCATGGGAGGCGCAACTCTTTGGGGCCGCGAATCGTCCGGTGGAGTTGGTGACACTCACTCCGGGACTCTATCGGCCGTGCGGGCCTGCCCGACCTGGCGACGATTGTCTCCGCCTCCTCCTCGGTGCCCCCGGACGACGTGTTGGTGGCACGAGCCAAGGTTGAGATGGTCCGACGGGCCCTGGAGACGGGGATCTCCGGCACTCGACCCGAGGCCCAGTACCCGAGGGAGTCATAGCCGGCGTCTGCACTCGGGGACGCCCGCTCCAGGACCCGCGCGGAGAGCAGCCGGCGACATGGGGAAACCTAGAGGCGCCAAAGGGGCTACCCCAGCTGTCTCGGACTCGGAGACCCAGGACAAGGAGGAACGCGGGGGCCCGGAGGGTTCTGGCGGTGCACCAGTGCAGCAGCAATTTGACCGCGTCTTAGAAGCAATAGCGACCACGCGCTCGGCCCTCCAGCAGGACATTGCTCAGGTAGCGACGAGCCTAGGTCTCCTTAGAGCGGACCACGGCAAACTTTCAGACCGGGTCAAGGAAGTGGAGAGCTCGGTGAAAACCTTGGAGCCGGCACAGCGAACCTTGGCTGCGGCTATGAAGGATGCTTTATCCCGGATTACGGTTCTGGAGCAGAGAGCGGAGGATGCGGAAGGCCGTAACAGGAGGAACAACATCCGTGTGGTGGGCCTGCCGGAAAAGATTGAGGATGGCGACATGGTGGCATATCTGGAGGCCTGGCTCTGAGACACGGTGGCCCCGGAGGGTCTATCCTCCTTCTACACCCTGGAGCGTGCCCATAGAGTCCCGGCGAGGCCACCGCAGCAGGGACGTGCCCCGAGACCGGTGGTGGCGCGGTTATTGCACTTTAGAGACAGAGACCTCATCCTCAATGCCGCCAGACATAATGGGCCATTTAAAGTGGCGAACAGCCAGGTGAACATCTTCCCGGATTATACCTATGAAACTCAACGCAGACGGTTTTCCTTCCTGGCGGTTAAGCGCGAGCTCCGGAGCGAGGGCATCCGGTACTCGCTCTTCTATCCTGCGAGGCTCCGCATAATTGTCGATGACAAAACTCAGTTCTTTGATAACCCAGAGGATGTTTGTAACTGGCTTGAACTTTATAGAGCGGGGAAAGGTGGATCCGGCTCCTCACCTCCACAGACGGTGGAGCCGGAGCAGAGACGGCGATCCAGGAGGATTCAGGGTCGCCGTGGCCGCTCGGGAGGTCCCTCAACTGCAGAGACATCGACGGAGCGGAAGGGAGTACTAGAGGTGCTATCGGCGCTGTCTGGTTCACAGGACGATGCCATTGCGGAGGAAGCGGTCCCTGATGACGAGGGGGGTCCAACGGACTCCGAGGAATCCGTGCCTGACAGTGTCCATACGCCGGTGATCACACCGCAATCAGTGGAGGACCTTCTGGATGGACAGGGGTAACGGGGTGAGCTACTTCATTTTGGGTGGGGGCCCGGCGGGGGGGTGGCGGGTGTCGATAAGAGATGCTGACTCCCGGGGACGGGAGGGTGGGGTGCCCTGGATTTGCCCCGAGGGGGTTTCTTTGTGACACTGTTTTGGGCTTGCTATAGTCCTGGTGGCCTGAGCGTCGAGGGCCCACTGCCTCCGCCCGGCCCGCACCTGGCCCTTAAGGCCTTCCTACGGTGGCGACCGCAGGATTAGTAGGGTATAGTGGGTTGTTGGAGGGTATAGTTTGGATGGGAACTAGATGGTGCTATTTGGGTCCTGTTCTGGGGAGGGTGGCTGGGGAGTTGGTTCATATTTGGGTTGTTAAGTTTTGGTTGGGGAAAATGGCCGCCATCAGTGCTGTGAGGATTGATGTCCTTCCTTTGTTGGGACCCAGATGGGGAGACTTTGCGAGAACAATATGGGACAATGGCTGATGTTGCTAATCTGAAATGTGTTACTTGGAACGTACGGGGGCTTCATACTATGTCCAGGCGTCACAAGGTCCACGCTTACTTAGTGCGTAGGGGGATACAAATGGCGCTGCTGCAGGAGACTCATCTGAACAAGGCGGAAGGGGCGGCGTTACAGCGTAGGTGGAGGGGGCAGGTCTTTTGCACTTCGTACTCCGCATATGCCAGAGGGGCGCTGATCTGGGTTAGGGCTGGGGTTCCCTTCCAGGTCACGAACACAGTGATAGATCCAGAGGGGCGTTATGTGGCCATTTCGGGGACTTTGGGAGGGAGAGACCTAAATGTTTGCTGTGTGTACGCTCCTAATGTAGACCAGACTGCCTTCCTTTCCAGGTTATCGGGCTCGTTGGCCCATTGCCTCTCCGGGCCCCTCCTGCTCGGTGGAGATTTCAACTCAGTAGTGGATGTAGACACTGACCGCTCGCACCCACCCCTCCTCGATTCTCCGGTTCGGCGCTTGGCTAGGGATCGTAGGGACTGGCAGACTCACAGGGGTCTCACGGATATCTGGAGGGCGCAACACCCCACAACTAGGGACTACTCCTACTTCTCGAGCCTCCATGAGTTGCACGTTCGACTGGACGGATTTCTTGGCTCGCCCGAACTGGTTTCAGCAGCGGTCCGGTCTGAATATTTGACCAGGACCATTTCTGACCATAACCCCCTCCTGCTGGACCTTCGTTGGTTTCCCGGGGTGCCTGCGGTGCCCACCTGGAAATTACGGCCCGAGACCCTTGAGGACAGTGTTTTCAGGGCGGACCTAGGTGATACGATCTCAGAGTACTTTGCGTCCAATGGTGGCACCGCGAGCTCGAGAGCGTTAGAGTGGGACGCTTTTAAGGTGGTGGTGAGGGGGTACTGCATTTCTAAACAGGTCGGCGTGAGGCGAATTATCCTCGCCGACTTAGAGGCAGCGGATCGAAAACTCCGCGAGCTGGAATTACGCCGCCCCGGGCGCCCCGAATTACAGACACGCACGGCGGAGGCGAAGGAGGCGGTGGCGGCGGAGGTCGAACGGCTCCGTTGTTTTGACTATAAGGCCTATACGGTTCGGTCCATTGCAGAGGGGGATAGGTCGAGCGCGCTGTTGGCATGGCTGGCCAACCCCACACGGCAGTCCTCACTGACGACGTCCATGCGCAGGGCAGACGGAACCCAGGTGTACACCCAGCCTGCGATTCTGAGCTGCTACCGGCAATATTACGAGCGCTTGTACCGCAGTCGCTCTGTCCGAGACCCTGACCTGCTCGATAATTATTTGCGGCCTCTAGAGATCCGAACAATGGAGCAGGACGTGGCGAAAGCCTTGGGGTCCGACCGTCCGACATAGAACTGGGAGAGATCCGTAGCGCCATTAAAAAGATGGCGAGAAATAAGACCCCGGGCCTGGACGGCCTTCCTGTGGAGTTCTATGCGGCTTATGCTGATCTCCTAGCCCCTAGGTTGTTGGTAGTATACAGGGAGGCAAAGAGGCTTGGGCGTCTCCCGGGCTCGATGTGCGAGGCATTGGTGGTCCCGCTCCTCAAGCCCGGAAGGGATTCATCCGATCCGGGGTCTTACCGTCCCTTATCGATGCTGACGGTGGATTATAAAATACTGAGCAGCATCTTGGCCTCGAGGCTGCTTGGACACATGAGCTCCTTGGTACATGAGGACCAGGCTGGCTTTATCCCCAGGCGTAACACGACCATGAACATTCGCAGGTTGTTCCGCTTGCTAGGGGACCCGCTTGTGGACGCCCCGTGCCCGGTTGTCCTATCAGTGGATTTAGAGAAGGATTTTGATAGCCTGGAATGGGACTACCTTTGTACTGTGCTACGAAGGTTCGGCCTCGGGGAGGGCTTCATCAGGTGGACCAGGGTTCTGTACGCCTCGGCGTCAGCCAGGGTTCGGGCGGGACCGCTGATTTCCTCACAATATCCGGTGGAACGAGGCACGAGGCAGGGGTGTTCGTTGTCCCCACTGCTCTTTGCGCTGGCGGTGGAACCTCTTGCGCTGCATCTCCGGTCGGGAGCCCATTACACGGGCCTGTGGACTCCTTCGGGCCCGCACTACATTTCACTGTATGCAGACGACCTGTTGCTCTTCCTAGAAGACCCGCTCGCTGCCCTACATGGGGCTGCGACGGCGCTCACGGAGTTTGGGGAGGTCTCGGGCCTCCGAGTGAATTGGACTAAGACCTGTATTTTCCCGGTCCGCAGGGGCACCCCTACCCCTGCTCTAGGTAGGGAGATTAGATGGGAACCCGAATGCTTTAAGTATCTAGGGGTGTATGTCTACCATGAACCCTCTGACCTCCTGGATGGGAATATTACCCGGGGCATTCGAGCACTTCGAGGCAGTATGAGCTTTTGGGCCACGCTACCGCTCTCGGTGGCAGGGCGGATCGCTTTGCTTAAAATGGTGGCGCTTCCCCGGTTGTTGTATTATTTCCGGACACTACCGCTCTGGGTCCCACCGGCCACGTTTCGCCAATTACGATCAATGATAGTCGGATTCCTCTGGGGCTCGGGCCGCCGGTGGGTGGCCCTCAAGACCCTGCTGAGGCCGAAGGAGGAGGGTGGGCTTGCGGTGCCGGACTTCGAAAAGTATTATTTAGCGGCGCAGCTCCAGGCCTTCACCCAGGAGATCGCCCGGGAGTTCCGGGGCCCAGAAGACAGGAGGGGAACGGGCATGGCCAGGCATGTTCTCTCCTTCATAGCGATGAGACAACGGTTGGCCTTGCAGGACTTGTCACTGGAGGAGCGGACCGTTCGCCTGTGCTGGAACCGAGCTCACGCCCGGGGCCACCTGAGGACACCGTATGCGCCCGAAATACCTCTGGGGATGCTAACGGCTTTGCCCCATGGGGGCGATTGGTCACGGTTGGCGACCTGGGAGGACGCCGGTCTACAGCTAGTTGGTGATCTATACGAGGACGGGACGCTCTTGCCCTTCCAGGAGCTCATTGATCGCTTTGGGATTCCCCGCGGCGACTTTTTGCTGCACTCGGCCCTTGTTCGAGCGATCCAGGCGCACTGGAGATGCGGGCAGGAGGAACCTCCCTTATCCCCGGTATGCCAATACGTGATGATGTCTGCGGGCACGGTGAAGGCGGTCACTTGCCTTTACGGCAGGCTGATCAATGAGGGGCTGGCTCCCCTCACCACCCTGAGAAACCGTTGGGAGGAGGACATTGGCAAGGAGATCCCGGAGACGACCTGGTCCCAGCTGGTGCGGCGAGCCTGGAAGGGCACACGCCACGCCCGCTTTCAATTGGTCCACTACTACGTGCTCCATAGAGCATATTTGACCCCGGTGAAAATCAGGCGATATTTTGCTACAACTTCGGCGGAATGCCCCAGGTGCCCGGCCCAGGAGGCGGACCTTCTCCACATGCTGTGGGCCTGCCCGGGATTGACATCCTATTGGGTAGAAGTGGGGAAGACCCTGGAGGAGACGACGGGGAGATCCTTATCGTTTGACGCGGCGGTGGGTCTCCTGCACTGGTTCCCTCATACCCCCAAGAATAAAATATCTAGCAAGTTCATTGATTTGGGGTTGCTCCTTGCTAAACGGGAGGTGACCAGGAACTGGAAGGCACGAGCTGGTCCGACGGGAGGCCGGTGGCACAGCGAACTTTTGAAGTGGGCGGCGGGGGAGAGCACGCTAAGATACCAGCTAGCTTGGAGGCAGCGTAATGAGAAGGCACAGGAGGCAGCGCTGGAATGGGAGATGTTAGTGCAGGCCCTTAGGGATTATTGCGCCCCCAGCGACTCTGAACGTGAGGAAGCGGCTCGCCCCGAGTCCCGCTAGACGATTGCACTTTTCAGCTTTGTTGCTCTCCCCATGGGTCCTTTAGTAGATCCTGTTGCGGTTGTTGCCGTGCGCTGATGGCGGGGGTGGGTGGGTTTTTCTGGGTTTGTAGCGTTTTAAGGGTGGGGTGTTCTTTTTGGGTTTATAGGCTTGTTTGGAAAAGCAGATGACGGACAGTGGGTCATCCAGGCCAGCTTCGACATCCTTCTGAGCCCCCATTGAATTCCGCCGCCCGACCCTAGGGTTGTGGGCTAAATGGCTGTGTAAGCGACTCACGGTGGGGGGACGGAGGGTTGTGTCTCATTGATCTGGCTTGATACATAATGCTGGCCGATTATGTAACGATTTACTGATTCCTGCAATAAAAATAATTTAAAAAAAAAAATTGTGGAAAGTCATGGCATCCAACTAGTGTCATATGCCGATGACACACAGCTGGTCATCTCGCTGTCACGGGCACCTGATGTTGCGGCATCCAGCTTCAATGCTTGCATGCAGGAGCTTGCATCCTGGATGTCTAACAACTGCCTGAAGCTGAATGGGTCCAAAACCGAAGTGCTCGTAGTGGGAGGTGGTCCGAATGTGTGGTCCTCGGCATGGTGGCCAGCATGCCTGGGCTCCACTCCAGTGCCTTGTCAACAGGCCAAAAATCTTGGGGTGATGTTTGACTCCGACCTGTCATTTGATCCCCAGATTAATCGGGTTGTCAGAATGTGCTTCGGTATACTCAAGAGTCTAAGGAAGATCCTGGACCTACTTCCAGTTAGTGCCAGGCAGACTCTGGTGCATGCCTTGGTCACATCTAGACTTGATTACTCTAACCTCCTCTATCTGGGAATAACAGCTAGAAGCCTCAATCGTCTCCAGGTACTTCAAAATGCCACAGCCCGGCTGGTGCTGAGGCTTCCTAGGAGAACGGCCTCTAAAGCTGCTTTGAAGTCCCTACACTGGCTTCCGATCAGAGAAAGGATTACCTTCAAAGCACTATGCATGTGTCACCGCATTATCGGGGGCAGGGCGCCCGTTCCCCTACACAGCCTCATCACCCTCTACAGACCGGAGCGGATGCTCAGATCCTCTGGCACCGGACTGGTAGTCGTCCCCAAAATTCATAAAGCTCGAATGGGGGGCAGATCTTTCAGGCTTCTTGCAGCCAAGAGCTGGAATATGCTTCCGATGGAGCTGCGCCTCGAACCTTCTGAGGCCAAGTTCCGCAGAGCTCTAAAAACTCACCTCTTTCGCTCAGTACTGATGTAACCTCCCTGTTCTGGCCACTTCATACTTCTCACTCAGCGTGGGGACACGTCGGGGCGCGTAACCATGCGCTTTACAAAATTCCATAATAATAATAGGCACACATACCTTGGGAAAAGTACCGACCTTCTCATGTTTGGGCATTTTATTTGATGGTAAACTGAATTTTAAATATTTCCTAGAGGAGAAGTGCCTTGCTCTGATAAGGTCCACAGGAGAAATTGTAAATTTCGCTCATAGATTAGGCCGCTGGTCACCAGCAATGATTTTGAAATTATACAATTCCATCTGTTGCTCTACAGTTTTATATGGTAGTGAGGTTTGGGGATTCAAGGCAGTTAGTAAACTACAACTTGAGGAGAACAAAAACCTTAGGTGTTTTCTGAAAGTCCCTCACGGCACCCCTGCGTATATTGTTCATGAAAAATTGGGGTCCAAATATATTTCTGATATGGTGGCTGTCAAACCCCTATTGTGTTGGGTGAAGATCTGGGCAAACGAAGAGGCAGGTTTTAATAGGCTGGTAATCCAGGATTGTCTCTCTTGATTATGCACTAAAAATCCTGTGGTTAATCTACGTAAAGGATACCCTCTCCATGCTAGGGCGAGCAGGCCTGTTTACCAATCCGGAAAAGGTGGGTAGCCAGGACAAGGCGCATATCAAAGACCTGTTTTTTAAGCATGTCACGACGCAAGGCAAAGATAGTGAACTTTATACGCACTGGGTGAGAGAACAAATTTTTGTTATATCGACTCAGGGCATGGAATCATATTTATCGCTCAAAACTAGTGCACATGACTGCATTAAATTTAATTAATCATTTATTGGCTGTACCCTCTGGTTTTATTGTGCACACAGATCATAGAGGACCCTGTGGCTGCAACAATAGGTCTCCACAGGATACCTTACATTTTGTCCTCCTCTTTCCGCATTATGCATTTTCTAGAAATATTTTCCTGACGGGCCTCTTCAGAAAGCTTAGATTTAAACAGGTACGTGATGCCTTATTGTTTTTAATACTGTCATCAGATGTTTTTACAGTCTTTTGTGTTTCCAATTTTTTAAGATCTGCTTTAAAGTTAAGACTCACAAGGGGTGTTTCAAGTCCATGAGAATTCTTGATACTTTTTGCAACAAGTCTTACTGCTATAAAGGAACCAGTGTACTTTTTAACCTGTCTTGAAATTTGTTGGATGCACCTTGAAATTATGCGACACTGGGGGACAATGAAAGTATATAAATTCGTTTTAATGTATACGGGGTTGTTTTTACAAAGTGATGATCAACAGAATGGTATCCGTTCCTAAGAAGAGACAGAAAGAGAGACTCTACAACCTGTGAGAGGTGTGAGTATCTTGGTCTCCAGATAACGGTTGAGTGTGCTTCATGTGGAGGAAAAACTCCTATTGGTTCTTGTGCCCTCACACACACTTGCGGGTGTAAAGCATCATCATTGGGCAGTGCTCCTCGTGGGGGTGGCGCTGCAGTCCCTCACATGCCCTGCGAGAGGGCTCTTTAGCGGAGATCTTTTTAGGAGGTGCTGCACTTGTACATGTGGGTGTGTGGGTCAAGTGAATCAGTGAAAGTTAAAATTACCTATCGGTACCCAAATTAGTTTAATAAAGGGTCCTTTAGGTAACCTTAAATATTTAATGGGTTTGGAGACTCTCCTTAAGCAAATAAAAGGAGTTATCAGTGTATTTCCACCGCTCTCAAACCATGAAAAGAAGTGTAATGTTAAAAGTGAGTGTTGGTCGACATGTTTTGCGCAACCTGTGGGTCCCTAGTAGATCCCTGTGCGCTTCATCAGGACCGAGTGCTGAAATAATAAATGGTGGGAATCAGGGAGAGACACCCTATAATCCCACCTTACCTATTGTAAGGTCAAAAATCACGTCTTAGCGTCTGAGACACGTGTTGGTCGTGTACTCAAAACCCAAACCTAATGGAGAAACATAAGGGAAAATACAAAAAGAAGGTGTTTGGTTATTGGTCTAGATATCTTTTTATCAGACAGCTTAATCATTATTAATAAAAAAATATCCATCAACCTTTTGCTCACCTTGGACATGGAGGCACTATATACAAACATCCTCCAGGACTCCACAATTGGAGTCCTGGAACGTGCCCTCCACAACCTGGACCCGTGGCCTTATGAAACCCCCATCAACTTCATTTGTGACTGTGCAACTATAGCTCTAAAAGAGAACCTTTTTGCATATGAAAAAAGATTGTAACAACAAGTACAGGGTACCAGCATGGGAAGCACCTTCACGCCAAGTCTGGCGTGCCTATACGTGGCGAATTTTGAAGCTGAATATATTCAGAAAACTACAAATCCTTACAGCACCAATATTCTGTTATGGCGTCGCTATATCGATGAGGTCATTGTCTTTTGGAGGGGTACAGAGGAAGAATGTCAAGATTTCTTTGGATGGGTCAACACATTGGACCCTTTCTTGAAATTTACAGTTTCAATGTCATGCGACAACATCCCTTTTTTAGATCTTCTGATCTCCTTACAGGTGGTACCTTATTGACTACCAACTATAGATAGACTAAGATATTTACACTTTTAGCAAAATAATCTCTTACAAGAAATTATATATACATAATTGCATTGAAGATCATTCTCCGACAAATCACAATTCATAAATAGGCCTCTGCCTTTCATTAGCGGATCGGTAAGGGCCTCAGATTTTTGCTGATAGGAATTGGTGTTACCTTATTTAGGGGCATATCAACAACAACCGGCGATAATTATCGCTCAGCGCTCTTAGCGTGAGGATAATTATCGCCGGCTAGCGTGAATTTTTATCGCTGAGATAGCGTGCTATTAGCAACGCTTATCTCAATAGCGATAAAAATCTACACGCTAACAGGCTAACGCGAGATTATCGCTGGAAACCCAGCGATAATCACACGTTACCTTGTTGATAGGGACAGGCAAACTTAGCCATGATATCCTCCTTCCATAGGATATCATGGCTAAGTCTGAAAATTAGCAGACGTAAAAAAGCAGCGTTAACCGCGGTTAGCGCTGCTTTTTTTGTCTCTAACAGGGTTAGCGACATTCTTGATAATAGTAGAAATGTCGCTTAGTGACATTTCTCCTATTATTTTACTAAGGAACGCCCCCTTTGCATCTCATTAGAGATGCAAGGGGAAGCGTAGATTAAAAGGGTGCTAACATGCAAATTTGCGTGTTAGCACCCTGTTGTTGATAGGGCGCTAGTTTTATCTCTGCTTTTTTGGCTTTTAAAGCCAAAAAAGCAGAGATAAAGCCCTTGTTGATATGCCCCTTAACTCTTTTAAAAATCACTTTAATGTACAGAAAGGTTGGTGGGAACGGAATTTTTATGATACGGTTTTACCTGCATTGAAAGTACGAATTTTCTATTGCCTTTTTGCACATGTGACATCGCTTGTACTTCTGACAAGGAGCTGTGTTCAATGCTCCGGGGGGACTAACAGAAGTGTATACCTACGTAACAGCGCATTCTAGCTGCGACGGCAAGCACGCACACCACTCCTCTTAAGGGGCGCATGACGCGGCCGCGCAGCTAGACAAAGCCTCTGCCTTTCATTAGCGGATCGGTAAGGGCCTCAGATTTTTGCTGATAGGAATTGGTGTTACCTTATTTAACTCTTTTAAAAATCATTTTAATGTACAGAAAGGTTGGTGGGAATGGAATTTTTATGATACGGTTTTACCTGCATTGAAAGTACGAATTTTCTATTGCCTTTTTGCACATGTGACATCGCTTGTACTTCTGACAAGGAGCTGTGTTCAATGCTCCGTGGGGACTAACAGAAGTGTATACCTACGTAACAGCGCATTCTAGCTGCGACGGCAAGCACGCACACCACTCCTCTTAAGGGGCCAAAGGCGCGCCCAAGGCAAGCCCGTCTGCGCCCGTCCGCACCAGGCCGGGCCCAGGGGCCAGGACCCCTGGTCTTGCGGTCAGAAAGAAACTGTGTTACACCTCTGAACAGCTATTTGCACTCAGACAGATACCTTTCGCTCGTTGTGCCCATTCTATATCGTTAGGACAGGATGCAAGCAAGTGTCTCCACTGTCCTTTCATACTAGATTCCATTGCTAGTGTCAGTGCCTCTAATCGAGGACCGGTATCAGCTTTCAAAATGGCATCTTTGAATTGTCGTTCCCTACCTAAACATGCCACAGAGCTTCATCTACTCCTGAACGAGTTTGATCTTGACGCTTTATGGCTTACGGAAACTTAGCTGTCTGACTTTTCAGATCCCGCAGTGGTGCAAGCCCTGCCCTCGGGCTATCTGATTCAAAGACGAGATCGGGAAACAGCCAGAGGGGGGGGTTTAGCCATCATTTATAAAGACACATTTCATTGTAATATTTCGCCAAACAATATCGCGGACTGTGAAAGTTGTTTATTTTCCCTTGGGCTCTCCCCCACCTGTACCTTTTCTGGTGTCCTCATATATCGCCCCCCTGGTTACAGTGGTAATTTTACTAGGGACCTTCCAGACAATCTCTCTTAATTGGTCAGCTCTTTTTCGAACTTCACTGTATTAGGAGACCTTAATCTCCACTATGATAATACCTCTTCTATGGAGGCTGCTGCCGTAACGGACTGCCTTGGTGCCCTAGCTTTGAAACTTAAAGTATCCAGCCCCACTCACCAAAAGGGTCACTTATTGGACCCACTGTTTTCCAATAGCATGGACATTATAATAGGTAACCATACTCCGCTGCCATGGTCCGACTATTTCTTGATTCCTTTTACCTGGACTCACCAGGATGGGGCTCAACTAAGAACCAAGACAAAAGTCTGGAAGCGTAATTGGTCCAAATTTGATATTGATCATTGGACAGCGATTCTTCACGAATCTACCTCTCTCTTAGGACAAGATCCCGAGATAGCCAATTTGAAAGTGACTAGTTGGCTGGAATCCTCGCTAGATTCATTAATCCCTAAAAAATTGACCATTAATAAGAAAGATACTCATGGTCCTGAATGGTATAACCCCAAACTTAGGGCGCTTAAACAAGCCTGTAGATGTATGGAAAGATGTTGGAGAAAGGACTTCTCTGTGATTAAAAAACAGAACTATAGAGAATCCATCAAGATCTATAAAGCCGAAATTAGACAGGCCCAAGCAGAATACTACGAGACGAATATTCTCTCCGCCGCGAATGCTCCCCGAGAAATTTTTTAAATTGCAAAATCCCTTATTAAGCCACCAGAGCCTATTCCCTCGCCTGCCGACCCCTTAGGGCGGTGTAACAACTTGGCCCAATTTTTCTTTAACAAGATTGATAACATTTATTCTACCTTTCCGCCTCCTTCTGGTCTAGGAGGAGATGCCCCACTCCATGGCTTCATCCAACAGTCAGAGCCTGGAATTAATGCTATCCCCTCGATGGATCTGGAGACCTTAAAAGTATATGCTCATAAGCTGAAATCCGGATCCCCCAATGACGTGATTACCCCTGCTCTCTTTAACCAGGCATTCAACGCTATTGGTCCAGTTACTCTTGATCTCATTGATCTTTCACTTTCAATGGGGGTCGTGCCCTCCTCATGGAAACAGGCCATGGTGAGAGCCCTCCTTAAGAAACCCTCTCTGGACCCTGAAAACCTTGCACATTTTCGACCCATTTCGCTGCTGCCTGGGGTCGCAAAAATATGTGAAAAGTATGTCAATAAAATTCTTTCTACATTCCTGGAAGATAATGACCGTCTTCACTCCTCTCAAACTGGTTTCCGACCGCAGCAGGGCACTGAAACTGCATTGCTAACTGTGGTTGAAGAATCAAGGAAAATCTTAGACGCGGGCGGGTCTGTAGCCATTGTGCTACTGGACCTCAGCGCAGCCTTTGATACTGTCAACCATCCTATTTAAATAGGCGATAGAGGGAGAGATAAGCCACGGTATTCGGGCTGCCCTCCGGTTAGCGCTCTCTGCTTTTTTAAAAAAAAAAAGAAAACTTTATTTCACTTACTGTTTGATTCTGCACTGACTCAATTGCACTGTGGGGAACGGGGGTGATTGTGCTGCGATGTGCTGATGTTATTCTCATGTGATCTTTGAATTTTCTGTCACAAGCGTCATTTTCACTCCTGGAAACACACTTGCAAAAAACTGTTATTCATTTGCTGGGGGTCAGAGCGGGTAATTTGCGTAAGGCTCCGTGTATCCACTTCCGCTGTATTCACGCGGTCTAGTGGTTGGGGGGAGCCACAGCTGCTGCACAGGAGAGCTGATTGGCTGTTCAGGGGAAGCGGCCAGCCTTAACTTGGATGCGGGAGCGAACTCGCAGCGGACGCGCGCAGCGGGCGCGCCTAAGGCAAGCCCGTCTGCGCCCGTCCGCGCCCGTCCGGGGCTAGGGGCCATAACCCCTGGTCCTAGGTTAAGATACTCTGCCGCGGAGCTGCTTCAGTTGGCGACGGGTCATCAGGTGCTCAATAATGTCACCATTGCCAAACTGGATAAGGAAAACATTCAGAGGCCACAGGCTACTAGCAGCCATGCTTTTCCGAGGAAAGCACCCCTGAACAGCACCAACTCGGATCATGCTCCGGGTCTAAATATAGTGGTCTTAAATACTAGATCACTACAAAAACATCACCTGGAGATTTTCACGCTTCTCCAGGAGGGGGACATTGACATCCTGGCATTAACAGAGACCTGGTTGGGTGATACCTCTGCCCCAGATATTATCGCTGCCCTTCCTGGGGAATTTGATGCCGTTTGGCATAACAGGCAGGATAATAAGAGAGGGGGGGTGTGGCGATTTTCTTCAAAACCAAGCTTATGGCCACCAAGATCATCGCAGAGAGCTTTGATAACACCGATTTATTAGGAATCAAATTTTCCCTTAAATCTTCTTGCCTCCTGCTCCTGGTGGTCTATCGCCCGCCGGTGGCAACTCCGAGGTTCTACGACTATTTCACTAAGACCGTATCTGATCTCAGCACCCGGTACCAACGTCTCATGGTGGTTGGAGACTTCAATCACCACTGGGAAATGATCCTGAGAGAGCCTCATGCCAGACAGCTAGAAATGGCAATGTCCTCCTTTGGGCTCGTCCAAATAGTCGATCGCCCATCCCACATAAAGGGACATACTTTAGATTTAATCTGGTCCTCGGATGGGCGGGACAGGCTCATGGACATCAAACACTGTGCATGGTCAGATCACTTCCTAATCTCGAGCTGGGCGCCCGTGAATGGCCCTCCTCCACTAGCTCCTCTCATTTGGAGGAAGGTACGGAGTTGGAACAAAATCCAGGCCGAGACTTTAGGAGCGATAGTACAGAGGCTATCTCCTCCCATCCCCGACACAGGCAACATTGATCTAGAAAGCACGACCCTGATTAACACCCTACAGGCGGCTATTGATCAAGTGGCCCCAGTGCGAGCGGAAAGTATTCGACACAAACAGAAGGGGGCCCCCTGGTTCAATGAATCCTTGAGGGAAAGGAAACAAAGCCTCCGTCAAGCTGAAAGACGTTGGCGGAAAGTCTACGACCCAGTCGAGTTAACTGCCTATAAATCCCTCGTTACGTTGTACAAAAAGGCCATTACTTCCAGGAAAGCCGAATACTATGCGGAGCGTATTGCCAGCGCACCGAACATCCAA
Organism: Triturus cristatus; assembly: GCF_964204655.1. Classification (NCBI taxonomy): domain Eukaryota; kingdom Metazoa; phylum Chordata; class Amphibia; order Caudata; family Salamandridae; genus Triturus; species Triturus cristatus. The sequence continues at coordinate 341,271,571 of NC_140581.1, read as the reverse complement.
AAAGAGACCTTTAAGATTCTGAAAGAACTTAGCAAAAAGCCCGACATCAATCCTGCAGCTACACCCTTTGACTGCAACGCTCTTCAGGTCTTCTTTCTGCAGAAAGTAGCCGACATCCTTCTAGAGATTAAAGACATTCAGATCACTACAGGCACCTTGGAACCGCCCTCTTCCTCTCCTCCTAAAGGCAACTCCATCTCCAGCTTTCCGCTCTTGGAAGCAAGTACTCTTTCGCTTCTAGCCTACGGGACCAAGTCCGGCTCCCCTATAGACCCTTGTCCTCCCCGTGTCTTCAGAATGGCACTTCCTGCGTTAGAGAATCAGATTCTCATGCTCCTGAACAAATCCCTGACAATCGGGCAGGTCCCTGCTAATATGAAGGAGGCCAGAGTTATTCCACTTCTAAAAAAACCTGGTGCTGACAGAGCCATACTTAAGAACTATAGGCCTATCTCTCAGCTTCCCTTTCTGGCGAAGGTTTTAGAGAAACATGTTCTGATTACTCTATCAGCATTTATGGAAAAGCATGAGATTCTCCAGGTCCACCAGGCAGGCTTCAGAGCCCACCATATTACTGAGTTGGTGATGCTGTCGGTCGTGGATGAACTCAGACGAAAGGCCGATATTAAAGAATCGAACGCCCTGATTTTATTAGATCTGTCAGCGGCGTTCGATACTGTCTGCCACCAAAAATTACTCTCTCGATTGGCAGACCTGGGCTTCCAAGGACAGGTCTATAAATGGCTAGAATCCTTTCTTTCAGGACAAATGCAGAGGGTCCAATTGGCCGAGCAGGTATCAGACAAGGGCAACATGTCTTGCGGGGTCCCTCAAGGATCCGCACTATCCCCCCTTCTCTTTAATATATACCTGCAGCCCCTGGTGACTGCGCTAGCCAAAATGGACTGCAGAGTGTTCAACTATGCAGATGACACCCAGCTTATCCTAAGGATGGAGAACTCGACCCAAGCTCAACAGTCTGTTCAGAGCATACTCAGGTTCACGGTTGGCTGGATGGCGGCTAACTCTTTAAAAATCAATCCCGATAAAACGGAGGTCCTTGCCATTCCAACTAAAGGTAACCCCTGGAATGACCTTTTTTGCCCTCAGGAGTTAGGAGCCCCCCCCATGCCAGCACCTGTGGTGAAAAGTCTGGGTATAAAGATCGACTCTGAACTTTCCATGACTAACCAGGTTAACGCGGTGGTCGGTACTTGTGTCGGTCTGCTGCGACAGCTGAGGAAACTTGCTCCCCTCCTCTCAGTCTCGACCATAAAGACAATTGTAGTTGCTACGATAGTCTCCAGACTGGACTATGGAAATGCTCTATATGTTGGGTTACCTCAGAAGTTGACAAATAAACTGCAGATAGTTTTGAACGATGCAGCCAGGCTTATTTTTAGATTACCAAGAAGATCTCATGCTACCCCTCTGCTAAGTGAACTGCACTGGCTACCCATTAGGCAAAGAGCCAAGTTCAAGGGTCTGTGTATCACACACAAAGCCCTCTATGGACATGCCCCTGAGTACATAAAAGAACGTGTTCTCAAATACGTGCCTGGACGGGAGTTACGCTCAGCAGAAGCTAGCAGACTAATATGTCCTCGTTTTAACCTCGCATCTAAAGGAGGCAGAGCCTTTTCGATCCTCCTGCCTCAGCTTTGGAATTAGTTGCCCGGAGAGCTACGGAAAGAATCTAGACTTCTTCCCTTCCGTGGAAAACTTAAAACCCTCCTTTTCAGAGAAGCATTTGATCTGGTTGAAACCTTTAACATCTAAGGACCCAGCCTGTTCTCGTTGTCTTGTTTCTTCCTCTGTCTGAGCGCTATGAGACCTCTCGGTATATATGCGCTATACAAGACTGAATTAACAATAACGAATTAACAAAGACTAAGAGAGAGCGGAGTTTTAGGAGTCCTGCTTAAATGGCTGGAATCCTTCCTTAGTGACAGGTCGTTTCAAGTTTTTGAGAATGACTCTGTCTCGGAGAAAATGCCGCTGCATTGTGGGGTCCCTCAGGGATCTTTCCTTAGCCCCACGCTTTTTAATGTTTATATGCGTCCTCTGGGTGAGTTGGTTAGGCCATTCGGGGTTAAGATCGTCTCATACGCAGATGACACTCAACTGATTGTCTCCCTAAATCATCTGGACAAGGAGCAGTTCGGTTTGGCCAATTGCATGGAGCAAATTGTCAATTGGATGGATAACTCCTTTCTAAAATTAAACGGTGCAAAAACGGAGCTGATGTTCCTAGGGAAACCCACCAACATCAACCCCAAGGCTCTTTGGCCGAGGTGCCTGGGGGATATGCCCATGCCTAAAGACCATATAAAAAGACTTGGAGTGTGGTTTGACCACAAACTTGACTTTAACGAACAAGCACGAAAAGTGGCAGCCACGTGTTTTGGAATCCTTAAAATGATCAGGAAAATTCTTCCAGTTTTGCCTTTTGGGGCTGGGAAACTGATGGTCCAGGCCTTGATACTCTCCAGAATCTATTATGCAAACGTGCTCTACCTTGGAGCTCCCAGTTCTGTGATAAAAAAGCTCCAAAGGGTTCAGAACTGCGCGGCCCGCTCCCTGTTACAGGTGCCTTATATGACTTCTTCCAGCCCTCTGATTGCCTCTCTGCATTGGCTGCCAGTGGCGGAAAGAATTCAGTTCAAGGCTCTGTGTATCGCGCACAAAGTAATGTCCTTGAGAGCGCCTTCTATTCTTAGATCCATCATTTCCCCCTACCTCCCCATGAGAACTCTACGCTCGGAAACAAAACGCTTGGCGATAACTCCTAGAGTGCATAAAGCTCGGGGCGGGGGTCGGATGTTTTCCACCATCGCGGCAAAAAAGTGGAATCAACTTCCAGGTAAGATTCGGCTTGAGAGTAGCCACTCTTCCTTTCGGAAAGCTCTGAAGACCCTGCTGTTCCCTTAAATGATCTTTCTTTCTGTTCTTTGTCTCTAGCGCTGGGAGGCCTTTGGTAGCCATGCGCTCTATAAATATATATTCATTCATTCATTCATTCAACTACAAAAAATCCACTGACAGAAACAGTCTCCTCCTGTACCAAAGTCATCACCCCAAAGCATTGAGACATAACCTCCCAGTGGGTCAGTTTCTACGTCTCCGGGGGAATTGCAACATCCTCAGTGAATTTGAGACCCATGCAGAAAATCTAACTGGAAATTTGACGGCCAGACAATATCCAAAGAAGATCATCAAACAGGCCCATAAAAGAGCAAAAAACAACAACAGGGAGGTTCTCCTTGAAACCAGAGAGGAGACCAAGAGTGAAACCCTGACATGTGTGACCACGTTCACATCAAACTCCAACAGAATTCAGAAGATTGTAAAAAAACACTGGAAGATACTAGAAACAGGAGTCTTCTGTCCAGGACCAGTACCTCTGTTTGCGTTCAAACGGACACAGAATTTGAAAGACATCCTGGTACATACACGTCCCAAAAAGACCATCCAGACACATCCTCATCTTTGGAACCTACCTCCAGTGGTAGGACACTACCCATGCGGATCATGTTCAGTCTGTCCTCAAAATACACCATCACAAGAGATAGATCTGGGTATGACAAGGGCCTGGCAGCAGAAACGTCACACAAACTGTAACACAAGAAATTGCATTTATCTGCTGATATGCCCGTGCGCTATGATCTACGTGGGAATGACCATAAGACCTGTGAAGGTCCGCATCGGGGAACATAAGAGCACAATCCAATGCAAGAAAACCACAACAAAACTATTATCCACTTCATGGAGAAAAATCACCCTCCTGAAAGTCTAAAATGGACTATAATTGACTCTAACCCCAATTGGATGACAATTTGAAGACATCAGCACTATTCAGACATGAACAACGCTGGGTGTTTAGATTAAAGAGAAATGTGCTTGGCCTCAATGATGATATCCCGTGGGTCGAATTAGCATCCTAAACTCCCCCCCCTAATTCGGATACCCATCTCAGATTCTGTATTAACCAAACATAACTAATTAGTACTATAACTGCCTCTTATGCACAATCAGTAGGTTGTCAGTGATACAGACCCAGATCCAGAACTGACCTATATAATCATGTAACTGGCACTATGAACACCCTTTACGTAAAATTACTAGATTGTCGAACTAAACTGCACTAGTGTTTCTACTCTCAGCTGCCCCAACCAACATCGACACAGACACGAGGCGTAACATTAGACCTCACACCACCTCTTGTCGTAAGGGAGAACTTATTCATTACACGTCTGATAAACAAGTCAAACTGTCTACATTATAGGCACAGGCTTGGGAATCAAGGTAATTAACATTAGTGTTAACTACACATTGCAATTCCACTTATGTTTGCCGCCTGAGATCACCTCTATCCTATCAGATCTTCTAAGATGGCCGCCACCATATGTCTCATACAAGGTCATTTACATTACCGAAACTACATTAAATTTTATCTACACGATTTAAGTGATTATTAACAATATCAGCAAAACAAACATATGTTGAGCAATCTCAAATCACACCACGAAGGTTGGTGCTCAGAAGTGATCTCCAATGACCACATACTTTTTGGACGATCGTTAAAGATGGCCATCGCAAGATTTCCATCAAAGGTAGACTCGCGCAACCTACACTATATGTCAGAATGCGCGTCACAGTCATGTGAGGACACGCCCACTTCCCCCTCAGAGACCAGGAAGTACCACAGCTATATTCATCCGCTGCATTGCTAGCACGGCTACCGGCAAACCTGATCAGTAGACAGGTTGACAGGCATCATAACGACGGAGATACGGTATGTTCCCACTGCTTCCACCGCCAGAAACGAGGTATGGCTAACGTGCAACTCAGTTGGAGCAGAGAACTAATTGTGCACTATTCTCTCTAATTGCTTTTTCCTGACTCCATTCTACAGCAGGACCGCTTTCTAATTTGGGAGGGTATGATTGATTCTCTTATTTTCACCCGTAGGATAGTTGAATGCAGTTACGGTATATGATGAATGTATGACACGCTATCATCAGACCATACCGAATTTTACCATTGACACATTCAAACTTTCTACTACTGTTCAGAGCTGCTAAAGCTATGTTTACATAATCGGCCCTGGTGGTCTGTGAGCATGCTCGCACCACTGAGAATCACACCGTTGTTTTAATACCGACTAGTTCACATTCTTCTGTGGGGTGACACCAAGTATAGACGCACAAAGGATTTGACTCCATCAGTATCTGCACCCTTCGCAATAACCAACCACCTTCTTTTTGTATTTTCTCCTATATTTCTTCATTAGGTTTGGGCTTTGAGTACACTACCAACACGTGTCTCGGACGCTAAGACGTGATTTTTGACCTTACAATAGGTAAGGTGGGATTATAGGGTGTCTCTCCCTGATTCCCACCATTTATTTTTTCAGCACTCTGTCCTGATGAAGCGCACAGGGATCTACTAGGGACCCACAGGTTGCGCGAAACATGTTGACCAACACTCACTTTTAACATTACACTTCTTTTCATGGTTTGAGAGCGGTGGGAACACACTGATCCCTCTCTTTATTTGCCTAAGGAGAGTCTCTAAACCCATTAAATATTTTAGTTTACCTAAAGGACCCTTCGTTAAATTAATTTGGGTACCGATAGGTAATTTTAACTTCACTTTCACTGATTCACTTGACCCACACACCCACATGCACAAGTGTGGCACCTCCTAAAAAGAACTCCGCTAAAGAGCCCTCTCGCGGGGCCCGTGAGGGACTGCAGCGCCACCCATGCTTTATACCCGCAAGGGTGTGTGAGGGCACAAGAACCGACAGGAGTCTTTCCTCCACATAAAGCACACTCAACCTGGAGACCAACATACTCACACCTCTTACAGGTTGCAGAGTCCCTCTTTCTGTCTTTTCTTAGGAACTGATTCAATTCTGTGGATCATTACTTCTTTAGGAGCATTGGTACAGGACCTTCTATTTCACAACAGCTCCTAGTCCCCCCTTAAGATAGTGTTTACACGTTGTTTTTACAAAAACTGGTTTTGCCTGATGTATGTACATTTTAAGATGTTTCTTTTATGGTCATATTTTTATATGCTGGATAAAGATTATTAATATTATTATTAATATTAGAAAGTATTTAAACAAAAATGTTTAAATTAAATAATCACACTGTAATACAAATCATAATGTTTGACACTAAATGGGTGACAGTTACTATTCTAGGCCAATTTTGGGAAGGCGTTGAAATGGTGGTCAGGCCACCCAACTTATAATAGGTTAGTTGGACTAACCAGTGAGTCTGGTGATCCATGGACCGCCAGACTTCTAATCAGGGCCTAAACGGGTAACATCTAGTATTTTACACTACAATCTAAAATATTTAATGCAAGATGCTGGACACAAAAACATGTAACATACACAGTCAATATTCCATATTACCGCTTTTTTTGATCTACAAAATAAAATAAAATATTTCAAAAGCACAATAACCCAAACTAAAAACCTATATATTTATTATTAATCATTTACATATTATGGGGCTTATTATGATGGTGGTCAGATTATGAATGAGCCGGTCGGAATTAAAACCAGCCAGCCATTCAGGCTGACTTCTGATGGGCTCAAGGAGTCGTCAGCTAGTATGAGGCCGGCCCTTAATCCCAAAGGGCGGTATTTCTGCCCTTGGGATTATGATGCACAGTTTCTGGCAGGGTTGCCATGCCGGCCTTTAAGACATGGAAACCCTGTCAGAAAGCATGTTTGGGGGCCCCTAGCATGGACCCCCTTGTGCTTGGCCTCCGGTTGGGGGCAGAGGAGGCACATAAGGTTCCTCCTTGTTAATTCGTGGCAGGTTCCTTGAGGTGCCTGCCATGGGGTGCAGGGATTTACACCACCTCCCATTTCCCCATGGGTGCATGTAGTATGGGTGGTTTACACCTGGAACACCTGCTCCCATTGGGAAATGTTGGAATGGTCGCATCCAAATCGGTTAGTCCTATTTACAAGACGTGTCGGCAGAAGCAATTCCTCCCGACATTGAAATCGACCCCAAAATGTTATGTTTATTACTGTTAATACGCAATATTTTATTAATATTCACTAATATTCCTAAACTTTGAAACATAAAATACATTCATACTCCAGAAATGAAAATCATAAACATAAAAAAATCTATTATTTTAAATTAAATTATAAAAATATTTTTTTACATAGAAATCAGTAGATTTTTATAAATATATTACAAACAACTGAATATATTTCAATAATAATTATGATACAAATGTCTTTATAATGTTGTTTAATAAGTTTTTCATAAATAAACCTATAATATATAACTATACAACATATAAATGTATATATCATAAATAAATCATATTTATTCTGTTTTCATAATTTAATGAAGCAGCATTTCCAAAAATGTTGAAAATAGATCTAAATATAAAAATATTTTTTCCCAACAATTTATATCAATGGCATTATAATTTTCAATATTTAAAAAAAGTCTTTAAAACAGTTTAAAATTAAAGACATTGGGAAAAAAATATTTAATATACATTTATTATAAAAATTAATTTACAATTATTTTACCTTATTATATTTATGTTTTGTATATTTTAATTGTTGCCAAATTTTCAAAATTGTAAATGATTACAATTACTATAATGTTCACTCTTATTAAAAAAAATGATAATATAACAATATAAATGTATACATTTTACATTATTAATTTCCCTACCAAAGAAATAATTAACATTGAAGTTAAATTTATATTTTCATTTTAATGAAACAGCATTTCAGAAATGTTAAAATAAATCTAAATATAAATATTATTTTTTTTCCAACAATTTATTTCAATGCCACTATAATTTTCAATAATTTTTAAAAAATCCTTCGAATATTTTAAAATTAGAGAAATTGAAAAAACGATTAAATATAAAGCAAAATTATAACTATTAATTTACAATTATTTTGCTTTGTTAAATTTAGGTTTTATATAGTTACATTTTTATAACATTTGGGTGCCGATTCCGATCCTGTAAAAAAAATTAACGTACGACTCGTATCCGTATTTTTTTACGTACGAGTCGCACAAGTACCGTACAAACTGCCAAGTACGATTTGGACGTGAAAAAGAACTACGAATAGTGTTGGGAAAAGTCTACGAGAGTGCGCCGGAAAGTGTCCACGCCCGAATATCGTCGGGAAAAGTGTACGAAAGTGAGCCGGACAGTTTCACTTACAAATCGTAAAACACAAGTCCGAGCGCGCAAGTACGATCCCGACCGCCCGTCTGAATACACAATCGCACGTACAAAGGCCCGTACAGAGCCAACGCAGTAGCACACATGTACACGGGTAAACTCATGCCCGTGTACGAGCCAAACAGCCCCCCCACACCCAAATATGTCAGCACCGTACAACACTGTGTCCGCACTGCAACCCAGGCCCGCAACTGTACGCGCCGTACCCCCCATGTACGCGCAGCACCCCCTCATGTACGCGCCGTACCACCGCATGTACGCACTTTACCCCCACCCACCACCGCATGTACGCACCGTACCCCCAGCCCCCCCCGCATGTACGCACCGTACCCCTGCACCGCATGTACGCACTGTACCCCCAGCCCCCACCACATGTACGCACCGTACCCCTGCACCGCATGTACGCACTGTACCCCCAGCCCCCCCACCGCATGTACGCACCAAACCCCTGCACCGCATGTACGCACTGTACCCCCAGCCCCCCCACCACATGTACGCACCGTACCCCTGCACCGCATGTACGCACTGTACCCCCAGTCCCCCCACCGCATGTACGCACTGTACCCCTGCACTGCATGTGCGCGCCGCACACCAACACCGTACCCCAGCCCCCTCACCCAGCATCGTGTATGTACGGATCGTACCTACGCGAAAAATACTCTTACAGAACCAGGACACTGTAAAACAGCACAAGGAGGGTCAATCCGACTCGCACAACAACACAAAACACGTCGAAATGACAAAATACATCTCAAAGACTGACCTGGCACATCCAAACAGGCAAACAGAGGCCCCAAATCACAACCACCACTTATAACACACCCACCAAATTTCAAACACAGCCACACCCAAAAATGGACCAATAAAAAGGGCCCACACACACAACCCATGAGCCTTTGCAACAGACCCACTGCTGCCAGACCCCACTGACAAACAACCCCACACAACTCATACCTTTGCTACACCTTCACTCACACACCTTCACACAACCACCTCCACAAACATCCCCCTCTTCACATTCACATACACACACCCACAACCATCCACACCCACACCCCACACCATGCCCACAGACAAGAATCCAAAGTTCACCACGGCGGAGCTGGAGCTCCTTGTCAACAAAGTCATCAGAGTCGAGCCACAGCTGTTTGGAACATTGGTCAGACAGACCAGCATAGCTGCAAAATCAGCCATGTGGCAGAGGATTGTCGACAAGGTGAATGCCAAGCCAGGTGGTACGATCTGCTCAGGGCGGTCAAGAGGAAAATGAATGAAGAACATGCCCAGACCAACATCACTGGAGGTGGGCCGCCCCGCAGCCCCGTACACTACCATCCCTGGGAGGAGAATGTGATGGCCATGCTACCGCCGGTGGGACTACACGGAGTTGAAGGAGTCGCAGAGCCTGGTGAGTACACAAACAACTCACGTAACTTGGGGGGAATGGCATCCACACCCCAACCACAAGAGGCGCAACTAGAGCCAAATTTCGGGGGAGGCTAAGAATTTTTTTTTGGGGGGGATGAATCTTTTAAGCCATAGGCAGAGTGGAGCTGCAGGGGCTCTTAAAGGAGTGAAACAACAGCGAGGCCTCATTAACATGCAAATGGTCTGTTAAAGACCTGTGAAGTGCTCGGGTGCGGCTGTGAGTGCACCGGGAAGCTGTCTCATCCCGGGCTGCCACACACGACGGGGGGGGGCTGAAGCCCTGTGAGTCCAATGGGTGTTGCGCGCCTGCCAACCACAAAAAATGCACGCACCTACCCCCAAGCACTCACCGCACACAACCACACCCAAAAACCACGCCCATGCCACTAACGTCACCATTCACCCATCACAAATCAAGGCAAGGTCATGTCCAAGGCTACAACAACCACAAACACAAGACTGGATGTCCGGGAGGCTGGGAGGGTGGGCCCCACACAACACATTGTCAAAATGAGACGCAGACAACAATGTCCTCAACCCATATGGCATAGGTACATACCCATGCACAATGCACAGGGACTGGCAAAGTATTGACAAGGTAGCTGACACTGGGCCCTGCTGTATGCAGCACAAGGCCCTCCTGGGACCACTGTACACCCAAACACCAACTCCACAAGCACAGCAACTCACATACACTGTCATGCCAGCATGCACCATGAGGGGACACACACATCACCTGGGAGACCCAATGACAACTCACACTACACACAACAGCATGCCCGGTCACACCCCCCCTAACACAAGCACACACCCCCGGGGCAGACAACGGATTCACACACTCCCACAATGGACATGTGACACAACAAGACCAATCCAGAGCCAAGTAAGCATCAGAGCCAAATATCTACAGGCCACACACTCAGGAGAACATCCCAATCTGTCCCCTGCAACATGCCCATCCCCAAGTGGACACTGAGAGGAATGCTAGGGTCATTCAACTACCTGGGTGAATTGTGTCAAATTGAATATGTATGAAACATGGATGTGGCATGAAACAGCATTAACATTGTCTCTCTCTCACACACAGGGCAACATCGACGATCTCCCCCCAACACTGGGGGGGAAGAATCACAGTCCCAGGCACCGCGTGAAGACGATCCCACCGGCAGCGACGACTCTCACCACTCCGTGGATGACCCCGACCAACCTGGCCCCTCTGGTGTACAAGCCCCTGCAGCACCTGCGTCAGGTACATCTGTGCCAACCCCCACCCCCATTCCTGCCACATCCCAGGAGACACCCAGGAGCCCTGCTCGCACTGAACAACACAGCCAGTCTGACCGGGAGGGACAAGGTTCTCAGGGCACCCAGGAGGAGGCAGGCAACCCTGCAAATGCCATCCCTCAGGGGTCCCGTAGACCCGATGTGCCCACAACGGCAGGCCAGGCTCGTGTGGGCAGGGGTGGTGGGAGTGGAGGCAGGTGGAGGCGCGAACCTGACCAGCCAGCTCAGGATCCCGGTATGTCACACATACGCAACATCCTGGACTCATACCGGCGTGACACCAGAGGCATGGACCAGGTCATGTCCAGACTTTCCAGGATGCAGGGGACCCTCGATGAGATAAAGAACCTGCAGGTCGAGCATCATGCCAGTCATCAACAACACCAAGGACGGATGGAGGCAAGACAACAACACCAAGGACGGATGGAGGCAAGCTCCTGGCGGTGCACAGAGACGTGAGTCAATCACTCCGTCAGATCGCCCAAAGCCTGGCAAACCCTCCCTGTACCACCAGGCGTAGACCAGCACCAGACACAGGGAGGGATGAGGAGGAGGAGGATTCATCTGACGGAGCGTCCCTAACATCGTCAAGGCCTGCATTTGAGGGTCCCCGGAGGAAGGTGGGTCGTCCACGTAAAAGACCGTGAGAGTCAGCGGACCATCCCCATCTCCCAGGTCACCTGGCCTGGCACCTGGACCTCTGGCGCAACAGCAGCACCTCACCCAATGACATTCTCTGCCACATGGACTTGCTGGTCACAGTCTGACCAATGATGACCAACACTGTGGTCTGGACTCTGATGACTCCAACTGACAAGGATGCCATTTCCCCCTGTGAACTTTGGATTCTATACCCCCGGTAGAGCACCTTAGCACATCTACCAAAAGACTCACCCCACCAAAAATAAATTCATATTGTTCTGCACATGAGATGTTGCTGTCATTTTGCATTATTCAACGACATATGTGTGTGGAAATGTCTAACTATGCCTGAGTGTTGAACTAACTCCAGCCATCCATACCCTGGGATCAGAGTCTGGTACAGGACACACATGGGTCACAAGGTATCATTCAATGTAGGCATGGAGCACAACACTCACCTGTGATGGCCTCTGGCTGCTGAGGGGGGCTTGCTAAACTGTGTGGACAGACCTATTTGGGATATCATCATCAAGGTGTAGAGGTCATGGCCCATGTGGAGGTACCCGGGGAGGGAGTCCTAGGTATGTGTGGCCAGGTGGGAGAACAATGTCCTGTATGCTGGAGTACGGTGGATGTGAAGAACGGTGGCCAGGGCAAGGTTGGATGCATGGAGATGGCCCAACGGGATCTAGGATGACAAACGTACAAGGTTGGTTTGGGGTCGGGGTTGTGGACTGCCTCCTGAGTGTGGGTGGGGAGTGTGGAGGTCATCCTGCAGCAGACAGTGATCCATTGCAGCTATCTATGGTGGACGGTGAGGTGGCTGGGGCACAGGGTGTAGAAGCTGAGGTGTGCAGATGCCCCCTGGAAGTGGACCAGTTTCCTGGGAGTTCGGATGTACTTGCTCCGTAGAGGGCAGGGCAGTATATGACACGGATGTTGTCATGGACGTGGGGGATGGTCTGTCGTAACTTGGAGTGGATCTATCTGTGGATCATGTGCATAATGCAGAGGGCGTTGCAGCATGAGGTACAGATGCTGTGGACTAGCATGGCATATGTGAGCGAGCCAATCATGATGCACACCATCTCGTGTGTGTGGCCACTGGGTGCTTGTGCAGGGCCCGCAGCAGCAGGCGCCATCTCCCTGAAAAATGCCCCATTTTGCACACAAAGACTAGGATGTCAGAAGGACAACTGCAACAGGCGCGTGTGTAAAGTAAGGAGTGTCCAGTGTCACATGGCACACCCAGAGACAATGCATGCACAATCACCAAAGAGCCATTACACCGGATCAGGAAACTGAAGGGCGACCTGCGCACAGGAGACACACCCTCAGCAGCTGGTGATGGCCCATTGTGTGGTCGACCTTGCTAAAAAACATACACGACCATGTACTTCATGCCCAATAGAGAGCCTAATCCATGAGCAACTGCATGCATGTCGCTAGACTACACATGGACTCCTATGCATTATCGACAGCAAGTATGCCAGAGATGCCGCATGCCAAGTGGCAAGAAACCTGCATTGACAGAGACGAGGCACCTTGGAGTGTGACGAACACCTTTATTACTCAGCCTCACACCAATGGAATTGCATCCATTGGAACAGAATCACAGGTCCTTCGGCTGACCATGTGTGACCTACACTGGACACCCCCTGCAACACACGGATGTGGTAAATCCTACTGAGCTAGCACACAAGTGAAGGGGTTGAGCCTCACACCCCTTGCTGCACACAGAGAATGTACAATTCCCCATTGAGCCGCATATGGGGATGTCCCACCCCATGTCCACCATTGGCATCCTGTATGTTCCTGAGGGACGTTATACACACATTGATGCCTTCATCAGAATCCACAATCCATGACAGATGACTGTCAGGAAGGGTGACTATCAATTCATGGGAGCCATGCAACATGTCAGGTGGCCCATGGTGAGTCAACATGTATGCACGGTAACACAACATGCACAGGAGCAGTCCCCACATATCACAAACACGTACCACCCACAAAACGCCTTGCTGCACTCCTTACCCAAAATGACTTTTCACCATGTCTCTGCATGTAACTCTGATCCAGCACACGTTGCAATAATCATGAGGAATAGCAGGAATGCAATGATGACATGAGCAGACGACAGCCGCAGGAACCTGGGGAGGACAGACACACAACAAGTCAGAGAAGAGCTAGTAATCCGCAGACATGTACATGCACTCTACAGGATTTATGTTGTCTCCATGCTAATAATGAATTTTGTGTACCCGCTAAAATTTGGGGAATGACATCATCACTTGAATGACACATCAGAACACACCTCCAAGTCACTTAGCACACAGTCAGCTCGACACACACATTGCAACACAAGCCACACAAGGCTCTAAGCGTGCACAGTAAGACACAGGGACTCACCATCATGAGAAGAAGATGTGGATAAGCTGACTCCGGATGTCCTCATCCTCATCCTCATCCTCACTTGCCCCGTGCCCGAGCCCTTCATCCTCCACGGGTGGATTATCCTGCTCATCCGGATCCAGGATGAGTGGCACGGCCTTCTCCACTGCCATGTTGTGCAGCATGCAGCACACAAGGAAGATTTTGCAGACCTTCATCAGGGCATATGGGAGTGCGCCGCCGGTCTTGTGGAGGCACCGGAATCTGCTCTTCAGAAGTCCAAACGTCCTCTCAATCACGCGCCTCGTCTGCCCATGGGTGTCATTGTACCGGTGTTCTGCGGCTGTTCTGGGGTTGCGGAGCGGCGTCATCAGCCATGGCATGTTGGGATAGCCAGCGTCCCCTACATGGAAACATCATGGACAGAAGTGGGTCAGGAGAAGCAGTAAGATATTAAGATACCGCTAAATACAGGACTAACAGAGTATACCCACCAACAAGACATGCATGTTCGTTGCGCAGCTGCAGCATCATTTCAGGCACCCTGCTACGCCTCATGATGTAGGCATCGTGTGCTGATCCTGGAAAACGGGCACAGACATGGGATATCATCATGTTAGCAAGACATACCACAAGGGCATTGATGGAGTGGTAATGGTTGCGGTTACGGAAGGCTACCTCCTGTGCGTGTGGTGGTACCAAAGCCACATGTGTCTCATCAATGGCCCCAATGACATGGGGCATCCCTCCCAGGGCATAGAACTCACCCTTGACACCTGTAAACTGCTCACGAGTTGGGAAATGTATGAATTCATCCAGGTGTAACAACATGGCCTCTAACACATCATGCAGGACACGGCTGAACATGGTCTGGGACATGCCACCTACATCAGCTATAGTCAATTGAAACGTACCCGTGGCAAAGAAATGTAGGGCTGCCATCACCTTCATCTTGGCTGTCAGTGCAGTAGGATACCTGTGTAGCGGTTGGAGGTGTGGTTCCAGCCTTGTGGTCAAGTTGTCAAACAACGGTTGGGAGAAGCGGTAGCGGCTTATACAGTCACGTTCCCTCATGGCAGCCAAGTCTGGCATTGGTCGGGGGAGAGGCGGTGCCCTGCAGAATTTTGGAAGGAATAACGAATATTGAGTACAGCACTACACCACTGTCAATGAACTGAGCACATGTTCAACAGCTAATACACATATGCTACATACAGAGTCTGTACTGTGCAATGCATCCAGGACACGTATGCCAGCCAGGTGACACCCCTACCAACAGTCAGCTACACACGTGGGTGCTCAAGGTCAACATGACATGCCATGGAACTAGCTGTGGGCCAGTGTAAGTGAACAGGCAGACGCATTACAGGAGTGACAGACAACCACATATGTGCATGAGAAGGATGTTTCAACATACAGACCGGTTGCGGAACACTAGAGGCACAGGTCACATGTCCTTGAAATAGGACAGTCAACACACCTTGTTATGAAGGGGTACATGTCAGGAATGATCACACATACATTGAGACTACGCAGATATGTCCTTGTCTCGCAAGTCCATGTGCGATGCATACATACACCCGTTACGTCTGATTCCACATGTGGCCTGGTGTGCGTAATAGTGTGCCATGCCCATCGACACGCACACACATGTTGGATGCAGCAACTGCAGATGCATGTCACGGAACAACTACAGCAAGCTCATGGGAACACATGATACACACATGACATAGTCACATCGTGCAACGCCAGTAGTTACATGTCAGGTGTCATAATCCGTGTCCCTGGCATCAGGGGACAGATGTGGGTGTAGGTGACTGTGCCATGCCAGTGATGCAGTGCTCGACTGTCCCCAGAGAGTAGCTCCTCTGTATCAATTGATATCAAGTAAATTTCTGTTGTGTCATGCTCCCCATTGTTTCCCAGTGGCATGGTGTGTAAACCAACTGTGTGGTGCAGGGCCTACATATGTGTGTAGTATTGTAGATGTCACTCATGTTGCTGTTCATGCTATGCGCTGTGTCCTATGTAGTTTGGACTCATGTGTCATATGTATACAGGTGTCTGATCATTTCCTGTCTCTTCACCTTGCCCACAGCATCATCGGGGGAAACTGAGGGAGACACTGGCACGGACGTGGGGGAGTGATCCAGCACCGGGGCCACCAGTGCTGGGGAGTCTGGTGCAGCAAGTGGCACGGAGGCCGAGGGGAGTCAGGCAGAGGACCTGTCCAGTCCCATCACCGCCCTCCCACTTGCTCGGGTCCCTTGTGTCCGTGCTAGGCGAGCACAGGTGCGTGAGAGACAGCAAGGAGGTGTATTTAAAAGGTGAAGGGTGCACTTCCACTCCGGATCATTCTGTGGTGTGTAGGCATATTCAATTGCATGCTGCTTGTCAAATGCACGCTCATGATTTAGCTTGTATTCTGAAGTAGATTCGTGTGCCAGTTATGACCCCGTCTTGTATGCTGCTTGAAAACGGTAATTATGTGCTGTTCAATGATGAAGCTTGCTGTGGGATGCTTCCGGGAATTCCTCACATCGTGACTGTATCACTACGAGTGGTTTTCTGTCATTACGTCCTTCTCCCACCCCCGCATGGCCGGCTCGATGTATCCATCTGGCCTTCCATTCCAACCTTGAAAGCAGAGTTCAACAAGATGAGAAGAATAAGGGCTCTATTGTCTCAAAAACAAGTCGTGTTGACCTCATCCCGAGAAACATTTGTCTTTCACGTAGCTCACACGTGCACAGAGGTGCAAGCGCTTTTGGACACTGATCTCCCACTACATATTTGGGACTCGGATTCAGACAATCTTTCATGCCTCGTCAACAAGTGGCCTGGATATTTTTTTCTAAATTGTGGGATCCGCCCTCCTGACCTCCTTCCATACTCTGTTTGGTGTGATCCCCGCATTTCATCATTCTATTTTTTCTAGCGTCTTCGGAGGTCTCCCTTTGCTTCTCGCACTCGTGGCTGGGGTGCTATTATTGATCTGCGTACTATGCTGTGGCTTCACAACTTGCGTTACAAGACAGCATGCACCGGCTGCTCCATCTTCGGAAATAGATGCTTGAATTCTACGGCACTCTGCCGCTGGCGACCTTAAGCAGTGCCTATGGATTGTCCTTCCGGTTTCCCTTCTTTACCTGCGTGCAACCTGTCTTTCATTGCCTAGATTGTCCATTCGAATTGGCTCTGGATCTGTGCCTGTCTAACTCGGTGTCTCCTGACCCGGATTATGATCGACTGATGAGCCCCTTAGTGGCTCATGAGTTGGACTTTTCTGGCATCAGGATTATGGCCTGTGCTGCAGCACATGGAGTCCTAGGGAATTGGGACATCGGAACGGCTGCAACTGAATTCTTATCCAGAAGTTATCTTGATATCCCCACCTGTTGTCCACAAATGGTGCTGGATGCCCCGATTGTTGAGGAACATGTGTGTTCTTTCCCCCTGCTGAACTGGATGGCAGATAATTTTGCGGAACGTTGTAATGATTTCCTCTTGGAAGCTGTTGCAAATTATTGTGCTTATACCTTGATGGATTGACTTTAGCCCTGCTCACTTCATGGTGCATCCATCGATGTTATGTTTTTTCCCCTTTTACATGGTTAATTTCCCTGCAACATCGTTATCATTGACATTTCTTTTCTGACTTTTTCGCTTCCCTTCTATGGACTTCCAGTTCATGCCCTTGGTTCCGCTCTATCAAACTTGAACTCTGCGTTCTCGATTTCGCGCCCCCTAGTGGTTAGTGGTACGAACAAGGGGGGGTGTAGTCATGATTCCTATCTCCCTATGTACAATGCTAAGTTGGCACCACCGCGTTAGTTGTTAGTGAGCCATCTTGCCAATTTTGCTGCTTTTGCACGCAACACTGTAGTTGCGTGTTATCCATTTTAAAATGCCTACTCGAGTTTGCTTCACATGAGGACTGTCTGTTGTTTGACATCCTTCACAGTGAGCAGCGAGCTTGTACTGTACATTGTGTACACAAACAGTCTGGGTGACTAGACGGTGCATGTTGTTGTGTGCAGGTTGATCGGCCCACTATTTAGCCATTACATGCACGCAGCTGCAGATACCTGATCGACGAATGCTTGCCATATTGCAGTGCAGCACGTTTGAGATTCCTTGTGATGGGGAACTTTCGCAGGAGAAGAGACTAGATGATCCTTTGATGTGATACCACTGAGCTGATCTGTACGGTGGGGGGTCCCCCGTTCAAGCCTAGAGATCTTCTATTAGTTGAATGATACTACTATTGGTTTACTGGCGACAGGAAGGTTGCTGTTTCCACTGTCATTTTCTCATGATTGCTCCTTTCATTGTCTATGATATTGCAACAATGCTGATGCTTCTGAACTTAACCATTTGTCTGCTTATGTTAGCCACAGTACTGCATCTTAGGACGCGAGGTTCATTGAATGAACTCTTTCAACTTTACCGTGTCTGTGTCTATTCTGTTGTGGACTGATCTGAGAATAATGACGAACAGGTATGTCTGATTCCCACCATTCCTGAGAATATTGTCATGCGCTTGTTCTGGGTTGTCTATACATTGGGACCGCCGAGCTCAACCTCGGCTAACGAATGGGACACTAAGCTAGTCGGATAAGGGGTTCTGGGTTCTGAGGGGAGTTTGTGGTACACCAAACATGTCTCCTTCGTGCCAGGCACCGCACCCCCTGCCCCTGTCTCCCCTGCGGCCGTCAATGCAGAGTCTGTGGACATTCAGCGCCAGTTGCAGGTTGGTCAGACATCATTCCTGCGTGTCCTCCATGGCCACACCAGACTGCTGACACGGATGGTGTCGTACATGGAGGGCATGTCATCAGCGATGTCTGACCAACGGATGTTGCTGAGGTCCATTGACTCGTCACTGACGGCAGCAGTGGGTCTCCTGCAGCGCTCCGTCCCCCCCCTACCCCGGCACCATACGCACTTCCCACTCCCATGCCTGTCCCATACACACCCAGACGTCCCCATGCACGCACCCCACCAGACACAGGCAGCACACCACCAGGGAAGGCCAAGTGCACACCTCCTGTCACGCACACACAGGGGGGAGAAGGCAGAGGCACTGGGTTGGGGGGAAAACAGCAGCCACGCTGTCACAGTAGGAGTCCGCAGTCTTCATGACCCACTACCTCCAAAACCACTCCCCTTGGCTCTCCTGCCCAACAGTTGGACAGAGAGTCCTTCATGGCCAGTCCGTCCCCAGCCCCAGTGTGACACCACCCCAACGTGTCCCCCCCAGGGCTTCGCATCTGGCATGGCCCATGGGCTTGGTGAATAGTGTACTGTAGCTACTTTTCTTCGAAATGCTGGATGTGGTTTTTTGTTTTTCCTTTGCACACTATGGCTTTTCTGGTATTGCTGTTGGTGCTGCTGCTCCCTGAGTTGGGGTGGTGATGATGTGTTGTGTGTCTGGGATATGTTGTAGTGTGCTGCTCATGGGGTGGACCCTGGTATCTGCATGCCGTCACAAGGTGACTGCATGTATTCTTAGGTCATGTTAGCTCTTACTGCATGGTGACATTGTCCCAAGGTGTGTTCCTTACTCTGTGGAACCTGCCATCTTCCCTGCAGGGTGTTTCCCAATTGTTGTGCTGAGCTGTGTCAACATGTCCTCGGTTTGTGACACATCCCTTCGACTTTGGCCATGCATGCTCTGCTATGTCTCCACCTGCATCGTTTGTGTCATCCTTGCTGGACACTGTACTTGTGTATGGAGTGTATTGACATGACTTCATGTGGACATTTTCCCTTTTCTGCACTATGCATGTGTGTACTCCCTGCCTCACACACATGTGTTACGTGTTTTGCAGGGTATTTGTGCACCTGACTGACAAGTGTGGGCATTGTATCTGTGTGTACTCCACCCTTTTCCTTCCATGGGAGGCTACAACTGACAGTGTGTGTTCCCTTAGGCTCTCTTAATTTAGTGGTGTTTGACATGAGGATACTGTCTTGTTGCATGATCTCAGTGCGTGTATTGTGCTGCCTCCGCCAGGGGTGGGTATGCATGAGTAATTTGTCATCACACCGACATGTGGTGTGTCATGCAGTGGGGGAAGGACATCCATCCTCACGGGAGTGGGACACTGCAGTCAGTGATGTGTTGTCATGGCACTCTCAACATTGTTGCACATTGTGTATGCCTTCATGCACCCATGGAGTTTTGCTCATCGGAGGGTGATGTACACACCCCCATGGCTCTGTCCACTGCTGGGGGTCCGCTACACCCACCCCTCATATGTCTGGGCACTGCTGGGAGTGATAGGCACCCACCCCTCATATGGCTGGGCACTGCTGGGAGTGATAGGCACCCACCCCTCATGTGTCCGGGCACTGCTGGGAGTGATGTGCACCCACCCCTCATATGTCTGTCCACTGCTGGGAGTGATATGCACCCACCCCTCATATGTCTGGACAATGCTGGGAGTCATGGGCACCCACCCCTCATATCTCTGTCCACTGCTGGGAGTGATATGCACCCACCCCTCATATGTCTGGGCACTGCTGGGAGTGATAGGCACCCACCCCTCTTATGGCTGGGCACTGCTGGGAGTGATAGGCACCCACCCCTCATATGTCTGGCCACTGCTGGGAGTGATAGGCACCCACCCCTCATATGTCTGGCCACTGCTGGGAGTGATAGGCACCCACCCCTCATATGTCTGGTCACTGCTGGGAGTGATAGGCACCCACCCCTCATATGTCTGGCCACTGCTGGGTGTGATAGGCACACACCCCTATGTATGTGTCCACTGTCGTGGTACGAGCTGTAACCACGTGCTGATGGCCTGGGTAGGGCCCGTACCCCTATGGCACCCCAACTTTGGGGGTGCGGCCCGTACCCATGCCTTTGGGATGTGGGTACCGGCCGTACCGCCATTGTTGGTGTGACGTAGGGGTAGGCGTGGTATGTGCCGTACCGACGTGCTGATGGCCTGGGTACGGCCCATACCCCTACGGCACCCCAACTTTGGGGGTGCGGCCCGTACCCATGCCTTTGGGACGTGGGTACCGGCCGTGCTGCCATTGTTCGTGTGACGTAGGGGTAGGCGTGGTACGGTCCGTACCCACGCTCTGGGGGCGTGGGTACGTCCTGTACCACCATTGTGGTGGTGACGGGTACGCGTCCACGTCCACTTCCGTTGTGGCGGAACGTGGGATTGGTGGACACGCCCCCCGAAGTGACCAGACCATGGAGGTAATTAATGTGCATGATGTTTCAGTAATTTGTGGGGTGTGGGTTATGTTTCCTGCCCCTTGCACACACACACACCCCCCCTTTGCCCCTGGGGGTTGTTCTGACCTTCTGCGGCGTCTGCGTCAGTTTCTGTACACGAGGTGGTAGGCTATGAGGGCTGGGATGACGCGTAGGTTGGGGTCCATCGCTGTCCGCCGAGTACCGGTGCTCCTTGTTCACGTCATCCTCAATTTCCCGGCAGTTTTTGGCTCCCGTAAAAACTGCTGAATGCGGAGTGACGTCGACACGAATCGTACTTGCTGGTCCATAGAACGCTGCCTGACTCCGTCCGGACGTCGCGTATTCGCCGTCCAGATTCAGATTTGTATGTATTCGTACGGAAATGGTATTTCTGTGCGAATCGTACTTGCGAGTTTGTAAGGTGTTTTTCCCGGGTACGAGTCGGACGGAAAAAACTCTCCGTACGACCATTCGTACCCGGGTTTTACAGGATCGGAATCGACACCTTGGTTTTATTTAAATGATTACTATTACTATAATGTTCAATATTATTTATAAAAACTATGAATATAAATGTCTACATTTTACAATATTAATTAACATGCCAAAGAAATAATGAACATTACTTTTACATTTAAATATTCACATTTATCGCCACAAAACAACCAATATTAATATTATTTTTACACAATGATACAAATACAAATCCAGAATCCAAAATGTTCATCTTTCAAAACACACAAATAAGGAAATTATTAAAATTTAAAATCATACACACAACAAAAAGATACATACAAAATTACACAAACAATATGATTTGCAACAATATTAAAACAACACTAAAAATGACATTCTTACCTTTGATATTCCTGTTTATATTTTTATTATCCCAATATTCTTGTATCAATATATTTTGAATTCCATATTTTGTCCAAATACTTGTAATACATCGGTGTACATGGAAACAATAAAAAAAGCAGTCCAAGCTAAATAGTACTAATGCAATGTTAAAAAGTGAAAAAAACAAGTAAAAAGCATACAAAATGGATTTGACTGATTGTATTGAAAGTTAGAACCCTAACTGAGAAGGAGGGTTCAGGTTTCAGTCTTGAGTTGGGGCAAATGTATCTTTCGATTCTCTGATTCTTACCATTAGCTAGTCTGGACAGAATTGGACGAATGATGCTTCACACAAGGGTAAACAATGTGATTGAGGGAAGACGGGACGTGGCAACAGCAGATGGGTAGGATTGTGGAGACAAATAAGTGGTAATGTCTCTCATCAAGGAGCATAGGGCCAGATGATGAAAATGATTTTGTGATCTCAAACCTTCAAATTTGTAAAATCACTGGGTGTGCAATTGTAAAATCCCTATTTATTATATCCCAACCCCATTTCAGAAAAGTTTATGCAACCCAAACTAACTCAACATTTGAAAAGGGGTCAAAAGGATGTTCCTTTCAAATTGGGATACAATAAACTACGTGTCAATGATTTGTGTTGGATATTTGTCCATTCTGCAGGGTCACCCCCAATTTTTTGCCTTCTTTTACTGAACCTATTTTTGTTGGCAATAGAACTCTGTGCACTGTACACCCCTCCCCCCAAACCAGTGGTAAAGTGTAGTTCCTGTGCTCTCCATTGTAAAAATGTTAACATTGGCATACACTTAAATGGCACATTTAGTTTACTTATAATTCCCCTGTATATTAAATTGCACTATTGGGCTGTAGCACTCACAGGGGCTTATTACGATGTCAGTTGGAGTTGCATCTGACTGACACAGTTTTGAGCTCAGCACTGACTGACCTCAGGTCGGTGGTTCTGACTGCCTGATTACGATACGACCGAACACTCTTTGATCACATACTCACTTTTCTCCATGGGAGCTTGTGTCACGGCCATAAACCAGCCGTAATACAGGCTCCTATAGAGAAATGTGTGTGTGTGTAAAACCCTGCACCCTGTGGCAGGCCCGCAATTGGGCCTGCCACACAGTGCATGGTTTTACATGGGGGTACCCTAGGTACCCACTCGACCAGCAACCATAGGCCTCAGGATGCTAGGGGCCCACAAAGTCACTTTGCGACTGGCTTTTCGTGTCAGAAAGTCCGGTGCAGAAAGTCTGTGGGAAACCAACATCATAATCCCTGTGGCGGAAACGCCGTACACTGGGGATTACGGCGTGGTTCCGCGCATCTTGAAAACTCCGAGAGCTGGTTGGAACTGATTCGGAATGACTGGCCAGTTTACGCTCCGACCGCTGACATTGTAAACGGGCGGTCGAACAGCAAACCGACCGTCTCGACTGGAATGTTTCTGACCACGGTCAGAAAGCTTCTGACTAGCGGTCGGAGGATTTCTGACCGACATCGTAATTGGTCCCATAGTGTCACCCACTTAAAGTAATAATATAAAAACATGGCTTCAGCCTTTCCACTGCAGCTTGGGTGTGCAGCTGTAAACCAAAGTTGTTTTTCAGTGGGGTAAGGCTGGCTCTTTCATAGGATAACACTGGTTTACACTATTACAGTGATAAATTCAGTTTGGGAGTGCCTAGAAAAATGTATCAAGGACTCATGTTCATAGTAAATTGAAATCCAACTTACAGGTAAAATCAGATTCTCTATTACTATTTTGGAAATAACACATTTGGAAAGCTGTCATTGGCCTGCCTAAAAACGAAAGGTTTCCTGCCCATGTCCAGCTGTCACCCTGACCCCTGATTCAGCCCCTGTGGCGAGATATGCATTGCTCAAAGACAGCGGACAAAGGGCTCTGGGTGTAGGGAGTGAGATTTCCTCCTTAACATCATGGGCTGAGGGGCAGTGCCCAGCACTTTCCCAAGTTTCAAAGGATGACTACCCCTGTCACTGGCAAATTGAAGTTCACACCTAGGCCTGCCTCCCTTTTCTCTCTATAGAAACACTGCTGTGAAGAATCAGGAATGCTCGGCTGATTGAAGAATCTGGAGGATGATTGGACCTGCTTGCCATGAACCCAGGACTCCAGAAATGACCCCAAGGGTCGGTTGGCTGGCCACTTGTTTAAGCTTAAGAGACACAACATGCTTTCAGAGGCCCTTATCTTGCTCCTGCCCAGTTGACCAGTGCCAAATGGATCTACCCTTGACCCTGCTGCTGTCCTCTTTTGGAGTAAGTTCTAACTCCTAGGTGGTGTCCTCAGGTCATAGACTTTTGGCTGGTATTAGAGTGTACAATTTCTGTCACCAAACTGCAAGAAATGGGACTTAGCCACTTTTTACCAACTTTCTGTCTGAAGAACCAATGCGGACCAGGACCAAAGTGGAAGCTATAGCCATCCGCGTCAAATCAGTAGTCAGCCTCAACTTGCCAAAGAGGGCTTGCTCGAGACTATTGCCGAGCAGCATCTGTTCGATGTCAAGGCCTTCCTGGACTTGGACTGCAGACTTCACCCACTTGGAGGTTTCCCACCTTTGCCGACGACCATACTGGAGCCCTGTTCTTTGGCAACCCGCCTTTGTTGAATCTCACTTTGGATCCAGCATGCCCCGCTGACAATTTATCAATAACTGCTTTTTCTCCATAAACGTTTCTAAGTCTAAAGGTAAACTTTCCACTGGTTCCTGTATCTGACTGGCAATCTATCAGGATCTAAATTAACTTTTTACTTTTACTCGCTATAGCTCCCAGATAACTGTTTTTGGCACGTTGTGCTTTATGGCACTGTTTTTAATCCAAACTTTAAAAGGAGTTTTCTTCTGTTCTCCTACTTTGAGTTTTGCTATTTCGGTGTCATTTTGTTTAGTAAACAATTCTCCTTTTCTTTAAAATCGATTGGTATTTTTCTTGTGTTTTGTTTTCACGTTATTGCTGTTTGACTACTGCATAAATACGTTACACATTGCCTGTAAGTTAAGCCTGACAAGCTAACAGAGGGTTAAATACAGGTTTATTTAGTGACTTTAGGAGTCCACCTTAACAGTTTGACCCAAAATTTCCGTCACAAGCCATTGACAAGTTACTGAGTCCTAACATTCTCTAGTTATGTTTACACAATGCATGCCACAAATCAAGCCACCAGACATGGTGACATGTTTTTCTTTTGATTGCTCTTTTGTTTGTCTCTATACCTTTGCCAAGTTGGTGTACTGACATGAGGGATGGCTCAAGTTATTTCATGTGTTACTTGTGTTGTTAACCATAATTGGCCAAATTCAATGGTTAGAAGAGTCTGAGCCAGAACCATAACTCACGTTTATATGTGTTTTTTCAGTTAATTCAATTTTTGTATGATTTATTTAATTTTCATCTCACTTCACACAGCCTTTAGCCAGGCCCAGGCCAAGTCACAGCTCCAAATGTGCTGTGACTGTGTACTGGAGGGCTTGGCTGCAGGACCAGGGTTTATTCTCAATATGCCATGGCCACCCAATCCCCCTGTGCAGGACCTGCCTGTTGAAAAATGGCCCTCTCTGATAGGTCACCCCAAACCTTTAGCCTACCTTCTTCTATTTTTGCTGAACTCATTTTGTTGGCCTTAGCACTCTGAACACTTCACCACTGCTAACCACTGCTAAAATGCTTGTGCTTCTCCACTAAACATAAATACATTGGTCTATAACTAATTATCATATTTGTTGTACTGGTAAGTCTCTTTTAAAGTGGCATACCATATACCCAGAGCCTCTACTTAAAATGCTAATAGCGGGCAGTAGCACTGTTTGTTCCTCCCACAGAAGTAGCCTTTCATAATCTGTCTCAGGCCTGCCATTGCAGTGCTTGTGTGTGCAGTTTACCACCACTTCCACTTGACATTCAAAACCACTTGCCCAACCTTACATTCCCCTTTTATTATATATAAGTAATTCCTAAGTGTTAGAACCGGCGGTCTCTAGTTGGCAGAGGTATACACTTCTGACAAATAGGGACCAACCAACTCTAGTCAGGGAAAGGGGATTACACACTCAGATAACCCCTGCTACCCCCTTGGTAGCTTGGCAGAGCAGACAGGCTTATCTCAGAGGCAGTGTGTTAAGTATTTATGACCACATACAGTAATAAAGTGAATACACTACAGATGGACACGACACAGAAGTTATTATAAAAATAGTATTTTTATATAAGGCTTAGCACAAGACCAAATAACGACAAAAATATACCACAGTCTTAATAAATACTCTTTGGAAGGAAAAATAATAGTTCAAGTAAGGTTTCTTCTTGGCAAATAGTTCTTTAGCAAAGTATTCTTCTGAGCACAGTTCTTTGGCAACAATGTAACCCCCACAGGAGTCACACGACGTCGAGTCTACACGATTCCCAAGGTTCGGCGTCGACCGCGAGGAGCGCTACGTCGAGCCTGGAGTCGCAACAGACCCCACAAGTACAGTACCTTGAGAAACGACGAAAACGAGGATCCACGGCGTCGAGATGTCGGCGTCGAGGTCGGCGTCGATCGTGCCTCGGAGTCGGGTCAATCCGCAGCGGTGTCGAGGGATGTCGGGCCGGAGCAGCGCTCACGGCGTCGAGAAGGGCGTCGAGTCGATGCGATCAGCAGCGGCGTCGGGACGGGGTCGCTTGGAGGTAGAGCCGATACTCACTCCTCACTGGCGTCGATACCAGCGTCGAGACGGGGTCACTTGGAGCCGGGGCCGATACCCACTGCTCACTGGCGTTGCTGCTGGCGTCGATCGGGCCCAGCGGCCGGCGTCGAAGGCTCGGGACACTGGAGCCGTTACTCACGGTGTCGAGCTGGATTCGGCGGCGTCGGCGGCGTCGAGACTGCAGATTTCCCCTTGTGTACTGGAAACAACACTTTCCAGTAATTCAGCAAATGGTGAAGTCCTTTGGCCCTGTGACTTCAGCAGGAGACTGGCACTCTTCCAGTCCTTGGAGATTTCCTAGCAAGTGTTCAGAGAGTACACACCAAGTTCCTCTCTCCTTGTTCCTTGGCAAAAATAAAGAAGCAGCTTTCAGGTTCCTCCACAGCAAAACAGCACTCTGGCAGAAAGGGGAGGCAAGTCCTTAGATCAGCAGGCTTCTTGTCCTTGGTACAGGTTTCCTTGTCAGAAGTGATCTGAGTTCTTGGTTCAGGGGTCCTTCTCTTATACCCCTTTTTCCCTTTGTTCCCTTTGTCCAAGCAGGGCGATTCCCACCATCTCAGGTTTGTTGTGGGTGTTGCCAGGCAGAGGCACCTGGCCTATTCACTGAGCAGGGCAGAGTCCTCAGCCGCCCAGCAGGAGGCGGAGCCAGTATTGTCACTGGCAGGAGCAGGGCTATCAGTCGCCCAGCAGGAGGCGGAGCCAGTATTGTGTCAGGCAGGGCAGGCTACTCTTCCCTCACTCTATGTGTAAACGCCCCATTCACCCCACACTGACTCATTCAGACCTCTGGAGCCACCCAGCCCCTGACACACACACCAAACCAGCAGAGACCGGTAGATAGTTGGACAAGAAAATAGCCACTTTCTAAAAGTGCTATTTTCAAACATAGAATTTAAAAACCATCCATCCTAAAGGGTGTGTTATTAAATTCGGAGTTCAGGGATACTAAACTCGACTTGCTACCATGCTCCCTGAGTCAGATAGATTATAATGGAGTTAATAATCAGTCTGCCCAGTCTGGCCCATTGGAGGCAGGTAGCCCTTCAATAGTGAAAAACGAAAATGGCTGTAATTCACTATTAGGTCATGCCACACACATCAGGGCATGACCTACCTTTTACCAACAATGCACCCTGCCCTAGGGCCTACCATAGAGGTGTCTGAAATGTGGCAAAGTGAAGGTTCAGAGACTGGTAAGTGGGTTTCCTTACCAAGTCGACATGGCAGTCAGGGACTGCACGCAGGCGCCGCGGTGGCAGGCCTGAGACACATTTTGTACGCTGCTTCTGTGGGTGGCACAACCAGTGCTGCAAGCCCACCAGCAGCAGTTAACTTACACGCCCTTGGCACACTCAGTGCACTAGACTAGGGACTGAACAGTAAGTCAACCAAGCCAATCATGGTAACACCAATCAATGTAACAATTTAACATAGGGAGCACTTGCACTGTGGCACTGATCAGCAGTGGCACAGTGCCCAAAGCAATAATCCAGCAAAAACATCGTAAACAGAGGAGGCAAACAGAAAAAAATGGAGGAGAGACTCATGCCAATGATGCCAGGTCTAACACGTGTCCCCTCCAGCTGAAATGTGGGGAGAACTACCCTTCACCCAGGGAGTCCTCATCACTAAGGCGGAAAAATCTGGACAGACCATCAGCATTGGCGTGATCTGTACCAGGGCGGTGTTCCACCGTAAAGTCCATCCCCTTTAGGGAAATGGACCACCTCAACAGCTTTGGGTTCTCACCCCTCATCTGCATTAACCATCTGAGGGGCCTGTGGTCTATCTGAACCCGGAAGTGAGTCCCAAACAGGTAGGGTCTTAGCTTCTTCAGCGCCCAGACCACAGCAAATGCCTCACGCTCTATCGCACTCCACCTTTGTTCCCTGGGAAGTAACCTCCGGCTGATGAAGGCTACAGGTAAGTCTCGGCCCTCCTCATTCATCTGTGCTAGGACAGCCCCCACACCATGCTCTGAAGCGTCCGTCTGGACAATGAATTCTTTTGAAAAGTCGGGTGCCTGGAGGACCGGTGCTGTACACATTGCAGTTTTCAGGGTGTCAAAGGCTTTCTGACAGGCGTCAGTCCAGATCACAAGTCTCGGCTGCTTCCGGGAAGTCAGCGAGGTCAAGGGGTGCACAATGTTGCCATACCCCTTGACAAACCTCCTGTAGTAACCCGTGAGACCCAAGAAGGCTCTCACCTGAGTCTGGGTTTTGGGCGGTTCCCAAGCCAGGATGGTATCTATCTTGGGTTGCAGGGGGGCCACCTTGCCGCTCCCTACTTGGTGCCCCAAGTACACCACTGAACCCTGCCCAATCTGGCACTTACTAGCCTTGATTGTGAGGCCTGCTCTGCGCAGGGCCAACAACACTTCCTGGAGGTGGCGCAAGTGTTCCTCCCAGCTGGGGCTGAACACTGCTATATCGTCCAGGTAGGCGGCGCTGAAATCTTCCAGCCCGGCCAGTACCTGGTTAACCAACCTCTGGAATGTGGCAGGGGCATTCTTCATCCCAAAGGGCATCACACGGAACTGGTAGTGCCCATCTGGTGTGGAGAATGCAGACCTCTCTTTTGCCCCATCAGTCAAGGCGATCTGCCAGTACCCAGACGTTAGAACAAACGTACTAAGGTACCGGGCAGCCCCCAAACGATCGATGAGCTCATCAGCTCTGGGGATGGGGTGCGCGTCAGTCTTGGTGACCGAATTGAGTCCTCGGTAATCCACACAGAACCGAAGTTCTGGTGAAGCACCAGGCGTTGCAGCCTTTGGGACCAAGACCACTGGGCTGGCCCAAGGACTGCTAGAGGACTCAACCACCCCTAAGGCAAACATCTTGGAGACCTCCTCCTTGATATATGCTCTGACCTTTTCAGTCACCCTGTAGGCCTTGTGCCTCACAGGAGTGCTGTCCCCAGTGTCCACATCATGGACACACCACTGAGTGACACCAGGGATCAAGGAGAACAGATCAGGGAATTGTACCAACAGATGGCGACAATCTTGCTGCTGCTCAGGGGTCAGTGTGTCAGAGAGGACAACACCATCCACTGACCCATCTTTTTCTTTTGCACACAGGAGGTCAGGAAGAGGCTCACTCTCCTCCTCCATCCCAGCATCTGTGGCAAGGAGCATGCCCACTTCGAATCTTTCTAAGTAGGGCTTTAACCGGTTGACATGCAGGACCCTTAAGGGGTTCCTGGGAGATTTCAAGTCCACCAAGTAGGTGACATCGCTCTTCTTCTCCACAACCTCAAATGGTCCAGTCCACCTGTCCTTGAGCGCACAAGGTTCCACAGGGGCCATGACCCAAACTTTCTGACCAGGTTGAAGCTCAACCAGAGTGGCATTCTGATCGTACCACCGCTCCATCTCTTCCTGGCTGGCCTCCAGATTTGCCTGAGCAAGATCTCTGAAGCGCCGAGTCTGGTTCCTAAAGGCCAGCATGTAACTATATACATCCTGGGGAGGTTTCCTGGGAGATTGCTCCCAGCCTTCTTTGACCAGACTCAAAGGTCCTCTTACCGGGTGACCATACAAAAGCTCAAAGGGGCTGAACCCTAGAGACTTCTGTGGCACCTCACGGTAAGCAAACAGCAGGCATGGCAAGAGGACGTCCCATTTACGCCTCATTGGTTCTTCAAGACCCATGATCATGCCTTTTAGGGTCCGGTTGAATCTCTCAACCAGCCCATTACCTTGAGGGTGGTAAAGAGTGGTAAACTTGTAGGTTACCCCACACTCCTTCCACAGAGACTTCATATAATTCGAAATGAAGTTGGTGCCCCGGTCTGACACCACCTCTCTGGGGAACCCCATGCGGGAGAAAACACCCATCAGTGCCCGTCCCACCACGGGGGCCGTCACTGTTCGGAGAGGGATGGCTTCCGGGTACCGGGTGGCATGGTCCACCAAGACCAGGATAAACCTGTTGCCCATGGCTGTCTTGGGGTCCAGTGGCCCCACAATGTCAATTCCCACTCGCTCAAAGGGGGTACTGACGACGGGAAAAGGTTGGAGGGGAGCCTTCTGCTTCCGCCCACTTTTTCCACTTGCCTGGCAAGTTTGACAGGTCCTACAATGGATATCTGAATCCCTTCTCATCTGGGGCCAATAAAAATGGGTGACAAGCCTATCATAGGTCTTGTCCTGCCCCAGATGTCCAGCTAACGGAACGTCATGAGCCAACCCCAGTAGGAAGGCTCTGAAGCGCTGGGGTACCACCAGCACACGGGCTGACCCAGGCTCAGCAGCCTTAGGCTCGCTATACAGGAGGTCGTTCTCCCAGTAGACCCAATGAGATCCTGACTGATCACCTGTCGTTTGGGCTGAGGCCTGCTGCCTCATACCCACAAGAGAAGGGCACACTTTCTGTTCAGCACAAAATTCCTCCCTGGAGGGACCACCATCCTGCTGCCAATGGATCAGCTCGGGCAGGTCTCCCAGTTCGGCCACTTGTTCTCCTGTCGGTTCCAGGGCATCCCCCTCAGGGTCTGCTCCCTCCTGGACCGCGGGAACGATGGGGGACGGTTTCCCGCGCCCCCTGCCTCTTCTCTTCATGGTTGGGACCAGGGCCATACTTTCAGGCTCCGGGCCCCCATCAACACCCTTACTGACTGACATGGACCGGGTGGTCGCACACACCCACTCAGGCAGACCCAACATTTCCAGATGCACTTTTCTCTCCACCTTAGCCCAAGGGGAGTCCTCCAAATCATTGCCCAAGAGACAATCAACATGCATGGCGGGCCTCACAGCAACCTGAAGAGTACCTGAGACCCCCCCCCACTCAAAGGGAACTTGAGCTACCTCACACTGACTCTGTGAGTTGTCAGCAGCTACAACGGGGTACAATGCATGAGGGACCACCTGCTCTCTGGACACCAAGTGACACTTGACAGCTGTCACACTCGCTCCGGTGTCTCTGAGAGCTTCCACCCTATGGCCATTAATGGTCACCCACTGCCTATATTTCTTAGTGTTACTAGGCAGAGGGGTTGGAGGGACCATTTCCACGTCTCCTAAAGAGACCAGGGACATTTCTGCGGGACCCCACCCACCGGGGGCACCCATCTCCTCCCCTCCCAGGGCTACACTCGCTACCTGACGAGGGGGTGCACGCGGCGGTGCATTCAAATCCTTCATGGGACACTGGGGATCATAATAACGGTGTCCCACCTGCTTAGAGGCATAGCAGGTCATGGGACCCCTGTGAACAGGTTTACCTGTCGGGGCCTCTGGCTTCTTTACAGGGGGAGGCTGGGAACCCTTCCCTTGGTTCCCTTGGGGACTACTTTGGGGCCCTTTCTGAAACTCCCTCTGTTTTCCCCTGTCCCCCCCACTCTTCTGCTGGGGACCCTGCCCACCCTTGGCTGAGTCTCCCACTGGACCCTTGTGGACCCTGGTACTGACCCAGCGGTCCGCCTCCTCAGCAAGTTTTCTAGGGTTAGATAGCTTGCTATCAACAAGGTGCTGGCGTAGCTCTGGAAAACAGTTATTAGACAAGTGCTCCCAAGCAAACAAATCATAAAGAGCATCATAACTATCAACCTTGCTACCCTTTATCCAACCATCCATGGTTCTGCAGAAAAAAGACACATATTCAACCCACGTAGTACCAGGCAACTTCTTACATTCTCTAAAGGTTTGTCTGTACTTTTCTGGGGTTAAGCCATATCTCAGCATTAAAGCATCTTTCATATGAGTATAAGACATCCTATCCTCAGCAGGAAGGCTCAACAAGGTATCTCTCCCCTCGTTTGTAAAGCGGCTCCACAACCCCGTTCCCCAATCCTTCTCAGGGACCCGGTGGGCCAACAATGCTAACTCATACGCTTTAAACCATTGGATATTAATATCTTCATTCTTACTGTAATCCTTGATCACATCTTTAGGAAAATAAAACCTACTTTCTGCAGGCACAGATGGAGTGCTGCCACCAGAGGGATTCAACTCTAAACTCTTAGTTTTAAGCTCCATCTCCCTCACCATCTTCTCACGTTCAAACGCTAATTTCTCTCTCTCAAAATCTAATCTTTTGCTCTCCATTTCAGCTTCTCTCTTGCTTCTCGCATTCTCTAATTCCAACTGCCCTCCTAATTTAAGTTTGGCCATTTCTAACTTGTACCCCCTCTCCTTCTCCCTGTCTTCTAATTCTTCGGGGGAAAGGCTCCTAGAGGACGCACTACTGCCTGGAGATGACACTGGCCCACCTGTGGGCTCTTCCTCTTCCTCTTCTTCTTCCTCTTCCGGTACCACCACCGGATCAGAGGGATTTCTGGCCTCTAACCAGGCCTTCAGCGCTTTGAGGAAGCCCTCTTTCTTTGAGACACCTGTGGTAGGAACTTTAAACTGCTTGCAAAATCCTTTTAGATCTTTTAGCGTGTAGGAATCTATCTTCTCCTTATCGAATTCCCCCACAACATTCTCCACAGGTGTAGCAGCTCCGGCATTCTCCATGGTCAAAACTGGCAGTGTTTAGAAAAATCAGATCCAGGAAAGCGGAGAACAAAAATAGGATATCCTACCAAAACAGATTGTGGCTGCGTTATGGTCTGCTTTCACTATGTAGCGTACACTAATCACTGCACATGAGTCATAAATGCAAAGTTTAAATCCTCACCGCTGACCACCAATGTTAGAACCGGCGGTCTCTAGTTGGCAGAGGTATACACTTCTGACAAATAGGGACCAACCAACTCTAGTCAGGGAAAGGGGATTACACCCCCTTGGTAGCTTGGCAGAGCAGACAGGCTTATCTCAGAGGCAGTGTGTTAAGTATTTATGACCACATACAGTAATAAAGTGAATACACTACAGATGGACACGACACAGAAGTTATTATAAAAATAGTGTTTTTATATAAGGCTTAGCACAAGACCAAATAACGACAAAAATATACCACAGTCTTAATAAATACTCTTTGGAAGGAAAAATAATAGTTCAAGTAAGGTTTCTTCTTGGCAAATAGTTCTTTAGCAAAGTATTCTTCTGAGCACAGTTCTTTGGCAACAATGTAACCCCCACAGGAGTCACACGACGTCGAGTCTACACGATTCCCAAGGTTCGGCGTCGACCGCGAGGAGCGCTACGTCGAGCCTGGAGTCGCAACAGACCCCACAAGTACAGTACCTTGAGAAACGACGAAAACGAGGATCCACGGCGTCGAGATGTCGGCATCAAGGTCGGCGTCGATCGTGCCTCGGAGTCGGGTCAATCCGCAGCGGTGTCGAGGGATGTCGGGCCGGAGCAGCGCTCACGGCGTCGAGAAGGGCGTCGAGTCGATGCGATCAGCAGCGGCGTCGGGACGGGGTCGCTTGGAGGTAGAGCCGATACTCACTCCTCACTGGCGTCGATACCGGCGTCGAGACGGGGTCACTTGGAGCCGGGGCCGATACCCACTGCTCACTGGCGTTGCTGCTGGCGTCGATCGGGCCCGGCGGCCGGCGTCGAAGGCTCGGGACACTGGAGCCGTTACTCACGGTGTCGAGCTGGATTCGGCGGCGTCGGCGGCGTCGAGACTGCAGATTTCCCCTTGTGTACTGGAAACAACACTTTCCGGTAATTCAGCAAATGGTGAAGTCCTTTGGCCCTGTGACTTCAGCAGGAGACTGGCACTCTTCCAGTCCTTGGAGATTTCCTAGCAAGTGTTCAGAGAGTACACACCAAGTTCCTCTCTCCTTGTTCCTTGGCAAAAATAAAGAAGCAGCTTTCAGGTTCCTCCACAGCAAAACAGCACTCTGGCAGAAAGGGGAGGCAAGTCCTTAGATCAGCAGGCTTCTTGTCCTTGGTACAGGTTTCCTTGTCAGAAGTGATCTGAGTTCTTGGTTCAGGGGTCCTTCTCTTATACCCCTTTTTCCCTTTGTTCCCTTTGTCCAAGCAGGGCGATTCCCACCATCTCAGGTTTGTTGTGGGTGTTGCCAGGTAGAGGCACCTGGCCTATTCACTGAGCAGGGCAGAGTCCTCAGCCGCCCAGCAGGAGGCGGAGCCAGTATTGTCACTGGCAGGAGCAGGGCTATCAGTCGCCCAGCAGGAGGCGGAGCCAGTATTGTGTCAGGCAGGGCAGGCTACTCTTCCCTCACTCTATGTGTAAACGCCCCATTCACCCCACACTGACTCATTCAGACCTCTGGAGCCACCCAGCCCCTGACACACACACCAAACCAGCAGAGACCGGTAGATAGTTGGACAAGAAAATAGCCACTTTCTAAAAGTGCTATTTTCAAACATAGAATTTAAAAACCATCCATCCTAAAGGGTGTGTTATTAAATTCGGAGTTCAGGGATACTAAACTCGACTTGCTACCATGCTCCCTGAGTCAGATAGATTATAATGGAGTTAATAATCAGTCTGCCCAGTCTGGCCTATTGGAGGCAGGTAGCCCTTCAATAGTGAGAAACGAAAATGGCTGTAATTCACTATTAGGTCATGCCACACACATCAGGGCATGACCTACCTTTTACCAACAATGCACCCTGCCCTAGGGCCTACCATAGAGGTGTCTGAAATGTGGCAAAGTGAAGGTTCAGAGACTGGTAAGTGGGTTTCCTTACCAAGTCGACATGGCAGTCAGGGACTGCACGCAGGCGCCGCGGTGGCAGGCCTGAGACACATTTTGTACGCTGCTTCTGTGGGTGGCACAACCAGTGCTGCAAGCCCACCAGCAGCAGTTAACTTACACGCCCTTGGCACACTCAGTGCACTAGACTAGGGACTGAACAGTAAGTCAACCAAGCCAATCATGGTAACACCAATCAATGTAACAATTTAACATAGGGAGCACTTGCACTGTGGCACTGATCAGCAGTGGCACAGTGCCCAAAGCAATAATCCAGCAAAAACATCGTAAACAGAGGAGGCAAACAGAACAAAATGGAGGAGAGACTCATGCCAATGATGCCAGGTCTAACACGAAGGTAGGCCCTTAGTAACCCTAAAGTCAGGGTGCTATGCAAGTAAACGGTAGGACATGTACCTTTCTTTTTTGTATGCCCTGGTAGTGAAACACAGCCTATTTTGTTTTTCACTACTGTGAGCCTTACTCCTCTCATAGGCTGGCATTGGGACGCCTTAATAAACTTTCAAGCTGTAATTCCTGAGGAGTAACTTTTTCTGGTTTCATATATTTGGAATGGTAATGATAAATCCTCCTTACAGCTGAAGCTGGATTTAACATTACTGTTTTAGAAATGACACTTTTAGAAAGTGGACATTTCTCTCCACTTCACTGCTCTATGTGCCTGAAAGACTGTCTCCAATATACATCTTGGGTGCGTGACATCTAAACTTTGTGCATTCTTTTGAGATAGCCACAAACACAGGACGATGAGGTTCATCTGCATTCTGAGTACTCATCTGCATTCATCATCATTCTGTTGGCTCTTCCTAGGCAGGGAGGAATGGGAGGGGCTGACACTTACATTTCACTGGGTAGTGTCTTGTCCACACACAGAGCACTGATTTACCCCCCACAGGTAGCCTGGCTGACAGGACTGGGTTGAAAGGGATCCTTGTGCACTTCCGAGAGCTGCTTTGAAGTCATCCCTGCATCAAAGGCACTTTTGTGTTTAAAACTGGGTCTCTGACCCCCTAAAATCATACACTTCTAGATCTTGAGCTAAATCTCTGTCAGAAGGACTACTGTGCTGCAATTGGACTGCTTTTCTGGATAGACTACTTTTCTGCTTGTTTTCGTGCTGCTACCTGACTCTACTGAAGTAGAGAGCTGGAATTTGTCTTCCCTCCAAGTGATCTCCAAGGGTTTGATGCCTTGCCTCTTATTTTCCGGAGTCTCAGAGACACAAAAGACTCCCTGCAATCCTGTGGTGCTGTTGAACTCTGACTTCTATAAGTCGTACTCTTGTCTGAGGTGCCCTCTCCATGTACTAGGACTCCGAAATGGGTTCTGCATCTGTTTTTATCAAAATTAGCGCATTTTTACCTCTGCACCAATCTTACTGATGAATTGCCCTTTCACGCCAATGCAGAGGCTGTTCAACAACAGAGGTTCTAAAGCCTGCACGGCCATATAATGGTGCTCTGCGCGGCGTGACGATGACACATTGCCTTTGCTTCAGCGAGGTGACAAGTCAGTGACCAGACTGCATGGAAAAGGTTGAAGCATCGAGCCCTCAGCATCAACACTTTGCTCCATTTAAGGTACTTTCTCAGCAGGCCCTGCTTGGGTCTTCAAAAATGTATATCTCGACTTTTACTAATTGGATTTCTGTCTTTTAGGTCTTTTTTTGCTCAGATACAGATACTCTATTTTCCTAAACCCATGTAAAGTCTTTTTGTGGTGTATTCATTGTATTACTGTGTGTGTGTGCTGCACAAATACTTTACATATTGCCTCTTTAGATAAGCTAACAAAGGGTGAGCACAGATTATCTTTTAGTGTGTGTCTAGCTTACAATGACTAGAGTGGTGGTTCCTGCCTGGCCTGGGTCATACCTCGGCCAACCAGAAATCATGTTTCTAACACTGCCATATAGTCATTCCACGCGGTGCTCAGCCCTAGTCTAGAAGCTGTGTCTAACTGGTGTGGTGCAGCAGCCATATTGACTGACTCCGGAGCACGGGGCTCACGGTTTGATCGCCGGTGGCAGCTCAGCTCAGCGCCATGTGACTCTGGGCAATAGCTCACTTAATTTCTCTGACGGCCCCTAGCGCCTTGAAACATTAAGGGGTGAAATGTTCCTGCTTTACTAATATGGATTATTATCCATCTTTGACTGAGTGCCGAAGTATCCTTGCCTCGGTCTTAATTTACTCGCTGCCAAATTTCATGCTATTCAGTTGACCAACACTAAAGATTTTAGTGAATGAAACTCTAATTGCCCTCCCATTTATTTTTTCCTTCCCAAAATATCTGTTATAAATAAGCCTTGGTGACATTTGTACTGTGCTATCATAATTGGCATAATTTTGGTAATTTTGTGCAAATTGTGCAAAATGTATGCAAAATTGCGAGAATTACGCCAGTATGCCACATAACATAATTTCAAGGAGAAATGTTAAAGTGAGCTGTAGCGTTAGGGCAATTTTTGAATGGAAGTAGCATTGCAGGTTGATTTTTTAACAGTAAGGTCCTTTCGGGTAATTTTTGTGAAACGACAACTATGAATACAAGCTGCAGTTTTTTTTTATGTGAACAGCAGTTCCTTTTTACATGCATGGGTGGTTAACAACTATGGGGCATATTAACAAGCCAGGCGATAAAATTATCGTCGCTTTAGCGGCAGAAAACTGCCGCTAAAGCGGCGATAATGGGCTTGATAATATGCTCTATGTAATTCCAATTGAAGCCCATGTTAGACGTCCTTCACATTTAACATGAGCTTCAATTGGAATTCCATAGAGCATATTATCAAGCCCATTATCGCCGTTTTAGCGGCAGTTTTCTGCCGCTAAAGCGGCGATAATTTTATCGCCTGGCTTGTTAATATGCCCCTATATTAGGTACTTTTTTTACCTGAGCGCACTGTTTGGGTAATATTTAATGCAAAACTACAAATCCGAATTCAAGCAGCAGCGTTTTCAACATGAGCAACCAGAAATCAACTTGATATTACATTTTAGAGCTGGATTTTTACCCAAACAGGTAATGTTTGAGTGCATGATGTATTTTGCATAATTTTTCGTATTTGTGCAGTAGCTTTGTTGTATGTTTGCATAATTGTACCACAGCAAATCACACAGGTTTCAAACACCGCTTCTTAAAATAAAACTTGATATATCCAACAGTAAGTTAAACCCATTAAATGCCTGGGGAATTTTGTGTGGAATCTTCAAACTGCTTAATGTATTAACAAATGAGCACTTTCAATGTAAAACAAGTCAGAAAAACAGGGTTGAGAGTGGACCCTGGTGGCAGGTGAGATGGTTGAAAAGCAGAGGAAAACAATAGAGAGCAAAGATAATTCTTGGGAAGTTGAGGAGTGTAGACAGGCACTAGAGACAGATAATGAGGGAGCAGAGCAGAACAATGTTAATAGGAAAAAATGGATAAGAGCAAGCAAAGATTATGTGTCTGTAGCTAGGAGCAGCGATACGGAGCAGTTCCTGGTGTACAAAGGGGACTTTTGCTGACAACGTACCCCTTTCAAGCAATTAATGCTGCTGGAAATATTGGGAGGATTCATAAAGGTTGTTTTTACATATTATTATGCCCCATTGTCTTGTCTTAAAGGTGATGGATTTGTGCTGAGCTGCCCTTGGTCTTTTCAGTCTCTTCTTGATTGTGCTTTGCTTCAACGTCTTCTGGAGAGGATGTAGCCTAAAGGCTGGAGAGGTCGACCACCAGGCTTGGGAACTGGGTTGAGTTTCGGCAGTGACGCTCAACATCCTGTGATTCTGGACAAATCACTTCATCTCCCCAAGCCTAGCAAAATTAATGTGTCTGTCTGTAACGCAACTGGTGGGCATGTAAAGAGCTCTGATACCTTCGGGTCAAGTTCGCGCTATATAAAACTCCGAAGAATAAAACAAAATGGGGCAGATTTATGTAAGACTTGCGCCCCGTTTACGCCGCCGTTGCGTCACTTTTGTGACGCAGTGGCGGCGTAAACCCTGCACCACGTTGCGCCCTATTTACATCGTGACGCATCTATGGAGATGCGTCACGGAGTAAAGCCCTGCGCCACATTAAACCTGCATCAGGTTTAACGTATGCAGGGTGGGCGTTCCAGCTGAAAAAGCTTCGGAAAAGTGACGCAGTGAAATCTACAAGATTTCACTCAGTCACTTTTCCGACGCTGCTGCGTCAAAACCTTGCGCCTGCTTGAAGCAGGCGTAAGGCATGACGCAGCATGTAAGGTATGGGCAGCCCCTAATCATTGCTGGAGTTGCGGCATGCTTGCGACACGACTCCAGCAATGCGCCGCCCTTACGCCATCAGATGCGTCACGCATCTGTTTATCCTTGCGCCACGATGCGCTGCATTGTAAATGCGGTGCATCTGTGGTGGCACAAGGGTAAACTTGCGTGACGCATCTTTCCTGGCGCATCCCTGCTGATTTGCAGGGATGCGCCAGGAAACATAAATCTGCCCCAATATGTCTTTAGGTGAAAACTGAGACCTCGGTTTGTTGCCTTATGGAGAATACACCTTCAGTAGTGACATGCTCTAAGAATTTTGAGTATCTGAATGGTATATATTGTTAATAAAATATTATGTTCTGAAAAAAATGAATGAATGCAGAACTGAGGTGATAGTATAGATTTTTGCTGATAAAAATATGAGGTATTTCTAAGCTACAGGAGCGACGTAGGGAAAGGCACGACCGCCTGATCTGGTTTAGTGTAAGATAGTGAAGTCTGTTTGCACCTATACACAACACAACATCATTAATGTAGTCCTCAGTAGAGAGAAATCACAGACGAATTCTTTGAAAGGTATATTAATAAACATTGGAACTACACTCACCAGCAGTCTTGATACTTCAGCCCTTAATACCTTTCATAGTGCATAAGTAATATAAATCCTACTTTCAGGCTCTAAATTTCACATTTTCATTTCCCATTGTATATTTTCTAGTGCAATGTTTTTGAGTGTTCTAGCCACTCTAAACCCTTTATTCTTCGGTTACACAGTTTCTGCGAAAAGTAAAATGGGTTTTTCATTTCCTTCCGCAATTTTTGCTTCATCCCAATTCACTGCTATCTGTTTGTTTTCTTACATTTCCTACAATTAAATCCTGTGATTATATCAGGTTTTACCCATCCATTTTTTACAAAAACGTGTTAATATACAGCAAAGTATTAGGGTGATGCATGGAACAATTAACAGTGTATTTGCCTCTGGTTTCCTTAATTCACTTCGACACATCGATTGGGGCATGCTGCTCATATACAAAAATGTTTTATACTATTAGAAAGGACGTGTTATGTTCAATGAGCTGCAGTGTAGAGGGATACATAATTATATAAATGATTTGAATCCAGAAGTTACCACAGAATAGCTCTTCTGATTTCATTACCTAGCCTTCATTCATACCGTCTATTGGATTTTCATTCTTGTTTACCTTTTCTCAGAGGAGAAAAACTTGTTTTAGTGTGAATGTTTGTGGGCAATAAAATGTGCTTACATTTAAGAGGGAATTGGTCTCTCTTCGGTGGTTGGTAGATTTTTTCCAGCATATGATATCAACCTTGATTTTGTCCACCCCTTTATTACATACCATAATTTTCAACTGACTGAAACTCATCCTCCAGTAAATTTGTACCCTTTTTTGACTTTTGACTCTGCTTGTCAGTCTAGTGACTATTATGCCTACGTCATTTCTTGCATACTACGAGCCACTTGAACATGAGGTGTTCTTACAAAACTCTTACCTTTTAGATATTTAAGTCTGGCCATTATGATACTAAATTACTTTTGATAGTTATTGGCTAGTCATAGGTAAGCTCCACTACAATATTTTCACCTCGCTCACAACCACCACTCACATTGTAGACTTAAATAAATATTCATTACCTCCTTTTTTAAAAGGATGCTCTTTCTTGTTTTACTGCCCTGTTGATGACACCATAATTCCCCTGCATTGGTGTGGAAACATCAACATATTTCCCAGTTTATACCTGTTTTTCTAGTTTAGGCCTGCTTTCCTACTTATATTATCATGACTAGCAAGAAAGGAGAGTGGAAATCTATGTGCAACCCATTAGGAGTCTAAAGTGCAGCCACTAAAAGGCTTTTTATAATGGCTTTCAATCGATCAATCAATCAGAATCTTATAAAGTGTGACTACTCATGAGTGAAGGTCTCAAGGCGCTGGGGTGAAGGGACTGACTCTGAGATTCAGTCAAAGAACCAGGTCTTGGGGTCCTTTCTGAATTGCAGCAGCGATGGTGAGTGCCTGAGGTGCCGAGGCAGGGATTTCTAGGTCTTTGAAGCAGGTAGTAGAAGGAACTTCCTCCAGCCATGGCCTTGGGGATCTGTGGGATGGTGGCTAGTGCCAGTTGGGCGGAGCCTTTCTTTGCCGTTTTACTAAAATTATGCACTTAATACACTTTTTGAGAAACCTTGCCATCACCCATTCACTTCTTGAGCACCCTTGTCATATATTGATATTTTGATGATAC
Source organism: Triturus cristatus (assembly GCF_964204655.1). Classification (NCBI taxonomy): domain Eukaryota; kingdom Metazoa; phylum Chordata; class Amphibia; order Caudata; family Salamandridae; genus Triturus; species Triturus cristatus. Next base: position 341,229,677 of record NC_140581.1, on the reverse strand, counting down.
AACTGCATGTTGATACAACATAAAACGCTTGTTTATATTTCTAAATCAAATATTTGTGTTGCCTTTTGTGATATATATTTGAATGCCAATGTTTTGGATAATAATTACAGATCCTGAAATAAGGTAGTTTTGGTCTAAATGAAGCTCAAAGAAGCATTGTTTTTTATTTTTGTATTGCCGGCCAACTGTATGCTATACCAGAGAGCCCCAGCTTTGCAAACAAACTGTGTTTTAATAGTTTCTGAAAAATTATTTCTGCTAGAATTTGATCCTGTGGAAATATTTGATGTGTTTAGCTGGCATTTTTTCATTGAACTCTTGAGAAGTGAGCTTTTCCCTTTGACTTTGTGGATTTGATAGTTATGTGTAAATATGAAAGTGCCTTTGTTTCTACTAATGGAATTTAATATGATACATTTTCTTTGGAGTTGTCCACACATCAAGCTGCTCTCTGTCTCCTATCTAATTTTATCTTGTTTTGTAGCGTTTACTGCCTCTCTGAGAGATGATGTACAACTCTCAAGATATTGTCTGAGCAGTCTTGTGGTCATTCCCTAGGGCTCATTCAAATGTATGACCGACTTTTTTGATATAAACATTGTGACTAAAACAAATACCTACCCAATGGCTAGGTCATATTTGAAAGATGGTGCATTTAATGGTCTGAAGCCTCAATTATTAGCTTTGGAATAACAATAACAGTGCAGGAATTGCTTACTAGTCCACAACTTAACACTAAAGATGTTTTGTCAAGAATTAAGGAAGACATAGACAGTATGTCAGGAATTAGCACTGCTGTTGACTAAGCTTTAGATATGTTATTGTCATTGTATATTTTCTCCGGCTTTCTGTAGCAGATTGGTTGAAGCAACATGTTGCCCACTTACAACATTTTCAGAGATTTTTATATCAGGATATGGGAAAAAGAATCTATAACCTTTTTTTGCTTGTCGAATTATTACTCTGCATTTTGGTGGCTTTGTTGCCTCTCCTCTGACTGTAGTAAGTCTTTTTTTCAAGACCCATCTTTATAGCTTTTGGCTAATGATGACATATAAACGTTATTAATGATTATCAAAAGTCCCTATTTATTTTTATTGTTTGATTTGGGAGTCTCTAGTTGGCAGAGGTAGGTCCCTTTGACAAATAGGGACCCTTGCGTCTAGTAAGGGTGAGGGAGTACACTTCTAAAATAACCCCTGCTCACCCCCTTGGTAGCTTGGCATGAGCAGACAGGCTTATCTCAGAGGCAGTGTGTAAAGCATTTGTGAACACATACAGTAACCAAGTGACAACACTACAGATGGACACCACACAGGTTTTATATAAAAAATAAGTATTCTTTATATAGATTTAACACAAGACCACAAACGACAAAAATCCACAATACTGTACTTAAAAGGGTAGAATTAGCTTAGTTCTCTTTAGATGTTAAAATGCGACACTTTGAGTCAATGTACCTTTGGATGGGTAACGCTATACAATGAAAGTTTTGCAGGGAAGGTGATGCGTCGGTTCCTTACACGCAGGAACGGTGATGCATCGATTTCATACTGCACTTCCATGGCGATGCGGCCCGCAACACCGTGATGCGATGAAGATCCGGTGCAATGAAACAAAGATGACGTCTTCTTCTTGATGTGACACAATGCGTGCATGCCTGATGGCTGTGCGGCTACTCAACGATTCTTCTGAGCCACGACAGGCCCTATGACATGCTTCTCTGATGATGCGAGATGTCTCGACTCGATGCGACAGCTGCAGTGGCGACACCTTTGTTCAGTGAGACGACAACAGCGGCTATGGCGGCGACACTCTTCCTCGATGATGCAAGACGCTTCGACTCGATGCGACAGCTGCAGCGGTGACACCCTTTTTCAGTGATGCGACGACAGCGGCTGCGACGGAGGCACGGTTCTCTGTTGATGCGAGATGCTTCGGCTCGATGTTACAGATGCAGTGGTGACACCCTTGTTCGGTGATGTGACAACAGCGGCTGCAGCGGCGACACGCTTCTCCGGTGATGCGAGACCCTTCGGCTCGATGCAACAGCTGCAGCGGCGACACCCTTGTTCAGTGATGCGACAACAGCGTCTGCGGCGGCGACGCGCTACTTCGATGTTGCGAGATGTTTCTTTACGATGCGATGCGACAGCTGCAGTTGCGACACCCTTGTTCAGTGATGCGACGGCAGCGGCTGCGGCGGCAACACACTTCTTCTTCGTGAGTCGCGCTTCCAGCTCCTTGCGACACGCAGTTCCTCAGAAGGCCCTAATACAGCTGCAGGCACTTCCAAAGAACTCTGGGGAGCTGGTGGTTGAAGTCTGTTGTCCCTGAGACTTCAGCAGGAGGCAAGCTCTTTTCTCAAGCCCTTGGATATCCTTCACAAGTTGAATAAAGTACATACAAAGTTCCTTTCTCCTTTCTTTGGCAGTCAGGCAACCACTGCACGCCAATCCCCCAAGCAGCACTTCAGCTTAGGGATAGTCTTTCCTCAGTTTCTTCTGGTTCCACTCCTCAGCAAATGTTTCTTCTTGTTTCCTAAAGTGATCTAAATTTCTGGGGTCTGGGTTCCAATATTTATACCCAGTTTCTCTTTGTTCTCTGAAGGCAGAGAGGCCTTTGTCTAGTCCAAACCAGTAATGGTCAGTCCTGGAGCACTTTGTTGACATGACTCTTTCCTTTCACAGTGCAGGGCAGAGACATCAGACACACCACAGTAGGTGGAGCCAGCATTGTGGATGGAAGGTACAGCCCTATTCAGGTCCCAGGTGCAACTCCTCCCACCTATCTCTATTCAGCCTTGTGCTGACTCACCCTGTCTCCTGGAATCCCCCAGCCCCTGCCATTCTAACTCCAGACAAGGAATACACGACCTAGCAGAGGCAGGTTTGGATGGTTAGACAAGAAAATACCTACTTTCTAAAAGTGGTATTTTCAAACACAGAATGTTAAAACCAACTTCACTGAAAGATGTATTTTATCATTCTGAGTTCAGGCATACTAAACTCGAATTTCTACCATGTTCCCAGAGTCAGTTAGGATTATAAGATGTAATAATCAAACTGCCCATTCTGCCCTATGGCTGCAAAAAGGACCAAGTCCAAAATGTATATACTATTTCAGTAACTTAGAAAATGAAACCAGATTTTTCTCTCTGAGTAAACATTCCTTTAGGAGAGAGTTCGAGCTTCCATTGGTTGGTGGATCTCTCTGGTGGAACTCTAATAGGTGGTTTCATTGGAAGCATCTCTAAGTGTTGCCTCCATATTTTGATTCAGGATTGCATGGATGAAGACTGTGTTTCATTTCACTAGTGCCTGCCAGAGAATTGTCTTCTAAACACAGGACCTTACAAGTGTAAAACACTTTAAACAGAACAAATTGCCCTGGGGAAAGAATGGAAAATCAAATTCTATTTTGAAGATAGTATTGCCACATCTGGCTAGGGAGGTTGGGGAGGAGGAGCGTGCGAGTGCCCACAAGATGGCCACCAGTACGTAGCTCTTCAACCATCTCAGATTAAATTTAGAGAGGTTCTATCTGGATCCCTCCACTTACAATATGAATGGATAAGCAGTCACAGTGGTGGAGTGGTGGGGGAGTGGCTGATGAATTTTTATGACTGCTCATTTGTCTTTACAACTTCATTCCCTTAACCATTGCCTCTTCCCGCGTGGTGGCACGGCAGCTGCCATTAGCTCCCCGCTGCCTCATGCAATCGAATTTGGTGCATACTGCACCGTTATGATGCCCTCCTCAACCTTTCAGTTATAGAAAAGCTTTATTAAATGAAATATACAAAGCAAATTCAATATACCCTTATCCCATGCTTCTAAATATGAATGATTAAAACATTTAATATTACACTTCTCCTCTTCCCTTGTGGCCCAGCAACAAAATCATCCGGCCAAATCTTATGTTTTAAAATTTTCCTTTGAAGTGAGTGCTTATTACATCTGTCAGGGTTTAGCTTTGCTTCTTTAGCAAGATGAAAAACAACAACTGAATTAGAATGGGAAAATTATCTACAACAGACTTTCCCTGTTCCAAACTTGGACTAAGATTTGTTCTAAAATATATTCTACTTCTCACTCAGCTAGCACCACACAAACACTATTCTTTTTGTAGCATATTATTCCTAACCTCTGATTCACTGCTTAAATTTAAATTGTTATTTATGATAATAATTGCTAGTTCTCTACTGCTGAAATTAGTAATATTAAGCTTATGTTTTTTGAATGTCCAAAAGTCAGTTTATTATTAATAAAAATTTGGGACAAGGTCAATTATATTTGTTTAACTAATTTTATTATTTTTAAGTGGTTTATCTCAAGTATGGCAAAAAAAAGGGTTATCATTGAAAAGTTTGTTGTCTGACTTCTTTCCATCGCTTTACAATTTATTGCCACTAGCTGGAAGGATACTACATATATACCCTTTGTCAGAGGGCTAAATATGTTTTATCATACCCATAGATTGGGCAGAGCTAATATACATTACACAAAGCTTCCTATAAAGAGAGACTTGCTGTAGTTATCTTTTACATCCTTTTTATCTAGACAATCTACTACTCCTTCTGATCCCCACACCACGTTGGAACCACCACAACCTATTTATATCTTCCTTGCAGGTTGTTCTTTTTAGGTTTCAACTAGTCAATTGTAATGTGTTTTGTACCTATATTAAGGTTCTTTTTTCACTTTTCTTTTTTTCTTTTCCTTTTTAGGTCTCGCTAGAGTAAGCGCATGCGCTGCTCTTGCGATAAATTTAGTAGGTGGTTTAAAAGTGCTACCCAGACCGGCCACCAGCTTGCTATTATGCGCACAAGCGCGCGTGACGTGCAGAGCACTTTTTCCTATCGCGCACACGTGCGCACAACTCTCATCAGCAATTGCGTTTTTATTTTTTATTTCATTTCGCGGCCGCGCGGCGTTACTTTTATGGCCGTGCGGCCAATGCTTGTTCATTTTAAACATTGGGTAAGAGTCTGTGTGTTGTACGAGGGCTCGCTTTACGAAGCTTCCATTTGAGGAACTTGTTTTTGTAACACTTTAACCCATTCGCTGTTGTCACACGTGATAATTAACATTGTACAACTTTTAGCAACTTCCTTTCCAATGTTGGTTTTGTGCACATTGAGTGCACGGTGAGGCGCTCAGGAATTGGTTGGCCACCTTAACTTCAAGACTGTAATCTGTTGCACTAGCGTACGTTTTTAATAACGTGCTACGTCTGTTTTACGCTACATCTGCTTGTTTGCACGAGAGGCTAAGGCTTGTATTTACGGGGAATGCGTGTTCTCATAGCTTACTTATACTTTTAGCAACTTCCTTTCTGATGTTGGTGTTGTGCACATTTAGTGCACGGCGAGGCACTCAGGAATTGGTTGGCCGCCTTAACTTCAAGACTGTAATCTGTTGCACTAGCGTAAGTTTTTAATAACGTGCTACGTCTGTTTTACGCTACATCTGCTCGTTTGCGCAAGAGGCTATGGCTTGTATTAACGGGGAATGCGTGTTCTCATAGCTTACTTTTAAAATCGATACACGTTTAGTTGCATAAATGCTGATTTTGTGTGTTTTGTACACGCACACGCTGGATTTTTACCAGTCTGGAACACACTGCACGACAGTATCCGGTATTCCATAGATATTAGGTCGGGGCTTGATTTTTTATTTCTTTTTACGAACGGCACAAATGTAGCACGCGTTTGCCAGCTCCTTTTGTTGATAATATAGGAATAGTGGAGTTGCTACTACTACTTTTCTTTGGCTTGGTACAGATCTGTGTGCATGTCAGTGCCGCTCCCAGGCCACCTGCAATGCTAGCTGCTCTACAGGCATGTCCTAGTATGAAGATTTATTACATGCATGCTATTGTTTTTCAAGGAAACCTTGTCGTTTCCTGAGGTTGGTATATAACACACCAAACAAAATGTTTTCAGTCTCTGATACACAATATAACAAGCATTTGCAATGCAATAGGTCTCGCATTCACGCGAGTTTGAGCTATTAGCATTATAAATGACAATGCCTTTTATTTCTGTTTTAATTTTTAAAACATAAATAAAAGGCATTGTCATTTACAATGCCAATAGCTTAAACTTGCGTAAATGCGAGACCTATTGCATTGAAAATGCTTGTTCTCTCTTTATCTTTCTGCTTACAAGAAAAAATCATACAAAATAAATGCTATTTCTTTCATCAACCAAGTTATATTCACTATACTAAGTTTCTGCAATTCTTTGCCTTCAAGTTTTGTTCTTTGTGATATCTATATTTCATCTTGGATAGATATAGTGGTTCTAATTAGGTTATTATAATGTATTTATACTTGTAATTATTCTAGTAAATCATTTTCAAATTAAAATGAATCTTGTTTGGTGGTGGTTTCTGTGAGCCCTGAAATAAAGAGCTTGAACTTGATTTCATTGTCAGAAAGAAAGAGACAGTTATTGCCTGTCAAAATCTGGATGTTTATTATACTCTAGCTTACAATCTTCGGGGGTTGTTCCAACACACATCATCTATTCTAAACTATTATAAACCAGGATTCATCTCAAAATTGCTTGTATAACCCATAACGTGTTGCATCACAACCCTCCCTCTTACCTGCCCCAGATATTTACCCTATCTGGTGGAAACCGAACTTCCAGCACAAGCTCCTTACTACTTGAGCCACAAAAATTCATGATAAAAGAAAACTTGCAAATGATCCTTTTCTGGAATGGCCCCAACAATCTGGAACTCTTTTACTCCGGAGACCAAGTGCAACCACTCCTCCTTCATCTCCAGGAAATAAGTGAAACTTCTACGAGTCAACAGACTTCTCTTACATTGAGACCATACCTCCCTCTCCTCAAGTGCTGCTCTTACCTGCCTGCGTGTGGCTCCATTTACACACCCGCCCATATCTCCCAGACCTGTGCTGGTTGTCCATTTCCCAGACACATATCGGACTCTGTCCATGCCATCTCTTTGAATGACTATGTGTGTCTGTTCGTTCTTCCCATTATTCTGCCTTTATTATTTACTTTTGTAACTTTTGCCGCTTGACCTACTTCACTTATATATATATAGCACCTCATAACATCCTTTTTGTTATTATTCTAAAGCGCTCTGTCACCCAAAAGAGTCTTGTTCACGCTATATAAAACTATTTTAAATTAAAAAATAAATATTACTGTCACTACTTTCAGGATGCAGTCAACACTGGAGTGTAAAAGCAAAATCTGGCGAAACTCGTGTACACCTCACGCACATCACCGATTTGGACATATTACTCGATCACGTCGGAAAATGTTAAAGTGATATGTGCATATATGGCTTCACAAAGTGACACGAAACTCGCTGACATAGGCAGTGCATTTTTATTGCAGGCAAAACACTTTCCAAATTTCTGAAAGTCATGCATTCTCTATCATCTGCGTTGATATGCAAGGTATGTAAACTATGATAAATCGTGTTATTCCATAGCAAATTAACTGCAAGAAATACATGCAAACTGACCTAAATGACAGAAATAAACAACTGTAGTGTATACAAAATGCCTTTTCTTCTGGAGCACCATTTGAGCACGCAATGACATATGGGAAATATGTTAGGTCATTCTCGAGTAGCAGAAAGGAATACTCAGCACTGACTCATTAACAGCTATAAAAAATACTCTCCTAAAGCCACCTTTGTGATTCCACCTAATTCTACTCCCAATTAGGGCTGTGAATGGTAACACTAACTTCAGCTGTACCAAGTGTAGGAGGCCTAATGTAAATCAAGGAAAACAGAAACATTAAATAAAAACGAGATTGAGAAACATAACACATGTGCGTGCGTGCGCACGCCCTGCGCGTGCCCTTTCCGACAATAAATAAGGTTTCTGACCCTCACTGAAAAAAGCAAAGAGGAAAAAAAATCTGCATTCCATTCTATTTAGGGTACAACCATAATTATCAGAGAGTCACATTTTAATTTCATACTTGATGCTTCGGCTCAAGCCATGTTTTCGGTTAGCCATGGCCTATTAAGCCGCTAATGTATCTACTGTTGTGAAGGCCTCTGTAAATGCTGCTCTTTAAATAATAGAGCAGTGATCCATGGCCACCTCCTCTGCCACAGCATCGAGTCCACTGCAGCTAAAATGAAAGAGCTGCTGGTTGCTAGGAGCCATAATGCTGCTCGCCTATTTAGGAACTGATATAGTTCTGTCTCCCTGCTAAGATGACAAAACTGTAATTAGAGATTAATCAAGAGCTACATTAGTGGCACAGTTTCCTGCCGCCTGACTTTTGTTGCACACCAGCAGTTAAGTGCATCTGCCAGTATTTACCAGTTCTCTGGAGATTCTGAAATTTATTGCCATATTTACTGGTGCAGCTAACATAAGAGTTGCGAAACCACACTGGAAGTGTAGGGAATGCATGCAGCGAGCCGTTCCAAAGTCAAGCTTGCCTTTTTTTAATTTTTTTTATAAAAGATTATATTTTATAGAGGGTAGTCGAATGACTGAAGAAATACTCTTTCCTCACTGATTTACGATGTGCATAATGTTGTCTTTTTCCAGTAAAACAACACAATTTACATTCTGCATTTTTTCCGTATTTCAATGAATCCTTGAGAGAGCATGAACAATTATCCTGTCTCTCCATTATTTCACTTGTGTGGTACCTAGTCCTTCGATTGTATATGCAAGAAGATTGAAGGGTTTCTCTTCATAATAATACAAGAAATGCAATTTGCAAACATGGCCACCCATTCAGCACACATTAGGTATCTGTTTTAATATGTGCTCATTTCATTCAAGGAGGATGATGTATACTTGGAGGTATCCAATACAAAGGACCTGATTATGAATATGGCAGTCCATTGGACCACCGTAGTCACTGTGGCAGTCCACATGCCATATTACGAGTTTGGCGGTTGGACTGCCTATGAACCGCGCTGCTACAACTGGGGATATGTAATCCAATGGTGCAGTGGTCTGGGGGAGTAATATGCTGGCAGTGCCACTTAGCGCATATTACGAGTTTCCTCACCGCCTTCCTTTCCACTGCGGTGAGCCCACCACGAAAAGGGTGGCTGTGAGGAAAGTGAGTGGGCCCTAACAGAGCCCGCTGTCACCTTTGTGCATGGGGGTGCATGCATGGTGTGTCCCCTGTGATTCTGCATCCCTGTGTCCTGCACAGGAAGATATGACCAACATGGTGCATTTCTTCCTAGGCAGGAACATGCTGCACCGCTCCTACTGTGGTGCCTTTCTAAGGCTCTCCTCTAAACCTTAGAAAAGCATCTGCCATGGGACCAGCAAGAAGACTGCCAAACTCGTAATCAGGCCCACAGTCTTGTTACCTCTTTATTACTCAACCTCATTACAGTCTTTCCAGTGTGAGGATGAATTATGTGCTGAATATAGACTAGTGAGCTGGCCCATTACAAATAACCCTAATGTTTGTCCGTTCCCATCCACTGAAAGCATCCGTTCCACCATCTAGCTAGATTGCATTTTTTGTGCTCTATATTGTTTAAAACTTTGAGAACTAATATATCCAGGTACTGGTTCAATTATCCTCTTATATCTACCTCTTGAAAACATGGGTTGTTTATTCTTTGTTTGTGTTGTTGGATCTCGCAATGCATGTTTATATTCTGTTGGCCTGACATTCCTTATGAGTGCATACTTAAAAACTTAGGGCTGTTCTGTGTTGGTTGTGATTTGATATCAATTCCATGTCCACATATAGTCTCATATTTATCAAAATTTCTTGCAATGCAACACTGAAAGCCACTGTACTGCACTCGCTATGTGTAAGAGAGATGGAAAACAATGTGCTGTATTTAAAATTATACGTTACATTCCTGCCATATGCCTGTGCTGGCACATAAAGTGCAGCCTAGCGCCAGCGTCAACGCTAACACAGGCACTCTTACACCATAATACACGGATGTCTGCATTGGAGGCAGGAATGTTTTTGTACAGGAAGGGGCACCTTTCTGCACAAAAACATTCCTGACAGTCATTTTCCTCTTTCTAAGTGTGCTTACATACAAACAGTAATAAATTGAAAACACAACACAACAGAAATCCCACACCAATTTAGTAAATGTTGTTGAATTATTTGACACTGAAATAACCAAAAACTAATCAGTAGAACCGGAGTTATGAATTTTAACCCCTTCGCTGCCAGGCCTTTCCCCCTCCTGTGCCACGCCCTTTTTTGGCTATTTGGGGCAGTGTGCGCTGAGGCACCTGTAACTTTTTGACCACATAAGGTATCCACTCCAAATTTGCGTCCTTTTCTTTCAACATCATGGGAATTCTGACGGTACTCAGGGTTTGTGGATTCCCTTGGAGGGGTCACAGAAATGAGCCAAAATACAGCAAAATTTAGTTTTTTGGGGGGAAAATGGGAAAAACAGGCTGCAAATGAAAGCTTCTGAGTTTTTCCCTGCAAGTGTTATCAAAAAAGGGTTTTTGGGGCTGAAATCACCATTTTCCCAGCTTTTAGGGGATACCAGACTTTTGTCAGAAACCCAACATTTTTTACACAGTTTTGGCATTTTTCTGGGACATACCCTATTTTTGCTATTTTTTGTGCTTACGACCTCCTTCCAGTTAATGGTAGAAATGGGTACAAAAGCAATAATGGATCCTGGAAAGCTATACATTTTAAAGAAGTAGACAAAATTCTGAATTCAGCAAGGGGTCATTTGTGGAGATCCATCAAGGTTTTTTATAGAAACTAACAGTTAAATATAGGATAAATTGAAAATTTGTCGAATAAAAAAGACTTTTGTGTCAACGTTTTCACCTGTAACTTCTTCTAATTATGACAGCTCTTTGAAAGCAATATACCGTTACATCCGCTGGACACTACTGGTTGTGGGGATATATAGGACTTGTAGGTTCACCAAGAACCCGACGAACCCAGATCCAAAAACTGAGCAGCAACTTGCAATGTTTTTTTATTATGTACCGGGTATACAGTAATTATTCTGTAAAAATGTGTACATGGAAAAATCGGTATGAAAGACACCTATGTATTTCTGAAATGGGAACAAAATATAGAGTTTAGAAACAGTAGATATTTGCACATTTCCGAAATTGGGAATACTCATACTAGCATGAGAATTATCAGTCATTTTTTAGAATGACTTCTTTTTACACAATGTCTTTCATTTGGAAGGCAGAAATGCATCGAAAGTCAATAGGTAATAACAGTTCCTTTACAAATCTGAATTACCCTAAGTCTCCCGATAAAAATGGTACCTCACTTGTAGGGGTAGGCATAGTGCCCACAACAGAAAATGGCTCAAAACCCACCGTGAACACACCACATTTTCACAATGCAAAATTACCCTTTTTTAGCAAAGTGCCTAGCTGTAATTTTTGAACCATAGCTCTGCCGGCACCTAGGGAAACCTAGCAAACCTATACATTTTTGAAAACTAGACACCCAGGGGAATCCAGGATGGGGTGACTTGACTGCCTCCTACCAGGTTCTGGTACCCAGAATCCCGTTCAAACCTAAAAAATTGCCAAAATAACGCATTTTCCCTACATTTCTCTGGTGGAAAGTTCTGGAATCTGCGTGGATCCACAAATTTCTAAGCACCCCATGTTCCCCAAAGTCTTCCCAGAAAAATGGTACCTCACTTGTGTGGGTCAGCCTAGTGCCCGCGACAGGAAACGGCGCAACACAGAACATGGACACACCTCAATTTTGTAGCGAAAAATGACCGTTTTTTGGCAAAGTACATAGCTGTAGTTTTTTAACCATAGCTCTGCCGGCACCTAGGGAAACCTAGCAAATCTATACATTTTTGAAAACTAGACACCCAGGGGAATCTAAGATGGGGTGATTTGACTGCCTCCCACCAGGTTCTGTTACCCAGAATCCCTTGCAAACCTAAAAAATTGCCAAAAAACACTTTTTCCCAACATTTATCTGGTGGAAAGTTCTGGAATCTGCGTGGATCCACAAATTTCCACCCACCCTGCGTTCCCTAAAGTCTTCCAAGAAAAATGGTACCTCACTTGTGTGGGTCAGCCTAGTGCCCGCGACAGGAAACGGCGCAAAACGTAACATGGACACACCTCAATTTCGTAGCGACAAATGACCCTTTTTTGGCAATGTGCCTAGCTGTGGCTTTTGAGCCATAGCTCTGCCGGCACCTATGGAAACTTAGCAAATCTATACATTTTTGAAAACTAGACACCCATGGGAATCCAGGATGGGGTGACTTGACTGCCTCCCACCAGGTTCTGTTACCCAGAATCCCTTGCAAACCTCAAAAATTGCCAAAAAAAACACATTTTCCCCATATTTCTGTGGTGGAAAGTTCTGGAATCTACTTGGATCCCCAAATTTCCACCCACCCAGTGTTCCCCAAAGTCTTCTGAGAAAAATGGTACCTCACTTGTGTGGGCCGGCCTAGTGCCCGCGACAGAAAACAGCGCAACACATAACATGGACACACCTAAATTTTGTAGCGAAAAATGACCCTTTTTTGGCAAAGTACATAGCTGTAGTTTTTTAACCATAGCTCTGCCGGCACCTAGGGAAACCTAGCAAACCTATACATTTTTGAAAACTAGACACCCAGGGGAATCCAGGATTGGGTGACTTGACTGCCTCCTACCAGGTTCTGTTACCCAGAATCCCGTGCAAACCTAAAAAATTGCCAAAATAACGCATTTTCCCTACATTTCTCTGGTGGAAAGTTCTGGAATCTGGGTGGATCCACAAATTTCTAAGCACCCCATGTTCCCCAAAGTCTTCCCAGAAAAATGGTACCTCACTTGTGTGGGTCAGCCTAGTGCCCGCGACAGGAAACGGCGCAACACAGAACATGGACACACCTCAATTTTGTAGCGAAAAATGACCGTTTTTTGGCAAAGTACATAGCTGTAGTTTTTTAACCATAGCTCTGCCGGCACCTAGGGAAACCTAGCAAATCTATACATTTTTGAAAACTAGACACCCAGGGGAATCTAAGATGGGGTGATTTGACTGCCTCCCACCAGTTTCTGTTACCCAGAATCCCTTGCAAACCTAAAAAATTGCCAAAAAACACTTTTTCCCCACATTTATCTGGTGGAAAGTTCTGGAATCTGCGTGGATCCACAAATTTCCACCCACCCTGCGTTCCCCAAAGTCTTCCAAGAAAAATGGTACCTCACTTGTGTGGGTCAGCCTAGTGCCCGCGACAGGAAACGGCGCAAAACGTAACATGGACACACCTCAATTTCGTAGCGACAAATGACCCTTTTTTGGCAATGTGCCTAGCTGTGGCTTTTGAGCCATAGCTCTGCCGGCACCTCTGGAAACTTAGCAAATCTATACATTTTTGAAAACTAGACACCCATGGGAATCCAGGATGGGGTGACTTGACTGCCTCCCACCAGGTTCTGTTACCCAGAATCCCTTGCAAACCTCAAAAATTGCCAAAAAAACACATTTTCCCCATATTTCTGTGGTGGAAAGTTCTGGAATCTACTTGGATCCCCAAATTTCCACCCACCCAGTGTTCCCCAAAGTCTTCTGAGAAAAATGGTACCTCACTTGTGTGGGCCGGCCTAGTGCCCCTAGACAGAAAACAGCGCAAAACGCAACGTGGACACACCTCAATTTCGCAGTGAAAAATGACCCTTTTTTGGCAAAGTGCCTAGCTGTAGTTTTTGAACCATAGCTCTGCCGGCACCTAGGGAAACCTAGCAAACCTATACATTTTTGAAAACTAGACACCCAGGGGAATCCAGGATGGGGTGACTTGACTGCCTCCCACCAGTTTCTGTTACCCAGAATACCTTGCAAACCTAAAAAATTGCCAAAAAAACGCATTTTCCCTACATTTCTCTGGTGGAAAGTTCTGGAATCTGCGTGGATCCACAAATTTCCACCCACCCCACGTTCCCCAAAGTCTTCCCAGAAAAATGGTACCTCACTTGTGTGGGTCAGCCTAGTGCCCGCGACAGGAAACGGCACAACACATAACATGGACACACCTCAATTTTGTAGCGAAAAATGACCCTTTTTTGGCAAAGTACATAGCTGTAGTTTTTTAACCATAGCTCTGTCGGCACCTAGGGAAACCTAGCAAACCTATACATTTTTGAAAACTAGACACCCAGGGGAATCTAAGATGGGGTGACTTGACTGCCTCCCACCAGGTTCTGTTACCCAGAATCCCTTGCAAACCTAAACAATTGCCAAAAAAACACTTTTTCCCCACATTTATCTGGTGGAAAGTTCTGGAATCTGCGTGGATCCACAAATTTCCACCCACCCTGCGTTCCCCAAAGTCTTCCAAGAAAAATGGTACCTCACTTGATGTGGGTCAGCCTAGTGCCCGCGACAGGAAACGGCGCAAAACGTAACATGGACACACCTCAATTTCGTAGCGAAAAATGACCCTTTTTTGGCAATGTGCCTAGCTGTGGCTTTTGAACCATAGCTCTGCCGGCACCTACGGAAACTTAGCAAATCTATACATTTTTGAAAACTAGACACCCAGGGGAATCCAGGATGGGGTGACTTGACTGCCTCCCACCAGGTTCTGTTACCCAGAATCCCTTGCAAACCTCAAAAATTGCCAAAATAACCACATTTTCCCCATATGTCGGTGGTGGAAAGTTCTGGAATCTACTTGGATCCCTAAATTTCCACCCACCCAGTGTTCCCCAAAGTGTTCTGAGAAAAATGGTACCTCACTTGTGTGGGCTGGCCTAGTGCCCGCGACAGAAAACGGTGCAAAACGCATCGTGGACACACCTCAATTTCGCAGTGAAAAATGACCCTTTTTTGGCAAAGTGCCTAGCTGTAGTTTTTGAACAATAGCTCTGCCGGCACCTAGGGAAACCTGGCAAACCTATACATTTTTGAAAACTAGACACCCAGGGGAATCCAGGATGGGGTGACTTGACTGCCTCCCACCAGGTTCTGTTACCCAGAATCCCTTGCAAACCTAAAAAATTGCCAAAAAAACGCATTTTCCCTACATTTCTCTGGTGGAAATCTGCGTGGATCCACAAATTTCTAAGCACCCCACGTTCCCCAAAGTCTTCCCAGAAAAATGGTACCTCACTTGTGTGGTCAGCCTAATGCCCGCGACAGGAAACGGCGCAACACATAACATGGACACACCTCAATTTTGTAGTGAAAAATTACCCTTTTTTGGCAAAGTACATAGCTGTAGTTTTTTAACCATAGCTCTGCCGGCACCTAGGGAAACCTAGCAAACCTATACATTTTTGAAAACTAGACACCCAGGGGAATCCAGGATGGGGTGACTTGACTACCTCCCACCAGGTTCTGTTACCCAGAATCCCTTGCAAACCTAAAAAATTGCCAAAAAAGGCACATTTTCCCCACATTTCTCTGGTGGAAAGTTCTGGAATCTGCATGAATCCACAAATTTCCACCCATCCCGCGTTCCCCAAAGTCTTCCAAGAAAAATGGTACCTCACTTGTGTGGGTCAGCCTAGTGCCCGCGACAGGAAACGGCGCAAAACGCAACGTGGACACACCTCAATTTCGCTGTGAAAAATGACCCTTTTTTGGCAATGTGCCTAGCTGTTGTTTTTGAACCATAGCTCTGCTGGCACCTAGGGAAACCTAGCAAGCCCATACATTTTTGAAAACTAGACACCCAGGGGAATCTAAGATGGGGTGACTTGACTGCCTCCCACCAGGTTCTGTTACCCAGAATCCCTTGCAAACCTAAAAAATTGCTAAAAAATACACATTTTCCCCCCATTTCTGTGGTGGAAAGTTCTGGAATCTGCGTGGATGCACAAATTTCCGCCCACCCCGTGTTCCCCAACGTCTTCCGAGAAAAATGGTACCTCACTTGTGTGGGTCGGCCTAGTGCACGCAACAGGTAACGGCGCAAAACGCATCGTGGACACACCTCAATATCGCAGTGAAAAATGAACTTTTTTTGGCAAAGTGCCTAGCTGTAGTTTTTGAACCCTAGCTCTGCCGGCACCTAGGGAAACCTACTAAACCCACACATTTCTGAAAACTAGACACGCTGGGGATTCCAGGGAGGTATGGCTTGCGTGGATCCCCCAACGTTTCCTTACCCAGAATGCCCTGCAAACCTCAAATTTAGCTGAAAAAAACACTTTTTTCACACTTTTTTGTGTGGGAAAGTTGTGGCATCACCGGGCTGACACAAATTTCCCACCACCCAGCGTTCCCCCGAGTCTCCCGATAAAAACAGTGCCTCACTCATGTGGGAGGCCCAAGTACCCGCGACAGGCAAGGGCCCAAAACGTAGTGAGGCAACATGAAATTTGCCTATCTCAAAACGATCTGGTTTTGCAAGGGGGGTCACTTGGGTTTTTGGCCCGGTGCTCTACGGCCACCTAGGGAAACCTACCAAACCCACACGTTTCTGAAAACTAGACACCCGGGGGATTCCAGGGAGGTATGGCTTGCATGGATCCCCCAACGTTTCCTTACCCAGAATGCCCTGCAAACCTCAAATTTAGCTGAAAAAAACACTTTTTTCACACTTTTTTGTGTGGGAAAGTTGTGGCATCACCGGGCTGACACAAATTTCCCACCACCCAGCGTTCCCCCGAGTCTCCCGATAAAAACAGTGCCTCACTCATGTGGGAGGCCCAAGTACCCGCGACAGGCAAGGGCCCAAAACGTAGTGAGGCAACATGAAATTTGCCTATCTCAAAACGATCTGGTTTTGCAAGGGGGGTCACTTGGGTTTTTGGCCCGGTGCTCGGCGGCCACCTAGGGAAACCTACCAAACCCACACGTTTCTGAAAACTAGACACCCGGGGGATTCCAGGGAGGTATGGCTTGCATGGATCCCCCAACGTTTCCTTACCCAGAATGCCCTGCAAACCTCAAATTTAGCTGAAAAAATCACCTTTTTCACACAACAGGCTCCAGGGTTGGGGGAGGCAAGGGTTCGTGGTCACCCATCTGTCTTCCTGCCCCACCGGGTGGGTGAATGGGGGTAATTAACTCCAATCTGGCCCACCCAGTGGGGCAGAAAGCCCACTATATGGCAGGGATTTTTTTTTTTTTAATATACAGGTGGGGGTCTGCCCAGCATAAGCATGGCCATGCCACCACACCAACTAAATGGTGCATCAGTCTTCCTCCCCCCTGGGGGCAGATAGAGAATTATCCCCAATCTACTCCCCCCGGGGGTTCAGAAATCCTACTAGATGCCGAGGAAAGCTTTTTAAATATAGAAGTATGGCTGCCCTCAATGGGCATGGCCATGCCCCCACCACAAATACATGTGGCAACAGTCTTTCTACCACATCTGGGGTGACAGATGGAGGTGATTAACCCTGTGGGGCAGAGAGCCCCCTAGACAACAGGGATTTTTTTTTAAAGAAATGTAGGGGTGGGGGCTGCCAAGCCAAGAGCATGGCCATGACCCCAAACCAGAGCAGACCATATTTCTGACCCGTGGGGGCAGATGTGGGTGATTACCCCCAATCTGCCCCCCCACACTTGGCAGAAAGCCCCGTAGTCACCAGAACATTTTTTATAGGGGTCTTGGCTGCCCAAAATAGGCATGGTCATGCCTCCATCCCAAATAAATGTGCTGCCTGTCTTTCTGCCATCTCTGGGGGGATGGTGAGGGTTATTAACCCCAAAATGTCCACCAGGAAGTTCAGAAAGCCCACTAGACACCAGTGATTTTTTTTATATATAAGGGTTGGAGCTGCCCACCATGACCATGGACAGATGGGGGTGATTACCTCAATCTGCCCCTCGGGAGGCAGAAAACCCACTAAACACGATGGACTGCATTCAGGCAATATTTTTTTTTTGAGGGGTGGACACACTTGGGTATGGACCCATGCTTCCCCCACAACCCGGGACCCAATCGACTTTCTGCTCCTCCTGGGGGTGGGTAGGTTGTTCAACTCCAATCTGCCCGCTCCACCCGGGGGGGCTAAAATCCCACTGGACACCAGGGATTTCAAAATTGCAGCAACACTAAAGGATGGGACATCCTACCCTGGCATTGAGCCATATTCCTGCCCCTGGAGTGAGGAGTCTTGTCCCAGTTAGGAAGGTTGCCCCACACATGCCCTTGAGGAGGTGGAAAATCCACCTGACCCTGTGATTTTGCCTTTTGGACAAAACAAAGTGCTGCGGGTGTTGGACTCTGGCATTGGCCACACCCTCTCTTCAGAAGGGACAACCAGACAGGGGATGTGCCCCCAATGTTCCCGTTTATGAGTATATATGTTGTAGTAAAATAATGAGGTTGTTCTGGCCCATTCTAACCCTAAAGCCTTTCTGCTGCCTGAGGACTAAAGAATCTCATGCTAATAGCAAGCAAGAAGACATTTGATTCTTTTGGTTGTTGTTACTGTTGTGTGGCTTACTTCCAAAATGATGAATGTATGCACTTTTTGGGCTTGGGTAGGCTGACACATGGAAAAGTTTACCAGACCCAGACAATTATGAAAACTAGACATCCCTGGGAGTCAAGGGTGGTGTGCTTTGCATGGTTCCTACACCATTTTGTTATCTGCATTTCAATGCAAACCTCAAACATTTACTAAAAACACTCATTTTTCTGCACATTTCTGTGAGGAAAATTTTGGAATATGAGTTACAACTTTTCTATAACATAGCACTCCCTCAAGCCTCCAGATAAAAATGGTACCTCACTTGTGCGGGTGGGCCTAGAGACCTTGACACAAAAGACTGTATAGCACTATGTGGAGAGATCAGCAATAGGGGTAGCTATGGGAATTAGGGCTGTGATCGGCCACCACCCACGGAAACCTATGAACCACAAACAAGGGCTCCCATTGACCTTGGTTTAATCTGTTCCTGTAGTGGGCACTAGGCCTTGCCACACAAGTGGCATAGCATTTTTATCGGCACAAGTGGGGTAATGCTGGGTGGCAGGAGTTGTATGAATTCCTGCAGATTCCTGAAGTTCCCATCACCAAAATGTAATCAAAATGAGTGATTTCAGGAAATGTTTGAGGTATGCAGGGCATTATGGGCAAGAGAACCTCATGGAATCCATGCAAAGCACACCACTCTGGAATCCCCTGGTTGTCTAGTTTAAAAAAATGTCTGTGGTTTGTAGGTTTGCATAGGTGACGCCACAGCACGGTCCCAAATACCACAGATAACCCCTATTGCTTATCAATCAATGTAGCGCTGTAGGGCATTTTGTGTCGTGGTTTCGTGACTCACCTACACAAATGTGGTACTGTTTTTATCAGGGAACATGTGGGACCTTAGGGTGGTAGGAACTTTGTGGATTCCCACAGATTCCAGCACTTTCTGTCACAGAAATGTGAGGAAAATTACATTTTTACCAAAGTTTGATGTTTGCAAGGGCTTCTGGGTAAAATTACCTAGTGAGAGCCACACAGGTCACTCATCCCTGGGCTTCTCCAGTTGTCTAGTTTAAAACAATGTGCAGGTTTACTAGGTTTCACTAGGAGCGGCTGAGCCAGGGCCCAAAATCCACAGCTACCCACTGGAAAAAAATGTGGGGTATCCATGTTGCGTCTTGGGCGATTTCTTGTTGTGGGCACTAGGCCTAATCACACAAGTGAGGTACTATTTTGATTGGGAGACTTAGCGGAATGCTGGGTTGAAGAAAGTTCATGGCTCACTGCCGAATCCAGAACTTTCCATCAGAGAAATGTGAGGAAAATGAGTTTTTGAGTCGAAGTTTGAGGTTTGTAATGGATTCTGGGTAAAAAGAAAACTTGGTCATAGCCATACAGGTCACCCCACCCTGGATTCAGCCAGGTGTCTAATTGTAAACAATGTGCTGGTTTGCTAGGTTTCCCTATGTGCCAACTAGGCTAGGGCCCAAAAGCCACATTGGAAGAAAAGGGTCTATTTTCAGTGGAAAAATCTGATATGTCCATGCTGTATTTTGGCCCATTTCCTGTTGTGGGCAGTAGTCCAACCCTCACAAGTGATTTACCATTATTATCAGAAGACATGTGGCAGCCTATAATAGTAAAACATTTCTTATTACAAATTGGATATCACTGCATTTCTGCCTTCCAAATGCAAGACATTTTGAAAAATACCCCCTAAATAATATGCTAATACGGGTACCCACAAATTCAGATATGTACAAATAATCACTTCTAAACTACATATCCTGGGCCCATTACAGAAATACATAGGTTTGCTTGATGCCCATTTTTCACTCTACATGTTTCACCATATGAATTGGTCTATACTCGGTACACAATGAAAAACAATTGTACAGTGCAGCTCAGTTGCAGGCTCTGGGTATCTTGAGTTCATGGAGAACCCACTAACCCTACATATCCCTGCAACCAGAAGGGTGTAGCGGACATACTGGTATTTTGCTTTTGTAGATCATTGGGAAACAGCCTTTACAATTAGGTTTTTACCATGTTGTGCATTTACTACGCATTTTTTAGCATGCATGTGTTTTCCACTTGTATGTTTTTACAATGCATGCCTTTACCACGCATTTATGATAAGATGGGGGAGTGAGGAGACTCCTCCCACAAATACATTGTTTACATATATATAAACAATGCATGACAATGGCACACATTGTAAAAGCATAAGTGTTATAAAAAATGAGTGGTAAAAAATGCATGGCTAAGTCATGCAATCAATTTCCCTGCATTGTTCCGTCATACATCCTAGATCCGCCATAGTGACAAAAATGTACAGATGAAAATGTTTTCACCAATGGCCATTTTTTCCTACTCATTTTCAATATTTCTTTATGTCAACAGTTAGTTATTTTGGGAAAAACTTGAGGTATCTATAATATATGACTTCTAGCTGAATTTAGAAATGTGTCTACTTTTCAGAAATCAATAACATTTCTTGACCGCCTGTGGGTTTCACACTGGTTTCCACCATAAACTGGAAATAGGTTGAGAGCACAAAGAATTGGAAAAATAGGCTACCTCTTTGAAAAATTCCCAAAAATGTGTTTTGTTTCTGAAATCTGAAAAGATGGGGACTTTAGCATAGCAGCAAACACATTGCTTTTTTCCTATAATTTCCAAATACTCAAAATGTATCTATATTTGGCATATTTTCTTAGTCCCCTCAAAGGGAATCCACAACCCTGGGTACTTTTAGAATCAAACAAACACTTCAATTTAAATAGGGTCTAAGGGAATGTTTTAAGAGCTTGCATGGGTAAACTCCTCCGGTAAATGACAGATACTCAATATCCATTCCAACCGTTTTGTAAGTACTTATATATAGTTTTTTCACGTTTGCAGTAGCAATTCTTTAGTGGTCCTGAAGAAGGCATAGGATAAAGGTTTCCTTTTTGCTGAAACATGTTGACCCTTTTTGCATAAAACACAGTCATTTGTTGGAAACTGTTGTTTGCACTGTTTTTAGGTTGGGCTTTCAGAGATATCAATAAAGGTTGGTTCTCTCACAGTTCAATTTAAACTCACTCATCACCTAATCTTTTTTGCACTGCATCTTTCACTCCCACACAACCTAACTGCTCATATCTGTAGGTCTAACTAGTATTGTGATATTGAGTGCTACATTGATAGCCCCCAAAAAAACATCCTCGGGATCCCCTTTCCTTCTGAAAGGGTTGTAGCCCTCAGTGCCACTAGTGTGACACCAAGAGGACACCCAGATGATGAAGCATGTCACCATTGGTGAGTGATGGGAATCCGTCCTTTTATGAGGACTTTTTTTGTTACTTGCTTTAGTCAGGGAGTTTGGTGGACATTTTGTTTCAAGTCTCTTATTGTTCAATTTGTGAGTTTAGACCCGTGGGTACATTTGTTGTATACCTACTTTTATTATCCCCAGGATGTTGGGGAAAAAGGACGCAAGTTTGGCTACTTTATGTGGAAGAAATGTTATGGAGCCCAAAGCACGAACTACCCGAAATAGCTAAAATGGGCTCAGCACTGGGGTAGAAAAGGCCCAGCATTTAATGGGTGCCACTATGGAACATTTTCAACAGTTTTATGTACAAAGTTGTGTGTCGCACAATGGGAATTCTCTTGGGGATGAATGGAAGGCCATGGGAAAAAAAAAACAGTGACAAAGTTATAAATGTATCAAGTCTCAAACCTTACTAGTTGTGTCTAACACCAAATTTACACATTTCCACTTAGGGGGCCTAGTTGTGAGCCGGTGTGTGTCACTCTTGTACCATACAACATGACGCAAGCGTGACACAGACCATATATGTGATTTATGAAGCCACTCAAGGCCGCTTTGCAAGGCCCTAAATGGCACCTCCAATGTGAAGTAAGGCAACAAATCCATGGGCATTGCCTGGGTGTTCCTACACAACTACCATGGATTTTGATGCATTACCCGATTTACTAGAATTGTGGGAATGCATCAAAAAGATTTGCCTTCTCAGGTGAAGTGCAATGAGGAGAAAGATTTTATTTTTCCTCGTTACGTCCTCTTTCTATGTGTGCGGCATTCTGCTTTGCAGGATTGTTTTTGTGCAGGAAGGTGTTCCTTTCTGCACAAACAGAATCCTGCATGCAATGCGGGCACCCTTGTAAAATGGTGCAAGGGTGCCTATGTTGGTGCCAAAAGTGCACCAATGCAGGGGCAAAAGTAGGAATGCGCCATAATGCCTTAAATACTTAGGGGCTCATTTATGAGCCCCTGCGTCACTTTTGCGCCGCCGGTGCGTCACTTTTTGTGACGCACCAGTGGCATAAAACATGCGCCATATTTACAAAGTGACGCATCTAGGTAGATGCGTCACTTTGTAAACCCCTGCGCCACATTATACCTGCGCCAGGTATAATGTATGCAAGGGGGGCGTTTTGACGCAAGAAAGGGTCATAGAAGTGACGCAGTGAAATCTACGAGATTTCACTGCGCCACTTTTAGTGTGCAAATGCGTCAATTTCTTGCGCCTGCCTCACAGCAGGCGTAAGACTGACGCAGGCCCTTTCACATGGGGCTTGCCCCATGTGAAAGGACACATTGCTGGAGTTGCGTCACTTTCGTGACACACTCCAGCGATGCGTCACTTTTGCGCCTACAGATACGTCAGAAATACTGACGTATCTGTGACTCCTTGCGACATGATGCGTCATACTGTAAATATGACGCATCACTGGAGTCGCAGGGAGGGCGCAATGAAAAGTGGCGCATCACTGTTTTCACGCAGTGATGCGTCACTTTTCATAAATGAGCCCCTTACATTCCTGCCATTTTCCTGTCACGCAGTGCAGTGAGGTGACTTGCTGTGCTGCACTGCAGTGCGTGACATTCTTGCAAATAGGCCTGTTAGTGAGAAACAAGGTTGACATAAGTGTAAATTGGGTGTGAAAAACACCCAAGCATCCCAAACCCTCGTGACAATGGAGAGTGAGTGTCTTATGGATCAGGTAAAATATTTCAATAATGGAGAAAAAAGAAAAAGAGTTTACCTCGCTGTTTCCTCAACCATTACTCCTGCAGATGTCTAGCCCTAAGGGCAGAAGACAAGATTATGCTCAAAGAAAGAGAATGCATGAAAAATTCGTCACTTTTGTTCATGCACCGTTCAAGTCCACAAATCCACCCACATCATGGGCATACGTTTATTTTTTATTTTCATAAAAATATTCGCACACTAGCTCCAAAAAAGATTGTCGGATATAGGCGGTTTGATGGCAAGCAGGTCCCTTATTTGCTTTTCATAACACGCATGCACTGTGTGTGGTTAATAATCCAACGCTCATTTTGTTGCTCATATAAACTATACCTTAGCGTGATGCCCACACACTTTAAAAAAAATATATCTTACAATTCTCAACGATATCCAGTCGACATTGTAACTATGGGATTGCTGCAGGATGCTGATACTGAGTTACGGTTTTATTAATGAAACACGTTGCAATACTATTTGCAAACACAAAGGCTGCGTCCGTCCTTTGCGAGCGAAGGCGAGTCACGGAATCCATACTAGCGTCAATAGAGGAAACAAAGGCCTCTCATTACGCCAGCGAATTTATGGGGCAGATCGGGAAGAACTTTTGACTCTAATGTTTGGGATCATTAAACAGGTCACCAGGTCTCTAAATGGTGAATGTTCGCAAGGCTGTTCCGCAGGAGTGGCCTCGTTAGTCAAGCTCCTTGCTTAACTGGTCATTACCGGGTTCGCTGTGCTCATCTTGTACCTCTGCTATGTCACAGGACATCGCCCTGGCGTAATTAAATAAATCTAACAAGGCAGATCCATACTGCAATATGCTTTTTTGTCAATCTTGCTAAATGACGCCATTTTGAAACCTGACGTTGCCCATTCATGTCGTCCCCAAGAGTGAATCATGGCCAATTAGTATTTAGTTTCATTACAGGCCCTTGAGTTGAATTAGAAGGCGATGCTCACACAATGAAGCAGGTTGGTCGGACAAAATCATGAGCCACATTACACCTGAAAAACTGTTCACGCCTTGAGAAATGAAAGACCACCAATTTGAAGTCTTATGTATTGCTGCAGTTTCCACTCAGTGGCGCAGAAATGGCTCCCAATTCCCTGGTTAAATATTAAATATTAGCCACTACTTGGGGTGAGATGGACTGGGTCCTGGCCCCCCAGTCTTCTAACGCCAAATGATTGTGATGAGGGGCCCATCCTCTCTCATACATCACACTTATTCATGGACTTTAGGTTGAATGCGGGGCCCACTGCGCCGCAGGGGTCACAAGGCCTGTGTTACACGCTGAGCAATGATACCACTACATCTGCTGCACTGTTTTGAATGATCCCAACCGAGATGCCCCCCCCCCCCCCCAAAAGCGCCTTGAGAGCCTAGTGGGTGAGTAGTGCGCTCGTCAACTCCCCGAATGATTGATTGATTCACTATTGATAGAAATCTCCCTGTTTCTACTCCTTGTCCATTCTCCAATCCCTCAACAGCAATCTAGAGGCTGGTAAGGCGTTATGGGAGAACACAGGGGGGCATATTTACAAGGAGTTAACGCCACCAGAACATCACTTTTTCTGAATTTCTGGTGTTGTTAACTCCTTTACCTTATTTTCAAGGCGGTGTTTAGCCACGTGGCCTAAAGCCGCCTTGTAAATAATGCAACTAACTCACACAGCACTTAGCGTGAAAGGGGCGTGCAAGGGGTGTTGCAGTAGGGGTTCTGCCGCAACACCCCTTTCTTTTTGATGCTGTCTCATATTTACAAGGTATAAGGCAGTGCAAAAATTCTGCAAAGGAATATTTGGTTTTAAACAGGCAATACGAGGAGAAATGTTTTATTTCTCCTTGTATTTTGCTCTTTCCACGTGTGCTGCATTTTGCAGCACACAGAGATCCAGCAAATTGCCTGTAAAGATTGTTTGTGTGCATATAAACAATTGCCCCTGCAGCACAGGCACCCTACCAAAATAGCGGCAGGGTGCCTGTGTTGGCACTAGACATATTTTTTAGTGCCAGTGCTAAGGGTAAAGCAGGGGTGCGCCGCATTATTGAAAATACGTCCCATTCCAGCGTTTTGAAACTTCCAGTGCACGGCGTTACCAATTTTGCACGCTGCATCACCGGTTTGGCGCTGCAGCGAGCGCAATGTCATTCATGTTGTTTATTTATTTAGATACTTAACTTTGTTCGGCCTTAATCCGGAGTTTACTACCCCCCACTCTGCCCCTCTCCCGCCCAGCCGCCCCTCAGTTTTCCCTCCAGGAGCCGCTACTGCCCCAACCTCTGAGAGAATACTTGACCAATATGCTGCCAATATGTCTCTAATTCAGGACAAGTTGCAAACATGTGCGTAATGCTAGCCGCGTACAGGTCACACCTAGGGCATTTTGTCCGATCACTACCCAAACCAGACGTAAGCCACTTAGAGTTTTTTTCCGGTGTGTAATATAACAAACATATAGTGCGAAATTGCTACAATCGAAGATTCACGGAATGCACTGACTTGTCTATAGTGTTCAACACTTGTTCAATAAGAATAGGTGAAACCCCTGTCCCCAAAGCCTTGCTCCAACGCCCCGCCAATCTTTCAGAATCCTTTTGCCTAGAATTCTGGATACATTTATACATATGACATCACAGATTTTACTTTGCTACTATACAGACAGTCCCATATCTCAGACCTAGACAATTTTGTCAAGTTTAGATGTCTCACCAAATAATCCCTGATCTGTAAATATTTTAAAAACATATAATCAGCCAATTTATACTGCATCCGCAGATGCTTAAAGGAAACAAAGCCATTATAATCATAGAGATCTCCTAGGCATGTGATCCCATACCTAATCCAGCGTTTGCTGACAACATCTTGAAATCCATCAGGAAATATCGGATTGTCCCATAAGGGAAATTTATCATGATAAAATGACAAATTGCATCTAGTAGATATAGCACGCCATATAAATGTACTATCCCTTATAGTCCTGAACTTTTGAAATAGTTTGGGTCATTAGTCCTGTATAGATACAGATTGCTGTCCTCTCCTAGTATAAATTGATGGAAATAATTTTTATACCCAGGGTTCAAAAGGCTATGAAAACAGGCAGTAAAAGCAGCCCAAACGTACTTTTTAAAATCAGAAAAGTCAAGTCCACCCTGTTCATATGGGAGCTTTAACAGATCAATAGCTCACCGGCTTTTCTGTACCCACAAATGAAGCTACCCAAGACTCCCTCCAGTTTCTTAAAAAATAAATTTGGAACCCGCAAAGGAATAGATCTAAATAAATACAAGAATTTGGGCAAAATCTTCATCTTTATATTATTGGAATGGCCTATAATACCTATCAGAATTTGATGCCACTCCTTAAGCATTTTCACTGTATCTTTAAATAAAGATTCATTATTTAAATAAAATATCTTGTCTATCTGCATAGACAGCCTAACCCCCAAATAGGTAACTACAGAGCAAACACCAAAAATAGATTTTTCTGGTTTAAAGTTAAGAAGTATTTGTGTTTTTTTAACATTTAATTTATATCCTGAAATAGAGCCAAACTTAGCTCCTTCATTCTCAATGATCTTAATAGGTCTGATTGATTCAGTTGTAAAAAACGCAATATCATCTGCGTAAGTAAAAGCCTTAAGTGGTATATCACTTGATACTAATGGCATAATTTGAAGGTTAGACTGCAAGGCACATATAAAGGGCTCGATATATAGAGCAAATAATAAAGGGGAGAGGGGACACCCCTGTCTCGCGCCACAGTAAATCAGAAAAATTGTTGACTGCGAGCCTAGGTATGATAATGTGGCATGAGGCTTATCATATAAAGCTTGTATCCATCGCTTAATTTGGCCTTTGAGCCCAAACTTATCAAGTATAACCCGTAAAAAATCCCATCCCACTCTTTTAAAAGTCTTCTCGGCATCTAAAAGAATTTGCTCCTTCCAACCATATCGAATGCCCCCACTGCCATATTAACATGGGCTGTGGTGTCCCTGCCTTGGATAAACCCATGTTGTTGAGGAGATACCAGCCCAGGCATAACTTGTGAAAGACGGTTCGCTAAGACCTTTGCAAAGATCTTAGCATCTACCTTAATCAGTAAGATTGGCCGATAAGAGCCACACGCATCAGAGGGCTTGCCTTTTTTAAAAAAAGACCATCTGCATCATATTCCAGGACTCTGGTATTTTTGCCGTAACACCTATGCTTTGCATGACTAATCTAAGCAATGGGGTCAAGATATCTTTGAAAATGTTGTAAAATTCAATAGGTATAGAATCTTCACCAGCTGCCTTTCCAGATGGCAGGGAAGATGTTGTCAAGTCTATTTCTTCCGTCGTAATATCATTCTCCAATAAAGCAGATGTTTCTTCGCTCACTGTTGGGAAAGTTCTACCCTGAAGGTACCGACGCATCTCCTCCTCTCCAGGATCTATAGTTGGAGTTTATAACTCCCTATAAAGCAAGGAGAATTGTTGTAAAATCCCCTGTGGATGTGAGTAGAGAGTGTTATTTGCTCCTTTTATATTTCTTATTTGAGCTTTAGCTATATCCTCTTCAATTTTGTAAGCCTAAACCTTACCTCTTTGTTCTCCATATTCATATTGCATCAAATGATATTTATGGTATCTAACCGCAATTCTTTCCCTAAATGTCTGCCTAATAGCTAATCTAGCATACATTAAGGAAAGAAGCACCTGTTCCGGATCATTAGTACCTTAAAGAACTGGTAGTGAGGGGAGATCTAGATCAGGATAAGAGATTCTAGAGGCCCATAGAGTTAAGAGATGGTGACTCATCGGATGGCGAGCAGCGTACGGCGGCGGTTGATGGAGATTGACGGAGAGTAGCAGTGCGGTGGAAAGCAGCAGTTCGTGGAGGAGTGAGTATGAATAGGGTGAGATGTTTGTAGATTGCGGTGTTGATTAGTTGTGTGATGTCTTGCGGGGTTGAAGTGAGTGTTGAGTGATAGTGAGATCAGGCTGTGAGCGCGCGCAGCCCGGGAAAATCTTAGGCTCGACGAGTAGCTTAAGTGATTGTGGTGTAGAAGACACCCAAGGTAGATTTTGTGGAACACCGAAAGGGGATCGTGAGACCTCATCGATTACCCGGACCAAGATAGGGGGAGCAAATGTGTGAGTGCATGAATAACCAACGCTGGTCGTGGGTTGTTGTATGTGGAATTTGAGTATTTGTAACCTATCAGAGGTGATTGTTTGGTCGTTCGCGGACAGACGGTTGCCAGCCGAGGTCGACAATTTTGAGAGATTGTGGACGGACAGTCAGAGAAGTAACTTGTTTGGGACAAACGGTTATTTCAGCGTATGAATGGGACGAATGCAAGGGTGAGATGTGAATTGTGAAGGAGGGGAACAGCTGCGAGCGGAGGAAGAGTAACGTCAGGAGGTGCCGCGCTGCGATAGGTTGGTTGGTGTGAGTCGCGCTGCTATTGGAGGGTTTGACATCAGGCAGTAAACAAAAGCATTGTGTGCAACTGAAAATTGTTCATCATGAAATGTTTTAAAGTTTTCCGAGAGTTATGTAGAGGTGACAAACATGTGGTTACTCGCGGGGAGAAGAAGCCCCTCCCGAGGATACTCCGTCGCATTACATGGCAAGAAATGTGAAGTTACATACCATAATTTGGCTTGAAAATCGGCATAAAATGACTCAGGGTGAGGGTGAATTGGTTTTCCCACGATATGGCTCCTTCAGGTTGGAAGTGTTGTATCAGTTGAAATCTGTGATGGCAGCTCTGCGACCCTTGCCGAGACCTACACAGTTTGAGGCGTTGCATGCATGGATTAGAGCAGCGCATGACAGAAAAAGAGATAGAAGTCAGGAAAGGGTGAAAAAGTTGATTAAAGCATTTCAGGATGCAAGATGGGATGCAGAAGAGAAAAGGTAGAGAGTGCAAACGATAGAGGGAGTCAGGTTGTATCCATTACTGGAAAAGACTGATGTCTCGAAGGTAAAGAGTGGGAACGATGATGACAGTGATACAGATGACAGCCTACTAGAGAGGTTGCTGTCTGAGAGACCGCCTCCATATAATCCAGACCCCTACGAAGGGAGGTCGGCTCAAGCAGAAGGGATTAGTGGAGTACCGACTCAGTCAGAAGTGAGAGTAGAAGGGAAAATTTCAACAGGAACCAAGGATACTAAAAATCAGCCTGTAGCCAGCACAGAGGCTGGGAGAGGTGTGAGGTTACTGGATGCTCTAAAGGTACCGGTCACAGTCAGCTGTCGGAGCAAGGAGTGTGGTCGAGGGAAATGGATCAGTAAATGGAATGGAGCAGACTCCAAACCCTATAGAATGGAGTACGCCGTTGCCAGCTACAGCAGACTCCTCTAGGGGCAGGCGGATGCGAGACCAGTGAGGCCGAGGTCTCTGGCCTATTCAAGATCAGATCTGCGGATGTGGGCACCGCCAACGAGAAATCAGAATCAGAGCGAGAGAACTGTAGAAAGTGAACAAGGCACTATAGTAAATCGTTCTGTTCCTACGAGAATGTCAGAAGAGAGTAGGTCTCAGGAATGGGAATGTGATTATGATGAATGGAATGGAGCAGCTTGTCAAGAAATAATGAAGGGAGCTCTGAAAGGAAGAATGTTAGATGTTGTAAGGTTGAAAGCAGAAGTAGATGAGATAATAAGCGGAAACTTGCCTCTTGAGAGAATGAACATGTACGAGCAAGATGAGTTACTTTTTGTAGCGAAGGATGTGACTCGCAAGGCAAGAACTGCACATGAGAAATTGTCAGATTTGGCCAAAAAGTATGATGTGGACCTGTCTAAAACAAAATCATTGCAGGGAAGTCACCGATTGCAGTATAGTGACCAAGAATAGGAAGAAAAGAGGGTCATGGGATTGAGGACCCATATCAAAGATTTGATTGTGGCAATGCGTGCATGGATCATGCTTGATAAGTGGGAAGAGAGGTGGTCTAAGAAGAAGAGTTCTAGAAGAGCAATGGGAGAGACGCCACTTCCAGGGGGAGGGATGACGGAGGTAGGGAACTTCCCTTTACGAGAAGTACAGAATCGAGGATATGTGCATGTACCTTGGAGTAGGGGTGATTTGGCTGCATTTACAAATGATTTTCCCCATCTGAGGGAAAAGCCTGTGGAGTGGTATAAGCAGGATGATCGGTTTGTCAAGATCTCAAAGGTGTTGTGGGTCGACTTAAATACATTGTTTGACATTGTGGTTCCAGGTGATTTGTGGTCCGCGTGTAAAATTGCTGTTGAGTGGCCAACTTCAGAGCCCGAAAGAGACACTCTTTCAAATGGTCCGTCACCGATAGTCATGAAAAAGTTTGAGCAAGTGATTACCTGGTTAAAATAGAAAATTTCACCACAGGATATTGATTGGGTTAAGATAGATCGAACAGTTCAGGAACCAAAGGAGACAGTGCATGAATATTATGAAAGGCTCTTACAAGCCTTTAAGCAGTACAGTGGACTGGATTCCTTAGAGACAAAAGACATGGGACAGTTTGTTTTGAAGTTTGTGTTGGGGTTGAGACCAGAGGTTAGTCTTATGATTCAGCAGCACCTGATTTGTTGGCAGAATAAGCCTGTGGATGAGATCTTACGGTATGCCAGGTACTGTAGTGATGAGATGGAATCGAAGCAAAGGAAATTGAAAGATAAGTTGATACTTGTTTAGATGCAAACGGCTCAGGGACAGTCTGGTGGAGGAACGTTAGGAAGGAAGCAGGGAAATAATCAAGGAGGGAACCAGAATGTCCAAGATCAAGGAAGACCAAAGTCAATTGATCCTAAAACAGGAATGGATGTGGCGACATTGAAAAAGACCACTGTGTGTCATCTTTGTCACCAGATTGGACACTGGAAACGTGAGTGTCCCTTGAACCCGATGAATTAGATGCAGCAGGAAGGAGAGATAGTTAAGGTACCTGTATCTGAAATGGTTCCCACTGTGACTAGACCTAGGATGGTGAAATGGGGGACCAATAGCCCGCAAGTGCAAGTCTCTCAACCACCTAGGGTTCAGAACGTACAACAAGGAGTCCGAACATACATGCAGATGCCCATGTTCGAAGGGAGTGAGGAGTTCAGCCCAGATCCGTTGGCATGACAGTGCCTGAGAGGGGAGGAAGACTGCACACTTGGAGCAGTCTTAGAGGTAGACCAGAGGGGACCATTTGTTGAAGCAGACATGGATGGTCACCCTACAACCTTTTTGGTTGACAGTGGTGCTACCCGGTCTACTGTGAGATCAGCAGTAGTCCCCAACCTACCCCTCTCTGGACAATCGATCAAAGTTGTTGGTGTAGTGCTATAAGAAACTGACTAGTCCACTGACCGAACCAATTCCTGTGAAAATAGGAACTTTCAAAGATCGACACCAGTTTGTGGTGTGCGACTCGAGTCCAGTTTGTCTGTTAGGGAGAGATCTGTTGTGCAAGCTGAATTGAACCATCTATTGCACACCGAAGGGAGTGGAAGTACAGACTAAGGACGATGATGCAACCTTTAAGGTTGCTAATCAGCGTGTGTGTATAGAAATGTATCCAGTGCTGACAGTGGAGGAACTTCCACTTGTTTTGAGGGATTCTGTGTCAATTGACATGTGGGACCTCAGTGGAGAAGAGATCGCATTAGTCAAGGGGGTTGAGCCTGATAAGATTCAGGTCAAGCCGAATGTGGAATTTCCTAGGACGTCCCAGTACAATATGTCACCTGAGACAATTGCAGGGATCAAACCTGTAATAGAGTCCATGATTACACAGGGGATTCTGAAAGAGATCAGGGGTAGCCCATGCAATTCACCTATTATGGGGCTACAGAAACAGAGTGGGAAATTCAGGATTGTGCAAGATCTGCGAAAAATCAATGAGATAGTTGTTCCATGTTGTCCGGTGTTACCAAATCCATCTGTGATTCTGTTTCAGATCCCATGCGAAGCTAAGTGGTTTACAGTGATTGACTTGTGTCAAGCATTCTTCTTGATCCCACTCCATGAGGAAAGCCCGTTTCTTTTTGCTTTCTGGCTGGAGAATCGTGTGTTAACATGGTGTCGTATCCCACAGGGGTATACGGAGAGCCCATCTATCTTTAATCAGATCATGAAGAAGAATCTCGAAGGTCTTGTGTTGCCACAGAACTCCGTTTTGGTGCAGAACATTGACGACCTGCTTGTTGCTTCAGAGACTTAAGACACTTGCAAGATTGATACCATCACCCTACTGAATCGTTTGGCAGAGAATGGACACAAGGTGTCTCCGAGCAAACTGCAGTACTGTTTGAGTGAAGTACAGTATCTGGGTCACAGAATTGAGAAAGGCAAGAGAAAGGTGTCACCAGATCGTATTGAGGCTATTATGAACATGCCTGTGCCTACCACTCAGAGAGAAGTCAAAATGTTCAAGGGAATGGTTGGTTATTGTCGCCAATGGATTCCCAATTTCTCCTTTGAAGCGAAGCCCTTACAACGGCTGATGCACAAGGATGTGAGTGATCCGGTACCATGGGACGAAAACTGCTTTAGGTCATTTTTGAGGCTGAGAGAAGCCCTGTGTTGCGCTCCAGCTTTGGGGATGCCTGATTACAGCAAGGCATTCACATTGTTCTGTTGCGAGAGAGAAGGTTGTGCATTGTCAGTCTTGACTCAGAGTCATGGAGGTGTCCGTAGACCAGTTGCCTACTTTTCAGCTACTTTAGACCCAGTAGCTTCTGCGTTACCCGGATGTCTCAAATCCGTTGCAGCAACAGGTGTCAGTATTGAAAGGTGCGAGAGCATTGTGATGGGTCATCCACTTACAGTTTATGTGCCACATTCTGTTGAACTGTTGATGACAAGGACTAAAACACAGCACCTCACGAACAACAGGTTGACACATTACAAGCAAGTTATACTTGCTGCAGAGAATGTAACATTGAAGAGGTGTTCTGTTTTAAAGCCTGCAACATTGATGCCTATTCCAAATGTAGACGATGAAGATTGTGAGGATTACGACTGTCTCGATGTGACTGAACTGTGCACCAAACCGAGAACAGACATTGTTTATGAACCGCTCCTTGACCCTGATGAAATTTTCTTTGTGGATGGTTCATGATTAAGAGACAATGGCAGTCGACTGAGAGCAGCGTTTGCTGTATGTACCATCACTGGGGTGGTTGAAGCTGCTTGTTTAGAGGGAGTACACTCCGCACAGGTGGCTGAAATCATTGCCTTGACCCGTGCCTGTTTGGCTGCTGACCAGATTCAGATAACTATTTATACCGATAGTCAGTACTGGTTTGGTTTTGTTCACGATTTCAGACAGTTATGGTCACAGAGAGGGTTCATGACATCTTCAGGTTCGCCCATTAGAAATGGGGAATATGTGAGACAGTTGTTGGAAGTATTACAGTGTCCAAAAGAGATCGCTGTTGTCAAATGTTCAGCTCATTCTAAGGGAAGTGACTTTGTATCTATGGGGAACAATTATGCTGACGAAGTTGCCCGGTTTTGTGCAGAACAAGGATGCATATTTACTGGAGGGTAGACTGGAGAATGCCAAGAAAAAAACGATCTCAGCATGATGTTAGCCATGGCTGATACATGGGAGGAGCTAAAATGACTACAAGATGAGGTTTCTGATCAAGAAAGGGATGGCTGGATAAGATTGGGATGTGAGAAGGGAGATGTGGATGTGTGGGTTTCGAGCGATGGACGAGCTGTGTTACCAGAATGTCTGCTGAATCCAATGGCAAGATTGATACATGGTGCGGTACATCTTGGTAGAGATGCAATGGTACGAGTATTCAGACAGACATGGTACAATCCGAAGTTTTGCGCAGTTGCTGAAGCTGTATATCAAAGGTGTGTTACATGTCAGCAGATGAATACAGGAAAGAGAACTGCTGTGACTTTAAGTCACATTGGTAGGTCAGGAGGGCCTTTCAATAGGATGCAGTTAGACTTTATCGAGATGCCGAAGTGCAATGGGTTGAGGTACATCTTAGTTGTGGTATGTGTCTTTTCAAGATGTGTGGAGGCTTACCCAACACGCAGATGTGACACACTCACTGTAGCTAAACTGTTGCTGAGAGAGCTTATCCCGAGGTTCAGTTTTCCAGAGAGTCAGAGAGAGGGACTGACTTCCATAGTGAAATCATGAAATTGCTCTGTGCTGCCTTGAATGTGGAACGGAGATTGTATTGCAGTTTCCGACCAGAGACTTCTGGGATTGTAGAACAAATTAATGGGACTTTAAAAGTAAGGATGGCAAAAGTGTGTTCTTCGACATCCCTGAAATGGCCAGACGCACTGCCCCTGGTTCTCATGAGCCTCCGTAGTGTTCCCGATAGGAGGACTGGGTTGTCACCGTGCGAGATTTTGATGGGGAAGGCAATGCGAGTACCAGCGATACGTGCCACTGGTTTGATTAACATCACTGATGATTTGATTCTCAACTACTGTAAGGGACTGGCTGACGTAGCACGTTCTGTGTCCCAGCAGGTGCAAGCAGCAGCTGTTCCAGCCGCAAGTGACCTGTGCCACGACTTTTGCCCAGGAGATTGGGTGCTTGTGTGTAAACACGTGAGGAAGAGCTGCCTGGATGCTCATTGGCGTGGTCTGTACCAGGTAATACTGGTCACGAACACGGCAGTGAAGTGTGGGGGACTGCTGAACTGGGTGCATGCCTCCCATACCCGCAGAGTTCCAGCACCCTTGGAAGATATAGCCCCTCTCATGAACGAAAATCCAGCTGAGGTGGCGGGGCCATCTGAGTGGGCAAGCCAAGCTGTGAGGGTTGCTGATGCAATTGGTTGTGCACTAGATCGAGCTGAAAGGGGTTGTGCAAATCGAAGCCCCGAATTTGACTCAGATGGGGAAAGTGTTGCTGAAGAAGGACACGTTGTTGCGGACGCCCGCGCATGCGCATTTGCGTGAAGAAGTTATCGTCAGCAAGAAGAGGGAGCCCCGGGACGCCGCGCTGAAGGTAAGAGGTTTAAATTTACTTAACCTTCTTTTAATTATTTTAAAATTAGGGCAGGCGGGAGGTGGGTGGCGGGCAGCTCTGCTTTGCAAACGGTGTGTGCGTAGCGCTGCCTGCTTCGCCTACTTCGTATATGGCGAAGCAGGCAGCGCTACGTGCACTCCGTGGGCGAAGCGGAGCAGGACGCCCAGGGTTAGCGATGATACCAAGCTTGGGTGTGATTTTAAATGATGTAAAAATCAGAAGGTTGGCGACTGTGGTTGATGAGTTGTCAATGAATACAGCAAGGTCATTGATACTGGTGGATGGAGAGATGTTGTCGATAAGCATGATGGTTTTGCAGAATCGTCTTGCTTTAGACGTATTATTGGGAAAAGTGGGCAGAGTCTGTAAATTGTTGAAAGTTCAGGAATGTTGTACATATATTCCAGACAATAGCAAGGATCTGGAGAGATATATAGACAACTTTACCACGATTCATCAAGGGATTGAGGATTTGACTGAAGAGGGTGTGTGGGAAAAGGTTGGTAAAGGATTTGGTCGTTTGGGAAGTTGGTTTGCGAATTTAGGAAAGGGGTTCCTTGGATTTTTGTTGAAGCCCCTTATTATTGTCGTGGTTTGTGTGATCTGCTTGTGGGGTCTCATCAGAGCTTATAAGTGGTACAGAGGAAGCAGAATTGAAAGAGCTCTCAGAGCGAGTGAAGTGCGGATGGCTAGACTGCAGGACAGTCAATATCAGAATCTCAAGAATATGGAGAGGTTCCGACGGGGGAGGATGGCAACTAGTACTGTTTAGGTTGGTTCTTTCTCCAAGGGAAGAAATTGTGAGATGGTGTGATGACATTTGTCATCAAAGGGGGGAACTGATAGAGCGTTTGTTATTCTGAAATCTGTAGGGGTGCATCATATTCACCGTTAGTCAGCACCCGCATAGTAATCGATGTAAGAGTAAGTTTTGAAGTGTAATAATGCTTTTGGTGAAAAGTAACACTGCAAGTTATCGTGAATATATTCAGTAAATGCATAATGATTAGTTTTCATGCAATGCAATGTGTTAGTTAAACGCGTATCATGTTAAAGTTATACGTGTAGGTTGCTTATTTACATGTAGGAGAATAATGAACTAATGCTTAGAGTGAGATTTAGTAGTGTATTTCACAGTGTAAAGGCCTGATCGCATATACATTTAAAGAGAAAGGCCTGTTTTTTTTCCCTTATGTTAACTAAACGTTGTAGGCCGAAAATGATTTCCCTTGGTAAAGGCTTTGGGTTGTAAGGAGATGCAAAATCCTAGAGAAGTGAAATTTTTTTTCTTCGTTCCCATGTTTCTGTTGCAGGTGAAAGGATATTTAGCTCGTTAGTGAGACTAGATCTTTGTTTTAGGAGTTAGGATGCTACGAGAAGCCAATAGGGGAGTACGTTATAATGTGGGGATGATACTTTCAGTGGAGAAGGTGCCTGGGATCCAAGGTCAAGCTAACCGTCGTTGGACGCCATACAAGTTTTGGTGGAAAACTACTGGGAGAAGACCTGGCTGAAGAGGTGTGCCGAAGGGTGTCTTCTACGTTTTTGGGGTTTTGTATTAGGGACAGTGCCCCGTGGGTTGAGCAGTTGAGGTTTAGATGGGGACCTAGAAAGAGCATCTTAAATCGAGCTCTGACTAAGGGGATGCACTTCTTAGGAAGTCTTCACTTCTAACACCTTTTTGATTCTCTTGCCTGGGATGGGAAAAGCTAAGTAGGGATGCCACCTTAGAATTAGTGTAGGGATAGACTAATTGGTTTTCTTTCAGGCTGATGGTTCCGCATGTAGACATTGGCTTAACCATTGTTTTCCTGATGCTTCTAGAGTCAGTGATTCTTTTTCTTTTGAGTCGGTTAAGAATCCTGAATAGGATTGCATTTGTATTAGTGCCCATTTATCTTTTACACCTTGTATTAAGGTGTCTGTATGTTCAGTTATTTCTTGTTGTAATAAAATCCTATAAATTTTAGATTCGGAGTCAGTGGTCCTTTCCAAATGAGATCAAATTTTGGTGATTATGTGTTGATAATTATATTTCCTCCCGTCTACACTATTTAGCAGATAAAACGATCCTGGCGACCTGGGAGGATTCTTGGAGATAGTCAGGTAGGAAAGAATCCGGTCCCATCAGATCCACCTCTGAATGTACTGCTTGAATAGCCTCCTTGCTTACTTTTTCCCCAGCTTTATTCTGTTGCCATATAAATTGTTGAGTTCTACCTCATACAACAGCTTTCATGGTATCCCAAACCATAAGTGATGAGGCTGTGCCTATATTCTCCTTGAGAATAAATTCAAGCTGTTTCCTAGTATTATCCAAATAGCCACTATCTGAAAGTAGATATCTAGGAATAGAAAGAGATCTGAGTGTCCTGCCTTCGGTTTCTAAACTGAACAATAATAATAAAGAATTGTGATCAGAAGTAACTCGTGGGCATATTTCTATATCTGATGACACCATTATATGATCCGACACCCATGCCATATCTATTCTAGAATACAACTTGTGTGGAACAGAATAATACATGTACCCTGGAATGGTTGGTTTTAAGTACCTCCATACATCTTTGATAGATTGGAGCCGTCCCAGTTCTATAATCGCTGCACAAATCTTCCACATTCTATGAATAGCTCCTAGTCTAGTTGTGTCTGTACTATAATCCATAACACAATTAAAATCTCCTATTACCACCCGCTCCCCCTCCTAGTTTAGGATTTCCATATTCAAAGTATCAATAGCCGTAGGATCATCAAGATTAGGACCATACAGAAAACATATTTTTTACCCCTAATTTCCAACTGTGCAATTGCCCATCTGCCCCTCTGATCAGACAATATCTTACATAACCTACACATAAAACGTTTATGCTTTAATATAGCAGTTCCCCTCGTTGATGTACCTTGTGTTGTACATAATATTGTTGTCTCATAGCCAAAACGTTTAAGAAGACTCCAATCTTTATATGAGAGATGCGTCTCTGTTAGTAAAACCAATTGGGGATTATACATTTTCAGCTCTTCGCAAACCAGTTGGCGTTTCGTTCTACTATTAACACATGCAACATTCCAAGCAAGGCATTTAATCCGATCCATGACAAATATATTTCCCTTTCATTTTAGTACTGCTGTGCCCTAAATGCCCCTCTGATCTACACCTAGATGTATGATGCGGCCCTATGATGAAGCATTACACTTCAAAGTGTGTGAGGGCAGTATTAAGACATTCATTGTCTTCCCTTTGCTTGTTTTTGGTCGAGGTTGAAATGAGATATACCATCTCCATGTGGGTAGGTGTATGAATTGTAGTACCTCCCTGTCCCTCATTTGGGGGAACAGAGTACTTTTTGTAGCACTTCTCTGTTGAGTGAGATTTAGATTATGGGAAGGGAGTCAAAGAAGGCTTAGTCCCTTGTCTCTTCCTACTTGTGGTATTTTCTAAGTAAAATATTAACATGGGATAGTGCAAAGGAGAGTGGTAAACAGTGAAAAGTGCATGTGCATGTAATTATTAAATGCTTATGTTTCATTCGTCATAGTGAGCTGAATGGGCCTGCCTTTTCCTAAAATTGACATGAAAGATGGGGGCAGGAGAATATCATGAATAACCTGATAAATAGACAGAAAAGCTGAGCGCTGCAGAAAAGTATGAAAAGCCAAAGTTGATCAGCTACGAAAAACATTGTTTGTCTGCCAAGAGACGAGACTGGCCATGGGAACCAAGACTTCTTCGGCGGATGTAGAAGAAAAGCTCATGTGAACGAAGAAAGTGTTACATGTATTATGAATAAATGAATAACTCAAGGATCACGTAATGTGAACGATGTAAAAACAAAGAAGACTGTAGAATTATGAATGTGATCATGGTGATGTGATCGAACACCCCCTAAACCATCCAATAAGAAACTGAGTTTTATAAATTGATTCAACTGTTGTGGGTTGGACATGTAGGTTTTAGGGTATAACTGGGGAGGGGTGTGGTTGGAGTAGAGCTAGGAAGGAGAGGAGTGCATTTTTTAAGAGATAGAGGGTCGATTTGTCACTGTCCGTTGGTTTGGAGAGAGGCCTAGCTGTTCCTGTCCCTGTCCCATTGCTGTATCTTGAACCACCTTCTTGGCCAGGGGCGTGGTATTTCTCTAATCCTTTGGGATAGTACATCTTCATGATTCGTACTTTGCATAATCATTTTCAAATGTATTTTTGTCGCTGAAACATATCTCTTCATGAGTATGACACTGTTTGCATTTTGCTGATGTTTTTCTCTCCCTCTTTGTGAGATTTTCTTTGTTTGCTTTGTAACCTGTATGCAATGAACATTAATTTTACACATTATTTGCAAAAAACCTTATTAATCTCACTGAGACTCTGTGATTATTTAGCTAACTAGATAGTTTGATAGTACTATTACCATCAACTTCCCAACTAATGGTCCATCGACTGGAGGAAAGAGAGCTGATATACAGGTTCAGCTATGTATTTAGAAAGGTTAAATATGAACCTGTAAAAGAAAATAACTGATTACATCATTAAAACTTGACCTCCAGCCAACAGGGATTTCATGAGTTGGGTGAATGTGTATGGGCCATTTGTATGAAATGTTATTGAGTATTGATCCCTGATTAAGTGTAGCTCTGGATCAGTTTTCTGGTAGCAGAGGACAGTTTAATTATTGATTAGTTTGATAATAATTATTGTTTATATGTTCTTAACATGAAAAGTTAGTGTCCTGTTCTATGTTGTCTAGAAGTACAGGTACAGAGCTACCTGAGAGATCCCGAGATTGAAATTTAGCCTGATATAAGCTGAGGGAGAATGTGGATTAAGAAATCACACTGCAGAAGTACATTGTCTGTTGTTATAATACTGTACGGCGGAAGGCTGTAGGTGTTATATATTTAGGGACAATTTTGTATGTGAGTAGAGTGACTGAAATAGTGAAAGATCCACTTCTGAAACTCTGTCCTTATCCCCAGAGGAGTACCAAGACTTGTTTTACACCAAAAAGTCCTCTTGCAAAACTTTGGCCTCATGACTAGAGGAGTACCAAGTACACCTGTAGCTTGTTTGGATGTGAAATAGCGCTGGTCGTTGATTTACTCAAAGTATAAGAATCTCTCGTATGAAGTCAAAACTATCTCTTTAGTGGAACAGACAAGGTAGCATTGTTTTATGATGTTATTAATGAGACTTTTGTTAAGAAAACCTACAAAATACATTGACGTATAATTTTGTAAAGGGGGGGTCAGTAGAAGGAATAATACTGACGTCAGAAAAAGCTGCACTGGCATTGGTCAGATAGCAGGAGCTTGGAGGGCTGTGATTGGTTGACTCTTGTGAGCTGTGTTGGTATTGGTTGAGATATTGCTTACATAAGAGTGCTCTGATTAGTTGGTTGGTGTGAACCGCACTGGCATAGGACGAACACTAACAAATAGAATAAGTAGAATCACTGAAAGGTTTCTTTGTTTGTTTTGCTGAAGATACATTAGCATAAAGAGTCAGAAAATGAAGTTGCTTAAGAAAATAAAGAATTTCTTTAAAAAGGACAAACCAATAGTGACTAGAGAGGGAATTCCTATTCCACCTCCAAGAACGCCTGCTTCCTTTATGATGTTGGAGCTAGGATACCAGACATGGACTTGGTTAGAGAATTGGGTGGAATATACAAAGGATGATGGTGTTATAGCTTTCCCACAGCATGGTTCATTTAATGTAAGGATTTTACAGAATTTGAGAGATTGAATGAATTCACTAGAGCCAAATCCCAGACCTACACAGTATGAAGCGCTGGGATGTAGAGGCATTCGAAAGAGAGAAATATCGAGGCAGCAGGAGATTCAGAATTTAATGACTAGGGGGCATATCAACAACGAGGCGATAGAAAATTATCGCCACTTTTGCGGTAGTTTTCGGCCAAAAAGCAGCGATAATTTTATCGCCTAATTAGCAAGGTCACGCTAGCGCGTGAAACTTTGCTTTAGTGTATGAAATCTTAACGCCCAGCTTTGCATCTCAAATGAGATGCAGAGTGGGCATTCCTGACCTGACATGACAGGAGAAATGTCGCTAAGCG
Source organism: Triturus cristatus (assembly GCF_964204655.1). NCBI lineage: Eukaryota > Metazoa > Chordata > Amphibia > Caudata > Salamandridae > Triturus > Triturus cristatus. The sequence continues at coordinate 341,188,232 of NC_140581.1, read as the reverse complement.
ACATTTCTCCTATCATCAAGCCCCACGCTATGAAGCATAGCGTCAGGAAAAGTAGCGATAACCCCTGTTATCGCTACTTTCCTGACGCCTGCTTCAGGACTGACTTAGCCATGATATCCTATGGAAGGAGGATATCATGGCTAAGTTTGTGAGTCCCTATCGACAAGCTAACGCCACATTTTGTGAGATTATCGCTGGGTTTCCAGCGATAATCTCACGTTAGGCAGTTAGCGCTAGGATGTTTATCGCTTTTGAGATAAGCATTGCTAAAAACACGCTATCTCAGCGATAAAAATCCACGCTAGCCGGCGATAATTATCCTAGTGCTAAGTGCGCTTAGCGATAATTATCGCCGGTTGTTGTTGATATGCCCCTAGATATCCTTTTAAGAAAAGGGAAGATAAAATAAAAAGATGGAGGAGAGCTGGGATAACTGAGGTTTTGTACCCAGTTTTAGTTGCTTAAGACCAGACAGGAGGTAAATGTAAAGAGAAAAATAAAAATATAGAGACTTCGAGATCAAGCTATAACCAAACGATTCTGATGATGAGTTGTTAGATGACATTTTGATCAAAGACGTCCACCATATCAAGAAAATTCAGGTGAAGTGGCTCCAAATGCACCACTAATGGGAACCCCATTAATTCCACAAGTCCCGGAAATAACTAGAGTAGTACAAGAAAGTAAAAAGGACATGTTGAATAAGGCACGAGAAGAGCTGACCCAGAAAATAAATCAGTTACGTTTAAATGCAGAAGCATTGACGGTACCCGTAACAATCGGTCCTGTAGTTCCATTGTATGGAGAAAAACAGAATATATCAAAAGGGCATACGTTGGCAGTTCCAAGGAGTAGTGTCAGGAGTGAAATGGTGATGGTAGCAGATAAGGATGGACAGGCTGACATGAATACTTCATTGTGAGATATTCTGGTTTGTGAGATGATAACTGAAACCCCTAAGAGAAGTACACAAAGGGACCCGAGGAGAATAGGGTTCAATTTTACTCCATTGACAGGGACTTCATTAGTTCCTTCACCAGATGAATTTGATGATTGGATAAAAGGAATGGAAAAACAAAAACCTCAACGACAGAGTATCAATGTGAGCCAATTGAGAGTATATTTGGAAGAGATGATTATTGGTACAATAAGTCCAGACAGACTAGAGACTTAACGAGATGAAGAGCTGTTGCTTTTGTGTAAATATATTACTCGAAGAGCGAGAAATCTTCATGAGAAAATAACAGAGGCTGCTAATGAATATGGTATAGACATAGGGAAGTTGAAGGTGTAGCAGAAAACACACAGGTTGGATATTACTGATAAGGATTTGGAAAGTTTGAATGCATCTGGAAAACGGTTACAGTTAAAGGAGTTGAAAAAATGGGGAGATGTAGAACGATGGAAAGGTAGATGGCCGAAAAAGAAGGAAGAGGCAACTGTCAAAGGAGCATCTTTGTTTCCATTGAGAGAGACAGAACAAGCTGAAAGGGTGTGTCCGATGAGAAAAGTTTCAGGTGGTGGATATGTCCACATTCCTTGGACGAGACAGGGTATATTATCCTTTACGAGCGATTTTCCCAGATTAAGGGAAAAACCAGTTGAGTGGTACAAACAGGTAGAGAGGTTTGAGAAAGTTTCAAAGGTTTTGTTAAAAGACGTAGATGGTTTCTTTGAGATTGTTGTTCCTGCTGATTTATGGACTGAATGTACGATCACTGTCGATTGGACAAAAAAAGAATATCCTAGATATCCTAAAACAGGTGCACCATCAGATGAGGTGATGAAAAAGTATAGTTAGATAATCACTTATTTGAAGGGAAACATTTCCCCTAAGGAAACAGATTGGGTTAAGATAGACAGGACAACCCAAGAACCAAAGGAGTCAGTACATGCCTACTATGAAAGATTGTTGCAGGTACTCAAATAGTACAGTGGGTTTGAGAATATCAGAGACAAAGATATGGGACACTTTGTGTATCGTTTTGTGTTTGGATTGAAACCAGAGATTGGTAATGTGATTTAGCAGCATTTGATCTGCTGGCAGAGCAGAACTATTGAGGACATTTTGAGGTATTCGAAGTATTGTATTGACAATATTGAATCAAGACATAAAAAGTTAAATGAGAAAATGATGTGGGCACAAGTGAAGGTAGCAGAGCATCAAGAAGGAAAGAGTGATTCTTAAACAGGTTATCAGATGAATGGCCAGATTCAAAATGGTCAGGTACCCAGTGGAGGTAGAGGAAAAATGAGTAGAGAGGAGGCTAAGAAGAAATTTCCTTGTCATGCGTGCGGAAAGTATGGACATTAGAAGAACGAGTGTAGATCTGTTTAAAAGAATAATGGGGTAAATCAATATTTAAATCCACAGATGCAGAATGAGGTGGTTGTGAATCAACAGCAGCAGCAGGTGGTTACTTCACAGTTACAGGTGCCACAAGCTCCTATGCCAAATAATGTGAATGCTCAAGTGCAGAGGTACAGTGCAAATACTGGATTTCACGGAGGTGATCAAGTTGGTAAGAATCAAAATGTGCAAATGGTTCCACATTACTGGTTGCAGTGCAGTGAGAGTGATTCAGACTCATCTCAATGATGGTGCCTGAGGGAGGAGGAAAAGTGCATGCTTGGCGTGTCTTTTGCAGTAGATCTGTCAGGTCCATTTGTTGATGGAAAGGTGGAAGGTAATTATATTATATTTCTACTGGTGCTACCCATTCTACTGTGAGAGCAGCAGAAATTCCAAACCTACACCTCTCAGGAGAAACTATCCAAGTTGTAGGAGTCTTGAATAAGCATTTTAGAACACCAGTCACAAATCCAATAGAAGTTCATATTGTGAGTTTCAGAGACATGCATCGTTTCGAGGTGTGTGACACTGGTCCGGTGAATCTCTTAGGAAGAGATTTGTTGTGCAAAATGAATTGTACCATCTATTGTACACCATATGGTATTGCGTTTCAGACACCTGATGAGGATGTCGCATTCCAGATGATGTTAGCGGAGCAAGGGACAGAAGTGGATGAGTTGTTTTCACTTCACACAGAAAAAAAATTGCCCAAAGTATTAAAGAGCACTGTAAGGTCAGACGTATGGGATTTTACAGGAAAGGAGATTGGTCTAATGACAAATGTGGATCCTATTCAGATTAGGGTGAAAGAGGGTGCCATATATCCAAATACACCTCAATACAAAATGAGTCCGGAAGTAATTGCAGGAGTCACTCCTGTGATTGACCAAGGGAATGAGCAGGGAATTCTGAATGAAATATTGAGCAGTCCTTGTAATTCACTTATTAGAGGAATTAAGAAGCCCAGTGGAAAGTACAGACTAGTGCAGGGTTTAAGATAAATTAATAAATAAATTTCCAGTAGTGCCAAATCCAGCAGTGATCTTTTACCAAATTCCCTGCAATACCGAATGGTACACAGTGATTGATCTTTGCAAAGCATTTTTCCCGATTCCTTTACATCCAGAAAGCCAATATTTGTTTGCATTCCGGTTTGGAGACCGTGTTTTGGCATGGTGCCGAGTTCCCCAAGGGTACACAGAGAGTCCTTCAATTTTTAATCAGATTCTGAAAAGGTGTTTGGAGACTTTGATCATGCCAGGAAACTCAGTGTTGGTTCAGAAGACACAAGAGGCATGTTTGACAGATACCATTGCCTTACTGTACCATTTGGCAGAAGGTGGACATAAAGTGTCACCAGAAAAATTGCAATTTTGTAAGCAGGAAGTCCAGTACCTAGGACACAACATAGAAAAAGGAGTCAGGAAGGTGACACCAGAACGAATTAGTGTGATTAAAAAAATTAGCCCACCCAAAACTCAGAGAGAAGTTTCAATGTTCTTGAGAATGGTTGGATACTGAAGGCAGTGGATCAGTGGTTTCTCACTGATTGCACAACCTCTACAGAGGTTGACATGAGAAGACATGAAAGATCCAATTGTTTTGGATGATGAAAGTATGGATCCTTTAACCAAATTTCGAAACATACTTTGTCGAGCACCTGCGTTGAGAATGCCAGATTATGCAAAGGATTTTGTGTTGTGCTGCTGTGAAAGAGATGGGTGTGCGCTTACAGTCTTAACTCAGAAACATTGAATGGCACAACACTCAGTAGCATATTTTGTTGCTAATTTTGATTCAGTAGCTGCAGTGTTAAAAGGCTGTTTAAAAGCAGTAGCTGCTACTTGTGTGAGTCTGGAACAGAGTGAAGAAATTGTTATGGGACATCCAGTCAAGGTATAAGTGCCACATTCGATTGAGATTCTTTTGACACGGATGAGGACGCAACACATGACCTATATTCGGTTGACTAGGTATGAAAGAGTGATCTTGGGTGCTGAAAATGTGACTGTGGTGAGGTGCACAACCATAAATCCGGCTACCCTGTTGCCGAATTCAAATTGTGAGGAAGTGATGAAGAAGCAGATCACGATTGTTTAGATGTGACAGAATTGTGCACAAAACCCAGGCCTGACATTAAGGATGCCCCACTAGAAGAATCGGACTGTGTTATGTTTGTTGATGGATCATGTTTGAGGAATGAGAAAGGAGAATTGTGTTCTGCCTATGCTGTATGCGCCATGCACAAATTTCTGAATTGATAGCTCTAATTAGATCATGCAAAATTGCCAAAAGCCTGAGGGAAACCATATTTACTGAAAGTCAATATGATTTTGGGGTGGTCCATGACTTTGGGCAGCTATGGATGTAAAGGGGATTTTTGACTTCTTTAGGTTCCCTAATCAGGAACAGCAAAACTGTGAAAGATTTATTGGATGCTTTTACAATTGCCCAAAAAGATTGCAGTGGTCAAATGTTCCACACCTAAGTCAGGAAATGATTATGTGATGAATGGCAACAGATACCCAGATCAGGTAGCGCGTTTCTGTGCTCTAAATGTAATAGCCCTAAACAGGATGAAAAACGAAAATACCAAATGCCACCTAATGTTCTTTTCTTCATTTGAAACTTGGGATAAAATTAAAGAGTTGCAGGAAGAGGTGAGTGATGAGGAAAAGAAAATTTGGATAAATTCAGGCTGCAGAAAAATAGTAGAGGAGGAAGTGTGGGAGATGAAAGGCCAGTCATGCCAGATTGTCATGTTTCACAAATGGCAAGGGTATACCATGGAATTGCACATGTTGGAAGAGATGCAATGATTAGGCTCTTCAAGCAGTCATGGTATACCCCAAAATTCAGGGTCATTGCAGAGTCTGTGCCAGATGTGCACCACCTATCAGGAACAAAATCCAGGCAGAGACAGTAGTTAGTTGGGGACAAATTGGAAAGGCAGCAGAACCATTCACCCGACTCCAATTGGATTTTATCAAGCTTCCCATGTGTAATGGGCTAAAATATGTTTTGGTTGTTTGTTTGTTCTCTCGCTGGGTGGAATACTATCCAATGAGAAGGAACGATAGTCTCACGGTCACAAAACTACTTTTAAGAGAGTTGATCCCAAGGTTTGGTTTTCTAGTCCCTTTAGAGACAGATAGAGGAACACATTATAATAATGAGATAATTCAGATGGTTTGTGCAGCATAACAAATTGAGCAGAAGCTGCATTGTGCCTATCGACCCGAAGCATCTGGAGTGGTTGAACAGATAAATGGAACAATAAAATCTAGGTTTGGAAAGGTGTGTGCATCCACAGCACTGAGATGGCCCGACGCTTTACCCCTTGTATTGATGAGTCTCAGAAGCATACCTGATAAAAAGACGGGATTGAGTCCACCTAAAGTCCTGATGGGTAGAGCAATGAGACAAGCGATTGTACCAGCGAACACACTGATGAATACATCTGATGATCTAATGCTTGATTATTGCAGAGGAATGGCTGATCTGGTGCCTTCTGTGTCTCACTTGGTTTGAGAAAATGCAACTACAACCAGCCGAATCAAGCTCATGATCTGAGAACTGGAGAGTGGGTTCTCGTGAAGAAACACTTGAGGAAGTCGTGTTTAGAACCCAGGTGGAATGGACCTTACCAAGTTATTCTGGTGACGACGACAGCAGTAATGTGTGGTGGTTTGCCAAATTGGATTCATGCGAGTCATACCAGACGAGACCAAAGTCCGCTTGAAAGACAAGAAGAACAGCAACTGGTAAACCAAAGACAAAAAACAGAGGCTGAAGTGTGTGAACCTGAAGAACCTAAAGTGACAGATTCTGAAGAACAAACAGAAGATGAACAGCCAAGCACAAGTCAAGTAGAGTGAGCACCAGCTACTGGGTCTCGTGAAATTGCTGTTGAAACAGAAGAAAGGGAAGCTACTGAAAGTCAAGAAGAAGAACAAATAAAAGAAAGGCCATGTAAACGAACCTGTGAACCAGAGAAAGAAGGTGAAGAAGTGGTTCAAACTAAGAGAGCAAGGAGAGGTGACAATAGGCCAGGTGGAGTGAAAAGACTGAAATATACTCTTGTGAGGAGAACATCAAAGATAAGGCAAGAGCAAATTAATGAGGTCTCAAGTCAAACAGAACAGGAAGAGTTAGGACAAGATTCAGTATGAAAAACAAAGAAAGTGAGAATTTCAAGCAAGAAATACAAAGCACCAGAATGGACATATGTAATTTTGGAAGAAATTGAGAGCACAGATCCAAGTGAAGAAAAAGACAGTACTGACACTGAGCAAATTGATGAAAGCAAATTGAAACCACCTTAAAAGAACTGGGAAAAACTAAGGTGCAACCTTGTCGGTCAAAATAAATTGACAGACTCAGAAGACATGAAGAAATAAATAAAAGAAAGGGGTAAAGAAGAAAGCCTTGAAGTGTAGGATTACACTATTTTGGAGAAATGTTTGAGCAAGTTCTAGAGTTTTATAGATTTAGATTTTTAAATTGGCTGAAGGAACAGTGACTGAACATCCAAACTCTAGCGTAAAACATAGATGTATTAATGCTTGCTTACGTTGTGTCTTTTTACTAACATTTATGTGGATATTATTAACTGTTATTGTACCTATTCTAATGGTAGCTAATAACAGAAACACTACTAATGATGTAACAAGTGAAAGAGTGAGTGATGGTACTAAACAAACCCCAAATACTAATGTAGAAAAGTATTTATCATCACAATAAATCAATTAGTGATTTCTCTTTAAATGTTTTTGCTAAATTGTTGTATGAGTATTTCAACACAATGAATGTGAGTGATTGTTAAATGTGCATGCAATTACCTTCGTCGGTCACTGAGGGGGTGACCTACCATCATCTAACTTTAATATATGGTGTGTCGTTTAGTATTTTAACAAGCCTTTTCTATATGACGAGGAAGCTGTAGAATCATTATTCCAATCTAGATTTAGTATTTTCAGAAATACCTGTTATAAAAGAGATGAACAAGATTTTAAGTAGTAAAAATTCAAGTTATATGGGAGAAGTCTTCCATATTATCTTCCATATTACCAAGACACTAGATATAGAATACGCGTATAAACATAATATAACATGTAGTTTGCAAGTTGAAGAAAAGGTGTTCATAGATGTGGTAGAATATAGAATAGAAAGTTTCCAAAGAAAAGTTGCTGAACAGAAGTCACAGGTACCACCATGGGTTTTTAGAGAGGGAAATTATGAGAAAGGCGAGACATACGCTGCAATGTCCCTGGATTGGTATCAAAACAGAAAATCTACTTGCTTAGACTAAAAACTAACTATAATAAATATTTCATTGGTACTAGTGAGTGTGAGCATACTTTCCAAATTACTGGAGGATGGGGATTAAAGGTTGGAACTGATCCTGTTTTCCCAGGAGTCTATTATGTGTGTGGTAAGAAAGACTACTATAGGTTGCCTGCACATTGGTATGGTAGTTGCTATTTTGGAATTGTTTTCCCAAAAGTCTATCATGTAGATAGAAAAAATAACAGAATCAATGAAGTAAAACAAGGACTAACATGTAATAAGAGAGTCAGATTTTCAGAAATAATAGATGACATCTTTGGTGCACTGATACCATCAGTTGGAGCCGTACTGGATTCACATGTATTTCGAAAATTGTCCACAGTGGTTTATCTTTTATCAACAGATAGTGCTGGTGGGTCCTTGATGATTGACACTGAAATGGTTTCAATCATATCAATGGTTTTACAAAATTGACTTGCCCTTAATATCTTATAGGCAAAAGAGGGTGGAGTCTGTGGCATGTTGAAAATTCACGACTGCTGTACATATATCCCAGACAAAAGTAAAGGTATTGAGGGATATATTAAGAATATTATGAAATTACATGTAGATTTGACCAAACTGGAGGTTGATAATGTCTGGGAGAGACTTGGTAACAGTTTCTTTTCTGCAGGTAAATGGTTTTCTACCTTTGGAAATAGCTTATTAGGAAAAATAATAATGCTAATCATTTCAGTAGCTGTAGTGACCTTAGTAATATTAACAATATATAAACGTTGTAAGTGTAGACGTGGAAGAAAAGAGATGACAGAATCAAATAACAAACGCAGAGCAAGAAAGAGAAAGAGAGATGAAATGGAACCAAAAGATATAAGAAAAAAATATATAAAATGATGAAAGATTTAGACAAAAGAATGATGAAAAGAGAAAAGAATACTAAACTTTTGATAAAATAATGATGGCATTTTGGTATGGTGGGTATCGTGTGATGGCTCAAAGCCATCAGAGGGGGGATTGATGGAGCAGGGTTTTGAAAAAAGAAAACTGCTTGAATTGACACCCCCGTAATACTTACTAACAGTGTGCAGTGGAAATTAACATACAAATCACATAAAGTACACAAGAAACCACTTTGTGCATGCGTTCACTAATGTGAACTAATGCATGAAAGGACTAGGCCGCATTTCGCTTCTTGCATCTTACTTTAAAAATAACAAAAAGTAATGCCGCTTTTGCTTAAAGCTGTGCTATGAAAGATATTAACATTGCATTTCCATGTAATTAATAATTGCTTATGTTTTATCCGTCATAGTGAGTTCAATGGGCCTGCATTTTCTTAAAATTGACATGAAAGATGGGGGCTGGAGAAAAGCATGAATAACATGATAAATAGACAGAAAAGCTGAAAGCTGCAGAAAAGTGTGAAAAGCCAAGGTTGATCAGCTACGAAAAAAATTGTTTGTCTGCCAAGAGACGAGACTGGCCGTTGGACCCAAGACTTCTTCCGCGGACGTAAGAGAAAGCTCATGTGAACAATGAAATTGTTACATGAATTATGAATAAATGAACAAGTCAAGGATCACGTAATGTGAACGATGTAGAATTATGAATGTAATCATGGTGGTGTGATTGAACACCCCCTAAACCATCCAATAAGAAACTGAGTTTTATAAATTGTTTCAACTATTGTGGGTAGGACATGTAGGTTTTAGTGTATAACTGGAGTGGATTGAGGGGTGTGGTTGGTGTAGAGCGAGGAAGGGGAGGAGCACATTCAAGAAATAGTGGGGTGATTCATCGCTGTCCGTCGGTTTGCAGAGAGACCTAGCTGGTACTGTCCCTGTCCTGTTTCTGTATCCTGAAATCTTTGTTCCCTGACTCTATTTCAGGGAACCCCCACTACCTCCTTGGCCAGGGGGTTGGTATTTCTACTATTCTTTGGGTTAGTATATCTTTAAGCATAATCATTTGCAAATGTATTTTTGTCTCTGAAACTTATGTCTCTTCATCTATCCACTCCTTCATATGCATATCGTTCATTTGATGAGAATGACACTGTTTGCATTTTGCTGATGTTTTTCTCTCCCTCTTTGTGAGATTTTCTTTGTTTGCTTTGTAACCTGTATGCAATGAGCATTAATTTTACACATTATTTGCAATAAACCTTATTAATCTTACCGAGAGTCTGTGATTATTTAGCTAACTAAATAGTTAGATAGTACTATTATAACTCTCAACTTCTCAACTAATGTTCCATCGACCAGAGGAAAGAGAGTTGATATACAGGTTCAGTTATGTATTTAGAAAGGTTAAATATGAACCTGTAAAAGAAAATAGGTGATTACATCATTAAAACTTGACCCCAGTGCAACTGGGATTTGATGAGTTGAGTGAATGTGTATGGGCCACTGGTATGAAATGTTTTTGAGTATTGATCCCTGATGAAGTGTAGAGCTGGATCATAGTTAATGGGTGCTTGTGTGGTTTTCCGAGCATATTGCATTGAGTAGCATCATTTTCAAGGATTTTAAAATAATTATAGCAGCCTGCAGTGGTTCATTTAAGGAGCGTGGACAATTGGATTTAAGATGTGCATGGCTCAGTAGTTGTTTTACTCGCCTGTTATTTTGTTGCAAGATGACAGTTGGGCCAATCTCCTGTCTGCTACGTTGAGGAATCTTGTGAAGCAGCAGTTTAATTGGGAGGACTTCACTGCCTGCCTACAAGACCAGATGCCTTTTTGGAGGAAAAGGGGACGGAGCATTGACCAACAGACTTCCAGTAGGCTAGGGCAGGTGTAGATTATGTGCACAAGATCCTTGCTTCCATTGCCGAAAGGCATCAAGTATGGTATCCAGGTTTCTTTTTCAAGGGAGTAAAGTGAGGGAGAATCGGAAGTATGCCCAGACGATGTCTGAAGATATGGTTGTGGTTTGATTATTGTCTAGTCGTTGAAGACAGACCATCCATGTGCCCTTTTCACCAGAGTTGTCATTGATTAAAGTTATTATTTTTGTGACTTCTGCTACTGCTTTTTTGAAGCTCGTGTGGGTTGCAAAGGTCTCCCATAGGTTAGTCAGACCTAGCTTTAGTAGGGAGTCATAAAGGTACTCTGTGAATTCAGTGTGCCTTCTTCTACTCCCATGACCTCATGCCAGCTTTTAATGAGCGCTCCCCTTCTGGCCATGGCCTATTTCTGTAGGCCAAATTCTAGCCATATTTGCCCTGGGGACATGTAGTTGGGGAGGTGGAAGATCATTCTGTAGGTGCTGGGGATGATTTTATCCAGAACGACATTGTCCCTCCCTCGCATTGGCTTGCTTCCGTAAGTTAGCATTGGAATTAGCTTTGCCTGAATGATCTGGAGTAGAGGATCTAAGGTCAGGCATAGGAGTGCTATTTTTAGGGGTTTCAGGGCTAATTTTCTTATGGTACTCTTCCATCGCAGGGCCTCCATCTAGGGTTTATAGGAGCCTTTACTATCTAGTATGATTCCAAGGTATTTGTTTTCTTTTACTGGTTCTAGGTGATGCGTGTCCAATGCAGTTTTTTCTTTTGGTTTAATATATTGCCATTGTTTTTGTTTTGCTTAAGGTGATTTGTAGAGCATTCGCATGCAAGAATTCTTGAGTAGTGTCCCCTAGGTGCCATAGTCCAATTGTTGTTCGGCTTATTAAGTCCAGGTCATCCACGTAGAGGAGATTGGTAACAGTCATGTTTCCTAATTTCGGCACGTGTGATGTGCTTTCGTCCGATGTCGCCAAAGTTTCACCATAATGAGATTAAACAGGGTGGGAGCTAGGACACACCCCTGTTTTAGTGGTGTTGATGCAACTGGATAGGTATGTTCTGGCTCCCAGCTGGATTTTGATCCAGGTATCCGTGTGTAATAAGATCAGCAGGTTTAAGAGGGCTGGTGGAATGTCCCATCTTTTTAGCTTCTGCGATAGTCTTGCACGGTTGATGTCATTGAATGTTGAACTATAGTCAATGAAGCATAGAAATAGAGGTTGCTTTGCGTCCTTAGATTTTTTCAATTAGTAGTGGTAGGGCCATGATATTGGTTGTGGTTTCCATTTGTCTGCAGAAGCAGGTCTGATTTGTTGGTATACTGGATTTTGATGAAGCCCAGGTTTTGAGTTCTTCCAGGATAGCTCCTGCATAGTATTTAGCATAGTTATCGATCAGATCGACAAGACTGTAGTTCTTTGCATTGTCCTTGTTGTCATGTTTGTAGATTGGGAAGATTGTAGATCCCTTTCTGGATTCCTGGATTACTGGATGATTGCTTTTTCCAGTATCGATTTGAAGACTGGCACCCGGGTCTTGCTCCAGTACAGTGGATCTTGATTGCACGGAGCTCCTCTTGTAAACCGGCTGCCACGGTGGCCGAGATTTACAAAGTGCAAATAAGGAGTGCTGTAATGCTTGGGGCTGAGCTTTGGGGGCATTGTCTCCCCGGTGGCCTGACCAGAACTGAGTATAATTTTATGAGACAGCTGCTAGGTCTTCCACACAGCACTACACTTATTCCTTTACGCATGGATCAGGCATTAGACCCATAGTGGAGGAGTTAGGCCTTCGCCCATTAACATTCTGGCGCAGATTGTGGGTGACCCCGCAACTTGCAAGATACCAGACAGAACTAAAGGAGATTCTGGGCTATACGGGCTCAGGTAACTTGCCATGGATCTCATACATTAGGGATACATGCTACAAGTTAGTATTGCCAAATCTATGGAGTAACCCAGAAGTAGCATTCCAGGCCATTTCACGTCTCTTACTAATCAGAGCACATAGATCGCTTAAATTAGCTGACATGCAGGGGAATACTTTATTACGACATTTAACAGTCGACTTTTTAAACATCAAAGATGAGTACCACTTTGAGCACTTTATGGATGGCATTCAACCTTTTTTGGCAAGGAAATTTTACTTTCAGTTTAGAATAGGGACTCTCACTCTCTGTGCCTTTACCAACAAATGACCAAAAGCCTCCCCCCTGGAGTGTCCTGCATGTAACAGCCCGATGAGACTGACATTCACGTTCTCTTTTTTGTCCCGGGTACAAATTGGCCGGAAGACGCTGGTTATTTTCACTCTGCAGGAACCTGGGGTGTAGTTAGTAGGAGGAGGCATACTGATTATTGCGAACAGACTCCCACCCACACATAGGTTTTGCAGTATCCCGCTTCTTGAACTCTGTGTGGCACAACCGGAGGTCATTTCTAAAACCAGTTCTGCAAGTCTAAACTTTCCCTTTCTGTTATCTTCTATCTATTTTAGTCTCTTTAACCATCTACTTTATCTTTTATCATCTTTTAACATGGCACATCTCAAAATCCATTATATTGAATATTGGAAATATAAAGATGCCAACTTGATTTGGGGTAAATGCTGGCCGCTGTCTAGCAGTGTTATATTAACATTGATTTTTCTTCATTTTGATGCATTCTATTGAAATTTTAACTGAGCTCTGTCCTCATTTTATTTTTATGTACTCCCCATTTTCTATGTATCTTATGTATCATTGTTTCTTGCTCACTTCTTATGGTCTTAACGACTGAAATAAAGTTTGTTGAAATGGAATGGATTGTACAGAGTGGGTAGGATCCCATTAAGCCCTGGAACACCTTCAGGCCTCCCTTTAGCTATTCGCCTTCTGATTTGCTGGGGTGTAATACTGAGGGTTTCTGCCCCACAAGTTTTAAGTGCTTTGGTGTCAGCTATTTCATTTCATTCATTGGTTCTTCCATTGTTATGTGTGAGAACTGGATGTGTATCATCTTCTGATGTGATGCAATTCTCTACCTTGATATTTTTTCCCTTTCGACCCTGCAGCGTTGTGTTTTGTAGGTTCCTGCGGAGTTTCCTTGAGGTTTGGTGTATAGAGTGTTTTAGTCTTCTAACCTGGGGAGTGATTATGTTTGCTGAGGTAAAGTTCTCTCATTTAGTTAAGGGGTTAGTCATCAGAATGTGGGCTTGGTGAATGAGATTTTTAGCAGATTCTAGGAGCTTCTCTACTGAAGTGGAGCAGCACTAAAATGTCATCAGGTCAAGCAGCCAGAATTTTGCAGGAGAAAAGAAGCCCAGTCATTTTCAACACATGTGGATTTTAGTGCCATAAACTCCAAAATTCACATCATTGCCAAAGACTAAGAGTAAGTGCTATTCATTGCATCTAATAAAGACTGAACCACAGGTGTCATTTTTTTTATTTGAAGCGCTAAATACCAGCTATTCCTCCATAGCACTTGCAATCATGCCCATTATTTCCTATTTTTTTTAGTGTTATTCTCAAATTGTGCTTGTGCTGTTTTAAGTCTATGGGATGGACAAAAATAATAAAAATATTGGTGTATTTTTTATGTAATTGATTTTTATAATTAGCGCTTTGTATCTAAAGCTGTAATACTTAATAAAACAAGACATCACAAACCACTTATACACTGTTAGACCTGTCCGCCTTAGTGTGGTCTTCCGAACTTTTTACCTTCCTCCTCCTTTTTTTCTGCTCTAGATTTTGCTATCCTCAGGACTCTGCACACTTTTCCACTGTTAACTAGTGCTAAAGTGCATGTGCTCACTCCTTAAAACATGACTATATTGGTGTGGTATCTTGGTGTGGGATTCTATGTATTTGCATGGAATTTTATCCAGCTGGACATCATTCTCCATATGGGACTTGAGGGTTCTGAGAATGTTGGTGTTTGAAAAGGAGACTGTTGGAGGTGGCTGAAGGAGCTGGATGGGGCGATATTTACAACCTGAGAATAGGGGCATATTAACAAGGAATTAACTCTGACATAGCGTACAGTTTTGGACTTTATGGCAGCTTTTTTTTATTGCCGTATTTACAAGTTACTTAACCCTAGTTAGCAACATTTTTCTGGCGTTAACATGAATTTTTCATAGCGACACTTCTGATAGTGTCATTTACTGAAAATGAGATGTAAGGTAGGCGTTCCCACGAAAAGCTCCTGCAAAACACACAACGCGATATTTACAAGGATTTCCTTGTACGTTGCTAATGAAAGAAAACTGCCACTAAGTTCAATTAGAAAATGCCTGGTCTTAAAACTGGTGCAACAACATTTGGGGCCTCACTTGAGAGGACATGGTGCTGGACAGCGCAGCAAGGAAACTTGCTGCGCTATCCTGCGACCAAACAAAGGGCAGGAATGCACCCTATCAATAAGATCGGGTGCATTCCTGTCTTTGTCCCCTACATTGGCGCACAGTGGCTGCCATGCTTCAATGCAGGCACCCTTGTGCCATGGTACAATGGTGCCAGCATTGTGGAGCTGATTGATGTTGTGAAGGAAGGGACACCTTCCTGCACAAAATCAATCGCTCCAGATGATTTCCTCTTTTATGTGTGTGGCAGAATGCTGCACACATAGAAAATGAAAAAAAGAGGAGAAATGAAAATATTCATTCTCATCGCGCCTCCAAAACGCCTCCCTTGGGGTACTGTTAGATTCTGAAGCATCCCCTAGTTTCTGATTTCTTAAAAATCTGGGAATGCTTCAGATTACATGTGTTATGCAAGGGAACGCCCAAGGCAACACCCTTAGAACACCTCATTCACACAGTTTAATGCATGAAAGGGGCGCATATTCACAACGTAATATAAAGACACATAAATTGGCTTTATGTGGCCTTGTAAATATGATGTGGCCCATTGCCCCACCGGGACGTCATAAAAGTGACATTCCAGCAGTGCAAAAGTACTGCTAGGGCCTCATTAATGAGTGCCTTGGACAATGGAAGAACTCTCACAATTCATCCTTCGCAAGGTCCACAATGCCAGGTTTTAGCGCCAGGAAGCCGCTTGGTCGCAGTGCGCTTTATTAAATACCTTTTTCATTTCATTTCATTTCATTTCATTTCATAGACCTTCTGCCATTGCAGCTAGGGGCACCAAGGAGACCACCACAAACACCCCTGTTAAGCGTCACTCAACCAAACAACTGCTCAGTTCGCTTTAGGTGATGACTGGACCTGATCCCCTCTAAGTGCTGACCTAGTGGCGTGTTTGTGGAGGGACCACACGTTGAGGAGGATGTAGTTGAGCAGGATGGGTGTCCTGTTGGTCAGCTGGGCGGCGAGAGGAGATGATGTGTTGGCATAGCAGAAGGTGCGGTTGCGGTTTTGGCCGAGTAAGGGTCCAAGGGTACTCTTCTGTGATGCTAGATGGCAGGCGGCATGGTTTCCAGGGCATGCACACCTTGCTGCTGATCAGAGTTCCTTAACAACAATGGTAAAACCTCCTGTAATCGCGTGCTATGATGCATATTTCCTCAATTTTGTCATTCCAAGCCCTGCGGCCATCTGCTGCCTGCACAAGTCATCAAGCCATCCGATGCTAGGCGTCTCGCAGCAGATATATAATTTGGTTTCATCCTAAGCTCTGTGGCTGCTGGTTGCCAGTGGGAAGGATTGCTGGGTGATCATATTTACTGATAATTCAACTTCACTGACAATCCTTTATTTCTTGTTCACCTGCACATATCCACCACACACTTGAGGAAATGGGCTGCAGTTTTCTGGGCTACTGTAAGACTGTATCTGGAACTTTTCTTTAAAGCTTGGAGCTTGGGTATTCATCATATGCAGGCATATAGCTCATGGCATTTTGGTGGATAGTGGATTGTGGGGTTGTTTTTTCTTAGTTCTTAGTGCGTATAAATTGCTCAGTAAGTAGGAGATTGCTACCCTGCAGAATGTTAGTCCACCTCCATTCTTCATTTCTTCCCATTGGGAAACCCACTCTCTGTAGGTTGAAATGGAAGAAGGTATTTAACCATTACACCAGAGTTTGCAGCACTCCTTTGAGTGCTGAGAGAATCCGTTGCAGAGTATATAACACGTTACGAAAGTTAGCATCTACTTGTCATTTTTGAACCTCACGTCTATGAGACCACTTCATGCTGGGTTGTGCCATTTATAAAGCAAGGGTATCTTTGTGGAAAAGTGACTATCTTTCACTGAGAGAAAATTTGGCAATCACTAAGACCCTAGAGCACTCTATGGCATGCCTTGACACTCTGAGAAAGGATTCTGTGTCACAGGAGATGGGTGATAGAGACAAAGTTAGAAGTTTGAGGGCCAAGGTAAGAAGCCACTTTGTTGCCCTTGTTGCAACAATATTTCACACTTAGTAAATAATAAGGACTGTCTCGGATGGAAAGCTATGCATAAAGAAAGTGGTAGAAAGGGTCCTTTTACGACAAATTGCAGATCAAATGAAGATTAAGAGAAATTAAGGGAAGTGTAGTACAAGCAGGAGGATGATTGTGGCATTATCATTCTACAAGTGAAGGTCAAATGTGACGATGGACCCAGGGTGAGGGGGCAAGTAGATGATGCGAAGGTGAAAATGTAATCAATTCGGAGGCCAAGATCATTCTTAAATGTAAATTATTTTACGACAGGGAATTAAGAAGAAAGGTAAAATGTTTGAAGTCTAACATACGATCTAGAGGATATAGGGGAGAATTGTCATGACACTGTATATGATATTCTGCTCATTCCAACTGACACTGAGGGCAGTATTACACATTCCCGTCTGTTAACATACACAGTGTGTTTAAAAAAGGGGCACTCACCTCTGCCAGGGACACGTATGCGGCAAAACAGATTGCACCTAATAACCACCAGCACCAAGCTACAGGAACCAGAAGAACCTGTAAGAGAAAAATATGCTAATCAGAAGTGACGGATTATCCTGGTGGCCATCTTTCTTTCCAGGGTATATAAATCACAACCCTTTAACGCATCATTGCTTGCTAATCATCCTGGTTCCTGGCAGTAAAAATGCTTCAGCCACTTTGTGGGCATTTGTATTGCCTTGTGTTTTCTAGACCCTGAAATTCCTGTTTACTCCTTGCTGGTGAAGCGAGGGGTGTGCCTCTACTTGCTGCTAATCTGCTTGGATTAATTTGGCAGTAGTGGCACATCACTGAACTCAGCGTGCTTGTTTCCTGGGCTCCAATTTGATTGGAACAGACTGCAAGTGCTCCATGATGGTGCTAGCTTCAGTAAGAGAACAGGAAAGCCTTCAAAGTTATCATGCATGAACCTGCTTAGCTATTAACAGGTCAGTCTTCTTTTTGTGACTTTTTCAGTTCAGAGAGAGTGCCTATCTCTGTGTTCAATTGTTTATTTGATTCTGCAATTTCATCATGGATTTCCTATGCTTTTAAGACAAAGTTTATGACTAAAGGAATCAATTATATGTATCATGGCTTGCTTAAGATATGAACTTGGAGTGACGATTATTAACTCATTTCTGGCTCTGCATTTCTGCTAACAGTCTATACAGTCCATGTGAGTGATTCCTTATAAATGATTGACTGTATATATAACGTAGTGTGATTTGATGGAGGAGCATTTAGTTAATCAGTCCTCAAATTTGTCTTTTATTAACTGCAGGTTGCACACTGTTGTATTGGCTGCTTTCTAGGCCTGGGCTAAAATTCCGTTCCGCTCGCGGAAATTTCGATAATTTGACATTTTCGCGTTCCGCGGAGAGCGCGAAAATGTCTAAATTTCCGCAATCCGCATTTTATCGGAAATTTTTTGCTTGCTCGCGCTGTAAAATAATACATTCTCGCGTGCGCGCGATCGCCTTACCTGAATCCCCGCGTTCGCCGACAAGTTTTCCCGATCCGGTCGCGTTCTCCACGAGATGTTGGATTGTTGGTAGCCATTTGCGCTGTCTCGCAGCACTTCGCGCCCGCAGTAACGTCATGCGTCGCGCGATCACGTCTTTCTTCTCGCGATCATGCAACGCGAGACAAGTGAAAACAAGATGGCCGCGCCCGCGAGCAACCGCATGGGTAATTTGGCGAGCCGCGACCATGCAGAAAATACCGCGAACGGGCGGGAAAAAAACTTCTGCATCTTCGCGATATTTCTGCGTGTTTGCGGAGATTTTTAATATTTTCACGATAATTTGCAAAAGTGAATTTCGCAAATTCTGCCCACCCCTACACCTTTCATGCGCTATTCTTCTGACAAAACATCAAAGAGACAGCAAATGAGGCTCCTCCTGGTTGCAGAGTGTTCCTAGACTGTTGTTTATTGTTGTATCCACTCCCCTGCACTTCTGGGTGCACTTCTTGCTGGAGCAATGCTATCTGTTCTCCTAACAGTGCACCAAGAGGAGTGCTTGGACTGTCTTCTCACCATCATCATTCCTGCCAGCTGGACATGTCAGGTTAGTGTTTTAGTTAATCAATATTAAATGACCTGACAAGAGCTATTCAAACCTTTAGTTTTTTTTTTTGGGATGAGATTAAGTTTGGACGAGGGATTACGTCTGGCAAGAAATATGTATCCATAAGAAGTGACTATCTCATCAGCTGGATCCATCAGAGAGAGTTGCAGGTGTACCTTGACCCCAATCTCCCACCGTCAGGTTGAGAGAGATGGTAGAAAAAAGTTAAAACTGGTGACTAACTGATGAAAGAGAAATCTATGAGTGATTCGACAGGATTGGAAGTGAGACTTAAATAAGTGAAGTTTGATGCGTCCAGTAACAAATATGAGGAGCTACTCCTTAATATTTTCAGAAAAGAGTTAGGTTGTTTGAAGCATTACACTCATTTTATTAAAATAAAATCGAGGTCAGTCCCCAAGGCATGCAAAGAGATGGGAGTCCCTTAACCGGTAAAGGGTGAGATGGCATGTGAGTTGGAAAGATTGGGATCTGAAGGCATGAATGAGAAATTTGAAGGATCAGAGTGGCTGTCACCGGTAGTTATGGAAAAGAAGGTGAGTGGAGATGTGAGACTGTGCGTGGACTTGAGGGTTTTGAATTCTTCATGTCATTGTGGATAGGTACCCATTACTCAACATAATGGAGATGTTGACCTTGTTAGGGCATGTTAGGGCATGTTAAGTATTTTTCGTCACTGGAGTTGGAAATTGGGTTACTAGTGCTGGTAAATATGCATCTAATACTGGCAATAAGGCCCCTAACAAAGTCTAGGGCTCAGAATAGGTCTCAGAAAAGTATTCCCATGCTTAACCCTTGGTAGCTTCGCTGCGAGTTGGCAGGCTTAACATCAGAAACAGGTATGTAAAGCATTTAAAACACCGATTCAGTAAATAATGAAGACACAACACAATAAAATCCTATCACCAATTAATAAAAATAGGAAATATGTTTACGTTTAAAATGACATCAAAATACAACATAGGGAACAGTAGATTTTGCACAATTTAGCATTTAGAAACTTATAGCATCACCTTGGGACATCTGGTCGCACTTGACCGGACCAAAGTCAAAGTTTCGGGCTGATTGCGATGGAGCCCTGCGTGGCTACCCCTCTCGGTAGGCCTCAGTGACAGTTTTTCCTTCTGACTTAGAAACGTTTCTGGAGCTTTTTCTCCCTGGGTACCGCGATGCTCTTCACCAGTCAACGTTCTTTGAGGGTTCGCAGGCTTGACTTTTGACAAGCTCCCAGTCAAACTCTAGAAGTCGGACCTCTGGAGTTTTTTAGAAGTACAAACCAGGGTTCCAGGCTGGCTCACGGTTAAAAGTGTGCAGCTTCGGTGTTGTGGTGGAGCTGGTCAAGATTTTACCTTCAGACTTACTAACTTTCCTGGAGTTTTTTCTGCTGGCATCCCCCAATGCTCATCACCAGGCTGGTTTTGGTGATGGTTTACCAGCTTGCTTTCCAGGGAGCTCCTGGTCAAACTCTGGAGGTTGGAGCTGTGGAGCTTTTCAGCAGGAGGAACCAACAGGGCAAGCCGGTTGGCAGTTGAGGGTCTCCAGGTTGAGTCAGCCCCATTATGGAGCTTTTTTTCAAAGTTGCTCCAGAGTTCCCCAAAATTTAGGCTGGGAATTCTTGGTGGTGATGGTCCAGGTGAGCTCTGTTAACCTATAGCTTGTAGGGAATCCACTCTTTATTCCTCTAGTAGCAAGTTAGGTCCACATGGCTGAAGTTCCAGATTATGCATCAGGTGCAGTCAGAGTACAGGGCCTATTTGGAGCAAAACAAACTTCTAGTATGGACCTTTCTTCTTCTCATAGTATCAAGCAGCAGATTTTAGAGGCTCAGCCCCTCTCAGATACTTATTCAGTGTTTTTGGGATCAAGTAGGAGGTTTTTCCTGTCCAATGAGACACAGGGGAAAACCCCAGAGCATGACAACTTCCTCAAAGTGTGGCATAATGGTCTCCCAGCAAGTACTATCCTTTTAAAAACCAATATGACTGAACTCTCAGCAGAGGGAAAGAACTAGTTAAACCAACCTCCATTATGGCTCATTTCCATAGATCTCCTCCCCCTGAAATCTGCAAATTCCTTCCATAAGCCTGCCATCTGGCTGGGTTCAGAAGGGATGGGGTAGATGGACCTGGCTTTCTCTGCCTGCCCCCTTCTACCTTTGAAGTTGATGCTTTACAACCCCTTCCCCTGCGCTGGCATTCCTGTGTAGGTGAGTCTTCTCCTACCAGATAGCCTTTCTACCTGGGTGCCACTTATCACTTCATCAAAGTGGCGTGACTAAGCCTATTCATTTTGACCAATCAGGGAAGGGGGGAGGAAGGCAGAATTTTGGCTTACAGACAAGAAAGTCTTGTTGGATATATCAACACCATTCTCCTATGTACTTAAATGATATTTTTCAGTGATTTCAGTTAATGAGTTCATAAACTATGTCAATGTTAACCTATGTGGCTGGGGATCTACAATAGGGAACATGAAATATGCAATTTCTCTAACACCAGGGCCTATAAAACATTTCTTTAAGGACCCTTCATATAGCTACGTGACCCCCCCCCAACCCTAGGACATATAGGGGTGACTTTAGGGATCATGGTTATGCAAAAATAATGTAGATCCTCACTCTACAGTGCTCCTAGCACAAAAATCGATTTTGGGAAGCACTTTACTAAAATGAGGTGAAATGTGCAATTTCTCTGTCACCAGGGCATATAAAACATCTTTTACAAAGACCCTTTTTATATGTGCCTGAGCTCCCACCACTGGGGCACTTAGGGGAGACCCTGGGGCTACCTAATAGGCCAAAATATTGTAGAATATGAATTTGTAAGTGCTCCTACCACTAAAGTTGAGTTTAGGCACAGTTTGCATTTAAAAGCAGTCCTGCAACACAGAGCTGTTTTTTAAAATTACCCCAAGCTGTCAACAGTGCACCCATGCAAGTACAGAATGGGCTCCTGGCCTCTAAACTGCCATGCCCTATTATATACTAGGGTACCACTTTAGAATTCCAGAGAGGCAAACAACTCTAGAGATCCTTCCAATGAGTCATCAAAAAGACTTTTTCATAATTACTAAATCGAGGAATAAAACACTCTTCAGCAACGCACCAGAAGGAAAGACAAAAAACACTGAATTCTGAAGACAATTTTTTTTTAATATAATTATTTGTAAAATTAGCATAATCAATAAAGCATTTGACAATAGGCAGTTGTCCAAACAGAAGGTGCAGAAAAAGTGTTCATGTGCAAAGTGAATGAAGAAAGGAGGCGAATAAAAAAGAAAAAAAATGAGAAACAAAATATCACAATTTGTACGTAAGCAACACTGGGTGGTATGATTCTAAGATAGCTAAAACAATGTTCTAGGCCTGTTTACAACACCGTTGTAGTATATTATTATATGTCCATGCTATAGAATGATGCTGTTTATTTTTAGAATGCATCCTCTAGTTTCCAGCATAGTGTATTCCAGGCCACGGAAAGAGGGGTGTCAACGTTTTGGTGTGAGGGTAGTTTAAAGCCTCCGCATGCAGGTCTTCATCAAGACAATAAAAAAGACAACCGTAATTGATGCCTAAACAGGCAACGACAATCCAATGAATGGATAGTCCATAATATAGGAATGGGTTAAATACGTGTGTGAATCACGATGGAAAAGCGGTCACCGCACCTAGGTGGAGTAATGTGGCTCCCTAGATAGCTTCAAAGAATGGAGTGAAGCAATATTAATTTAACACCCAGCAGGAGGCACTTCACCAAAAATATCATAGTGAAGGGCCATGCGGTGGAAAGTGGCTTCACAATGGTTAAATATCAATTTGCAGCGACCCCCAGCAAAAGTAAGGGAGGAAGCCGAACACTTCACCAAGATTACCTCAAAGGAAAAAGTCATGCGTCAGGACGCTCCTGTCTATGTGATAGCCAGAGAGGATCTTACTGCATTTTTCCCAGGTCCTTTGATGCATTCTTGGGAGTACCCCATTAGTATATAATGGCTATTATATGCTAAGGACTTAAAGGTAGTCTTGACCCCCCTGACCTATTATGTACTAGGGACTTCCAGGGTAGGCCATGCAAATCATAGGGGTACCCTAAGGTGTGTGTGTGTGTGTATGTGAGAGGGTTTTCACTGTCTTCACCATAGAACTGGCCCTAGGCCTGGTTAGGTAGATCCCAGCAACAGTCAGTCAATTACTATTACTACTGGTCAGCAGAAAATGGTGGTTCCCAGGGCATAGGATAATTGTGCAATAACTGGACTTCAAGTCCACATACAATCAGATCAAGTTACATCCATTATTGCAAGAACTAACATCATTCATCACTCTATTTGGTACATTTAAATATGTTAAGATGTCTTTTGGTCTGATATCAGCATCTTCTGTATTTCAGAGGATGATAGAGGGTGTTCTAAGAGGCGTCCCTTGGATCATGTTATACCAGAATGGTGTGTTAGTGTTTGGGAACACGAACAAGGAGCATGATGAATGGTTGTGTACTGTTTTGAGTAGTCTAACGTTAAATTTGAGGTAGTGTAAATTCAAGGTAGACTGCATAGAGTACTTAGGACATCAGGTTTCAGCGGAAGGTATTCATCCTAAGAAGGAGTTGGTGTCTACAATTAGTGAGATGCCATTTCCTACCAACAAGGGCAGTTGGTTTTGTTCCTGGGTACGACTGAGAACTATGGAAAATGTGTAGAAAACTTTGCTGAGGAGAGTAAAAGCATGCAGGTTCTGCTGAAAAAAGGTGTTGAGTTTTCATGGAAGAGTGAATGCAAAAAGGAATTTAAGGAGTTGAAGACAGAGTTGAGGGAAGCCCCTAGTCTGACAGGTTTAGATCCGGGTTAGGCAACAGTATTAATGACAGATGCCAGTTTGAAGGGCTTTGGGCCAGGCCTTATGCAGGTGGGCACTTACACTTACCCTACGGTTGCACTCACTGGAGTGGAATTAGGAATTTTTAACCCTACACTATCCATCACTTACCCTACTGTTGCCCTAAAAGTATTTTGCATTCGAATGGTATGCGTTGTAATGGTATGTGTTGTAATGGAATGCATTGTAATGGTAGTTTTTAAAAATGCATTGTAATGGCATGCATTGTAAAATCATGAGATATAATGGCAGTTGTGATGTAAAACCTGTGTTGTAAGAGCATGCATTGTAATTGTTTGTGTTGTAACATCATATATTCCAATTTCTCACATACACATTGTTTTTCAATGTTAGACACAGATTTTAATATTTATATATATATATCTATATATATATATATATTATCTACTGGCGGTCGCCAGTAGATAGTTATAGTTAGGACCGTGTTTTCATAGGAAATCCGCAACATTCTATTTGGAATAACTTTGGCGCCGGTTGACGAATCCTCGCAATATTTTCAAAATAGGTGGGGCGCTCCGCTCCACTCCTACCATGAAAGTCTCGGGGGGATTCGTCAAGCGGGGGCTGAGAAAACAGGGGGGTCCCAAAACGCGTTTTCCCCATGCAATTTTCCATAGGGACCTTTAGTCCAAGGTACAGCCCGAACGGCTGAACAGAATTAGTTGAAATTTGGCAGAGAGGTAGTCCTCAGCTCAGGGAATTGCCTTTTGCAGGTCTGGTGTCAATCTGTTCAGTAGTTCCTGAGAAAATCAAAAGTAAAATCATATATATATGTGGGCGGAGCCTAACCACACATCTCATCCTGAGATCTGATTGGCTGTCAGCACTTCATCCAAGAAGTGTTGGCAGCCATCTTGGGACCAATATACATGATAGCACCTCATTAAAAAGCATTGCAGTTAATAGAAGGTTTTAAGACTTTAGTTACATTATAAATCATTTGTTGATGGTACCATACTCATTTTAGGAATTGTGGTATGTTCTAAGGTGATTTCACCATGTGAAAAAGCCTTCTGCTGGGATATCATGATTGAGAGAAAAATATTTTCTCATGCTTTTCCCACAGAGGTTTGGTGGTGAAGTGTATATGCTCTAAAGTTTTGATTTGTTTTATAAGCAATGTTGAGTATGAGAGGGATTTCTATTTTGTCCGGGATACGAAGTCTATGATGAACCCTCTGGCAGATGTTTGAAGGCATCCCAGACAAGATGAAATTGAGGGACGGAGGAGAGGTTATGCTGAAAGAACTGTTGAGCAAATAAGGTGAACTGTTCGGAGAATTGCAAATCTAAAAGAAGGGGATTATTAAAGTGCCACCTTTGAGATGAGGGAGAAGAGAAGGGATAATCCATGTCTAGAATAACGGGGGCATGATCGGAAATGAGGATAGAACCAATTTCAACCTTATTTATGAATTGTAAGGTAGGCTGTGTAAGAAAGATGTAATTAATGCGTGAATGGGATTTGTGAACAGGTGAAAAAAAGGAAAATTCTAAAATGTCAGGGTGAGAGGTGCGCCAAGCATCTATCAATTGCCTTGTGGTAATGGCTTTAAAGAAACCCTTTTGCATCTTATTTGGAACATATCTGGTTTGGGATTTCCCATCAAGAAAAGGGTCCATAAGTTGATTGCAATCCCCACCCACAATCAAATTCTCAGCAGAGTGCGAGGAAAGGAGGGAGGAAAAATCGATCCAAAAAGATAGATCAATACCATTTGGACCATAGACATTACAGAAAGAGAGTTGGTTATTATTAACTTTGACATCTAAGTATAACCATCTACCATTTGTATCAGTAAACTCATTTTGTAAGATAATATTCAAAGATTTATGAAATAGAATTATCACGTTCTTGTTATTAACAGCTGGTGAGCAAAAACTTTCACCCATCCAGTGCTTACATAACGAAGGTAAATCCTGTAACTTAAGGTGGGATTCTTGCAACATCGCTACATGCAAGGTGGGATAAGATCCTTTGTTTCTTAACAGGGTTTTGCATGCCTTTAACATTACATGAAATAATACGAAGTCCTTTCATGAGTAAAAGGCATAAACAGTTAGAGAGCAAGGAAGTACACTGGAGTGAGAGAGAACAGTAGAAAGAAGCGAGCTGAAAATCAGCAGGGAGATAAAAGATGTGTGCACAGAGGCAAAAAGGTATATATAAAGAAAAGCAGGAGTGAACCTATAAATCACAAAAGAAGAAATAGAACAAGGAGGAAGGAAAGTAAAAGATTTGACTGAAAAGAACCGAAGGGAGAGGCAGCGGTGAGGACAGAGAAAAAGCGTTAAATAAGAGTGCATATGTCTAAAAAGGAGAGCAACATAAGTGGACCCAGAAGTGAAGGAGAAGAGAAGGAAAAAAAGATAAGAAGAAGAAGAGTAAAGAAGAAAGAAGAAAAAGAAAGAAGGGGAGCGTAGTCCCCCAAAAAGAGGTATCGAAAAGAGGATGACAGAAACCCAAATGGTTTTAGTCATAAAGAGCAACTCAGGGAAAAACATTAATGTGGGAGAGGGGTGGCGAAGAACAAGACAGCCACATGAAAAGAGACACCAAAAGAAAAGAAGTCATCATATAGTGATGGGTAATCGGTTTGAAGAAGGACTCCGAAGACCAAAGGTGACCAAATGAGACATAATGAAAGGAACTTACCGAGCATTTATGGAAAACGGCAGCGGGATGACTCGCAAATTGTATACACCAGGGCAGCACATATGGAAATGTCAGCAACAAAACTGCAGAGGGGAAGCCTAAGAGACATGGGAAAGGGCAAACCAAGATGTAGTTAAAGTTTACGTACTACAAACAAGAAACAAGAAAAAGAAAGAAATTACTCAATATAGCAAATCAAAGAGTCAGTAACAGAACAATTAAGGTTTGCTCAGTTCCATAAGTTCTCCCTTGTGAGTATGAATAAACTTCCAGAGGTCAGCAGGGTCTTCAAAGCTGAAAGTTCTGTCTTTGTAGGTTACTTTAATGAAGCAAGGATGGATTAAACCGTAGCGAGCGTTCATGGATCTCAGAGCAGGTCTGAGGTCTAGGAATTCCTTCCGTCGATTAGCAGTCGGTTTTGAGACATCTTGAGTAAAGGAAACTTTATGACCAGACCAGAGCATTTGCTTATGTTGCTTTGCCGCATTGAGAATCACCATGAGGTCGGAGTATAGAAGAAAATAGGCAATTATACCTCTTGGTTTGGATGAAGAAAATGCATTCTGTGGCCCCAGGCGATGAACTCTTTGGATATTGAAATCCATAGGTTTCGGGAGGCCAACAATCTGGGGGACTTGGGTTTCCAAAAAATGAATAATATCTGACCCTTCAGAACCTTCCGGAATACCATATATACAAAGGTTGTTGCGCCTATTCCGATTTTCCAAATCCTCTGTGGTCTTTTTAAGTTGGCTAACTTCTTTAGTGAGGCTATCAACTCTAGCGACGACATCCTGAGCGCCACTGACTCTCTGTTCTACATCCGAAAGTCTTGAGTCAAGGCCAGACCATTTTTCCTACAACATCTGAAGAGTAGCGGCAGTATCAGTCATAAAAGGACGAATGAGGCGCAATTCCTCCATGACATCCTCCAATGTGAGTGGAAGTGGCGACATTGAAGGAGAGTGTTCGGCCTTCTTAGTACGCTTACTAGAAGAAGCAGTTGACTCTTTACGCCCTCCAGACGAAGTCCCATGAGATTTATTTGGATGTGAGGAATCCATAGTGAAGAAGCAACTGAGGTGCCACGGGAAAGTTGCGAACCAAGGGCAATATAGAAAGCAGGAGGAGAGACAACACTGGTTAGCGAGGAGGAGGTGCTGAAAAAGGATTTTAAGATCACCAACACCAGCAATGTATTGACAGAAGGAAGTAGCAAGTGGTCAGCACAGTACAGCAGTAATGAGCATTCAGATGAAGGTCACTGGAGAAGCACACTTAAAAAAATACAACATAATAGCAGTAATCAGAGGATCAAGTCACAAACCACTAGACCATAGCTTCACTACAGACCAAAAATGCTGCGTGAAAAAAAGACACTCCAACCTCTCTCCTCCTCAATATTTATATCTTTGCTAACATTCCTTTTTAGAACAAACTCAAGAAATGAGCCTCCATGAGAACCAGTAAAAGTCAATCAGTGAGGCACAAAAAACAACATCGCGGCAGAAGAAAAAGATGCTGCATAGGGAGGTAAACAAAATGGCTGCCGCAAAGTAGAGCAAAAACGGATTGAGCGTGTAAAGTTTCAAAGAGACCATATCACGGTCCGAAAACTTGCCAAATCATGCCCGGCCATCTCCAATGTAGGAATCCATTGTTATTTTGCAGTAACGCTGCCGGAAAAAGGTCCATTCTTCAACGAACATAGCTTGACAGAGCAGAGCTCTTCAGGTGGCGGCCAACTTGTGCCGCCGCGCGCTCCCCCAATTACTTATATTTCTACCAAAGATGTATTTAAAATGAAACATGAAAACTTAAGGGGTCATTAGGATGGCGGACAGACTTTAGTCCATCCGCCATCAACCGTGGGATACTGGGATATAGGCCTCTGGAAGGCTGAAACGCGTCATGTAGGCATTGCTGTAAATTTATTAAGAATCATATTACTCACTCGCACTTTGGGTCAGCTATCGTCTGTTCCTGGGTTCTAGAAGATCGCTGGTTTTCAGGAGCTTCTCAGGCGAAATCCCCGACATATATATATATATATATATATATATATATATATATATATATATATATATATATATAGACATAGATATAGTCACTGAAAATAACTAAGCTTAAAGTGACCTTATGGTTAGGTGAATTTGTCAATGTCAACATTGACATTTGAACAAAAAAAAAACACAGAAATTCACCAGTTATAGTGTGCAGAGCTAACTATAACCTGCACCCCGCCATTCAATACTTATGACCTCACATATGACCTTACTCATGACATGTTCTGTGACATCACTGATGACATCACTGATGACATCACAAAAGACAATACTGATAACTTCACGGAAATTATTGATGAGAAAACTGTGCATGATGAGTTGTGAGTTATAGTTACTTGACATAACTATAACCAGTGAATTTCATTGGTTTTTAGAGTAAAAATCATTATGTTGTTACTGAACATTTGACTTAACTATAACATTACTTTATACACACACACATATGAAAAAAAAACAATAGTTACAGGTACTGTTAGACCTGGCATCGTATGGACGGTCTTCTCCTGGATTTTGCCATTTGCCTCCACGTTTTGCTGATTCTTTTTGTTGGCCTTAGGACACTGAGCACTTTATCGCTACTAACCAGTGCTAAAGTGCATGTGCTTCTCCCCTAAACATGATGGCATTGTGGTATACCTTATTGGCATATTTGTTGTCCGGTAAGTCCCTTGTAAAGTGGTAAACCATATACTCAGGGCATTGTACTTCAAATGCTACTCGTGGGCTGCAGCATTGATTGTGCCACTCACAGAAGTAGCCCTTCTTACCTGTCACAGGCCTACCACTGCAGTGCCTGTGTGAAATGAAATGAAATGAAATGAAAAGACAATTTATAGAGCGCGGTAGCTACCCTGAGGCGTCCTAGCGCTACAGACAGAGCAAGTAGGTGTGGAACTGGGTACTATACTGGTCTATTTAAAAGCAGGGTTTTCAGTTGCTTAGGGAACCGAAGAAGGTTGGGCTCAGAACGAAGGGAGAGGGGAATGGAGTTCCAAAGGATGGCCGCGTTGTAGGAGAAAGAGCGGCCTCCACTCCTGGTTCTTTTTATCCTAGGTACCGTGGCGAGGAAAGAGGAGGCTGATCTGAGCAGTCTGGAGGGTTTATAGGGGGTGATAAGAGAGTGGTTGATGGCCGCCCCGGTTTTCCAAAAGGCTCGATGGGCAATACATAGGGCCTTGAAGTCGATCCTCTCCCTGACTGGGAGCCAATGGAGGTTCCTTAGGCCGGGTTTAGTGGAAGTCTGCCGGGGTATCAGGAGCAGGGTTCTGGCTGCGCAATTTTGAAGAGTTTGAAGCTTGCGCAGAGTGGCTTGGGGTGCCCCTAGATAGAGAGCATTCCCGAAATCCAACCACGACAGAATGAGACCCTGGACCATTATCTGTCGAGGTTGGGGTGGCAGAAGGGGAAGAATCTTACGTAGGAGCCGTAGTAGGCCGAAGCAGGTGGCGGACAGTTTGACTGCTTGATCATTAAAGTTAAGGTACTTGTCCAGCCAGATGCCAAGGCTCTTTATTTTGTCTTTAGTGGTGGGGGGGGCCATTGGAGGTCGGCCAGGATAGAGTGATGGGGAGTGGAGAGGAGTTGCCTAAGAGCATCAATTCTGTTTTGTCCCCGTTGAGTTTGAGGCATGATGAGGTCATCCATTTGGTAACCCCCTCGAGGCAGTCCCTGAGGTTATTTTGTGGGGATGAGGATTGATTGAGAGCCACCACTAGCTGAGTGTCGTCGGCGTAGGTGACGATTTTTATTCCGAAAGGGCAGACAATCTCAGCTAGGGAGCTCATGTAAATATTGAACAGGGTAGGGCTTAAAGAGGAACCCTGAGGTACTCCACATCCGAGGGGTTTGTCCGGGGAGGTAAAATCTCCCTCAAAGACCTGGAAGTAGCGGTCGGAGAGAAAGGATTTGAGCCAATCCAGCGCAATCCCTGAAACTCCTAAGTTGGTGAGCCGATGTAGAAGGATATTATGGCTAACCGTGTCGAAGGCTGCGCTTAGGTCGAGGAGAATGATTGCCGCACATCCTCCCCGGTCCAGGATGTTTTTCGCTTCCTCCTTTACTGCAACTAGAGCGGTTTCGGTCCCGTGCATAGGCCGGAAACCAGTCTGGGTGGGGTCGAGTAGGTGGTTGGATTCAAGGAATTTGGTCAGAGTGGCATTGGCATATTTTTCCAAAATTTCGCTCAGCCATGGCAGCAAAGAAATTGGCCGGTAATTAGTGGGGTTATCTGGGTCTAGATTGTTTTTTTTTCAAAAGGGCCTTTACCATAGCACGCTTCCAGGGCAGCGGGACAGAGCCGGTGGATAGGGATGCATTAAGTAGGTTGAGTATGGTGGGGAGGATTTTCCCGGTGGCAGTCAGCAAAGTGCGAGGGGGTGCTGGGTCATTGGGGGAGCCCGATTTCACCTGGCGCAGAAATGGTTCTAGCGTGGTGGCAGTAAGAGGGGGGAAGGAATCCAAGGTTGCCTGGGGCTGGGATCCTAACTCAACAGGTGAAGGAGGGGTGGGGTTGGTAGTGGTGGGGGGAAGGAAGTGTAGATGGTTTGGATTTTCTGGTAGAAGGACTCCCCCAAGTCATTACAACGGGTTTGTACATTAGTAGTGTTCAGTTTACTTCCGCTGCGCCTTGGCATTTAAAACTATTTGCCAAGCCTTAAACTCCCTTTTTTTTACATATTCGTCACCCCTAAGCTAGGCTCTAAGTAAACCTAAGAGCAGGGTGCCATGTAAATAAAAGGTAGGACATGTACTCATATGTTTTGCATGTTCATGTCACTTTTAAGCTGTAATTCCTGATGAGAGATGAGGAGCTTTTTTATGTTTCATATATTTGAAATGGTAATGGTAAATCCTCCTTACTGGGGAAGCTTGATTTAACTTTTCTGTTTTAGAAATGCCACTTTTAGAAAGTGGAAATGTATCTGTACCTACTGCTCTTTATGTCTGCCAGCCTGTCTCAAATACACTTCTGGGTTGGGTGACAACTACACTTTGTGCATTTCCTCATCTTCATTCTGAACACTCATGCGATTCATCTGCATTCTGGTGGGTCTTCCAGGGCAGGAAGTAATGGGAGGGACTGACACTTACACTTCTTTAAATAGTGTCCAGTGCACACACAAAGCACTGCTTTGTCCCCCCCCCCCTCCAGAGATAGCCTGGCAGACAGGACTGGGTTGAAAGGAATCCTTGTGTACTTCAGAGAGTTGCTTTGAAGTCACCTTACACATAAAAAGGCACTTTGGCTATAAGTACTGGGTCACTGAACCCCTAAAATCAGACACTTCTGAATCTTGAACTGAAGCTCTGTTGGAAGGACTGCTGTGTTGCTAAAGAGAATCAACTGGACTGTTTTTCTGGGAGGGCTGCTTTTCTGCATATTGCTCTGCTGCCTGTTGCTCCCTGATTCTACTGAAGGAGAGCTGACCGCTGCCTACCCTACAAGGGATCTCCAAGGGCTTGCTGGCTTGCCTCCTGTTTTCTAAAATCTCAGGGGCACAAAGCACTTCCTGCATTCCTGCTGGTACTGCTAGACTCTGCCTTCTGTGAGTCCTACCCTTGCCTGAGGTGCTCTCTACAGGTTCTGGGCCTCAGAAGTGGGTTCTGCCACAGTTGTTCTTCAAAACCGATGCATCATCATCACAGCACCGATCAAAACTGATTCATGGCCCTTTGATACTGATGCAGAGGCTGTTAGATGACAGACGTTCCACAGCCTGCATGGCCTAACAATGATGCTCTGTGTGGCTCGACAATGACACATTGCCTTCACTTCAGTGAAGCTCGATGACGATGCAGCAACCCAACTGTGTGGAAAAGATCAATGCATTGACCCCTTGGCATCAACTCTTTGCTGCATCTGCATGTGTACTGTAGCCAGCCTGCCATCCATTGAGATCGGCTTGAACTTTGAATTTACACCAGTCTATCCTTTTGATCGCTAGTGACTTCTAAGCACTATTTTTGCATTTAATCCTTTTGGTCGTATTTTACTCAGCTAAGTATTCTCTATTTTTCAAAACCTGTGTGGAGTCTTTTTGCAATGCATTCATTGTGTTGCTGTGTGGGTGTGTTGCACAAATACTTTACACATTGCCTGTTTAGATAAGCCTGACTTCTCTATGCCAAGCTATCAGAGGGTGAGCAAGGTTTATCTATTAGTGTATATCTAGCTTACTCTGCCTAGAGGGGTGGTTCCTGCCTGGCCGGGGTGCATACCTCAGTCAACCAGTAATCACATTTCTAACATTGATGATCAGTGGTGAGGATAGGACTTGTGTTTGTGCAATACCATAGTTACTCATTTTTCACTACAGCTCTATATGTAGACCAATTCAAGCCTTTTTCAAATCTACCTGTTCTGACATCTTTTGATTTTTCCATAAAAGTCCAATTTGTCTCTGAAATGTCTGTGGTCCTGCTTGGCAATATGGAATTTGAGCTGGCCAATCTGAAGTGCTGCACAGTGTCCCAGCACAAGGGGTTCTGCCAGGAGAGAGTGGTGTTCTGCAAGGTAAGTGCCAAAGAAGGCAGAGCTTCAGAAAGTCTTGAGTGCAAGGGCAGAGGCCCACTCAAAGGAGAAGTAGATGAGGGGGGTGGCTCTGTGTCTGTGGAAGGATCACAGTGGGACCTGACAGAGGGTCTTGTCATGCAGTCTACAGATGGGGGGGATTTTCTCCCATGACTGGCAGCTTACTCTAGACCAGGCAGCAGTATGTCTTTGAAGAGCCTGTCCCTAGAGGAGGTGGCAGACAGGAGGGAGGAGACGTAACTCAAACAACAGCTTGCCAAGTTTGGCAGGTAGAAAGCCCTTGCTAAGCTTGGGAACGAACAAGTTCAAGAGAAGAGGCTAGCCATTGAGTAAAGGAAGATGTCCCATGAGCTAAGCCTTAGAGATCTGGATATTACAGCCCTCCAAGTGGGGTCTAGCCACAACAATATTGGTGGCAGCATTTCTGAAGTGTCTGCACATGAGTCCAGATTCCATATCCCAAATGATATGGTGCAAAACTTTGTAGTGAGGGATAACATAGATAAATTGTTGGAAGCCTATGAAGTGGCTTTGAAAGTGCACAGGGTCCCTGAGGAGATCTGGGGGTGGAGGGTAGAGGTAGTCTTTGGTGGTACAATTCCCACGGTGGGGAGGGACACACTCCTTACACTAGAGGTGAAGGCCAGACCAACTACACTGCCATTAAGACCATTTTAGTCAGTAAGTTTGGGTTGACACATGAGAAGTACAGATAATGGTTCAGGGCCAGTCACAAACTCTGTACACAACCATGGGTGGATTTTCTGGACTATGCTGGTAAGTTACTGAAGGGCTGGGTGAGGGGCAGCAAAGCTAATGATTATGAAGACATGTACAACTTGTTTTGGAAGTAGCACATTCTTCATACTTGTTTTCCAAAGCTTCAACAAAACCTAGTTGATAGCAAGATTACTGAAAGTTGGTGAGGAACTGAATGTCTGGGCCAGCACGAGAGCGTCCATTAAAGTATCTGGGGGTACTCCCAAAAGGGTGGTTAGGGGTCCCACCAGAAAAAGGAGGGGGAGATAAGAAGACTGAGTTCTCTAAAGGCCCCCAAAACAACGCACAACAGAAAGGGGCCGGCTCACATTCCCAATCTCATCACCAAAAGAAAATATACACTGACAAAGTTCAGAAGCCCAAGCTCATCTAGTGCTATGTGTGCTATGAGTATGGACACTACAAGGGGGATCCCAAATGTCTAAAAAAAGCACCACCTCCCACTGGGGCAAATATTCTAGGGGTGGCCAAGTTAAAGAGGGGACGTTTACAAGAATTACTCTAGTGTCCCTGGGTGACAGTGAGATGGTTCTTAAGATCCATGTGCCTTCAAATACTACAAAGTATAGCCAATGGGTCACTATCAATTGTTAAGGTGTGAAGGCTCTGATGGATACAGGAGCCAGTATGACTATGGTAAGTTGTCAGCTGGTTTCCCCAGAGCAGGACATTCCTAATGCATTCTATCAGGTTGTGGTGGCTGACAACAGTGAGGGTCACTATCCTGTGGACCTTGTTCCATTTGAATGGGGGGGGGCTGGGTTGAGTTCTTCATAAAGTTGCAGTGATCTCTGCCATGCCTGTGGAGTGATTGCTATGTAATACCTTGAGCACACTACGTGGAAGGAAGTGGAGCTCAAGGTTCATGTGGAGATGTTAGAGTTACCTGAGTAGATTTGTACGACAGCAAGGTCCATGGCTGCCCTGGAAGGGAGTCAAGATGGGCTAGAGGCTGGAACAATGGCCCAGCCTGATCCTAAGAAGGGTAAAGGCAGAGGGCATTATAAATCAGCCTCTGAATATACCTTCAGTGAGATGGATGGGGCACCTGCTGTGGCCACCTCGTAGTCCACTGAAGAGGACATTGCTTATCTTGGTGACCTGCGTCAACTTGCTGGATGGCATGTGGAAGGGAGACCAACCAAGAAGGAGTCCTATAGGGAACAAAGGGAGCACCCTTGCGTTCATGAGGCAAGAGGTTGAAACCCAAGCAGCAGGTGATGCCTCTGGTAGTCACCACATTTATTGGGAGGACAACCTCCTTTACAGTGAGCCTAAGGCTCCTAGGCATGGGACATCAAAGGTCCTCGTGGTCCCCTAATGCTACATGGACTACCTATTGAACCTCATGCATGAGATTCCCCTGGCAGGATACCTAGGCCAAGACAAAACCTTTGCAAGGTGTGTGTCCCCACTTCTATTGGCCTGGGATCAAGAATTCCTCAGATGCATTCTGTAGGACTTATGTGTCCTGGCAGGCCAGTCGGAAGACAGAGCAGAGGCCTAAAGCCCCCCTTAATCCCTTGAATGTCGGTAGCACCCCCTTTGAGAGGGTGGGCATTGACATTGTAGGGCCTATGAATCTCCACACTGTACCAGGTAACAGGCTCATCCCGGTTCTTATGGATCATGCCACTAGGTGCCCAGAAGCAATCCCTCTGAGGACTACTACTGCATCCACAGTGGAAAAGCCCTGATGGGGATTTTTACCTAAATGGGTTTGCCCAAGGACATTGTGTTAGACAGGGGTACAAACATCATGTATGCATATATGCAGTCAATGTGGAAGGAGTGTGGGGTAATGGACAGGCTCTCCGCCCCTTACCATCCCTCAAAAATAGGCTTGTTGAGAGGTTGATCATGCCCCTGAAAGGCATGATCAGAGGCCTGCCTGAGGAAAAAGTGGGATATCCTCTTACCATGCCTGTTGTTCACATGCAGAGAAGTGCCACAGAGAGGAGTGGGTTTCAGCGCCTGTTAACTGTTGCATAAGCACCCAATCAGAGGACCTCTGAGTTTGGTGAAAAAAGTGTGGGAGCAAGTTCCCAGGAAGATACCTCAGGATGTAGTGAGCTACACGCTTGACTTCTGAAGCCAGATGGCTAAGTTATGGAAGCAAGCTTACAGTACCTTAAAAGCAGCCAGGAAGTCATGAAGGAGCAGTATGCCAAAGATTCTACCACTGTGGAATTTCAACTGGGCCAGAAAGTGTGGGTGATGGGGCCGGTAGAGCCCAGGGCCTTCCAGGATCGCTGGAATGGGACATACAAGTTGATTGAAAGAAAGGGTGAGGAAACATACCTGATAGACCTCAAGACCCCTAGGCAACCCCACAGGTTGCTACCTGTGAATTGCCTCAAACCACACTTTGAAGGGTCTGAACTCACCATGCTGTTGATGACTGATGGAGAAGAAGAAGAGGAGAGTAAACTCTCCCTGACCTATTGGACTCTAAGGAGAAGAAGAAGTCAATGTAAGGAGTAATCCTTTCTCCCACTCTAACTCCTGAAGAACAGAGAGACTGCCACCAGCTTTTGGGGCAACACTCTTCTCGGTTTTTCCATATCCCTGGGACTACCCACCTATGTATCCATGATGTGGACATAGGGGACAACCTCCTGGTTATGAATAAATCCTACAGATTGTCAGATAATGTTAGGTTCAGCATCAAGGCTGAAGTGTATAAAATGCTGGAGTTGGGGGTGATAGACCCCTCCAGTAGCCCATGGTCCAGTCCTGTGGTACTGGACCAAAAACTACCCCACCAGGCACCACACCTGAACTGAGGTGATGTGGGTATTACAGAAGGCTAAATTCTGTGACTAAGACTGATGCTCACTCCATCCCTGCGCTGGTGAGCTGATTGATCAGTTAGGGGCTGCCCAGTATCTCAGTACCTATGATCTTACAGCAGGGACCTGGCAGATCACCCAAGGGAGCAAAGGAGAGGTCAGCCTTCTCCACTCCAGAGGGCCATCATCAGTTCAGAATAATACCGTTTGTTTTAAAGACTGTAACTGCCCCCTTTTAGAGGCTGGTGAATCAGGTCTTTTCTGCTATGGAGGCCTTCTCCGTGCTTATCTGGATGACATAGTTGTCTTCAGTTGCAGCTGGAAGGCCTACCTTTGTCACCTTCAGTAAGTGCTTCAGGCTCTGCAGCAGGAAGGCGTGACTATCAAGGCATATAAGTGCCAGATAGGTCATGGGTCTGTGGTGTACTTGGGACACCTGGTGGACAGAGGCAAGGTGCAAATCCTCAGCCCGAGATAGAAACCCTCATGGACTGGCTACCCCTCCTGTTACCTCCAGTAAGTCCCACACAATGGGATCGCAAAGAGGTCGTTGGAGACCACGCCCTCTTTATCCGCCACTCTGCAAACGCGGCTCCTGGTGCACTACTGGTTGGGTAAAAACTCCACTTTACTCCTGAGGACCTTGGGGGCCAAGAAGCCCTCGTGGTACCTCCTATGAGTCCTACACAGTGGAATTCCAGAGCTAGTTGGAGGCCCCACTCCCTTCCTACACCACTCTGCAAACGCGACTACTGCTCATGAAAACATAGAAATTCATTTAAAAAAAAACAAAGGTTACAGAAATGTCATAGTTAGGAATTAGCATTTAAAAGAACCCTGAGAAATACACCGAAAAAAACAGAAGGTTACAGGAACGTTAAAGTTAAGCTCAGGCTTCACTCATAGAGAACCAGTGAAATTCAGCAGATAAAGTTAGCTGAGCTATCTATAACTCGCCCCCAATGCAATGCACATCTTATGATCTTATATATTACAATACTCATGACATGGTCAGTGACATTACTGATGGCTTCATTTATGACATCACTGTCTCACATTACTGATTACATCACTGATGACCTCATCCATAGAATCCATGACACTCCCACTTATACCCCCATAGAACCTTTCATACACCCCCTCCCCCTCCCAAACAACTATTCACAAATCCATTCACAGACCCATACCAGTACTTGCACACCCACTCACTGATTCAAAGATCTACACACACATCCACTCACTCACACATACAGCAAATCATACAATCTCTCGGTCACTAATACAGCAATTGTCATATCTACTCATATACTCATAGAGCTGCTCACACACTGCATCAGTCACCCATAGAGCTACTCACACACCTAGTCACTCACTCATCTATCAATAAAACAGCCACTTCCTCACCCATACAGATACACACACACACACTCACTTACTCATACAGATACTGACACATACTCACTCACCTATACAGTTAGTTACATAAGCAAACACTGATCCATACAACCACTCTCACATTCACACACTCATCCATTCAGTCACTCATATTTCCCATGACTTACCCATACAGCCTTTCACATACCCAGTTACTCACCCATATACAACTGATAGAGCCACTTACCTTCCCACACAGCCATACACACACTCCCTAACCCATATAGCCCCACATTTATTATAATTTTTATTTTGTCTTTTAATATTTTTATTTCCATATTCTATTCTTAATGTAATTGTTTTTTTGAATTTCACATATTTTAATTTTTATAATTGTAATATTGTTTAAATGTAAAAAAAAATGTACTTTTTATTTTTTCAATTTTGTTTGTGTTAATTTTTTTGTCATTTTAATATTTGTATGTCATTTCTTATTTTCATTTTGCCTCAGTCGATCCATCATCCATCCATCCATCAACCACAGGCGTACAGCCATGCAACAGCATTTAGTTTTTTTAGGTATGTAAAACCATTTCCTCCTGGACACCTTGGCTGCGGTGCACTTTAGACACATCAGCATCATTCATTTCTGTAGTGATGACTCTTCCATTTCAGGAAAAACACGGAATGGCAGCAAGGGATAATTAACGCCGCACTACCTGACTGTACACTAAGGTGCCGATTCCGATCCGGGAAATTTTTTTTGCGTACGACTCGTATCCGTATATTTTCACGTACGAATCGTACAAGTACCGTACAAACTGCGAAGCACGATTCGTACGTGAAAAATACATACGAATTGCGTCGGGAAAATGCTCCGAGAGGGAGCCGCAAATTTTTACGTCCGAATAGCGTCGGGAAAAGTGTCCGATAGGGAGCCGGACATTTTTACGTGCAAATCGTAAAACAGAAGTCCGAGCTCGCAAGTACAATCCGTACCTCCCGTCTGAATACACAACCGCATGTAAAAGGCCCCGTACGGAGCGAATGCTGTAGCCTACATATACACAGGTAAACTTGTGACAGGATACGAGTTGTACAGCCTTCCTCACCCCGCACATATCAGCACCGTAGCCCCATATGTCAGCACCGTACCCCCCCTCCACATCGTACGCCCAACACCGTAGCACAGCCCCGCACCTGTATGTGCCGCACCCAAGGCCCGTATCCCAGCCCCGCACCTGAACGCCCCGTACCCCAGGACCGTACCCCAGCCCCCCACCTGTACGCGCCGCACCCCAGGCCCATCTCCCAGCCCCGTACCTGTATGCACCGTACCCCAACACCATAGCCCAGCCCCGTACCTGTACGCACCGTACCCCAACACCGTAGCCCAGCCCTGCACCTGTACGCACTGTACCCCAACACCGTAGCACATCCCTGCACCTGTACGCACCGTACCCCAACACCCTAGCACAGCCCCGCCCCTGGAAGCATCGTACCCCAACACCGTAGCACAGCCCCGCACCTGTATGCACCGTACCCCAACACTGTAGCACTTCCCCGCACCTGTACGCACCGTACCCCAACACCGTAGCACAGCCCCACACCTGTACGCACCGTACCCCAACACCGTAGCACATCCCCGCACCTGTACTCAATGTACCCCAACACCGTAGCCCATCCCCGCACCTGTACGCACCATACCCCAACACCGTAGCCCAGCCCCATACCTGTACGCACCGTACCCCAACACCGTAGCCCAGCCCCGTACCTGTACGCACCGTACCCCAACAATGTAGCACAGCCCAGCACCTGTACGCACCGTACCCCAACACTGTAGCACAGCCCGCACCTGTACGCACCGTACCCCAACACCTCAGCACAGCCCCCCACCTGTACGCGACGCACCCCAGGCTCGTACCCCAGCCCCATACCTGTACGCACCGTACCCCAACACCGTACCCCAGCACCCTCACCCAGCATCGCGTATGTACGGACCTTACCTACGCAAAAAAGACTCGTACAGAACCAGGACACTGTAAAACAGCACAAGGAGGGTTAATTCGACTCGCACAACACCACAAAACACGTCAACATGACAAAATACATCTCTATGACTGACCTGGCACATCCAACAGGCAAACAGAGGCCCTAAATCACAACCACCTCTTATAACACATGTGAGAAAGTGGCTCTGTATATACTGTTCCCTAATAGGTACAGGGTGTACAGAGTCCACAGTCCCCCAGAGGCTGATAGAGGTCAAAGTTAGGTATGACCTTACTCTCAAAAGTGGTAGCTTGGTCGAGCAGTAAGGCAGTACCAGAGGACAGTGTAAAGCATTTATTGTACACACTCAGTCAGCAAATGGTTTCACACACTCAATAACTGAACTCTAGGCCAATGGTTTGTATATATAAAATATATGCTTGTTTTATTTTTAGAACCACCAAGGGAGTAAAAATATACTTTCTCAGAATGAGAGGTTGAATATAAATACTTTTGTCTTAGACAATAAATTTGTGTAAACAGTCACAGTTGGTTGCAATAAACAATCCTATTTCCTAAACATAACAATGCATTGAGCTCAATGGTAAATTCAGGTTATTTGTAATAAATTACTTTTTCAGATTACTTTTGGAATTCCAGGTCTGGCTCCTAGAACCAGCCTGGGGTCAGTATTCAGAATCAAGTGATGAAAGTCGACTTAATAACTGTAATGATTTTTAAATAATATTTAGCTATTTCAAAAGTTAGCACTCAATGGATCTCTATGGCAAGAAATTCACATTGCAGGTAGAGTACTTTATCGTTACTTTAGTAGTCCAGGACTGGGTGCCTAGACCCAGGACTGGGGTCCTTATCAAAAGCAGGTAAGTAATTTTGTTTGCAGAAATGGTACGATTTTAAAAGAATATTTCAAATTTGCAAAAATAGACACTTAGAAGAAATTTCACAGAAAAGCAGACGATGGTTTCCTATGGGAAAAAAAGGAGTTAGAGGCAAGTATAGTTGTGAACACTTTTCAGGGTCAGGGCTGGGCACCAAGTTCCAGCACTGGGAGCTCACCTAGGAGCAGGTGAGTAACTTCGTTTTTGTCACTTGGCTGATTTTTGGTGAATTTTTGCAGTTTTGAAAAGTTCACACTTAGAAGATTTTTGAAGAAAAAGCCAGTCAATGTTACCCTATGAGGAAAATGAAGTTAGCGGTTTAAGGGTAAGTACTCGACTGGCAGAGTTGAAATTCCGGGGATGGACTCAGGGGTCCCCCAGTGTCAGGTAGGTACAGTTGGTTCACCCTCAGCGGTTTCAGGACGGCCGGGTGCAGAGAGAGTTAGGCCCAATGTTATCCTACGAGGGATAGGGGGGCCTTGGTTGGTGGCTGCTGTCTGGCAAGCCACGCGGCTGTGGGAGCTGGGCTCCTGGTCACTCACTCAGGGCAAGTGGGGAAGTAGGTTAGTGTAGAGAGGGCACTGCCAGGGCCACTCGGGCGGCTGGGTGCAGGGTGCTTTTGAGCCTTCGGGCGCTCAATGGAAATCAATGGGAATGTTCCGGTTTGGAAAAAGGCTGCAGGCTCGGGGATGAGGATGTTTCAGGTGCCACCACCACTTCGAGAGGTAAGTTGGGTAGTTGTAGGTTAGGTGGGTACCCCGGGATTGGGCACAGGGGGCCGCAGGGCGCCGGGTGCAGGGGTGCCTTTTGACGTCGGGAATCTTACCCTCTGGTTGATCGCGGTTGGGGTGGCACTTGGTTCTGAGGCTGCAGGCTTCTTCCGGGATGTCGAGGGGGGTCCTTGGGTGCCGGACTCGGGGTCAGAGTCGCCGTGGGGTCGTCCTCAGGGTCTTTGTCCACTCCGGCACTGGCCAGGCTTGGCTGGTGCAGAGTGGGTTGGGTCCGCGGTCCCCGGCTGCTGCCAGGGGTTAAAAATAAGTTTCTTGAGTAGAGCCTCTACTCATGGGAGTCCCAGGGGCTTAGAGCCAAAAGGTAGCCAGGTCCTCCGGGGTTGGTGAGGTTGCTGGCCACGAGAGATGCCGCGCTGGTGCAGGTTCGAGAGTCGACAGGCCGGTAGGGCTGGGGCCTAAGCAGTTGGTGTCTTCTTCTCTTTTTAGCAGCTGCAGGGCAGGTCTTTGTTCTTCTTGCTCTTCTTGTAATTTTTTATCTGGAATCTCCGGAAGGAAGGTTCAGGGTGCCCCTAAATACTAGGTTTAGGGGCGTTACAGGTAGGTGAAGGCCAGGGACCAATGGGTCCTTGTCCTGGGGTGGGTACACCCCCTATCCTGCCTCTCTCCTGTGGGAGGGGGGCAGTAGCCTAATCCTGATAGGGTAGGGCCTCCCATCTTCAAGATGGCGAGAGCCCGGAGATGTGCTTCACCTCGCCTCCCCCACCTGAGGGATGGGGTGGGCAGGCTGGCACATCCCCTGTCCTTGTATGGGGTTTCCGGCCAAGCTTCCCGCCAGAGTGGGGGGTTGCAGTGGCCTGGGGAAACTCCAAATGGCGGCCTGCCTTTGAAGCTTCCCTTTGCTCATCCTGGGGGAGGAGATTTCTCACCTCACCCAGGATGTGCATTGTTGCAGGCCCGGGAGAGCAGGGGCTCTCCCACCCAGGGGTCCAGCAACGTGTCTGCTGTGTGGCAGCCTGGGCAGCCTCAGAGCAGACGTGGATTGTAAGTTAGCTGTAAGGGGGCATCTCTAAGATGCCCTCTGGGGTGCTTAGTACATTAAATACTACACTGGCATCAGTGTGGGTTCAATGTGCTGAGAAGTTTGATACCAAACTTCCCAGGCTTCAGTGGTGCCAATATGGTGCTGTGGAGCTCGTGTTTGACAAGCTCTCAGCACCATGTACTCTTAAATGACAGCACTGCACTTACAGTGCCCAGGAATGGACCCGGGTACTGTAGGGGCACAGGGCTCCTGCTCCTGTGCCCACACCATAGGCGTAATGCACCCAGCTAGAGGGGTGGCTGACATATGCCTTGGCAGTGTAGGTGATGGTCATGGTACACAGTGATGTGTGCCATGTCGACTCTTTGTTTTGTCCTGCACCCAGACACTCAGCCTGCAAGGGCAGTGTGTGTGTAAGGGTACAGGGCCTCTGAGGGTGGCACAATGAGTGCTGCAGCCCTTAGAGGCCTTCCCTGGCCACAAGGCCCTGGGTACCTAGGGTACCATTTACTAGGGGCTGACATGTGGCTAGGGTTTGCCAATTGGGAGTTTGTGTGGTTTAAGGAAGGAACATAGGCCCTGGGCACCTGATTGGCAGGAACCCAGGGTACACTCAATCGAAGTTCATTCAGCAATTTAGCAAAAAGTGGGGGCATACCATGCAAGAAAGATGGCACTTTCTCACACAACCCCCCCCCCAAACGAAAGGTGATGAGACTAACCTTGTCCTATGGAGTCTTCATTGTCTAAGTGGAAGAACCTGGAAAGTCCATCTGCATTGGCATGGGCAGTCCCTGGTCTGTGTTCCACTTCAAAGTCCATTCCCTGTAGGGAGATGGACCACCTCAGTAGTTTTGGATTTTTCCCTTTCATCTGCATTAGCCATCTGAGAGGTCTGTGGTCAGTTTGAACTAGGAAGTGAGTGCCAAACAAGTATGGCCTCAGCTTCTTCAGGGACCAAACCACAGCAAAGGCCTCCCTCTCAATGGCACTCCAATGCTGCTCTCTAGGGAGTAGTCTTCTGCTTATAAAAGCAACAGGTTGGTCTTGGCCTTCATCATTGGTCTGGGATAGGACCGCTCCTATCCCTAGCTCAGAGGCATCAGTCTGCACTATGAACTGCTTGGCATAATCTGGAGCTTTTAGAATTGGTGCTGAGCACATTGCTTCTTTTAGGATGTCAAAAGCCTTTTGACAACTAACTGTCCAGTTAACTTTCTTGGGCATTTTCTTGGAGGTGAGTTCTGTGAGGGGGGTCACAATGGACCCATACCCCTTCACAAACCTCCTGTAGTACCCAGTCAAGCCAAGGAATGCCCTGACTTGGGTCTGGG
This sequence comes from Triturus cristatus, assembly GCF_964204655.1. Lineage (NCBI taxonomy): Eukaryota > Metazoa > Chordata > Amphibia > Caudata > Salamandridae > Triturus > Triturus cristatus. Next base: position 341,144,251 of record NC_140581.1, on the reverse strand, counting down.
TTGTTGGAGCTATCCAGTCCATGATGGCCTGGATTTTGGGTTGTAAGGGCTGTACCTGGCCTCCACCTACAAGGTGGCCCAAGTACACCACAGTGCCCTGCCCTATCTGGCATTTGGACGCCTTGATAGTGAGACCTGCACTCTGCAGAGCCTCTAAAACCTTCCCAAGGTGGATCAGGTGATCCTGCCAGGTAGAGCTAAAGACAGCAATATCATCAAGATAAGCTGCACTAAAGGACTCCAACCCAGCCAGGACATGGTTCACCAACCTCTGGAAGGTGGCAGGGGCATTCTTTAACCCAAAGGGCATCACAGTAAACTGGTAATGCCCATCAGGGGTGGAGAATGCTATCTTTTCTTTTGCTCCTGGGGCCATGCAAATCTGCCAGTACCCTGCAGTTAAGTCAAAGGTACTGAGAAATTTGGCAGCCCCCAATTTGTCTATCAGTTCATCTGCTCTTGGGATAGGGTGAGCATCTGTCTTGGTGACAGAGTTGAGCCCTCTATAGTCCACACAGAACCTCATCTCTCTCTTTTCACCCTGTTGATGAGGCTTGGGGACCAGAACCACTGGGCTAGCCCAGGGGCTCTCTGAAGGCTCAATGACCCCTAACTCCAGCATCTTGCTGACCTCAGCTTTGATGCTTTCCTTGACTTGATCTGACTGTCGATAGATTTTGTTCTTGACAGGTGCACTGTCCCCAGTGTCCACATCATGGGTACACCAGCTTGTCAGACCAGGGGTCAGGGAAAAGAGGCTAGCATATTGTTGCAAGACTTGCTTGCAGTCAGTCTGCTGTTGGGCAGAGAGGGTGTCTGAAAAAATCACACCATCTACTGACCCATCTTTTGGGCTGTAGGATAGGAGGTCAGGGAGTGGCTCACTCTCTGCTTCCTGTTCTTCATCAGTCACCATCAGCATGGTGATGTCAGCCCTATCATTGTAGAGTTTAAGGCGGTTCACATGGATGACCCTTTTGGGTGTCCTGCTAGTGCCCAGGTCAACTAGATAGGTGACCTCACTCTTTCTCTCTAGTATAGGGTAAGGGCCACTCCATTTGTCTTGGAGAGCCCTTGGTGCCACTGGCTCCAAAACCCACACCTGTTGCCCTGGTTGAAATTCAACCAGTGCAGCTTTTTGGTCATACCAGTGCTTCTGGAGCTCCTGGCTGGCCTCAAGGTTCTTGGATGCTTTTTCCATATACTCAGCCATTCTGGACCTTAGGCCAAGCACATAGTCCACTATGTCCTGTTTGGGTTCTTGAAGAGGCCTCTCCCAGCCCTCCTTTACAAGACACAGTGGTCCCCTTACAGGATGACCAAACAGAAGTTCAAAGGGTGAGAAACCTACTCCCTTCTGTGGCTCTTCCCTGTAAGCGAAAAGCAAGCATGGTAACAGGACATCCCACCTCCTTTTGAGTTTCTCAGGGAGTCCCATGATCATACCTTTCAATGTCTTGTTGAACCTCTCAACAAGGCCATTGGTTTGTGGGTGGTAGGGTGTAGTAAACTTGTACTGCACCCCACACTCTTTCCACATGTGTGTTAGGTAAGCAGACATGAAGTTGGAACCTCTGTCTGAAACCACCTCCTTAGGAAAACCCACCCTGGTGAAGACACCCAGGAGGGCCTTGGCTACTGCAGGAGCTGTAGTAGTCCTAAGTGGAATTGCTTCAGGGTACCTAGTAGCATGATCCACTACTACTAGAATGAATTTGTTCCCTGAGGCTGTGGGAGGTTCAAGTGTACCCACAATGTCCACACCTACCCTTTCAAAGGGGACCCCCACCACTGGTAGTGGAATAAGGGGGGCCTTTGGGTGGCCACCTGTCTTGCCACTGGCCTGACAGGTAACACAGGAGCTGACAAACTCCTTCACCTTTTGGTGCATCTGGGGCCAGTAAAAGTGACTCACTAACCTTTCCCAAGTTTTGGATTGCCCCAGATGTCCAGCTAGGGGGATGTCATGAGCCAAAGTTAGGAGGAACTCCCTGTACTTCTGTGGCACTACCACCCTCCTGGTGGCTCCAGGAGTGGGGTCTCTTGCCTCAGCATACAGTAATCCCTCTTCCCAATAAGCTCTGTGGGTACCACTGACATCTCCCCTGGCTTCTGAAGCAGCTTGTTGTCTCAGGCTTTCAAGAGTGGGACAGTCTCGCTGACCCTGGCACAGCTCTTCCCTAGAGGGTCCCCCTGGGCCCAAGAGTTCAACCTGGTAAGGGTCAAGCTCCATGGACTCAGTTCCCTCAGGGGTATCTACATCCTCTCCAGGGGGAGAGGGGTCCTGAGTGTTTGGCTGTACAGAAGCTGGTCCCCCAGTCTTCTTGCCCTTCCTCTTGGTTGGTTGGGCCATTATTCCAGGCTCCAAACCTACTTTTTCACCCTTCCTCTTGCTCTGTGCTCTGGTTTGCACACACACCAATTCAGGGATGCCCAGCATGGCTGCATGGGCCTTTAACTCAACCTCAGCCCAGGCTGAGGTTTCCAGATCATTTCCAAGCAGACATGCAGCTGGCAACTTTGGAGAGACCACTACCTGTTTCAGGCCAGTAACCCCCCCCCCCAGCCTAATGTTACCATGGCCATGGGATGACTAGTGGTGACACTGTCAGCGTTGGTGACTGGGTAAGACTTCCCAATCAAGTATTGCTCAGGGGAAACCAGTGTGTCTTTCACCATGGTGACACTGGCACCTGTATCCCTCAGAGCTTCTACCCTAGTTCTATTTACCCAGGGGTACTGTAAGTATTTCTTTAAGTTGGGGGGCCACACAGCCACAGTGGCAAACTCCACTTCTCCCAAGGAGACTAAACTTGCTTCAGTGTGTTCCCAGATTTGCTCAGGGTACACCTCTGATCCCATTTGTATACTTGCTGCCCCAGGAGTGGCTGTACTGGGTGCCTTAGGGGCTTTGTTTTGGGGGCAAGATACAGTTAGGTGTCCCTGCTTCTTACAGGTATTACACCAGGCCTTTAAGGGATCAAAGTTCTTCCCCCTATATGGTTGGGGCACATAGGGAGTAGTTTGGGTCCCACCCACCTGAACAGGTTTTTGGGGCCCTTTGGAAGACTCAGACTTTTTATCTTGGGGATTCTCACCACCTTTCCCCTGGGGAGGTTTTGTGACCACCTTCTTTTGGTCACCCCCAGTGGTTGTCTTGGTCACCCTAGTCTTGACCCAGTGGTCCGCCTTCTTTCCCAATTCTTGGGGAGAAATTAGACCTAGGTCTACCAAATGCTGATGCAACTTTTCATTTGTGCAGTTACTCAAAATATGTTCCTTCATGAATAAATTGTACAATCCAGTAAAATCCTGCACACCATGTCCAGCTAACCAACCATCCAGTGTCTTCACTGAGAAATCTACAAAATCAATCCAGGACTGGGTCTGGGTTTTGTGAGCCCCCCTGAATCTAATCCTATACTCCTCAGTGGTGAATCCAAATCCCTCAATCAGAGCTTTCTTCATGAGGTCATAGGATCCTGCTTCTGGCCCAGAGAGAGTCAGAAGCCTGTCCCTGCAGTTACCAGAGAACAGTTCCCACAGGAGTGCCCCCCAGAGAGGTTTCTTTACTTTCCTGATATCACAAGCCCTCTCAAAGGCTGTGAACCATTTGGTGATATCATCACCTTCCTCAAATTTAGGGACAATCCCTTTGGGGATTTTAAGGTCAGAAGTTTCCTCCCTATCCTTGTTTTTATTATTGCTGCCACCATTGATGGGTGCTAAACCCATCTCTCTCCTTTCTTTTTCTAGGGCCAGGAGTCTGGACTCTAGATCTATTCTTCTGGCCAGCCTCACAAGGCTGTCCTCTTCACTGGGGGGTCCCCCAGTGTCGTCTCTGGGACCAGAGCCACCTGTGTGGTCTCTAGGTGCCCAGATGCTATGTCTTGAGTTGGAGGGTATGGGTGCCATCTCCTCCCTAGGGAATAGTCTGGGGAGGTTGCTGTCCACCTCCCCTGTTTCCCTTTCCTCATCTGACTGGCCATCACCATGTTCAGATGGGTGGTCTTTAGCATACTCAGCCAGGAGCTCCTGGAGCCCTTGTTTGGTTGGATGCTGACCCATTTGTAAATTTTTGAGTTTACATAAGGACCTCAATTCCTTGAAAGACAAGTGTAAGTAAGGTGTGAGGTCGAGCTCCTCCACCAGGTCCATGTTATTATTATCACTAATAGCTGGGTTTGTTTGAGACATTCTAACCTGACAGTTCTAACCCTCTACCCTGACTATAGTGACTTTTATTTTTCTGAAATTCTAATGGGACTTAAGCAAGGCCCTAGCAAGACTTTTAGTAATTTTGGAAAAACCAATCAGAATTCTAAAGGCAATTTTTAAGAGTTCTGTCGTGTGATCAGATGGTAACCAAGTAGTCCAACAAATGCAAGTTTGTATCCCACCGCTGATCCACCAATGTGAGAAAGTGGCTCTGTATATACTGTTCCCTAATAGGTACAGGGTGTACAGAGTCCACAGTCCCCCAGAGGCTGATAGAGGTCAAAGTTAGGTATGACCTTACTCTCAAAAGTGGTAGCTTGGTCGAGCAGTAAGGCAGTACCAGAGGACAGTGTAAAGCATTTATTGTACACACTCAGTCAGCAAATGGTTTCACACACTCAATATTTGAACTCTAGGCCAATGGTTTGTATATATAACATATATGCTTGTTTTATTTTTAGAACCACCAAGGGAGTAAAAATATACTTTCTCAGAATGAGAGGTTGAATATAAATACTTTTGTCTTAGACAATACATTTGTGTAAACAGTCACAGTTGGTTGCAATAAACAATCCTATTTCCTAAACATAACAATGCATTGAGCTCAATGGTAAATTCAGGTTATTTGTAATAAATTACTTTTTCAGATTACTTTTGGAATTCCAGGTCTGGCTCCTAGAACCAGCCTGGGGTCAGTATTCAGAATCAAGTGATGAAAGTCGACTTAATAACTGTAATGATTTTTAAATAATATTTAGCTATTTCAAAAGTTAGCACTTAGAAAATATTTCAAAGAAAACATTCAATGGATCTCTATGGCAAGAAATTCACATTGCAGGTAGAGTACTTTATCGTTACTTTAGTAGTCCAGGACTGGGTGCCTAGACACAGGACTGGGGTCCTTATCAAAAGCAGGTAAGTAATTTAGTTTGCAGAAATGGTACGATTTTAAAAGAATATTTCAAATTTGCAAAAATAGACACTTAGAAGAAATTTCACAGAAAAGCAGACAATGGTTTCCTATGGGAAAAAAAGGAGTTAGAGGCAAGTATAGTTGTGAACACTTTTCAGGGTCAGGGCTGGGCACCAAGTTCCAGCACTGGGAGCTCACCTAGGAGCAGGTGAGTAACTTCGTTTTTGTCACTTGGCTGATTTTTGGTGAATTTTTGCAGTTTTGAAAAGTTCACACTTAGAAGATTTTTGAAGAAAAAGCCAGTCAATGTTACCCTATGAGGAAAATGAAGTTAGCGGTTTAAGGGTAAGTACTCGACTGGCAGAGTTGAAATTCCGGGCATGGACTCAGGGGTCCCCCAGTGTCAGGTAGGTACAGTTGGTTCACCCTCAGCGGTTTCAGGACGGCCGGGTGCAAAGAGAGTTAGGCCCAATGTTATCCAATGAGGGATAGGGGGGCCTTGGTTGGTGGCTGCTGTCTGGCAAGCCACGCGGCTGTGGGAGCTGGGCTCCTGGTCACTCACTCAGGGCAAGTGGGGAAGTAGGTTAGTGTAGAGAGGGCACTACCAGGGCCACTCGGGCGGCTGGGTGCAGGGTGCTTTTGAGCCTTCGGGCGCTCAATGGAAATCAATGGGAATGTTCCGGTTTGGAAAAAGGCTGCAGGCTCGGGGATGAGGATGTTTCAGGTGCCACCACCACTTCGAGAGGTAAGTTGGGTAGTTGTAGGTTAGGTGGGTACCCCGGGATTGGGCACAGGGGGCCGCAGGGCGCCGGGTGCAGGGGTGCCTTTTGACGTCGGGAATCTTACCCTCTGGTTGATCGCGGTTGGGGTGGCACTTGGTTCTGAGGCTGCAGGCTTCTTCCGGGATGTCGAGGGGGGTCCTTGGGTGCCGGACTCGGGGTCACAGTCGCCGTGGGGTCGTCCTCAGGGTCTTTGTCCACTCCGGCACTGGCCAGGCTTGGCTGGTGCAGAGTGGGTTGGGTCCGCGGTCCCGGGCTGCTGCCAGGGGTTAAAAATAGGTTTCTTGAGTAGAGCCTCTACTCATGGGAGTCCCAGGGGCTTAGAGCCAAAAGGTAGCCAGGTCCTCCGGGGTTGGTGAGGTTGCTGGCCACGAGAGATGCCGCGCTGATGCAGGTTCGAGAGTCGACAGGCCGGTGGGGCTGGGGCCTAAGCCGTTGGTGTCTTCTTCTCTTTTTAGCAGCTGCAGGGCAGGTCTTTGTTCTTCTTGCTCTTCTTGTAATTTTTTATCTGGAATCTCCGGAAGGAAGGTTCAGGGTGCCCCTAAATACTAGATTTAGGGGCGTTACAGGTAGGTGAAGGCCAGGGACCAATGGGTCCTTGTCCTGGGGTGGGTACACCCCCTATCCTGCCTCTCTCCTGTGGGAGGGGGGCAGTAGCCTAATCCTGATAGGGTAGGGCCTCCCATCTTCAAGATGGCGAGAGCCCGGAGATGTGCTTCACCTCGCCTCCCCCACCTGAGGGGTGGGGTGGGCAGGCTGGCACATCCCCTGTCCTTGTATGGGGTTTCCGGCCAAGCTTCCCGCCAGAGTGGGGGGTTGCAGTGGCCTGGGGAAACTCCAAATGGCGGCCTGCCTTTGAAGCTTCCCTTTGCTCATCCTGGGGGAGGAGATTTCTCACCTCACCCAGGATGTGCATTGTTGCAGGCCCGGGAGAGCAGGGGCTCTCCCACCCAGGGGTCCAGCAACGTGTCTGCTGTGTGGCAGCCTGGGCAGCCTCAGAGCAGACGTGGATTGTAAGTTAGCTGTAAGGGGGCATCTCTAAGATGCCCTCTGGGGTGCTTAGTACATTAAATCCTACACTGGCGTCAGTGTGGGTTCAATGTGCTGAGAAGTTTGATACCAAACTTCCCAGGCTTCAGTGGTGCCAATATGGTGCTGTGGAGCTCGTGTTTGACAAGCTCTCAGCACCATGTACTCTTAAATGACAGCACTGCACTTACAGGGCCCAGGAATGGACCCGGGTACTGTAGGGGCACAGGGCTCCTGCTCCTGTGCCCACACCATAGGCGTAATGCACCCAGCTAGAGGGGTGGCTGACATATGCCTTGGCAGTGTAGGTGATGGGCATGGTACACAGTGATGTGTGCCATGTCGACTCTTTGTTTTGTCCTGCACCCAGACACTCAGACTGCAAGGGCAGTGTGTGTGTAAGGGTACAGGGCCTCTGAGGGTGGCACAATGAGTGCTGCAGCCCTTAGAGGCCTTCCCTGGCCACAAGGCCCTTGGTACCTAGGGTACCATTTACTAGGGGCTGACATGTGGCTAGGGTTTGCCAATTGGGAGTTTGTGTGGTTTAAGGAAGGAACATAGGCCCTGGGCACCTGATTGGCAGGAACCCAGGGTACACTCAATCGAAGTTCATTCAGCAATTTAGCAAAAAGTGGGGGCATACCATGCAAGAAAGATGGCACTTTCTCACAACACACCCACCACAAATTCAAACCCAGCCACACCCACAAATGGACCAATAAAAAGGGCCCACACACACAACCCATGAGCCTTTGCAACAGGCTCATTGCTGCCAGACCCCACAGACAAACAACTGCACCTTACTTACACCTTAACTACACATTCACTTACACACCTTCACACAACCTCATTCACAAACACCCCCTCTTCACATTCACACACACACCGTCACATTCACACCCACATACCCACAACCATCCACACCCACACCCCACACCATGCCCACAGACAAGAATCCAAAGTTCACAAGGGCGGAGCTGGACTTCCTCATCAACAAAGTCATCAGAGTCGAGTCACAGCTGTTTGGAACATTGGTCAGACAGACCAGCATAGCCCAAAAAACAAGCCTGTGGCAGAGGATCGTTGATAAGGTGAATGCTGTTGCGCCCATCCGAAGGACCAGGCATGAATGCCAAGCCAGGTGGTACGATCTGCGCAGGGCAGTCAAGAGGAAGATGAACGAGGAATACGCCCAGAGTAACATCACTGGAGGAGGGCTGCCCCGCAGACCCGTACATTACCATCCCTGGGAGGAGAAGGTGATGGCCATGCTTCCGCCGGTGGGATTACACGGAGTCGAAGGAGTCGCAGAGCCTGGTGAGTACACAAACAACTCACGTAACATGGGGGGAATGCCATCCACACCACAAATACACCAAATGCACGCAACTTCCCCCAAGCCCTCACCGCACCCAACCACACTCTAAAACCATGCTCATGCAACTAACATCTCCATGCCCCATTCACAAATAAAGACTGGATGTCCGGGATGCTGGGAGGGTGGGGCTCACACAACACATTGTGAAACTCAGAAGCAGACACCAATGCCCTCAGCCCATATGGCCTAGGTACATACCCATGCACCATGCCCAATGCACAGGGACTGGCAAAGTACTGTCAAGGTAGTTGACACTTGGCCCTGCTGTATGCAGCACAAGGCCCTTCTGTGACCACTGTACACTCAAACACCAACTACACAAGCTCAGATATCTAGCACAGGCACTCAAACTCACTGTCATGCCAGCATGCACCATGAGGGGACAGACACATTGCCTGGGAGACCCAATGACAAATCACACTACACCCAACAGCAGGCCCGGTCACACACCCCCCCTCACACAAGCACACACCCGGGGCAGGCAACTGATTTACCCGCTCTCACAATGGACATGTGAAACAACAAGACCAATCCATCGCCAAATAAGCATCCGAGCCAAAATTCTACTGGTCAAACACTCAGGAGAACATACCAAACTGTCCCCCGCAACATACCCATCCCCAAGTGGACACTGAGAGGAACGCTAGGCACATCCAACTACCTGGAGGATCTGTGACAACTTGAATATGTATGAAACATGGATGTGGCATGCAACAGCATTAACATAGTCTCTCTCTCACACACAGGGTAACATCATCGACCTCCCCCCAACAATGGGTGGGAACAATCACAGTCCCTGGCTCAGCGTGAAGATGATCCCACCGGCAGCGACGACTCTTACCACTCCGTGGATGACCCCGACCAACCTGGCCCCTCTGGTGCCCAAGCCCCTGCAGCACCTGCGTCAGGTACATCTGTGCCAACCACCACCCCCATTCCTGCCACATCCCATGAGACACCCAGGAGACACCCAGGAGCCCTGCTCGCACTGAACAACACAGCCAGTCTGACCAGGAGGGACAAGGTTCTCCAGGCACCCAGGAGGAGGCAGGCAACCCCGCAAATGCCATCCCTCAGGGGTCCCGTAGACCCGATGTGCCCACAACGGCAGGCCAGGCTCGTGTGGGCAGGGGTGGTGGGAGTGGAGGCAGGTGGAGGCGCGAACCTGACCAGCCAGCTGAGGGAACCGGTATTTCACACATACGCCACATCCTGGACACATACCGGCGTGACACCAGGGGCATCAGCCAGGTAGTGTCGAGCCTCACAGAGATGAAGGGGACCCTAGACGAGAGGAAGAACCTGCAGGCTGAGCAACATGCCAGTCAACAACAACACCAAGGACGGATGGAGGCAAGACTAGCTGAGCACCTGGTGGTGCAAACGGACATGAGCCGTTCACTCTGTCGGATTGCCGACAACATGGGCAACCCTCCCTGTGACACCAGGCGAAGACCAGCACCAGCCACAGGGAGGGAGGAGGAGGATTCGTCCGACGGAGCATCACAGACATCGTCAAGGCCTGCATCTGAGGGTCCACAGAGGAAGGTGGGTCGTCCACGGAAAAGACTGTGAGAGTCAGCGGACCATCCACATCTCCCAGGTCACCTGGCCTGGCACCTGGCCCTCTGGCGCAACAGCACCACCTCACCCAATGACATTCTCTGCCACATGGACTTGCTGGTCACATTCTGACCAATGATGACCAACACTGTGGTCTGGACTCTGATGACTCCAACTGACAAGGATGCCATCTTCCCCTGTGAACTTTGGATTCTATGCACCCGGTAGAGCACCTTACTTCATCTACCAAAAGACTTACCCCACCAAAGATAAATACTTTATTTTGTCATGAGATGTTGCTGTCATTTGGCATTATTCCCCAACATATGTTTGTGTAAATGTCAAACCATGCCTGAGTGTTGAACTAACTCCACACATCCATACCCTGGGATCGGAGTCTGGTACAGGACACACATGGGTCACAATGTATCATTCAATGCACACATGGAGCACAATACTCACCTGTGATGGCCTCAAGCTGCTGAGGGGATGCATGCAATACTGTGCCGACAGACCTATTTGGAAGAGTACCATTAAGGTGTAGAGGTCATGCCTCATTCGGAGGTTCCCGGGGAGGGAGTCCCAGGTATGTGTTCCCAGGTGGGAGAACTATGTCCTGCATGCTGGAGTACGGTGGATCTGAAGAATGGTGGCCAGGTCAAGGTTGGATGCACGGAGATGGCACTACGGGGTCTCGGATGAAAGTGGTACAAGGTTGGTGTTGGGTCGGGGTTGTGGCCTGGCTCCTGAGTGTGGGTGGGGAGTCTGAAGGTCATCCTGCAGCACACAGTGATCCATTGCAGCTATCTCGGCTGGACTGTGATGTGGCTGGGGCGCGGGATGTTGCAGCTGAGGTGTGCAGATGCAGCCTGGATGTGGACAAGTGTCCTGGGTGTTTGGATGTGGCTGCCCCGTAGAGGGCAGGGCAGTATTTGACACAGATGTTGTCGTGGACCTGGGGGATGGTCCGTCTTTCCCTGGAGTGGATCTATCTGGAGATCATGTGTATAATGCAGAGGGTGTTGAAGTCTGAGGCACAGATGCTGGTGATTACCATGGCAAATGTGAGCAAGCAATCCATGATGCACACCATCTTGTGTGCATGGACACTGGGTGCTTGTGCGGGGCTTCTGCGGGTGGGACACAAGCAGTTGACCCAGCTGTAAGGGGACAATGCTCAGATGTTGACCTCAGTCCTGTACAAGTCCAGCCTCAGGTGGCTGCTGTTCTGCCATTCATCAATGGATCTCATGCAATCTAGAATATTGGAACTGGCAATGTCTGCGCCCTTGGTGAGGGTGAGGAGCACCTAGCTGTCAATGGCATACGACTCGAGTTGATGATGAGGTTGTGTGCGCATGTGATGGTGGAGAGGGGGGTCCTGGACACATTGTAGTTTGACACGCTGACAGATGATACCTGTGCCATGTGCCTCACAACAACAGCATACTACATGCAGAAGCCTTGAGTCCCACTCCCATGTCTTTGCCGGGGTACAGAGCCAGTGGGGAGTAGGAGGGACATGACCTGGTGGGTGTGAAAGGGCCTGGAAGGCGTGGCAGCACTGTGTAGGCAGTCGGAGTTGCACACTCATCATGCAAAGGTGTAGTGTGTGCGCTTAGTGTATGCCTGAGAGTTGGCGGAACATGTGTGGATGGACATTGCTTGGAGGGTGGCTGCAACATCAGACTGTAGTGTGATGTGGGTCATGCAAGGACATGAGGCTCGTGCAATGTGCATGTTGCATGTGCAGACGGTCCAGCCTTTGGGACGGCGTGGCCGCAACTGTGGCACAGACAAGCTGATGACAGCCAAATGAATGGGTTGATGGAGGAAGGGAGGAGCATCTTTGATGTGTGTGTGTTGCCAAATCATTAAACTTCGTGTGCCCTTGCTGCAGTGGCTGCAACAGCAGGCGGCATGTCACAATTTCCACACAAAGACTAGGATGTCAGAAAGGACTACTGCAACAGGTGTATGTCAAGGAAGGAGTGACCGGTTTTCAATGGCACACCCAGAGACAAAGGATGCACAATCCCCAAAGATGACTGACACCGGATCATGAAACTGAAGGCCAAGCTGCGCACAGGAAACACACCCCAGAAGGTGTTGACGGCCCGTTGTGGGGACCAACATACCAAAACACATACACAGCCATGGACGTCATGCACAATAGAGACTCAAATACATGTAGAACAGCATGCAGGTTGCTAATCTACAAATAGACTCATATGCACAATCCTTGACAACCATGCCAGAGATGGCGCATGCACAGTGGCAAGAGACCTGCATTGACAGAGATGAGGCACCTTGGAGGCTAAGGAACACCTTTATTACTCAGGCTCACACCTATATATATTAACAGACTCACATGGTCTTTTGGATTAACATGTGGGACCTACACTGGACACCTCCTTCGCACCACAGATGCTGTCAATCCATGGGAGTGGCACACAAGTGAAGGGGGTGAGCCAAACATCCCCTGCTGCACATGGAGAGGCTGCAATTCCCCATTGAGCCTCTCATGGGGATGTCCCGCAATATGTCCACCCGTAGCCTCCCGTATGTTTCCGAGGGAAGTTGTACACACATAGATGCCTTCATCAAAATCCACAATCCCATAACAGATGACTGTCATGAAGTGTGACTATCAATTCATGTGAGTCATGCTACATGTTATGTGCCCCATGGTGAGTCGACATGTATGCATAGTAACAATACCTGCACAGGAGCAGTGCCCACACATTACAAACAACTACCACACCCAAAAAGCCTTGCTGCAATCCTTACCCAAAGGAGACTTCTCACCATGTCCGTGCATGTAACGCTGATTCTGCACACGTTGCATTACTCATGAGGAATAGCAGGAGCACAACGATGCCACAAGCAGACAGCATGAGCAAATACCTGGGGATGAGAGACACACAAGAAGTCAGGAAACACATAGTCATCCGCATGCATGGTCATGTACTCTACATGAATAAGCTTGACACCATGCTAGTTGTCAATTGAGTGTGTCAGCTAAAATGTGTGGAATGACATCAGCACTCGAGTGACACATCAGCACACACCTCAAAGTCACTTCGCATACAGTCAGCTGGACACACACATTGCAACACATGCCACACAAAGCTCCAAGCGTGCACACTCAGACCCAGGGACTCACCATTATGAGAAGTAGTTGCGTATGAGCTGACTCCGGATTTCCTCCTCCTCCTCCTCCTCACTTGCCTCATGACCAAGGCCTTCATCCTCCACGGGTAGATGTTCCTGCTCATCGGGATCCAGGATTAGTGGCACAGGTTTCTCCACTGCCATGTTGTGCAGCATGCAGAACACGAGGAAGATTTTGCAGACCTTCACCGGTGCACATGGGAGGGACCTGCCTGTCTTGTGGAGGCAATGGAATTGGCTCTTCAGGAAGCCAAACGTCCTCTCAATCACTCGCCTGGTCTACCCATGGGCATTGTTGTAACGGTGATCTGCAGCTGTTCTCGGGTTGCGTAGAGGCGTCACCAGCCATGGCATGTTGGGATAGCCAGAGTCCCATACATGGAAACATCATGTAAAGAAGTGGGTCAGGAGATGCTGTCACATACTAAGATACCGCTGAATACTAGACAAACAGAGTCTACCCACCAACAAGACATGCTCGTTCGTTGTGCAGCTGCAGCATCATTTCTGGCACCCTGCTACGCCTCATGATGTAGGCATCGTGTGCTGACCCTGGAAAACGTGCACAGACATGGGAAATCACCATGATAGCAAGACACACCACAAGGGCATTAATGGAGTGGTAATGTTTACGGTTACGAAAGGCTACCTCCTGTGCCTGTGGTGGTACCAAAGCCACATGTGTCCCATCAATGGACCCAATTACATGGGGCATCCCTCCCAGGGCATAGAACTCACCCTTGATACCTATCAACTGCTCAGGAGTTGGAAACTGGATGAATTCATCCAGGTGCTCCAACATGGCTTCTAAAACATCATGCAGGACACGGCTGAACATGGTCTGGGACATGCCACCCACATCAGCTATGGTCAATTGAAACGTTCCGGTGGCAAAGAAATGTTGGGCTGACATCACCTTCATCTTGGGGGTCAGCGCAGTCGGTTAACTGTGTCGCAGTTGGAGGTGTGGGGCCAGCCTGTTTGTCAGGTCCTCAATTAACTGTTGGGGGGAATCTGTAGCGGCGTATGCAGTCACGTTCCCTCATGGCAGCCAAGTCTGGCATTGGTCGGGGGAGAGGCGGTGCCCTGCAGAAATTTGGAAGTAATAACGATGATTGAGTACATTACTAAACCAATGTCAAAGAACTGAGCACATGTTCAACAGCTAATACACATATGCTACATACAGAGTCTGGTCTGTGCAATACATCCTGCACACGTATGCCAGCCAGGTGATACTCCTACCAAGAGCCAGCTACAAACGTGGATTGTCAAGGTCTACATGACATGCCATGAAATTAGCTGTGGGCCAGTGTGAGTGAATAGCCAGACACATTACAGGAGTGACATACATCCACATATGTGCATTTGAAGGATGTTATCTCATACAGACAGCTGCCGGCAAGCTAGACGCACAGGTCACATGTCATGAAAAAAGGACAGACCACACACCTTGCCATGAAGGGGTACATGTCAAAAATGATCACCCAGACATTGAGACTACGCTGATATGTCCTAAGCTCGCAAGTCCCTGTTTGATGCATACAGACACACGTTACGTGTTATTCCACATGTGTCCTGGTGTGCGTAATAGTGTGACATGGGCATCTACACACAGACACATGTTGGATGCAGCTACAGCAGATGCCGTTGACGGAACACACACAGCAAGATCATGGAAACACATGACACACACATGACATAGTCACATGGGGGCATGCTGGTAGTGAGATGTCAGGTGTCATCATCCGTGTACCTGGCATCAGGGGACAGTTGCGGGTGTTGGTGACTGTGCCATGCCAGTGATGCAGTGCTTGACAAGTTTGAACTACATGCACACATGTAAAAGGTGTGAAGGGGAAGTGTGCCACATAGTGCCCCATCACACATGACATGTGTACACAGGTCATCACACAACTATTGGGTTAAAACATGAGGAGACATGTGCCAGCTCACTGCCTGACACACCTAGGCCCTACACATGAAGCACTGCACTGACATTGACTTGATGTCCATCCTTGTGCGAGTCAGACACCTCCATTCCTTTCCTGTGCACCTCCTATCACCAGTGTGAGCTGTGAAACGCACCGTACACATGCTCTGAGGGCGTGTGTACGGTCGTATCACTATATGGGGTTTGGGTAGGGGTACGCGTGTGTGTACGGACCATACACACGTACGTGTACACACTGGTCCTATCCCTATGGGAGTGTCGCCGTAGGCGTACGCCATAGAGATACAGCTCGTACACGCGTGTGTAGGGCCCGTAGCACTATGGTAGTGTT
Organism: Triturus cristatus; assembly: GCF_964204655.1. Lineage (NCBI taxonomy): Eukaryota > Metazoa > Chordata > Amphibia > Caudata > Salamandridae > Triturus > Triturus cristatus. Next base: position 341,128,912 of record NC_140581.1, on the reverse strand, counting down.
GCCGTAGGTGTACGCCTTAGTGCTACGGCCGTACCCGCGTGTGTAGGGCCCGTAGCACAATGGCAGTGTTGCCGTAGGCGTACGCCATAGTGCTATGGGCCGTACCCGCGTGTGTACGGCTTGTAGCACGATGGCGTACGCCTACGCCAACACTACCATAGTGCTATGGGCCGTACCCACGTTTGTACGGCCCGTAGCACGATGGTGTACACCTACGGCAACACTGTCATAGTGCTACGGGCCCTACACACGCGGGTACTGCCCGTAGCACTATGGCGTACGCCTACGGCAACACTACCATAGTGCTACGGGCCGTACACATGTGTGTACGGCCCGTAGCACGATGGCGTACGCCTACGGCAACACTACCATAGTGCTACGGGCCCTACACATGCGGGTACGGCCCGTAGCACTATGGCGTACGCCTACAGCAACACTACCATAGTGCTACGGGCCCTACACACGCGGGTACGGCCCGTAGCACTATGGCGTACGCGTACGGCAACACCACCATAGTGCTACGGGCCCTACACACACGTGTACGGCCCGTAGCGCTAGAGTAGTGGTGCCCTAGGGGTACGTGTGAAACGCACCGTACCTGTGTGGGGAGTTGAAATTTACAATGGGGACACATAAGGGACAAGTATTAGGGCCTACATGCATGCTGGTTGTCATGGATACCCAGTTTGAAGTTCACATTTTTCCATCATGTGGCCTGGAAAAAGCAGTTGGCCACAATATACATTGTTGCAAAGTGGTTGTTGACTTGACATGATGCTGCAAATTTGAAAAAATGCTAATGCTGTCACTGGTGTATGTTTAAAGGGATTGGATGAAACGTAGGATGCAAAGGAGTCTGCCCAATCACTCTGCACTCCTGTTACTGAAATAGGCCAGCAAGGCAGATATAAGTCAGGCAGAACCCATGAGAGGGCACTTGCCTGCACAACCTTTGATTTGACACCACTGCTGCTGCTTGTGTTTCCTCTGGCACCATGTCGCGGTCTGTGGAGAGGGCCCAGCCATTCACCCAGGAGGAGAATGAGGTGTTGCTGGACGTCATCCTCCCACAGTTCCCCAGCCTGTATGGTAGACCAGGGGTGCAGGTGAGTGCTGACTCCGCTACCTTTGACTGTGCCCCTTCTTTTTGTGACTGGCACTTCTGGCATTGTGTCCAGGTGTGACAGACATGAAATGTTGTTTAGAGTGGGTCCCGGGGAGGGGGAAAGGCTCATGTCTGTCATGCATAACAGGATGTGGTTCATGTGTGCACTCCTCACTTGGGATGTATGACATTACAACGCGGGTTTTTACCACGCGTGCAGTAACATCGCATGCGTTACAACGCATGCGATGTTACAACGCTATGCCATTCCAACGCAAGTCTTTACATCGACTTGCGCTAGATGGCGTGCTAACATTAAAAAAGTGTAATTTACTATTCCAACTCCAGTCCACTTAACAGTAGGGAAGGTGTTGGGATAGTAAACTACACTATTTGTAATGTTAGCACACCATCTAGCGCAAGTCGATGTACAGACTTGCGTTGTAATGGCATAGCGTTGTAACATCGCATGCGTTGTAACGCATGCGATGTAACTGCACTGCGGGGTAAAAGCCGCGTTGTAATGGCTGTTCCCCCTCACTTGCATTGTGGTTACTGTGACATTCACTGCATGCTGCATGGCACATTCAGCATAGCTAATCCTCTTGTCCCTTCTTGTTCTATAGTCCTGAGGTGATTTAGTGTTCCCCCCGTGTGACAGGTGACTGTACCCACAGATGTGTGTGAGTTGAGTGGAGCTGTGGTGAGAGTGTCCAAATGATCTGGACATTGATGTGTGTGAATGTTCCTTATCATATGGGTGAGTGTCTATGTGGAGAGTTGCACCACAGCTGCATGGAGGAGGCAACAGCTCGACCCATCTGATGAGAGAAGTGATCCGTGCTGTGTGTCTGACTTGCTGGGCTAGCCCCACGCCTGTAGCACCCCCCAGGCAAGTGGCACATGTGCAGGGTAAGTTTTGTATCGGCTGTTGCCACTGGCAGGTGAATGATCTGTGCCTGTGTGTGTCTGTGTTTTCTGCTGTTGTTGGGTCAGTGGCCTGGGGCATGTGACTGCTTGGAGGTGCTGGCCATCAGCTTTGTGTTGCTTGTGATGTCCAGTGTGTGCCATGATCAGGGAGTGTGTCGCACCCCTCAAGCCACCTGCGTACTTTCAATGCCATGTAGTGCATTGGGGCTTCCACTGAGCCAAATGTCCCTATGACAAAGGTGCTACTCATTGGCAGCATACTATGCCCTGTTCAACATATCAAAGATGTTCAAATGTGTTTTATCTGTGACATGGATCAGGTGTAGTGATGTTGTCTCACTTTGTCATCCTCACAGGTAACCGCCTACAAGAAGGGGGAGATATGGAAGCGGGCCGTCAGGGCCGTGATATCTGTGGAGGGTCACAGTCGGCACCTGGCACAGGTGAGGAAACGCTGGCAGGACATCCGGTGCTGGACCAGGAGGATCGCCCGGTTCCTGCTGGGGGACTCACCAGAAGGCAAGAACCGCGGGCGCTGGTGCCTGACCCACCAAATGAAGCGTGTCCTGGCGGTGGTCTTCCCTGACATGGATAGGCGGTTACAGGTGATGCAGCAGCAGCAAGGGGGTAGGTACATGTGTGTTTGTTGTGTGTCACCAGCATTGGGAAGTGCCCAGTCGCATCGATACACTGGCAGGGTTAATATGTGCATTGCATTTCCTGTTCCCCAAAGTCATCCGCTGCTGTTCTTCCTCCTTTCCCCTACTTGACATGTGTTCCCTGGTCTGTGTGTAATCACTATTGCACATGCTCATCTAGGCTGGCGGTTGATCCAAGTGCACATTGCTGTCTGCATCATGTGGGGGTGGGGTCGGAGACATGTGTTGTTACCTTGCCTGTGCCCTGTCCTGGTCAGTCATTTGGGGGTCCATATCAGTTGGCACTGATGCTGAGTCTCAACATAGGAGTGTGAGTGTTCAAATGAACAGACTTGCAGCATGCATGACCGATGTTGTGGCCTCAGACATGATGTGCATGAGTGGGAGATATGCATAGTGCCGGGACGGTAGCTCATGTTACAGTCAGATAATTCCAGGCCCATGGAGCAGTGTGCCCACTTCAGTACCCTAAGACACCCTTGCCTCGGTATCATGTGTGTCATCCAACACTGTGCCCATTCTCAATGTCTTCAGCATAGTTTTGCCTCTGTGGCATTGTTCCCTGGCCTCATTTGTATTTATCTAAAGTGTGCTACATGTGCCCATTGTACAGGCTGACCCCATTTTGCTTCTGCATCCTCACACTGGCCAGTGCCTGTGTGTCTATGTCCAACAATTTGTTGAGGTTTTGTGTCACAAATATGTGTTGGCAGCCTCACGAGGTGATGTGAAGTACATTTCGGATTTCCTGATGTACTTTTTAGTAAACCCAGATTGAGAGGTGTCACTTTTTGAGCTGTCTCAATCACATTGTCTCAGGTATGGGATGTTTTTGCGGGCAAGGACTACATGTCCATACCTTATGTCTCCTTGCCAGGTCTGACCAGTGTGTGATGATTGTCTGGACAGGCATTCAACATGCAGTGACCCAGGCATGTTGTGCAGGGTGTCATGTTTGTGCTTTGCAGCATGTGTCACAAGTTAAAAAACAAGTTTCCTGCTCATCCATTATTGGCATGGGTGTGTGCTCCAGATGCTATGTGGTTTGGTCTGTGTGTGCTGACATCTGTGTGGACATTCTTCGTTCACATCAGGGTGTCTCCTAAGTGCAGGTGCTTCTTATTCCAACACAATTTCAGGGCCATTTGCTAATGCATTGTCCTGTGTCTGGACATGTGTACCACTCCACATGACAGGTAGTGTGTCAGATGTGTTGCCAACTGTGTCACCATGGTACGGATGGCCATGTGACAGGTGGCATGTTTTAAGTTGTTATTCAAGACGGCATGTGCCCTGGCACTCACTACACTTGTCAACATGTCCCAATAGTTTATATGCTTCACTTTGATTTTTGTGAAGGACAATGATGTGCCTGCATGACAGAGGTCTCCCAAGGGAGTGAACAAGTACCACTTTTACACTTTTGTGGTACACGCTGGCACAATTTGAACATGGGCACATTTCAGGCCAAAAGTTGTTTCGGATTTATATATATCCATGTTCCCACAGTGTGTTAGCATTTGGATTAGTCCTTGGTTGTTGCTGAAGGCAACTTACCGGTGTCAAGTCATCCCGACCACCGTGGTGCATTGTATGTGTATTTCCTGATACCACATTTCTTCTTAACATTGGCTTCTTGCCATTATGCGGGCAGCTCATACAATGACTGTGTAAATGTAGTTTTGTGTGCACCTCCTTGTGTGACTTCTGATATTCATGCACATGTGTGTTCTGTTCCACAGGTGGGACATTCACACATTCCAAATATGTCAATTGTGTAAAGTTTTGTGCCTCCCAATGGATCAGATAGTCTTACATTTGCTTTTCTACAGTACTCATAGGTCTATGAGTGTGGGGACCCCTTCAGCATTGGCGTCTGTTATTTGGCATTGGGTGCACCAATACTATTTTGTTCACCGTGACCAGGAGGTGGCATGCTGTCATGGTCTGCCTGTGCTCCACTGTTCACAGACACTAGCTTCTCTGTATAATTGGATTTCCAGTTATTTGCTGTGGTGTCCTGATTTTCATTATTTCAGGGGGCATGTTGGGTGAACCAACTGGGGAGTGCAGGGCTTACATATGTGCTGGGTATTCTAGATGTTCCTCATGATGCTTTTAATGATATGCACTGTGACCTATTTAGTTTGGACTCTTGTGTCAGATGTACACAGGTGACTGATTATTTCCTGTCTCTTCGCCTTGCCCACAGCATCATCGGGGGACACCGAGGGAGACACCTGCACGGACGTGGAGGAGGGATCCAGCACCAGTGCCACCACACCTGGTGAGTCGGCAGCATCAAGTGGCACGGAGGGCGAGGGGAGTGCGGCGGAGGACCTGGGTAGTACCACCACCGACTATGACGCAGATGGGTCCGAGGCTGAACTCTCTGAGGGGGCGGAGGCTGCTCCAACAGCTGGCAGTAGCACTGCAACTGTCACCGCCCCCTCCATTCCCATCACCGCCCTCCCACTTGCTCGGGTCCCTTCTGTCCGTGTAGGGCAACAACGTGTCTCCTTCGTGCCAGGCACCGCACCCCCTGCCCCTGTCTCCCCTGCTGCCCTCACTGCAGAGTCTGTGGACATTCAGCGGCAGTTGCAGGTTGGGCAGACATCGATCCTGACTGTCCTCCATGGACACACCAGACTGCTGACGCAGATGGTGTCGTACATGGAGGGCATGTCATCAGCGATGTCTGACCAACGGATGTTGCTGAGGTCCATGGACTCGTCACTGATGGCAGCAGTGAGTCTCCTGCAGCGCTCTGTCCCCCCACCTACCCCTGCGCCATCCACACTTCCCACTCCCATTCCTGTCCCAAGCACACACACACCTTCCCAGGCAGGCACCACACCAGACACAGGCAGCACACCAACAGGGAATGGCAAGCGCACACCTCCTGTCACGCACACTCAGGGGGAAGAAGGCACACCCACTGGGTCTAGGGCACACAGGCGAACACGCAGCCACAGTAGGAGTCCGCATGCCTCACTCCCCAGTCCCTCCGATGTCACTCCCCTCGGCTCCCCTGCCCCACAGTCTGAGAAGGAGACCTACTTGGCTGTGCTGGGCCTCAGCACCACTGTTTCACCTGCGCGCAAACGGGCAAGGCACTCCACGGGTAGGGGTGTCGAGTCCCCCCCCCTGTCCACCACCTCCCCCAGTAGCGCTGCAACCCATCCCTCCGACCCCCCCCTCCTTGGGGCCTGTGGTTCCTTCGGGTGCAGGGGAGACGCTGCAAGATCTTGCGGACGTGTGCAGCGCAGTACTGACCTCCACCTTTGGCGCTGCCCCACCCCCTGTGGTGGAGTCGTCCGTCCCTGCACCCCCAACACCTGCCCTACCACCTCCTGTCCCTGCGGTGTCTGGTCCTTCCCCACATGATGCCCCCACCCCAGTCGATCAACCAGAGGTATCTGATGTGCAGGCAAGCTAGGGGAGACGCATGGCCATGTGTCCCCCCCCAGGACTTCGTGTCTGGACTGGCCTATGGCCTTTGTAAATAGTGTCCTTTTCTACTTTTTGTTTTCATGCTGAATAAAGCATTTTGTTTTACTTTGCACACAATTGCTTTTCAGGTATTGATGTTGGTGCTGATGCTCCATGAGTTGGGTGGTGATCATGTGTTGGGTATCTGGGTAGCTGTGAGGGCGTGGGTACGGCGCGTACCCCTCCATCACCACTCCACTGGTGGTACGGCCCGTACCCACACCCCCACAGCGTGGGTACGGCGCTTACACCTCCATCACCACCCCAATGGTGGTTCACTATTATAGGTGAAACAGCTATAAACAAGTCGTCTCAGTTCAAGTTGCACATTGTGCACGATTCGGAGGACGCGGTATCAATCCATCCGCCGCGAATAATGGCCATTATGTGAATCACTGCACAATGTATGTCTTTTGAGGGGGTATAGCAAAAGATTTCTACAGGTCTTGGCCCTGAAGAAAGTTTTAAGAGAGTTCGGCGGCATGCAACAGTGGCCATGTTCACCATGAAGAAATCACATACAGCTGCAAACATCTTGGACACATTTAACAGCAATATGAACAAATAGCTGCGACCCGAGGTCTCAGAATTGGATTTGTTGCCACAGGCAATGGCAGTAACATAGTCAAGGCCATGTCAGATGGTGGCTATTTCAGGGTCCTGTGTTTGGCCATTGCATCGACCTGATTTTGCAAGACTTTCTCAAAAAAGAAGACATATCAACATACTGACCACCTGTAGAAGAATCTGCACTAATTTCGGCATTCTTTTAAAGCCTGCAAGCAAAATCATCAACAAGAGCAAGTAAGAACATATAAATACTTGGGAGTACGGTTTGACGATAAAGGATCATTCCAACCTCACAAGGCTGATATGCCAAGGAGAACCAACACCCTATTGACAGCATTTCAAACCTTTTAGAAGTCCCTAAGGGGACCTAATTATATCCCATTTCTAAAAGTGATATTTGCTAAATTATTACCAAGTCTAACATATGGTAGGTAGGCACCGTATGGTAAAGAATCTATAACTATTAATAATGCCGTCACTAAAACCTTCACATCACTTTTTCACCTTCCACAAAATGCATCGTCGGACCAAATTAGATTAGAATTTAGGCTAACTGACCAGCCAATAGCAAGGAAAGGCTAATTCATAAAAGTGTAGAAAAGAATTAAAACTGACAACTCTAATCAAATGTGCCATTTGTTATGGCAGGAAATACAAACAAATCAGAAATCTCAATCTTGGAAATATTACAAGCATCCTTAGATGAATATTCAGCACATGTGATTTGGGATGTGACTATAACTACAGAATCTTTTCATAAAACTGTTAATACAATAACATAACAACTATCGATGCATTAAGATAAAGATCCCATTGCAAAAAGAACGCATGCATGGACACTAATGAATGAATACAAATCTGTCAAAGCACAATCCAAATTAGATACCCCTTGCTCTTTAAAGCTAAAAAATATTTATTTTAAAGCACGATTTGGCATTTACCCAAGATCATGTCACGCAATGCCATGGCTCCATACAACAGAACTGATACCTTGCTGATTATGTAAAAGCAGAGAAGAGAACATTATCCATTTGCTTTGCATATGCCAAAAATTTAAGGAAGAAAGACAAACAGCATTAAGTGGCATTTTAACACCCATGGAATAAGGACTTGTAGACAAGCACTTATAAGATGTCTAAAATCAAATGACATAGAGCCTCATTATGATGGCGGGCGGAATTGAGTCTGCCTGCCATTGTAGCCGGTACTGGGACCGCCAGCGTGTAAGCCTGGAATCAGTTGCGGATTTTTCAGCATGCTAATACAGCACCAGTTAAAGCCCTGATTCAGGATCTGCCAACATGTTTGAACTCGACCTATTACATGCTGCATTGTCTGTTTGAGCAGTACAAACAGATCAATGAATATGTCATTCAAAGAGGAGAGGATGCAGTTGGGAAAGCTATGACCATGGATGTGGACAAATGGGGCCCAGTCAAATGCCTAACACAGATGCTACTCCCTTTTGAGGTTTTCACACGGGAAGGTAGAAAGGAGTATAGTCTGATGGGTCAAACGATCTTGTTGTTGTATCTGCTACAGGACCAGGTAAAGAAGGTGCCTGAAAGATTAGCCCCTGCAGGTGTGAACGAAAACACAGAAGTGCATGCCTTGGTTAAGATCTTAATCCTTCGCTTGGCTTGTAATACAAGGCTGCAAAATGTTATGTTATGTTATTTATGCTTATAGAGCGCAGGGTTACCCTAGGGTGTCCTGGCACTAAGCACTGATTACCTGAGGAGAATAAGGTCTAGAGGTGAGAAAAGAACCATGTCTTCAAACCCTTCCAAAAAGAAATAAGGGGGCAGATTTATGTTCCCTGGCGCATCCCTGCAAATCAGCATGGATGCGCCAGGGAAGATGCATCATGAAAGTTTACCCTTGCGCCACAATAGATGCGCCGCATTTACAATGCAGCGCATCGTGGCGCAAGGATAAACAGATGCGTGACGCATCTGATGGCGGAAGGTTGGCGCATTGCTGGAGTTGCGTCGCAAGCGCGACGCAGCTCCAGCAAGGCTCGGGGGTGCTCTATCGTTACAATGCTGCATCAAACCTTACTCCTGCTTCAAGCAGGTGCAGGGTTTTGACGCAGCATGGCCGGAAAAGTAGATTTCACTCAGCCACTTTTCGGAGGTGTTCCTGCGCCGGAACGCCCCCCCCTGTGAAGGTACGCCCACATGTGGCGCAAGCTTTACAACGTGACGCATCTCCCTAGATGCGTCACGTTGTAAATGGGGCGCAACATGGTGCAGGGTTTACGCCTCCGCTGCGTCACAAAAGTGATGCAACGGCGGTGTAAAAGTGGTGCAAGTCCGTTATAAATCTGCCCCAAGATCTGGGGCATTTCTCAGTTGGAAAGGCAGTTCATTCCAAGCCTTAGAGGCGAAGTGAACAAAACCTCTGCCTCCCCAGTTTGTTTTCTTAAAAGGGGGAATTATTACTTGTTTAGACCCAGTTGACCTTAATGTTCTGTTTGGGATATACCCTGAGAATTTGGATTTAAGGAACTCAGGACCTGTTCCATTCACAGATTTAAAGGCAATACAAAGAGCTTTAAAGCGAGATCTTAATGGTACTGGAAGCCAATGCAATTTCTTAAGTTCTCCCTTAACTGAGACGCGACATTATGAGTGCCGTCACAACAGTCCTAATGCTCCTCTCAGGAAGAACCTAATTTTCTTGATTATTCTGAGGACCATGAAGCATGCAGAAGTCACGATGCTCACTTGGTCCCCCATGGTGAGTTTATTATCCACCACAATACCAAGATTCTTGGCTTTTCTTGATGGTACAGGACACAAGCCCAGATCCTCCGGCCACCACTCTGGTGTCCAAACCAGTGGATTATTGCCAAATATCAAAACCTCGGTATTAGCCAAATTAAGACTTAGACAATTGGCGGACATCCAGGTTGAGATGGATCCCATACAGTCATGGAAGAGATCACCTGCCTCCTTTTCCGCTCCCTCCATCAGCGACAACACAATTTGTGTGTCGTCAGCATAAGAGGTGAGCCGGAACCCAAAGGACCTAATGATACCAGCCAGATGTAAAAAAGCGTGGGGCTAAGAGCTGAGCCCTGTGGCACCCCACACGGCAGTGAAAAAGGTTCTGAGATGTTACCATCTAGGTTTACAGTTTGTAACCTGTCCGCCAGGAACGAGTTTACCATTTTCCAGGTCGAACCACTTATACCTATTTCAGATAGCTGATTAAGTAGTACCATGTGGTGAACCGTATCAAAGGACGTGGATAGGTCTAATAGGATCAGCATAGCATTCCCTCCCCTATCCACGGCCTCTCTAATTTCCTCCGTGGGTTTTAACATAGCCAACTCAGTGCTATGAAAGGCTCTGAACCCATATTGCGATGGATCCAAAGAGTTGTTAGAAAGAAGAAAATCACTGAGTTGGCTATTCATTTCTTTTTCCAGTAATTTGTCTGGCAGGGGAAGTCTAGAGATCGGTCGATAGTTATTGGGGTCCTTGAGATCCAGTGACTGTTTCTTCAATAATGGAAGAACGGAATGTTTTTTCCATATTTTTGGAAAAATTCTGGATGAAAAAACAGCATTAAGCAAGGGAGTAAGTGCAGTACCAATAATAATGGGGATTTGCTTAAAATGACATCCTCTCATCCAAACAGTACATCTGTGCCACACTACTTGATCCACGGTACAAACAAATTGTGGGCACTTTCATTCTTTTTTCTGAAGGGGATATTTCAAATTACAAGAGGTGGATTGTGGAGCAAGTCGGGCACGTGGAAGAAGAACGGCTAGAACTTAGAGTCCTACCCCATAGTTATCGGGTGCAGCCTTCAACTTCCAGAAAGGACAGTCTTGTCTCACAGCAGCCAACACCATCAACAAGAACACCGGTGGCAGCAGTAACAGAAGGACCATACTCAACCTCGGCATTATATTGGTTTCAATCAGCAGGGCTTAAGTCTAATGCAGATGCGATGGCAAAAGATGTTGAGCAAGCGACAGCACCAAAGGCTATCCAAAGGATGTTCCAGGAGTATCTGGATGATCCAAAACACTGTCATGTCATATGTTGGTAGACAGCGAGGGAGGGTGTTGAACTGTAATATGGGATCTTGCTTGAGATGATTTGTAATATTTTGGTCTGAATGATGCGTGCTGATTTTTTCCTGTAGGTGCTTGACCCTTTCACACTTAGCCGGATTTACTTGCTGGGTCCTCTCATTGTTTCAGCAGCAGTGCACTATACGTCTATCTTGCTTGGGTCATGACTGGGAAAAAGTTACTCGGAGTCAGCAAGAGGATGGAAGAATTCAGGGTGGGACTACCTCATCAACACCTAGAAGCAAGAAGTCTTTGACTTCAAAGGGAAAACATGACTCTGAGGTCTCAGTCATGTGGAATGGAGAGAGATGTGTTAATTTGTGAAATGCTGCTGCTGTGTGTGTGTGTGTGTTAGTATGTGTGTCTGTTTGTTGCAATTGTTGGTGGCAAAAGTGATACTCCTAGTCCCCCTCTTGTTCTTTTTGCACTGCCTCTGAGTCCTCCTGGTAAACTCCTTATGAAGCTTACCTACCTTCTGTCTCGCTCCCTGACTCTAAAATACAGTTTCTGTTTTACAAGTAGGAGGCCTTCTAGTCTCCTGCATAAATGAAAAGTGAAAGCTAAACTCAACACTCCTGCTTACCCACCAGACCAGTCTAGACAGGCACCTAAGAGTAATGGGTATTCCTATTGAGAATGGAGATGCACTACCTAATTTTGCAATACAGTATAATTTTTCTTTTACCAATCATATTTGGAGAACTGGCAGAACATTTAGATATCTGATTACTTGGGTCTCAAGGGTGGAAAGATTGTTTGCAATGCATTTAGCTGTACTGTGTCATACTCATTCCTTTGTTTCCTTCCACAACTGATTGATGACAATGATGTGCTGCTCATTGCACAGATGAATGTTGTCCTTGTGTAATGTTTGTCTTTGTCATACTTCACCCAAATCCCCTTTTCCATCCATTCATCAAACCCCTAACCCTCTTACCCGGGCAGTGTGATTTATTGAGTTGTGGCTTAATTTACATCATCAATGGATTACTCACTTGGTGGGGTGAATGCGGTGAAAGCAACACCAAGTCACTGGAAGATCTTCTATTACCAAGCAATTGTCCACACTGGCCCCATTTACCCACGCACACATAAATGTGACCCATATTTTAGATATAGAACAAAGAACATCAGTCGTCAGCATCATCATTCAGGGCTTGTTTTGCGTAACAGTAAATGCCTAACCTAAGCCTGTCCGTTCCAGACTTTAAATCCAGTTCTCATGAGTCGAGGATTTTGTAACTTTAGTTTTAAATAAATAGTAGCTACCCATTGTTCAAGTTACTAGTATTGCTATTTTTTGTTATTTGATCACTATCAGGAATTCTTTGTTGTCATGTAGTAGTCTGGTCTCAATTCTGGGGCCGATTCCGATCCGGGTCGGAAGGGCACCAAACGCGATCCGGCCGGAAAAACTGCGAGCCGTACGCGTGTTTTCCGCCCTACTCGTACAGCTGTACGAGCGAGCAAGTACAATGCGAGCTACATGAAATTCACCGACCGAGTCGTTTCCAGGTCCGAACCGCTCCGTACATCTCGGTCATAAGCTAACCGCGGCGTGCAATGGATGCGATTCACGGCCGAGCCAGTACGATGCACGTGTCGGACAGCCGGTGGGAGCCGGAGTGTCCGGCTCGCAAAATGTCCGGGTGATTGCCTTTGGGGGTCCGCGTCGGACCCCCTGTCACCCGCTGTCCTACGACTCGGACACAGGGAGAGACCCAAGGGTCCCCCCAACACAGGCATGTTTGGTGCAGATGGCACTGACGTGTACCCACTGTAGGGGGCGCCCTTGTGCGAGACGTACCCATTCAGTCAATGGGAGCCCATGTATGCGTCGTACGACCGGCTCCCATTGACTTCTATGGGAGTCCGACAGAACCGAGTCCGGCAGCATACAGCCGCATCGCACTCGCTCGGTCGGACTGCAGGACTCCGGCTCGGTCGGAAAACACTCCGGATCCGGCTCGGTCGGAGTGCTTTCTGACCTGGATCGGAATCGGCACCTCTGTGTAAAGCTTTGATTTATCCCACTAACTCAGTGGTTTTATTTCCATTTAGTTGCCTGCAATGGATAAACTTTTTGATTAATCCTCAAGTTGGTGCTTACCTGGGTGGGAGCGGGATCTTGCTTGTGAAGTTGTGGTGCTTTCCCTGTTATTGCTTCATCTATATTCAGGTAAGATAACTATAGAGTGAAGTGAACTAGTTAAGTTAGTAAGTAAGTAACAAACTGCTACTGCAAGTCATTTTGTATCTTGGTTGTAGACAAAATAGGACATGGCAGCATCCCTCTAATTATCAAGATAGTTAGAGAGGTATAACTTCCAATAACTAAGCAGTATCAAATGCTCCTACTAGCAGATAACAGGCTGTGTAAAAACGAAAAGAAGCAGTGCAAAGTAAAAGTGAAACACAATAAAACTACTTCAGGCATATATTTCTATGAAATATAATAAAAATATTTTTTACAAACAAACCCACCCTCTCCACCCACAACAAGCCCACCGCCCTCACCAAACAAATTGACCCAACCACCAATGTCCAAAAATGTCCAACAAATAAAACAAACAGTTCCAACTCTCTCTCCCCCTCCAACCACAAGTCCTTCCTACCAAAACAAAAAATTAAAAAAGGACTAGAAAACACATTCATCTATTTGGGTCCTGAGCTGGTCAGGCTCTGCTCCATCCTGATGAGCTGGCTCTCTATAGTGTCCTGCCGCTGTAGGATGTGCCTCAGCAATGGCCTGCTGTCAGAGCAGGAGGGGGTGGCAGCAGTTGCTGGCAGCTGGTGGAGGTGCCAGCGATGGGATGGCTGGGAGGCTGAGGGGGACTGGCTGCAATGGGGCCTGGCTGAAAGGGAGGTATCTATATTCTTCTACTTCCAGGACCACCAGCCACCAGTATACCTGCCAGATACGGTCCAGTCTTTGCTGCTTCAGGCAGGCCGCTACCTCCTGCCAAGTGGGTGCTACCCATGGACCAGCAGGAGTAGCTATATTGAAAAAAGCAAGAAGGAAAAACACAAATTGTAAATAATGCTCTGTGGAAACAATAGTTTTAAATTAGTGGGTGGCACAATAGCAGTACACTGCTGGTTCCCTAGGGCCATTGGAATTTAATGTGATTATGATTAGCAGAGTCACAAGGTGAATTTTATGTTTTACCTACACATGCCACCCACAAAGGGCAATGTCTGTGTGGCAGAAAAGTATAAAGGTAGAATAAGAATAGCACCATATTAAAAAAACAGTGATTTGATTGTTTTTGTCTTCTAAAGGCTTTTCAAGTAACTAAACAGACACTTTGACTGGAAAAATATTTGAACTCTCATTACTGATTAAGGCATTATGGGTATTCAGACTGAATATTTAGTGAGAAAAGTTGACTTATAGAAATATCAAGTTAGAAATGTCGTGACATGGAAATATTCACAGCAAGAATATTGTGGTCAAGAAAATTGAATGTAAGGTAAGAGATATCGTTTTCAAAAATATAGAAGTCTTCAATATTGTTTGCAAAAATATAGTTGTTTGAAATATAGATTCTTTTATTAGTGGTATGTATTTCAGTTTAATTTTTAAATGTATGTGATTTATGTTTTTTGTATAAGTATTGATTATGTTTATTAATATATGTGTTTTTAGCAGTTATCAATTTTATTTTATGTAAATTTGGCGTTTTTTAGTTCCGTAGTGGGTTGTGGGTTTATCGGGTAATAGGGTGGGAAATAACTTATTTATAATAAATTAATGATTTTTTTTATTAGTATTTCTTTATTTGAGATTTTATAGTGTTAATTGTGGGAAGTAATTTATTTTTAATTAATTATTAATTGGTTGTTAATTAAAAAGAATTAATAAATTGGTAATTATTTATGGTAATTGTGCCATTTGTTTTAGGTGCAGGTTGTGCGGTTTCTAGGGGTAAAGGGTGGAAAGTAATTTATTTCTAATTAATTATTAATTAGTTGTTAATGTTAATTAATTGGTAATTAATTACGGTAATTACATAATTTGTTTTAGGTGTGGGTTGTGGGGCTTACAGGGGTAAAGGGTGGGAAGTATTTTTGATTAATTAATATTCAGTTGTTAATTTAAATATATCAAATTAATTGTGGAAATTGTGTAATTAATTTTAGGTACGAGTTGTGGGGTTTATAGGGGTAAAGGCTGAGAAGTAATTTATGTTAAATAAATTAATAATCAATATGAATTATTTTATTGATATTTAATTAGAGTGTTTGTTTATATTTTTTGGTGTGTCCGTTTTACTGTTATGGGGTATAGTGTGGTTAGTAAATTAATTTTAATTAGCTTATAATTAGTTGTTAAATACTATCAATTTTTTTATTGAAAATATATTTTAATTGTACAGTTTAATTTTAGATGTTGATTGTGGGTATTATAGGGGTAAAGTGTGGGAAGTCAGTACATTTTTATACGTTTTAATTTGTTTTTTAATTAATAATATTTCTTTAATTGGCAATGAATTATGTTAATTAAGAAATTACATTTATTTTAAAATGTAGAGGTGGATTGAGAACTGTGTGATGTTATAGGGTAGGAAATAAAACAAGTAAATGTATTTAATATTATGGGGTCGATTCCGATCCTGGATTTTTTTTTTCCCATACGACTCGTATCCGTATTTTTTTACGTACGAATCGTACAAGTCCCGTACAAACGGTGAAGTACGATTCATACGTGAAAAATACATACGAATCGCCTCGGGAAAAGTCTACGAGACGTCCCCGGACAGTTTTACATACAAATCGTAAAACTGAAGTCCGAGCGCGCAAGTACGATCCGTACCACGCGTCCGAAAACACAAGCGCATGGAAAAGGCTCCGTACGGAGCGAACTTTGTACGAGCCCTACCCCAAGTACACTTTTGCCCGGGGTACGAGTGGTACGGCCCCCCCAGCCTCCCACCCCTCCCGCGTACGTCCGCACCGTACCCCCCACCCCCGTATGTACAGACCGTACCCCTCACCCCCTCTATTTACGGACCGTATCCCCCACCCCGTATGTATGGACCGTACCCCCAACTGCGTATGTACGCACCGTACCC
This sequence comes from Triturus cristatus, assembly GCF_964204655.1. Taxonomy (NCBI): domain Eukaryota; kingdom Metazoa; phylum Chordata; class Amphibia; order Caudata; family Salamandridae; genus Triturus; species Triturus cristatus. The sequence goes on along the minus strand of NC_140581.1, from coordinate 341,112,988 downwards.
CAGGCATACCCCCACCACGTATGTATGCACCGTACCCCAGGCTTACCCCCCACCCGCATGTGTACGCACCGTACTCCAGGCGTACCCCCCACCCATATATGTACGCACCGTACCCTAGGCATACCCCAATCCTCACGTATGTACGGACCGTGGGGGGTGGGGGGTATGGTCCATACATACGGGGGTGGGGGGTACGGTCCGTACATATGCAATGTTGGGGTACGCACCATACATGATGACAAGTACGATGTGGGTGATGGCGTGTACGTCGCGTAGAGGGCCCCCTTTTCCTCGTGCATCGCGGCGTACTTAGCTTTTCCGGCACTTTTTGGCTCCCGTAAAAATATAGCCGTGCGGATGGCTGTGGGTACGAATCGTACTTGCTGGTCCGTAAAACGCTGCCTGACTCCGTGCGGACGTCGCGTATGCGCTGTCCAGGATCGGAATTGTATGTATTTTTTAGCCGTACGGTGTTTTTTACGATTCGTACGGAAATGGTATTTCTGTATGAATCGTACTTCCTGGTTTGTACGGTGGAATTCCTGGGTACGAGTCGTACGGAGAAAACGCTCCGTACGACCATTTGTACCCGGGTTTTACAGGATCGGAATCAGCACCTTAATGTTATTTCTATTTCAAAATATGTATTTGTTTGAAAATTATTTAAAATTGTATTTAATGTAATATTTGAAGGTATTTGTTATATTTAACATTATAATGTGTTTTTTAAATTCTTTTATATTCAATATTAATGTATTTAAATTTTGAACATATTGATATATTTTTTAATTTATTTTCTTTTTTAAATATTTTTGATGTTGTTTATATTTTGTTTGTTTTTAATTTTGAACTGACTGGAGTAGGAATATTGATTGTTACTCCTTCCAAATCCAACACTTTCCCTACTGTTGCACTCAATGGAGTGGAAATAGTCATTTTTACCCCTCCACTATCCAACACTTTCCCTACTGTTGTACTCACTGGAGTGGGAATGGTAATGTTTACCCCTCAGCTATCCAACACTTTCCCTACTATTGCAGTGACTGGAGTGGGAAATTTAAGTTTGAAGATTTTTAAATTGGTTATTGTTTTAATTTATAATAGAATGTTTTTGTATTATATTTTATGTTATTGCTACATATACATCTGTGAATTGTTATATAATTTTAAAAATATAATATAAATTACAATTAATAGTTTATTAATTGTTTTAAAGTAAACATATATTAATTATTTAAAAAACTGTTCCATCCCTGCCAAATGAAGTCTAAAAACGGGGATTGTCTGGCGAGGACCTCTTTAGCAAATATCCGCAGTCAATAAATCAGGACCAGAAAGTAATCCAGTGCAGGTGCATATTTATTCGGCAATATAATATCCAGAAAAATAATCGGACATAGTGCCTGCCATTGACACGTTTCGCTTGCATCCGCGAGCTTGATCACATGACACGCTTAGGGACGTGAAGTGCTAAATTACGAAAAATGCACTAATTCCTGTAGAAAAGTGACTACTTTGTGCATAATCATAGAAAACAGACTTAGAATATGGTAAAATGTTGAGAAACTGACAACAGTTCAAACATTCATTGTAAAGCTATTTTAAAGATGTAAGATATTCACTAAAATCATATAATGTCACTTGATCAATATAGCAAGTACTAAAACTCTTGTTAGGAACAAAATGCATATTGTCCAAAATCGTATGTTCATGATGATACTATTCAGTATAAATCCCTTATTATACACATAAACAAACATTGTTTAGTGCATCATCAAAGTCAATAGAGAGAACACTCAACCATACAAATATGCGTGGGTCCTATGACAATATACAGTACACCTAATTACATTGATTATGATGACTAAAATCACCAATTATAACAAATGAGCATAAAGATGGCTATTAAAATACTCAATATCCAATAAAAACCAATGAAGAGAAGGGCAAGTGCCATTGATAATACTCAAAAGAGGACTAACAACTACCATTGAATAAAGTGCAAGTGCAAATTGAATGGTAACTTGTCAACTACAGACTTAATATTATGGAACTATTTGAATATTCCACCCTAAAATTGGTATTATCTTAATTGGCAATGAGAGTTAGCTGCTTAGTCGATAATGTGCAAGATGACGCAAAAAAATAATAAAAAACAGCAACAAAAGAGTTCTTTATCATAATAACAACAAGTATAACAATGTGCAAATAAGCTTTCTAGATAAAATTGTGCAAAATGTCGCAAAAGTTTATTAGCCGTAAAAAATGGATTCAAGTCTCAAAATAGTGTGCAAAATAGTTATTTGGTCAAAAATATGAAGACTATCTCAGGATATATAACAGCAAAATAGAATGGTCTAAGAGCGAGCTGTCAGGTCTATCATTCCGCATATATACCTAAAAAGTCTGTAAAGTGATCTAGTGCTTATGAGTGCATAAAAATAGTGCAAAAACATCTAAAACATAGTATATTTCTTAAAGGAAGTTGCTGGCAATGTCTGTTCAAGCCTGAACAGACATACCTAGAGGTGCACTCATTAGACATATTCATGGTGAATAGAAGATTTTATATGTCACAATTATTAATATCAGTTCTGAGTCAGTAGTAAATAAAGCAACCCTCTTGTTGTGAGACACACAAAGCATGTTATAGAAAATTGTACAGGTCCTCGCTATTATTGAGGCCATTTGGCATCTTAGTGTCAAGGGACAAAATGAAATGGGTCTCAAACTGACTGAGAGTTTTTTCATTGTTGCCACCTCTCCCAGAAATGGGAACGGCCCCTAGAACTGTATATTGAAGATCCTTGAGTTTGTTATTATGGACCAATATAAAGTGCCTAGCCACTGGATAATTGGGGTCCGAGTTGACAATCACCCTCACATGCTGTAAAATACGCTCATGTACAGGGAGTTTTGTGCTCCCAATATAATCAAGACCACAAGTGCAGCGTAGTTTGTAAATCGCAAATTCTGTACGGCATGTTAGATAATACCTAATAGGAATTCTTTTACTGTTAAATTCTGTGATTTAATCAGTGCTATTGGTAGCGAAAGTGCACGCATGACAAGAGTTACACTTAAAAAAGCCCTTTTTAGTCAACCAAGTTGTTTTTGGGGTGTTTTCTGGGCTTGATTTAACAGGGGCATCCCTCATAGAGGGAGCCCTTCTAAATGTGATTGCCGGTAATTCTGGCAAAATAGATTTAAGTGTGATATCGGTTAACACAATAGGCCACAGTGAATATATCATTTTGCGTATCTTTTTTTCTTGCTGACTAAAAGTGGTGATGAATCTCACATTCATTGTGTCTGTCTCAGAATTGTGTTCAACAAGAGGCATCACTTGATCTTTTTCGACAATCAAAAGGTCTTCCCTGGGCGACAGATTGGCTTTTGTTAATGCTGAATTTAAAATTTCTGTAGTATAACCTCGCTCAAGAAAAAGGACAAAGGCTTCTTGTTGACATGTCTTACATTCTAGTTCCTCATTACAGATACGGCAAATTCGAAGGAATTCGCCGTATGGAATACTGCGAATAGTGTGGTGGGGATGGGCACTGTCCGCATGTAAAATGGAATTCCCTGCGGTAACCTTCCGAAGTAATTTGGTATGCAGCTTGCCCGCACTCACATACAGAGACACATCAAGAAATTCAACATTGGCATCATCAATATTTGCGGTAAATTTCAAATTCAAATCATTAGTATTGATAGAATCAACAAATTCATTGGCCATCTGTCTATTGCCTTTCCAAATCATAAAGATGTCATCAATATAGCGCCAGAAGTACATCACATTATTTGTCCATTCAGTTTGGTAGTTGTCGCTGAGGACATGCTCCTCCCACCAGCCCACATGTAAACATAAATAGCTGGGGGAGAAGCATGCTCCCATAGCCACGCCTCTCAACTGCTGACATACCTCAGTGCCAAAGAGAAAATAGTTGTTGTAGAGACATAATTCAATCATCTTTAGCAGCATTATGTTATGTTCTCTCATGCCAATGTCCCTTTCTGAAGTATTTAGCTGCTGCCAAATATTTTAATTATTATGTACGTGTGTTTACCTTTTTTTAATTACATTGATTTGTCATATTTTTTACAATTTATATTAAATCTACTTATAATAATTTTATTATTTAACAAACTTAATATTTATTATTTTATTTTATATATATATATAGAGAGAGATAGATATATAGATATATATATATATACATATAAAAATTGATATTTTGTACAACTATATTTTTTACATCAATATTTTTTTCTTCGATATTTTTGTATTAAACTGTTTAAGTACAGGGAGTCGATATTTTTGTATTAAACTGTTTAAGTACAGGGAGTCGATATTTTTGTATTCTATATTTTTTCTTCGATATTTTTTACTTCTATATTATTTACATCGATATTCTGTCAGTGAACCAGCATTATGCACCATAGAGTACAAGTTGTGTGTTGTCCTAAATTAATTGAGCCATGCTCATTGCTAGCCAGCGTGTTGGGTATTTTGCTACTTTCTGCAGCTGGGGCAACTGTAGTTGACAATTATCTATTTTTAATGGCAATGGCCCGGCTCTTCTCTAAATGCATTTCACTTTCTACCCTGACTCCAAATAGGCAGGTGAATAATAAATAAGATACGTCACACACCTTACTCATGAAATACAGATATTTTTCTGTCTGCTGTAAGTAGATGCTGGGGAAAATGATGCACATCACTACAGGGAAATGAGTAGGTGATATATAGATTGTATTTGGCACGTTCATCACAGCATATCCCATATGTCAAACTTCACATCAAATCATGTATTTACTCCCATTTTATATACTGGCCTCGCCCACCATCACATATTATTTCCAACAAATTATTTCACTTGGCAGTAAGGAAAGGAAACAACTTACTCTGCTGCAGGGTAGGGTAGAGAGATAGGCGGGTATGATAGATCTTTTGATACAGAATACAGGGGTCACTTCCACTGCACTGATCATTGATTTGACATTTTTGGCTTATTCCGTTACTGTACTAGTCAACGGAAGTCAAAAAAAAAAATCTGAACAGGCATAAAATAAATCTGTTATGGGAAACCATGAAATATATTTTGAAATCACTTCACATGTATAACAAAGTGGTGTACACAGGTTGATATTAAAATCAAGTTTATTGCAAGAAAGGATCCCATCCACAGGAACAGTACAACCAGGGAGCAGGCTCAGCTTCAACTGTCTTCAAGAGCCTTTTACATTAATACACTCTGAAGCTCTTGGCAACAGGAGCAGAAGCCTAGAATGCCACACATCTCCCTTCTTTACAAATAAAGAAAATATTATAACAAAGGTAATAAGATATGAAAGAAATGAGCATAAGAAACAACAGCAAAACATAAGCATGAAAATCACTTTACATATTCACTCACATATGCTGGAGGAGAAGACACTCTTGAAGACTTACGAATGATGCCTGAATTTCCAGAAGTGTCCTTTGAATCACTAGAGCAGTTTGCTGAGCCAGATCTCGATCCCCCACACAAGGGATGAAATGGAACCAAATCATCTTTAACTACAACCACTCTGTTCAAGTTCCAAATGCGATGATCAGCAGTCTTATTAAAGATCATAATGACATGCATAGGTTTCAAAAATGCTGTAGAAGAACCCTTCTTGCAAGGATTTCTGATTAAAACCTAATCACCCACTTTCACAACAGTCCTCTTTACACTTTTCCTTTGATCATAAAGCTATTTGTGAGCTTCAATCCTCCGTGACTCAGCCAATTTCCAATCATTCTGACCACTGTGCACATCACAATTGTTTTGCATGTCATTGACCCAAGGTTCTAGCCACTAACGTGTTGGCACGCTTACCCCTGAATAATTCAAAGGGAGTTTTCTTAGTTATGGCATGGGGAGATAACCTGTAAATCTCAACTTTCTTGCATATTTTGCCATCTCAATAGTCTCTTTTAGAACACGATTAAAGTGCTCCACCATTCCATTAGTTTCTGGAGGGAACAATGAGCACCTCTTGTGTTTGATGCCTTGTCTACTCAGGAACTGTTCCATTTCTCCAGAAACAAACTGTACACCATTGTCAGTCAATATGGTATCAGGTATCGCTTCTCTGGCTATGAGTTTCTCCAAAAACGCCTTTACATGCTTGGTTTCTATACCCTGTGTAATAGTTATTTCCAGCCATCTAGAAAGCAAATCAACCAAAACCAGAACTTAACACTCAGAACCCAAGGACCGAATAGGGCCAACAATATCAAGTCCAACTTCCTTCCATGGACCATCGGGGCATTCTCGTATAACCATGGGTGGAACTTTAGGCTTTTCTACTCTCTTGCTCAATGCACACTGCACGCAATCTCTGATAATGCAGTCTACATGTAAATCCATTCCGGGCCACCAGTAAGACAATCTCAGCCTCTCCTTAGTCTCTGACATAACCTGATGCCCTGCATGAGCTAACGAACAAGTCCCTCTCTAAGGGCGGTCGGTGGAATTAACCTCAAACCCCTGACAAGTAAACCTCCTAGGTCAGAAAGTTGATCCTTGACGTGCCAAAATTTCTCCAACTTGTCCTTACCTTAATATTTTGTCTTCCAACCTGCCCTTACACACTCTAAAACTTTAAGCGATACACTGTCTGTACTAAGAGCATTAATCCACCTTTCTTTAGTAATGCTGCCCCTTTCAATAGAACATACCATGTCCTCATCCCGCTCATGATCATCAAAAGCACATTTCTCATCATCATCAACCAAGCGCAACAAAGCATCAGCGACTTTGTTCTCCACTCCAGGCAAGTACTTGATGTCAAAATCATAATCTTGCAATGCCACAACCCATTTGGTGATTCTACTTGACATGGCATCGACTTTTTTTTATAAAGATTTCACACAACGGCTTGTGGTCTGTTTGACTTCAAATACACAGCCCCACAAAAGATTCATAAGTTTTTTTATGGACCAATATATGGCGAGAGCTTCTCTTTCTACAACAGCGTATCGCATTTCAGCCCCCGCAAGCTCCTTGAAATAAACAAAATCATGTCAACTTGCCCTTGGCTCTTTTGCAGTAACACAATACCCAGACCTTTCATACTGGTATCAGTTGTCAAAAATTACTTTTTTGGGGTCAAAACAGACCAATTTAGGTGCAGCATTTAATCTCTCCTTGAGGTTGCAAAACGCAACCTCACAAACTTCGTCCCATACAAATTCACACCCTTTACACAGCAATGACCTCATGATAACACACAGAGAAGAAAAACCCTGAATAAACTTGCTGTTGCCATTCCTAAAAAACTCATCAACTCTTCTTTATTAGTAGGAGAGTGTAGTTTGCGAATAGTATCATCAAGGTCCTCCTTAGGCATTACCCCACCTGCAGAAATGAAATGACCTCGATAATCAATGGATTTCTTCTTGAACTTGCACTTCTCAATTTTGACACTCAAATAAAATTCATTGAGTCTGCGCAAAACTTTCAGGAACCTCTCATCATGCTCTCTATTGTCTCTCCCAAAGATTAGTATTTCATCTTGATATATTCGCACACCAGTTAAATCTTTCAAAACATTCTGCAAGTTCTTTGAAAGACAGATGCTGCTGAAACTAGGCCAAAAGGAAGCCTGGCAAAACGATAGGTACAGAAAGGGGTCACAAAAGCAGTAAGGTCTATTGAGTCATCATCTAACCTTATCTGATGATACGCACATTTAAGATCGATGGTGCTGAATACCTTGGCACCTCGAAGTAGCATCAACATATCTGCAATCTTCGGCAAGGAATAACGATCTACCACCACATGTTTGTTCAACTCTCTCAGGTCCACACATAAACATAAAGAACCATCAGCCTTCTTGGCAGAAACTACTGGAGCAAGCCATTGCGTCGGCTCCACCTCCTCAATAATACCATCAGGTTTCAATCGTTTCAACTCACTTTGTACTTGTTCATGCACAGCTACAGGCATATTATGTACTTTACTACACACAGGTTTAACACCATTAACCAAACAAATGTGATGTACATAATTCCTCAGACAACCCAAAGTTTTAACAAAATCTTGAGGAAATCTTAACTTCAACATTTGCATAAAATCCTCAGAAGAGTTACTTTCTACAGAAGATATTAAATATGTGTTAAATTTCTCCATTAGGATCTAAAATCACATCAGGATCTCTCTGGTGGAACCAACTCAATAGGCTGTCCCCTCTTTGAGAAATATACACTTTAGCATTGACCATTCTGTTCTTGTATTCTATGAGGCCCCAATAATAGCCTAACAATTGAATTGGCTCACCCCCTTACACACGCGGTGTAATGTCAGGGTGAAGTATTTTAATTTTATCCTTGACTTTTTTCAAATAAAACTCTTTTGAAACTATGGGGATCTTGGCACCTGAGTCGAAAAGAACACTTGTACTTTCACCTTCCACCAAGATTTCATCAATAGGACAGTTCCTACCCTCTCCATTGCCAGTAACTTGTAGTAAAATCTGTCCACAATCTACTCGAGTATTTGAATCATACGAGCACGCTTCTTCATCATGAGTTTCATTGACTCTTCCTTTATAGGTTTTGCCTTTACAAACTACAGCAAAGTGACCTTTCCTCTTACAATTACTGCAGGTAACTTTCCAACCCGGACACTGTTTGTCGTTGGCCAAATGACCTACTTTCCCACAATGAAAACATTTGGCTTGGAAAGTATTAAATCTTCCGTTTTTCTCAACATTAGATTTCTTTTGTTCAATTTCTTTTAGTTCCTTTTGAGATGGCTTAACAATTTTAACAGTCACCATTTTTTTAATGACTTCTACAAACTTAAGAGAGTGTTCAATCCTTTTTGCAATAACAAGAACATCCTCAAGTGAAGGTTCTTCCTTTTGCCACAGTTCCTCTCTTACACGTTCAATGTTACATCCTAACATAAACTGGCCCCTAAACCTTTCATCTAGAGGGAAGACAAACTTACAAGATGAAGCCAACTTTCTCGAACTTGTTATATAATTCTCTATAGACTCATCTTCCAATTGACTCCTACGACAAAAGTGGTACCTCTCAAGAATAGTACTGACTTTAGGTAAGTAATGTTTATCTAATTTCGCTATACAAATTTCAAATTCATTCAAATCATGATTTTGGATTTCGGGAAGATTGTCAAAAACCTCCTGCCTCTCAGATCCTAGATCAATAAAGGTGTTTTCCTTTCAGCACTCAAAGAGGAATTACACACTCTGGGATATCTTTCAAAAACTTTGCACCATTTCTGCCATCTTAATAGGTGGATAACCTGGGGACAAAAAGAAGGGGGGCGCAGTAACATTTTGCATTTTGTATTGCAATCAATTGCAGAAAAACACTTGGAATCTAGAAGTATTAATAAAAAAAAACAATTAACGTGACCTGAAAAGGAATTATTATTGCTTCCTAATGTAAGTGTTCAAATCAACATTAAACTTGCTGTAACATGAAAGCAGTATAAATATTGCTGTTGAAACGAGATTAGAATAAGCATAAAATAACTTGCACAGTCGGAAACATTGAAGGACGTGTATACACCTTTTGAAATATATTGAGACCTTCAAGAAAAATCATCTGCATGTAATACAACAAACATGCAATATAACATAACAAAAACCTTTAATGCAGAAGTTGTCAGCTGGGTGTGTGCGTATTACAGAAGTGACACGCAACAAAGTTGTGCAGAGTTGTGCTCCAAACTCCAGAAGGAAATTGAGGTGATGAAAATAAAATGTGAGTTATCAGCTGGGTGTGTGCGTATCACAGAAATGACACGCAACAAAGTTGTGCACTCCTCGCAATGAAAACAGGATCTGAGAGAAATTAATAAGGAGCTTGCGTGCGTATCACAGGGGAAAACGCAGAGGCTAGGTTTCTTAGCAATACAACGCTGAAGAAATATGTGTGTAGATTGACTGAGGCTTGTGTGCCTATCACAGAAGTGACACACAGCTCTATGATTTCAAATAACCATACCAGTAAAAATGCTGCCGAGTAAACCTAAGATGGCCGCCGCAGGGTCACCAACGTGATGAAGGGCGTGACCGCGTCAGCGTCTAGTTGACGTTGCACAAGTTGGAACTCCACGAGAAAGAAGGTGAAGCTGAAGAAATTCCATGGCATGCGGGCAGTTTCGAATGAAAACAAATTGCTGTGAAATACGCTCAGGAGCGCGAGTCTGAGCTCGGGCGTAGCCACCAAAGGTAACAAAATCTTACACTCTCAGTTCGCTTTAAGTAGACATAAATGAAGAGAGAATTCCAATAATCTGACACAGCAGTAGAAAACTGAGCGCAAGTAAACCCTTCTCATAGAAGGAGGTTCAGATAAATTGAAACAAGCACCAGAGGGGGCAAGTGGTAAACAAAACGATCCCTCACTGCTTAAAATAAAAGCAGGCAGTGGATAAGATAAGATTCATTGGGCAACATTAACAGCTAAAACAAATTGAACAGTACCTTAAAGAGGGTTTTAAACATAGAAAGTGATGCTTAAGTTTGAGAGTAAGCTTAAGTTAGATGATGTTGAGATCCTTTCCATGTAGTGTATCTCATCCTCGTCGCCTAATGTAACGAAGTGGTGTACACAGGTTGATATTAAAATCAAGTTTATTCCAAGAAAAGGATCCCATCCAAAGGAACAGTACAACCAGGGAACTGGCTCAGCTTCAACTGTCTGCAAGAGCCTCTTACATCAATACAGTCTGAAGCTCTTGGCAACAGGAGCAGAAGCCTAGAATGCCACACAATGGTTCTAAAATCAAATGTGGCACATGCCAAGAATTAATTGTTTTATTTGTTGGTAGGATGAGATGGAAGAACTTAGTAAAAAATAAAGAGGTGACTGAGTGGGCAAAGGGAAACACACCTTGTGTGTTCAGTTTGCAGTCCATTGAAAATGCTGTGAATGCTGTGAAGGGTGATCAGATGCCAGGTTCCGTATCTCGCCCTGACCACTTTGCAGCGCATATCCACCGCTAAAAACGCTAGTACACTTTTAAAGCGCCATTTTGCACATTTGTGGGATTGTGGTTTCCCCATTTTAAATTGTTATTTCTTTATTTTAAATTCATTTTAAATTCATTTCAAACTCATTTTAAATTGTATTTTATTTAGGGGTGGGCGGAATTTGCCAAATTCCCTTTCGCAAATTATCACGAAAATGTTAAAAATCTCCGCAAACACGTGGAAATATCGTGAAGATGCGGAAGTTTTTTCCCCGCCCGTTCGCGGTATTTTCTGCGTGATCACGGCTCGCCATCTTACCCATGCGGTTGCTCACGGGCGCGGCCATCTTGTTTTCACTTGTCTCGCGGTGCATAATCACGAGAAGAAAGACGTGATCGCGCGACGCATGACGTTACTGCGGGCACGAACTGTCGCATGACAGCGCAAATGGCTACCAACAATCCAACATCTCGTTGAGAACGCGACCGGATCGGAAAAACTTGTCGACGAACGCGGGGATTCAGGTAAGGCGATCGCGCGCACGCGAGAATGTATTATTTTACAGCGCGAGCAAGAAACATATTATCGCAAAGCTGCGGAAATTTTGACATTTTCGCGCTTTCCGACAAATTATCGCAATTCCCTGCTCTCGCGCTCACTTGTTATAGAGCCTGCCTTCCAGTCCACCGCAGCTGTTTGCTGTTTGTGTGGAGAAGGCATTTGGCTCCACTTCCGCTTTGGGCCGGGTTAGCGCTCCAGTTGCCGCCCTGCTCCCGGTCATAAAACCGATGCTGCGAAGGATGTGCAGGGGGCGTGCCGCTGGCATGCCAAAGGTGCACCTAAGGCAAGCCTGTCTGCGCCTGTCCCCAACCGACTGGGGACAGGGGCCAGCACCCCTGGTCAAAAATTGATTTACCCTAATGAAGAACTTCGGAAATTAAAAGGGGTTCCCCACACGCCGGTCTTCTCCGACTCTCTTATAGAGAGGCTCCATTTAGACAATCTGCTAGCGTACACCAGGGCTATACCAATGAGTGGTGTGCTAACAGAGAGGGCGACAGGCACGGGGTCTTTCAAAAGCATAACCTAGAAGTCTTTACACTGCTCCATGAAAGGGAGCTCGACTTAATTGCACTAACAGAGACATGGTTAGAGGAGACCTCATGTACCGATTTAGAGGAGAGCCTAGATGGAGCAGAGGTCTTGGGAATCAAGATCGGGCTCAAATCATCCTGCTTGATTGTGGTAGTGGTCTACCGCCCCCCTCGGCCAACCCCAATGTTTAATGATCTATTCCATGAAATGGTCAGTGATCTTTGCTCAAGATACCAACAAATTCTGGTATTGGGGGACTTCAACTATCATTGGGTTCTGACACCAAGAGACTGTGCGTCTAGTAGGTTTAGAGAAGCCATGACAATGCTGGGGCTGCAACAAAAGGTGGAGTCCCTCACCCATGTGAAGGGTCACACGCTAGACCTCATCTGGACCACGTCATCAGCTAAGCTACAAACTAAATGCAGACCATGTAGCTGGTCAGATCACTTTCTGATCAGCTTCAAACTCCCTGTGGATAGCCGCCCTAAAAAGCCACCCCCGTGTGGAGGGTGGTACGGAATTGGATTAAGATAGAGGACGCCAAGCTGAGGGAAGCTTTAAATGTGACAGTACACTCGGGTTTACAGTCCGGCAATCTGGATCTGGTGTATGAGAGATTCTCATCCAAGCTGGTTGCAGCCATTGACTGGGTGGCTCCTGCCTGAAGGGAAAGGATACTGAACAACGCGAAGGGTGCCCCATGGTATACACAAGAATTAAGAGGGGAAAAACAGGAACTCCGCCAATGTGAAAGGCACTGGCGGAAAACATATGACCCTGTATTCCAGGAGACGTATAAGGCAAAACTGGCCCTCTAAAAAGCATCAATTACTAGATCCAAATCTGCGTACTATGAAGTAAGGATCAGGACGGCTATAGATACGCAAAAAGAAACCTCAGGGAGCTGAGTTGCCTGAAAGAACCTAGGACGGTCGCAAATGAGGGAGACTGAAAAGGTACAGGACTTCTTTCTAGCTAAGGTCAACGACATTATTATAGAAATAGGTAATACTTGCATAACCCCCTGTCCTCTATCAGTGGTGGACCCACCTGATTTTCAGGGTTTCTCCCTATCAACCTTTCCCCACTTGACTCAAATGGTTTAGCCCATATTGTGACCAAAGTAAAGTCCTGGGCACCAGATGATCCCTGCCCTCCTAGGGTGCTTAAAATGGTTATTCCGGCAGTAGAGCCAGAGGTGCTGTCACTTCTAAACCTCTCCTTGGCCACTGGGAATGTACCTCACAAATTTTAGGAAGAGACAGTGATTCCATTGCTGAAAAAAGCTGGGGCGGATACCAACAACCTAAAATAATTCCGACCCATTTCCCGACTTCCTTTCCTGGCCAAAGTTCTCGAGCAACATGTGCTTAGAGTTCTCTTATCCTTTTTGGAAGAACATCAGCTGTTACATACACGGCAAGCAGGCTTTAGGGCCCACAACAGCACTGAGTTGGTGATGCTCTCAGTGCTTGATGAATTGAGGCTTGCAGCCGATAAGAAGAATCCCTCAGCACTGATACTATTAGATCTCTCAGCCACGTTTGACATGGTGAACCACGCACAGTTGATGGCCCGTGTCCGGTGGCTAGGAGTTACTGAGACGGTACTCCAATGGATTACCTCCTTCCTTATTTGAAAGCTATCCTAGTGGTAGCTATGGAGAGCAGCCTTCAGGCTAAGTCTTGAAGGAATGTAAAGCAGCTTGTTTTACCAGTCTATAATCTCTTGAATGATCAAATGAAAAGGCAGCCACACCAGGTATATATTTAAAATATATGTATTTAGGTTAAAACACACCCCTCTAGTCTCCTTATGAGACTGGAGTTCGAAGTACTAAAGTTACAAGATAGCAATCATCAGTAATGGCACAAATACACGTTTGGGCCCTAGGGACGTACCAAACCATATACCAAAAAAGTGGTATAAGAACCACAACTGGAATAGACACTAGGCCTATAGCCTGTAGAATCGCTGGGACCCCAAGGAACCACCCAAGGTAGTGACACAGGGGACCCATGGGGACTGTATGCAGTGTGTAAATACAATCGCCGGTTCCCGTTATCTTCTAAGGGCAATGTTGCGGTTGGAAACTTAAAGATTAGGGACACTTCTAATCGAGTCAGGACCAAATCCTTTTGGACTTAAGAAGTTCTAAGGCTAGCACCCACGAGAGCACCAGAGTACTCGAGTTACCTCAGCCAGGGAAGTCGGGTGCATAGGTGCCTTTTGGTGTTGGGTCGCGTCGTCGATTTCAATGGAAGCCTGCAAAGAAGTGCTGCTGCCGTGAAGAGGAGAAGTGTCCGAAGAGATCCAAGCCTGGATCTAGGATGGAAGGAACCTGAAAGCAGAGGGGACAGAGTCTGGGTCACTAGCCAGTGACTGAGGGCAGGATGGACCAATGCCCACAGATATTGGGTGCTTCAGGTGAGTTGATGGGTGCCTTGACTCTTCAGCCACGTGGTCCAGGAGGTGTCGATGAAGTCCATGAGCTGGATTCGAGCTGTCCCACGAAGTCTGTCGAGTGTTGTGGTGTTGGCGACCAGAAAGGACCCAACAAGCCTTGGCAACGGCAAGTCACTGGAATTTAGAGAAAGGACTGCGGTGCAGACCAGCAAGGTCTGAGGGACTCACCCAGCGATGGTAAGTCAGGGCACGTCTGGAGCAACCAGGAAAGTCCAAGCAGAAAAGGAGACCTGCTAGCCAATGGGCTAGTGATCGCGAAGGTGCCTCGAGCAGTCGCACTTGAAGCTGGCCCATGGGTCACTCGTGGAGTGGAGGCCAACAATCTTCGGTGCAGGAGGTGCTCAAGGACCATCGAGGAGGACCAGGAAGATAGGGTTGCTGCAAAAGTTCACGGTGTCCAGGGGGTCACGGTTCCGAATCACCCACGATAGCCACGGGCCTCAGCTTTACTGTGGACACAGGGTAGCCTAGGGGAAGTCTGGAACCTCTGGTGATGCAAAGACTTCGGCGTCTGGCGGGAGCTTCAGCGATGCAGACCAGTCAGTTGCTTCTTGGTGCCTGCCAAGCAGGGGAGTCACTCCTTGACCCCAAGGGAGATTTCTTCAGTCTTCTAGTTAAAGTAGAACGTCGAAGGTCCAGGATATATGTTGCAGAGTTTTGTCCAGGGTAATCTAAAGTCCTAGGGACTGGATTCCTATACTTATAGTAAGTTTAGGTGATGGACTAACTCTAAGGCCCCACCTATGGGTGGGATTGGAAAGAGGGGTGGTTACACCCATTTCCTTTGTCCAGTTTCACACCAGAGCAGGGGCAGGTAGCCCCTGCAACCGGTTTGTACTGGACTATGCACAGGGACACCAAGTGTGCCCCTAGTGCAGGACTTCAAAGCACCAGCGAGTGCTCCCGCCCAGCCCCAATACACATCTGCTTGTCTGGGGAGGTGGTTACACCTCCCTGCGACAGGAAACCTATTGTCCAGGCCTCCCCTGCCGGAGATTCGGTCAGCAGCAGGAGGCCAGACCTGTGTCTGTGGCAGAGGCATCCATATTGTAATGCCAGGGCTCAGGAAAGTCCTACCGGGTTTCCCCAGTGTGAACATGTCTCTCCCTCTAGAAGGGTGGAATGCTACCCCTGCCGCCAGAATTGGCGGGGGGGGTAGTATTCCAAAACATTTGACACCAAACACGACATGTTTTGATGCAGCCATTCCACAGATAGCATTTACCGCAAGGTTATAATGCACTTAAGAGTATATGGTATGGCTGTATCACAGAACAGCCATAAGGAAGTATTTCCGAAGGATTCAGAGGGGCTCAGATCATGCTTGGGCACCCTCTCACATAAAACCAAGCACTCTGCCTTCAGGATTGTTAAGGCCTGCCATAGGAGTGGCTTATAGGTTTATATGTGTCTGTATATGGTAGTGATATAGGTAGCCTACACCACTGTAAGGGGTGCAAGCATAGCCTTACCCAGGGTGCAGTAGCAGACCTGTGGTGTCATTTAGGAGTGCTTCCCAGGGGTGGCATAATACATGCTGCAGCCCCTGGTAGGCCTCTGAGGTACCTATGCCCTAGGTACATAGGGGCAGATTTATGTTAACTGGCGCATCCCTGCATATCAGCAGGGATGCGCCAATTATTATGCGCCACAGCTGCGCCACCATGGATGCGCCGCATTTATAATGCGGCGCACCATGGGGCAAAAACGGCACAGATGCGTGACGCATCTGTGCCGTAAAAGTGGCGCATTGCGTTAGTTGCGTCACAAGCGCGACGCAGCTCCAGCAATGTTCTGGGGGGCCCTATCTGTACAATGCTGCGTCAATCCTTACGCCTGCTTTAAGCAGGCGCAGGGTTTTGACGCAGCATGGGCCTAAAAGTGACTGAGTGAAATCTTGTAGATTTCACTCAGCCACTTTTAGGAGGCGTTCCTGCGCCGGAACGCCCCCACCTGCCCTGGAACGCCTACATGTGGCGCAGGGCTTTACAACGTGACGCATCTCCCAGATGCGTCACGTTGTAAATACCCCGCACCATGGCGCAGGATTTGTGCCGCTGCTGCGTCACAAAAGTGACGCAACGGCAGCGCAAAAGTGGCGCAAGTGCAACATAAATCTGCCCCTCAGTATACCATATACCAGGGGCTTATACGGCACTCCAGAATCAAATTAAATATGTACCTTAATGTACATGGAAACCATTTTAGAGAGGAAGCAGCTAGGCTGTGGTCCTGATTAGCAGGGCCACAGCCAGACTAAGGTCGAAAAACAGTGAAACACCAGCAAAAAGTGGGGGTGCCCATGTGAAGCAGATCCTACTCTCCTACACTGGCCTCAAGAGATGGGCACCACCCGATACCGGTGCCTGCCGTGAAGAGCCTGGGTATCAAACTGGACATTCAGTTAACTCTAAACAGTCAGGTGTCTGCTGTGGTGGGGAGCTGTACTGGCCTGATGCTGCATCTCCGGAAGCTTGGGACCCTGTTGACATTTTCCACCATGCGTACCATCGTGACGGCACTTATTGTATCACGCTTGGATTACGGTTACGCAGTGTACACAGGGCTCCCTGACAAACTCCTGGAGAAACTCCAGGTGGTTTTAAATGATGCGGCAATGCTGATTTTTAAACTTGCAAGGAGAGCGCATGCTACCCCTCTGCTACAGCAGTTACACTGGCTTCCTATCAAGTACAGGGTCAGGTTCAAGGTCCTGAGCATTGCAGATAAAGCACTGTGTGTAGAGGTGCCCCATTACATTAAAGACCGTCTGCAGCCCTACGTGCCTGGACGTTGCCTCCGGTCATCCGAGGCGAGCCTGTTGGCTTGCCCACGCTTTTACAGAGCTACATTGGGGGAGCGGGCTTTTTCAGTGGTGATTCTCCAGATCTGGAACAAGCTACCAGACACTATTCGCAGGAAAGCCACCCTACTCCCATTCAGGAGAAAACTTAAGACCATCCTGTTTACTGAGGCTTTTGGATAATCCATCTCTTTGTGTGTGGAGTATCAGCTGGATTAAGGGATCCCCCGGTTCTTGGTCTATGCTGCAAGCGCCTAGAGACCTGTTGGTGATTTGGCGCTCTACAAATACAAACCAACATAACATAACATAACTGCATTGACTGAAACACACATTGCACAGCCAACACTACAGTCATGAATTGAACCATATTGCACTTCGGTCATGGGTGGCAAAATGTCATGTTTGGGGAGGTGAGTGATGAATGATGATAGGGGGATACATCTGCCTTGCTTAACAAATACAGTGAGTCACGGGAGTAGAACACAAATTAAAAAAATTCCCCCCACTTTGGACCATAGTTTTGATAACCCTACATAAACAAAGTCAGCAAAGTAGATGAGCAGCATGCCCCTCTCCATGAGAAGATCTGCCTTGTGTATTCGTCCAAGCAATCAATATTCATTCATCATTTCATTCTAATTCACCCATAGCCACCATGAATTAAGCTTTAATTTCTCTCATCCAGTCTTACACCAACATTTCCAATCCGTTATTCATCCTTTCAATATCAATATCCACACTTTCTTCCAACCATCCTTTACTTTTATCCATTCATCCCTTTACCCACCCATACACCCTTTCACCCACCCACACACCCTTTTACTCATATTACATACCACTTTCAACTATCCTTTCTTTTTAACCTTCCATTCTTTCATATTTCACTCAAGCCATCAACGCTCATTATGTGAGCTTTAGCTGAGTTGAAGATAGAAGAGGCTATAATAACTCAACCACCACTGCAGTTGGTAAAGCTGGGGGTTCACGGCCACAAGATGACAATGTCTTGGTACTAGATAGTGAGTATAATAGTAATTGACAATAAGCAAGCAATTATGTGACTTACCAGCGCCGGTCCCTACCGCGGCTTCTTCCCCTTCAACTGAATCTCCTCCTGCAGTGCCACTTGAGCCGGCATCACTGGCTGTCTGTGTGGCTAGAATAAAACATTATACATATTTTAGATGCCAGATATGCGGCTCCTTCTTTTTTTCAATCAAATTACAAATGCAATACATCAGTACAGTTCTGTTAGCAGTGCAGTATTTTCTAAGAAAAATATAATTCTGGGCATTTGGTTGGTTCACAATGTTAGACAAGCCTAGGTAGTGAAGCCAACGAAGAATGTTTTGTAATAAAGGGTCAAAGCTATAACCTATGATGATCATGATGACTCAGTCATTTAAGCATGATGAAGGGGTGGAATAATGGCCAATGAAAGACAAATGGTGTGGAGTGGCAAATGCAATGGGGCCTCATACTTTCCAGCCATGCTGTACTGCCATGGAAACTGCTGGCATTCTATATAAATGAATTACACAGCACATGCCATTTGGGGAGGTCCATGACCATAGCCATGCTCTAATTATCTCAGCCGTTAGAGCATGAGCTTGACTAAGAAAGTCTTCTCCACAAACAGACAAGGTGAATATTATTTATGATACTAGCCTAATTGGGCCTGCAATCTTTATGGTAGACAGTAGAGTATCAAAAATGCAATCTCAGTATTACAGTACCACAACAAATATAGGAGAGAGGAAAGATTATTACCAACAAAGCAGAAGATAAGTGAACATAGACTAATACAGACCGGAAAAATTCAGCTACCAAAAACAAAAAATACATGTAAGAAGGAAAAGAAAGTTAATACAGGGATAACAGGAATAAAACAAAAATGTTATACAGAAGTTAAAAAAAAAGGAGGCCATATTAAAAAATAAGGCAACATTAGAAAGTAGCATAGTGGGCAGAGGAAAAAGTGCTAGTCCATTGTGCTTTGCACAAGTGAGTTTGTATCCCGTCCTTGTCGCCACGTGAAAGGAAGATGACAGGTAAGGGTGTCAGAGCACCTTTATTTATTGCCAGCAACAACAACGTCCAGGCAGAAGCTCCCATCCTGAAACCCAGCACCAACATTTCAATATCCCTGGTTTCTACCCTAAGGCAACAACAATCATAAAACTCAACATTAGGGACATGATAATAATAGATATTAGGACTTACTGGGGCTAGCAGAGCCCTCAGCAGCTGCGCTAGTGGTTGGCTCCTCCTGCTGACCAGCTACTCCCGGATCTGTCTCCGCAACGTCCCTCTTCTTGCCCTTGGGTGCTGATGTAAGGAATGAAGAAGATGAAAAAAATAGATTAGTGATTCTGTTAATCTCCACAAAATTATTATCACATGTAAACGCAGCCTGAAATTGCACCTTGGTCTACTAAACATTGGCCTACACTGGCCACTTTATTTCCATGCCACTTTTTTCACCTTAAATCTTTAAAAAAATATTTCCTGTTCCCCATTTTTGATTTTTCTCATTATTTGTCTCCTTTTTGTTACTACCTTTCTTCTATTTTTGTAAATTGGAATAGTATATTTATTGTGTTGTGTTTTTGACTTGTTGACTGTTTTGGTACTTCTAAAATCTTTATACATTTTGTTTAGGTTTAAGTTATTTAAGTGCCATAGTTACCAGTAGTGGAACTACAGTTTAAAGTATTAGAATAGCATATGGCAGCGCAACATGTCCATTTACTTGCAAGTTGGGAGCCAGCAAAATAGACTAGGTAGATACCAACCACTATTTGGATACCTTAAAAGGTAGAATGTCTGGCTGTAAATCTCACCTAAATTCCCCAAAAATAACGGTCTCTTTTTTCAGCATGTATTATTGTTGTTGTATGTGAATGTTTCAAGTGCAACAGCTTCATTGATCATCACAGTTTTTAGAGCAAAATGTATCACCCCGATCACTCATGGAGCAATATGTTATTGGACAAGGCAATGAGCAACACTCTCAGACATGTATTTTTTCTACCAAATTCTTGTTAATCTATACAACCTAGACTAGAATGTGATTTGCTTAGGCTATTGACATACAATTGCTGCCGCTAGCTCAAGAAGGCCAGTAAGGGTTCACTGAAACCACTGAGGGGCCGATTCCGATTCCGGGCGCAAAACGTACTGACCGACACGGACCCGGAACGGAGACTGACCGACACAGACCGGCGCCTTTCGACCCATGCAGTACGATGCAACGTGTGTCAATTAAAACCGACACATACGGAATACAAGCCGTAGCTCCGAGCCGTAGGGAAAACAGTGATTCGCCCAGAAAACCGATGCGAGTTGCACCGACTGACACGTACCCGGAATGAACCCGACCGACACGTACCCACGATGTCCGATCCGCGCAGTACGATGCAATGCATGTAAACCCAGACCGACTCGCACGGAGGCCAAGCCGCATGACCGACGCACACAGACAACAGGGAGTCCAAGCAATAGAGATATCCGCATCCGACGCGTATGAAACACAGAAGAAAGTCAGCGTGCACAAGCCGGGGAAGCCCGCACGAGCACCCGTCTCGGTCAGAAGAACGTCTCCTTCATGCCTAGAAAACCCAAAGGAAAAAATACAAAAAAGGACCAAACAAGCAATGACAAAGCCAATAAATATTTTTTAAAAACCTGGAACAAAGACACACCCACAACTCCACCTATATAAAGGACATCAATCACTCCCATGATCCTTTGCAAATAGGAGACAACAGCCAGCAGCAAACACCATCACACAGCAACCACAGACACACTCACAACTCACCCATCACACAACTCTCACACCATTAGCACCTCACCAGCAGCACACACAGATACAGCTAGCAAAACCAACACTAACCCACCCTCACTTACACTCTCACACACACACTTCACTCACCACCACCACCCATCACCATGCCCCCAAAGAAGAATCCTAAGTTCACAGATGATGAGTTAGAAGTGCTGGTAGACAAGG
The DNA here is from genome assembly GCF_964204655.1 of Triturus cristatus. Taxonomy (NCBI): domain Eukaryota; kingdom Metazoa; phylum Chordata; class Amphibia; order Caudata; family Salamandridae; genus Triturus; species Triturus cristatus. The sequence goes on along the minus strand of NC_140581.1, from coordinate 341,091,623 downwards.
TCATCAAAGTAGAGCCACATTTGTTTGGTACATTAGTCCAAAGGACCCCCGTGCCACAGAAAACAAAGATGTGGGCGAGGATTGTGGACAAGGTGAATTCACAAGCACCAACGTTGCGCACAAAGGACGATATCCAGAACAGGTGGTATGACGTGCGTAGGAGGGTCAAGAAACTCATCAAGAAAGATCACGCCTTGAGTCAGCGCACTGGTGGTGGCCCTCCTGCCAAACCAGTTTACTTCAGGACCTGGGAGGAGAAGGTGCGGGACATCCTACCCCCAGAGAGCGTCCATGGTCTAGCAGACATACCAGAGCCTGGTGAGTACACAAACAACATACTCAATATTGTGGCAAGGGGGCAGTGAAACCATGCACAATTAGCAAAGCCACAGTAACCAATAGATAATCATCCCAAGATGTGTATGCTAGTCAGACAAGCACAATACCTGCCATCTCATAGTGACTTGGCACTGTGTCATGACATGTACCAACCTACAAACAAATAGAGCGAGGCAGTGGCACAAAGCCAAATAAACACCGTCAGACAGTTTTCCACCACAAACACACTACCTCACAGTGTAGCTGACTGACAGGAAGGAATAGTGGGTATGTAGGTGAAGTGAGTGTAGCCAAAAGCATGATGGGGTTTGTAGCCACAGATAATGCTCCCCCTCAAAATTGGGCCATCAAGACCTCTCTGAACCATTCCCACATCACAGGGAGAGGAAAATGACCGAAAAGATGGCTGACACTGGCTCCTGCTGTGGGGAGCACCAGGCCCTGGTAGGGCTTGTGCGGCAATCAGAAGCAGGACACCACTGACTGACATCCTGAAAAACAACTTGCACGCCCTCCAATGGAAGCACGTTTCATGGTGGGATGTCTGGCTGTGTGGGAAGGAGGGCTGACAGCTCTGACCATACTTACCAGCATGTGGAGACACACACCCCCTCAACACAAACTCCACACAACTCACCGGGTAGAATGCATTGAATCACACCTCATTGAAATATCAGCAAAAGATACACAGTACTGGGTGCTGCTGTGTGAAGCACAGGGGCTCTCTTTGGACTTGTAGCCAAACAAACACAAGGACTTCACAGTAAGCCATCTTGCCATTGCTGTCACACCCCCTCACAGGAAAGCAGAGTCAAGAGGAAGGAAGTATGGGCATGCTGGGAAGGGGGGTGTAGCCAAGAGCCTGATGGGAGTTGCAGTCACAGACAATGCCCACCCACCCACATGGCCCATCAAACTCACACTGAACCATGCTCGCTTCACAAGGAGTGGGAATGGACTGACAGGATGTCTGACACTGGGCTCTGTTGTGGGGAGCACAATGTCATGCCGGGAACTGGGCACCAACAAACAGCAGGACAGCACAGTCAGCCATCTTACCATCTTACCATTGCTGTCACACTCCCTCATAGGGAAGCAGGGTCAAGAGGAAGGAAGTATGGGCATGCTGGGAAGGGTGGTGTAGCCAAGAGCATGATGGGAGTTGCAGTCACAGACAATCCCCAGCCACCCACATGGCCCAGCAAGCTCACACTGAACCATGCTCACCTCACAGGGAGTGGGAATGGACTGACAAGATGTCTGACACTGGGCCTGAGAAATTATGTGGCTGACAATCACACATATGCACTGGCCAAACAAAACCCGGTCGCACACACAGCCATTACAACCATATGTTCAAAATCATTGTCTGGGGATGCAGTGTTCAGGGGTGCCCCCTGGCCGGGTTGGGGAGGTGTGTCTTGTAGATGACAAGTGTGGAGAGCCATATATGGTACATTGCACAAAACACACAGGAACTCACATATACATCATTGACAGGGGACATTTGACAGTGAATGGAATGGACACCCCAATATAGCCGACACCGTAGCATGGTCTCATTCACACTCGGTGCTGTTGTGAACTGCATTCCACTCCTACATCGTGCTGAAACATATGCATCCTTCACACAACACACCACTCATTGATATAGGCACTGAAGACACAAGGTCTAACCTGGACTGCATAGGAGGAGACATGCTACTCACAGCAGCCAAACTGCAACACACAGACCACCGGCCCTCACTGTCATGAGCATTGAAAAGCCAGAGTGCTACCTTGCCCAATCCATGTCACCATGGAGAACATTGGCGACAAGTCAAATCACATATGCACGTACAAAACTCAGCATCAGACTCATTAACGATGGTGACATCATCACTTATATTAAATGAGATGGGAACTAGGAACACTTTAAAAAAACACTTCCTCCAAAGAGATCACAGGCATACAGGACTGTGACCATGTCGTACCAATACACCAATGTGGCACACAAGGGCTAGCAAACTCTGCTACAACACATGCCCCAATAGTACAACATATCCTCAGTGGAATAGCACGTATGTCCTTGTTAAAGCTCACATGTGTACAGGGATGACACACCTGTGTCAGCAACGTGATGGGCCTTGAGTAGTAATGGTCATGTACAGACAAATCTATCCATGAGCTGGGCATGCACACACTTCGACATGCATATTGAAATGTTTCATTTTGGCTGGGCAATGTGCCACAACAATATCAATCTCTGTCCGTGACAACCCTGGACAAAGCAGTGTACAGGCAGGCATCCGGACATACAGTAGAAAATGTCATGTTTGTGAACCATTGATGCCTGTAGAAACCTAACTTACATTGTGTGTCTCTTCCAAACACAGGTGGTGCTGGGGACACAGCACCAAATGAAGATGAGTCCCAGTCCCAGACTCTGGTTGACCCTCAGCTCTCTGGTTTGATTCTGTCTCTGTCCTCTTCGGATAACGACAAACAACCTGGCACCTCTGGTGTGAGTCATCATGCCGCACCAGCAGCACCAACATCTGCACCCCCTGTACCCATGCCTCCAGCATCTGGAAACAGACAGTGCACCCCGCCAACACAGACAGACCAAGTCCACAGAACACCGACAGCACAGGGACACAGGACCCCCAGGAAGCTACAGACAACACCACCAGCAACACCACCCAAGGAGTCCCAGTGTCACCTGTGCATGCCTCTGCTGGTCCTGCCCGTGAGGATAGGGGTGCTGGGAGGGGTGTGAGGCAGAGGGTGTGCCTTGCAGAGGGGTCTGGACTGCATGATGACCCCCAACTGGCATGCATCATAGATGCATACCAGGATAGCACCAGAGAATTTGGCCAGGTAGTGGGGATCCTTAAGGACATACAACAGGAGCAGGCTGCCCACCATGCCGGCATGGCGGCAAAGTGGGATGCACTTATTGCGGTGCATCGGGACATACTCCAATGCCTCTGCCAGATCAGCACAAACATGTCCACACCTCCCTGTGTGGCCACAACATCTGTTGCCACATCATCTGCCAGTGCCACTGGGAGGGAGGATGACTCTAGCGGAGAGTCCCCTGCAACGCTGGGACCTGCACCTGAGGATCCATCCCAAGAAGAAAGGGGTCCTCCGAAGAAGGAAATGTGAGACTCAGATGTCCCTGCACATCCCCCAGGGCCTCTAATCCTGTTCTGGACAATGTTCTTTGTGTGCAACCCGTTCACCTTGTCGTATCTGACACAACTCGCCTACGTGACATGGAGGGTTCATGTTGGTCCAATGTAGCAGATGACTGTGGACTTTAGTCTGGACATTTCATCTACCAACATTTCCAACTCAACTGGGAACTTTGGATTCAAAACCCAATGTACAGCACCCACCATCCTGTGCACTATACTCACACATGTTTGTAAATAAACTCACTAATACACCATACTTGCCTCTGTTGTGATTCCAACTTGTCATGTGTCATGGAGATGTTGATCTGCTAAACAACACAGTGCATGCCAAATACTACAACAATGTGACCACTGTTATGTGAATCATGGGGATGTGACACATGTGAGGGAGACACACCACTATGGCACCACAACACATACTCACCATGGCCATGTAACTCATCGCACACAATGATGTTGACCTGAAACACATTGGTATGCACAGACACAACACCTATCCACAGTCAGTGGTAACAAGTCCACAGGTGAGGTAAGCAAATGTCACTCAGATGTGGGAAGAAAGACAACGCACCTAACAAAGCAAAGCACAGGCTCATTAGACATCAGCAACATATTCCAAAATAGGTGCAAGGTAATTGTACGTTGCAGTGGACACACGGTCACAAAGTGTCTAAGAATTGAAGTCCAGGGGTGTGTGGCACATCACTTGATGGGAATTAACATCTCCCACACTGGTGTTGGATTCTGGTTGTTGGGGGTCAGTGTTGACCAAACAACAGGCAAAGTACCCTGGGAAGGACAGACACAAGACACAGTCAAAAGCACAGCAGAACAGGAGAGAAATGCAATACACATGCACAAAACATGTCACAAGAAACGTACACAGAAACAAGTTAGCAGTACTACACTATTGTCAATTAATCAATCAATCAAAGACATTTATAGAGCGCACTACTTACCCGTAGGGTCTCAAGGCGCTTTGGGGGGTGGGGTGCCGTTACTGCTCGAACAGCCAGGTCTTGAGCTTCTTCCTGAAGGAGATGTGGTCTTGGGTCAAGCGCAGGTCGGTCGGGAGGGAGTTCCAGGTCTTGGCGGCCAGGTAGGAGAAGGACCTTCCTCCTGTTGTCGCTCTTCGGATGCGGGGGACGGCGGCGAGGGCGTGGCTGGCTGATCGGAGGTGGTGTTTGGGAGCGTAGAAGTTGACTCTGTTGTTGAGGTAGCTCGGGCCTTGATCGTGAAGGGCTTTGTGTGCGTGGGTGAGGAGACGGAAGGTGATTCTTTTGTTGACGGGGAGCCAATGCAGGTCTCTCAGATGTCCGGAGATGTGGCTGTTACGTGGGATGTCGAGGATGAGTCTGGCTGAGGCGTTCTGGATCCGCTGGAGTCTCTGCTGGAGCTTGGCGGTGGTTCCGGCGTAGAGGGCGTTGCCGTAGTCCAGTCGGCTGGTGACGAGGGCCTGGGTGACCGTCTTCCTGGTCTCCGTGGGGATCCACCAGAAGATCTTCCGTAGCATGTGCAGGATGTTGAAGCACGACGAGGAGACAGCGTTGACTTGTCTGGTCATGGAGAGGGAGGAGTCCAGGATGAAGCCCAGGTTGCGTGCGTGGTCCGTCGGTTTGGGTGCGGTGCCCAGGGCGGGGGGCCACCAGGAGTCGTCCCATGCGGAGGGCGAGGAGCCCAGGATGAGGACCTCCGTCTTGTCTGAGTTCAGTTTCAGGCGGCTGGTCGTCATCCACTCGGCTACATCTTTCATCCCATCGTGCAGGTTGGCTCTGGCGGCGGCGGGGTCGTTGGTCAGGGAGAGGATCAGCTGGGTGTCGTCGGCGTAGGAGATTATGTTGAGGTTGTTTTGGCGTGCGATGGCCGCGAGGGGGCTCATGTAGACGTTGAAGAGGGTGGGGCTCAGCGAGGATCCTTGAGGGACGCCGCAGATGACTTCGGTGGCCTCTGACTTGTACGGTGGTAGGCGGACTCTCTGTGTTCTTCCGTAGAGGAAGGAGACAATCCAATCCAGTGCCTTCTCCTGGATTCCGATGTTGCTGAGGCGCTGCACTAGGGTGCGGTGGCAGACCGTGTCGAAAGCCGCGGAGAGGTCTAGGAGGATGAGGGCCGCTGTTTCTCCGTTGTCCATCAGGGCTCGGATGTCGTCGGTGGCGGCGATGAGGGCGGTCTCTGTGCTGTGGTTGGCTCGGAAGCCAGACTGTGAGGGGTCGAGGGACCCATTCGTCTCGAGGAAGGCGGCCAGCTGTTTGTTGACGGTCTTCTCGATGACTTTGGCTGGAAACGGGAGGAGCGAGATGGGGCGGTAGTTCTTGAGATCGGTGGGGTCCGCTGTAGGTTTCTTGAGTAGAGCGCTGAGTTCGGCGTGCTTCCAGCTCTCAGGGAAGGTGGCGGTGTCGAAGGAGGTGTTGATAATGTCCCGCAGGTGGGGTGCGATGACAGCGTCGGCCTTGTTGAAAACGTGGTGAGGGCAGGGGTCGGTCAGAGATCCGGAGTGGACGGAGTTCATCATGCGGACGGTGTCTTTGGTGCTGATCGGAGTCCAGGCGCGGAGGGTGGTGGTGGGCGGCGTTGCTGTGGTCGTGGCGTGCATCGGTTGACAGCTGAAGCTGTTGTGTATGTCCGCGATCTTGTTGTGGAAGTAGGAGGCGAGGGAGTTGCAGAGGTCTTGCGATGGGGTGATGTCGTTGTTTCCTGCGTTGGGATTGGAGAGCTCTTTCACGATGTTGAAGAGTTCCTTGCAGTTGTGTGCGTTGTTGTCCAGCCGGTCCTTGAATGCAGTTTTCTTGGCGGCGCGGATCAGTTGGTGGTGCTTCCGGGTGGCAATCTTGAGGGTGGTCATGTTGTCTGGTGTTGGTTCCCTTCTCCAGACTTTCTCGAGGGCTCGGCAGATCTTCTTGGAGCTCTTGAGTTCGTCGGTGAACCATGGGGCTTTCTTGCTGGCGGGTCTGCTGGGCGGGGTCCTCAGAGGGGCGAGTTCGTCCGCGCAGTTGCTGATCCACTTCGTGAGGTTGTCGGTGGCCTGGCTGGGGTTCGCTGAGCTGGTAGGCTGGTAGAGCTGGTAGAGCTATTGTGGAGTACAGACCACCTGAATGGACACATCACTGCATGCATCCAGTAAAGTGTCACACAGACACACTCAGACAGCAAAATAGCAGCCACAACACATTTCAGGCTAACTCCATACATTGACATAACAACCCTGCAAACTCACATTCAGGTGAAGAAGTTGTTGATGAGCTGTGTGCGGACGTCACCCTCATCATCATCATCACTGGCATCGTGTCCCAGGCCTGGATCCTCCACAGGTGGCGGATGTCGGTCATCGTCATCCTGGATGAGAGCCAACTTCTTCCGCACTGCCATGTTGTGTAGAATGCAGCATACAAGGAAAATTTGGCACACCTTTGCAGGGTCATATGGGAGGGCCCCTCCGGACTTCTCCAGGCAGCGAAGCGGCTTTTCAGGAGACCAAATGTCCGCTCAATCACCCTCCTGCTCCGACCATGTGCCTCATTGTAGCGCCTCTAAGCTGGTGTCACAGGGTTCCAGAGGGGTGTCAGCAACCACGGCATGTTGGGGTATCCGGAGTCACCTACACACAAACAATTGAAAAATTAGCAGAGTCTTGAAGGAGGGTGGAATACAACATTGCTAAACACACACAATAGTAAACAGTCAGTGCACACCGACAAGCCAGGCACGCTGGTCTGGCATCTGTGACATCAGCGTTGCAATGCTTCTACTCCTCATGATGTAGGCATCATGCGCAGAACCGGGGAAACGTGCACACACATGTGTGATACACATGTCTGCAAGACATACCACCAGAGCATTGATGGAGTGGAAATGTTTCCTGTTCCAGTATGCCTGCTCATGTGCCTGTGGTGGTATCAGGGTCACATGTGTACCATCAATAGATCCGATGACGTTTGGCATCCTCCCCAGTGTATAAAAGGCATCCTTTATTTCAGGGAGTTGACCTGGGCTAGGGAACTTGATGTACAGGTCAAGGAAATGTAACATCCCCTCCAAGACATCGCGTAGCACATGACTAATCATAGTTTGCGACATACCACCAGCAGAAGCCACAGTGTACTGGAAGGTACCAGTAGCAAAGAAGTGCAGGGCTGCATTCACCTTCACCTCTGAGGTCAGTGCTGTAGGGTATTTCCGGCCAGGTAGCAGATGTGGGGCCAACTGCTCTGCCAACTCCTCAATCAGTGGCCTGGTGAAGCGGTACCGTCGGATGAAGTCACGTTCCTGCATGGTTTCAAGGTCTGGGAACAGTCTATGGACAGCTGGTGCCCTGCAGAACAGAGATGCACAAAGGACGATTGTCGGTTCATCCAACCATGTGGCTATGACCAAGTAAAATATCACATGATACATCATGACAATACACAATGTACTGAGGTGTGTGCTGTTGGGGATAGACACATATGTCACCTACATACCCATCACCTCACATCTCAAGTCCACATGTCCACATAAGTCCCATGTAGTGCAATGGCCAATCATTGGGCTGAGTCACCCTACCTATGTACTTCTGTGACGTTACAAACACACACCACAGTGTCAAGTGAGGCCTGATGTCTCCCAGGCATCACAGATCTTTGCCATGCAGATACCCAGGGTCCCTGTATTGCCACATTGACACTGGCATTACATGGCGTATCATGTACATGCCACAAAACAACCATGAGTCCCACAAGTAGTGGCCACTGTTGTCTATGCAGGCCCTACATGTACGTATCATAGACACACACACAACATCAATGTTGATGCACAAACCACATGGATGTGGAGACTGCCTCCCATTGGGCATATTTGATCAGCCACATCTGAGACACAACATGCACATAGACTGTGGGTGTACATCAGAATTGTGGCTACAGGTCTCACTGTGACGTACATGCCATCACCCCCAAGACTCAGGGTGTATGTGACATGTCCTAAACATATCCAACCTGCAACTTTGTCCATGACTCATGCCCATAACTGTACAGTTGCACATCACAGTGGTAATGTGCACAACACACAAAGGATTATATCCCCATGAACACGTGCATAGCCTGGGAGTGGTTGCACAAAAGTGCCACACAACAAACCAAATGTTGCCCCCCCAACACCCAGGGAATGCAGGCTTACATGCCATGGGACACTGTGTGGCCAATGCTGTAGTGTGGTAGGTGTGCACCTGAGTCGCTGGCAAGTAATTGTGTGTTGGCCATTGAATCGTATGGAGACGGGTGCATGTGTATTTTCAAACTATGCGTTGTACAGTCAGTTGACCGAGCTGGGCGCACCCATTGGCTCTGGACTGTCATGGAGACGGATGCAGATTCAAAACTTGTACAAGTTGTGCGCTGGAAATTCAGTTGGATGCCTACTACAATGTTGCTATTCCTAGGGTTTTATGAAGGTGAAGATTTGAATGATGCAGAAGACGTGTACGAGTCGCACATTTCCATCGATTGGCCAGATTCATAGAATGCAACCGTGTTGGACCTATCACTTGGGACACATGGCACATATTCTGCTTCTGCAGCACAGATATAAGGCTGGCTAGCCCCCAGGGAGCTCACTTGCCTGTACTACATGCTAATGGACCACATCCCTGCTACCACTGCTGCTGTCTCTGCATCATGTGGCTACTGCTATGGCACATACTCTGGAGAGGACCCCAGCCTTCACTGAGGAGGAGAACCAGGCCCTGCTGGACGGGCTCCTTTCACAGTACAGCAAGCTGTATGGGAAACCAGGGGAGCAGTTGAGTGTGCAGTCCACTGCCTTCCTAATTGTGCATGTTGTCTGATTAGCAGTACTAGTAGTGTGTACACCAGTGGCTTTCATCCCCCAAAGTGTGTAGGTACATGTAATGAACAGGTGTTCTGCAGCTAAAGTGCATTTGTGCAAGCTTCAACTTCCCAGGCATTGGTAACATGTTAGACATGCAGAGCTTTTGTCCTTTTCCATGGGTGCACTACCTGTGTAACTCATTTTCCTTTGTGATGATGACATGAACATCCAACTGTGTGCAGCACAAATATGGGGTATGTGTGTTAATGGACTTTTAACTTTGTCATCCTTAAAGGTTGATACCCACCAGAAGCAGGAGATATGGCTGACCATCGCCCGGGCAGTTCGACGGTGGGGGTCTACAACCGCCAGATCCACAAATGCCAGAAGAGGTGGCAGGACCTTCGGTGCTGGACCCGGAGGAACGCAAGGGTTCAGCTGAAGCTGTCGCCTCCTCGCAGGAGGGGCGGACGCCGGACCCCCCACATGCTCCGGAAACTGGTGGTGGTCTTCCCGGACCTGGATGGGCAGCTGAAGGCCAGACAGCAGCAAGGAGGCGGTAAGTCCATGCCTAATCTGTGTACTATGTCTGACATGCTAATTGCAGTCTTTTGGCCTGGTCACACTTCCACATTACGTAGGTCTTGTAGTCCTAAACTCATGTCCCTCAATTGAGTGATGCACCCTCCTCATCAGATTCACAGGTGTGGACCCTACAGTCTGTTGCTTGTGTCACTAGGGCACTGTGTCCCTGCATTCAGCCATGCTTCAGCTCCTGGACAGCATCTGTTACCGAGACTCTGTTGTGTGTTTCATGGGTGGGTCAATTGTTTACACAATACCTGAGATCTGACATGTGATCTGTGTGTGCCCTTGATATGTGTTACAATTGCTGGTCTGACTCGCCACATGTGGCTGGGGTATTTCAAACAAACACATGCAGTAGGGGACTCCAATTTGTGTGCCTCAGGAGTATGTATATCAAGTTTGTCACACTTGCTTAGCCACCTGACTACTCTCCAGGGCTAAACACTATTTCACGTAGACCTGGGCAGTCATGCCTACTTAAGGGCATTTAGAAACACTCTGTAATCCCACTCTGTGGAAATTTAGCTTGCAAACTGAACATTATCTGCGCCATCTTGCCTCTCCCCAGCGCCACGCATAGCAAATGTACGGTCGCCATTTTAGGCACCCCACTCTCTCTCCCCGCTCACTCTCGATCGCCAGCGCTTTCCCCCGGCGCTGCGAGCATCCCCCGCGCGCCGGCCACCCCCGCTCTCTCATACAGGCCATAAACCCTCTCCTTCTGCGCGACCCTGCTACGGAACCACTTCCGACCGACAACCCATACATGGTCATGCCTCTCCTTTGATAACCCCCCTTCCTCTGCGCCCCCTTGTCCGAACTGGTCCCAGGCCATCACCTAGCCCTGCGGATGCAGTTTATTGCCCCTACTGTAAGGGAAACACCCCACATCAAAGGGATTACAGTAGATCAAAGCCCCTACCCCCTGAGACCCGGCCGGTTGCACACACCCCCGGGAATTAGCGGAATTCCCTGCTGCGCGATAGCCATCTCCTACTGTGGATGGGGTGGGAACTTCTACTGTATCTATGTGTGGGAACGGATCTGAACCGGGGCTTCAGGGGATATTCCCCCGCACATCAAGGGAATCTCAAGAATGTACTATGTGTAATAAAGCAATAAACCAGTGTATAAGAGACCAGGTCTCAGAGATGCAGTTAGAGCACCTCGTGACGATACCTTGCTGTCTGATCTGATGTGTTCTGCTCCGACGGAATAAAACCTTGTTTCCTGCCTTCCAGTCTCCGGCGCCTGCCTCTTTTATTGGTAAATTATCGAGTGGTATGAGAGGCGATTACCGCCGGGCAAATACTTGAAAGGATACCGACTGAAACTGCCGCTACCATTTAACAATTGGCGTCCCAAACGTGGGGCCCATCAGCGACACGTGGATCCAGTGGGAGAGGTCCCGACGACAGAGTGAACGACTGCAACGATCGGGAGAGCTCCTGCCCAATAGACCCTCGTCTGGCAGCCGATCATCCGAACTTCACTGGTTCCGAGCAGACCTCTCTCGAGTGATCTACGGTCCTGACTGGGAACCATCAGGAGTGCCGCGGCAAATACGGAGAGTAGAGGACGATCGGGCGCTGGAGGCGGAAGACGAGAAACTGTCCACGCAGTCCGGGTAAGGTCGTGATACACGACAAATTGAGAAATAATTGATTGATTGTTTGAAGCTTTGGAAATTCTAGTATTGCTCATTGATTGTTCTTTTTTGAGATATTCGCTGTCTACAAACGGGGAGGAGTAGAAATACTCTCTCTCTCTCCCTTTGCAGATAGTGATGGGTAGGTAACGCAGACTTTTGTCCCCGTTGAAACCCGTCGTGCCTATCTTTATCTCCCCATTGATTGATTGTCCGAACATTGATTGTTTTGAAGAATAGTGCTTTTTGAGATATTCTCTGTTTGCAAACAACGTAGAATAGGAATATTCTGTCTAGTCTTTGCAAATAGTGAAGGGTAGGTAATGCAGACTTTTGTCCCCGTTGAAACCCGTCGTGCCTATCTTTATCTCCCCATTGATTGATTGATTGATTGTCCGAACACTAGTTGTTCGATATTGGTTCTTTGGAGGTATTCTCTGCTTGCAAATAACGAAGAATAGAGATATTCTGTCTAGTCTTTGCAAGCAGTGAAAAGATAGGTAGTGCTGACTTTTGTCCCCGTTGAAACCCGTCATGCCTATCTTCTCCCCACTGATTGGTAGTTGGTTCTGCCCGGACCGCTTATTAGAGGTGAACCATCCGGCTCCACTGGAGGGCACCCCTAATAAGGACATGTTCACTAAATATGGACTAGTCGCCGTAGCTTATACCAAGCTATGGCATAAATATACAAAGAAGGACCCCGAGAGTCAGTGGCCACTGATGGGATCCTTCGACGACCGCAAGATAGAAGCGCTAGAAGTAGCTCTGCGTAGCAATAAGACGACGCCTACTATGCTTGACATTATTGGCATGTGGCGCAAAGAAGCGATGCAAGGGAAAAAGAGGGAAGAAGTAAAAGCAGAAAAGGAATTACGAAAGGCAGCTCACCTTGCCGCTAGAAAGTTAGAAGAAGACATAAAGGAGAGAAGGGAAACTAAACTAAGACAGGAGCCCGAAACCTCAGGCCAGTACGCTGTTAGGACCCCTTCTCTGCTCTACCCTGAGTTGTCCTCCAAGCAGCGAACGAATGACGAATTACTGTTAGGTCCCCCGATCATTTACATGCCCCCTCCGTATGCACCCTCCCAATCAATAGTGCAACACCCACAACCCCCGAACACGAGCGAAAGCAGTACAGGGGCCTCGGCCCTCACGGCCTCCGCGCCGGCTGAGCCTCTTGTGCCGAACCCAACGTCGACTACAACGCTAGACGACCATGAGATAGGAAAGAAAGAGTCCACCAGAATGAATCGATTAACTAAGGATGAACGAACAGGAATCGACAAGATAGTAAAGGCACTGGTAGGATCCTTTTTGACCTTACAAAAACTAAAATAACGCTAGGAGTTAGCCCTTTGTGGGACATATGAAACCAAGGGAAGGAGTCAAGCTCACGGTCGAGACGACCGGGAGGTAGCCCGACTCCATTACTCTCGCTACCTCAACATGTCTGCCCTACTGCCCACCCCGCCCAATAAGCATGACAAAATCCCGCACAAACGGAAGCCTGCTGACACCCACCATCGACGTCACCAAACTAGGGCTAGATCGCGCTCAATTGGGCTATGTTATTTTTCCGATTGCACAGTAACCTCCTTGTGCTCGTCATCAAACTACAAATATGTACAAACACTCCAACGAAGTAATGTAGTTATAACATTTTAATAACTTATAGGATATAACAAACACACCAACAGGGTAAACAGGTTAAAACACGTTTTAAAACAACTATTTACATGACAGTCTGCTGCAACCTCCATCCCAAAGCCTTAACGTCCACGTGACACCGTCCTCGCCTCTCCTTCCTCGAAATCGCAACATTGGCCTGTTTTGGGCGGTCCCTCTTAGTTGACTTTGGGCTATAAAAGCCATGCAAAAATCCCTTGACATCAGTGGCGGGCGATTGTGCGAATAGGCCGGAGGCTATACGAAGCGCCGAAGTTCTGGCAACACCAAGGCGGAGCCCGCCACGCTGTGCGGGCCTTTCCGCTTTCTCTTCTTCTTTCTTTAATGAGGGCTGGTGCCCTGGCGGGGGGAGGCGACGCGGACGGGCCTCCCCCACCTCCCCAGGTGGAGGCTCGCTGGACACCCCAACCGTCTTTAACTCGCCGACCAGCTAAGCTGCACCCAGCCATCTTTTTCATCGGCCTGCTGAATTTCACCCTGGCACGCTGTGCGGATCTTCCCAGTCACTTCTTCCTTCAATAACGGAGGGTGCCCTGGCGGGGGGAGGCGACGCGGACGGGCCTCCCCCACCTCCCCAGGTGGAGGCTCGCCAGCAGATGAGGGCACCCCAAACCGCATCTTTCACACGTCAGCCAGCTGAGTTGCGCCCTGCCACTTCATTCGCCGTTCGGCTGAGCCGGCACCCCTGCACGCGGCCGCCAGGCAACCACCCAAGCACCGGGTTCACCAGGACTGCCGCTAGCACCCGACGTGAGGAGTGGGCCCCCGCAGCAAGGTAATCGGGGACCCACCCCGGTGGTGATACCATCCAAACTGCTGTCGTCACTGCTACTGGAATCACCCCGGTGGCAGTACCATCCGGACTGCCGCTGTTACTGCTGCTGGCTCCTCTCCGGTGACTGTACCGAAGAGCTGCTGCTACTGCTGCCCTTGAACTCCGGCGGTTGACCCCTCCGGTTCCAGGCCTGTCCCACCGTGAGACTATTCTGGACTCGAAAGCTTGTTTGCTAGGGCATGGGCCCCACCCTTGACAGAACGCTCCCCTCAGCCTTGCAGAATTGGTTGGAGTCATTTGACATTCGACTCCTGCGGACTTCCGATAAGGACAAAACCACCACCATTGCTCTTTTTGCCCCCGGGCGGCAGCCACCTTGCCTCCGCTTGGTGCAGTGAGACAGTAAAGCGTCGGCGGAAGAACCCGCCTGCTGCCCCGCCCTAAGAACAAACCGTGGCATTGCTACAGGGTTGCAGTGACGCCATGCTGACGCAAAGTTGACGCTAACGAAAGTTCTCGAACTACCAAAAGGAATTCTGGTTCAACAGCTAATTCATGGAAAGACTTAGACTGTGCACTGGCCCGACCCCGCCCCAAGATGGCGCTGATGTAGGAGTGGCCTACAACTCCTTGTGGCGTTCCAGCCACGTGACATTTGTGTTAAAAAGAGATATATAAATATATGTATGCGATGGTTTCACACATGATGGTGGGGGAGAGGGGGGGGAACCGATTTTTATGTTAATCTAGTGTTGCTCATGTTGCTCGACGCCTCTCGCACCGTGGCCGGCCTATAGCGGCTGTAGGCCCGTATTTCTACACTGACATTGTTTTAAATAAAGGGCTTCTTAAAAAGGAATTACGGAATCAGTGTCATGACTAATCATCTGGGTTGTTGAAGGTTTCTCTTTTAAATAAAAGATTGTCACTCCTAAGCGAAAGCATACAGATAATACGGACTCAATTTGCCTAAAATATTTTTGTTTAACGGAATTTGTACCCATCACGCCTGCCCCCCTTTTTCCAAGAATTGTCAAATCAATAATGAACTATAACTTAAGGTATATGTCGCACGCAAGGTATGGTATCCTGCACCATAATACACGACCAATTGAGAAATACATGCACGACCAGGGAACCCGAATTTAGGAGATGAATGAACTAGAGCATCTTTGCCTCGAACTAAAGAATAATAGGTCCGTGGTATTACCCACCCCTGCGGCTAGCCTGGTACATGGTAGGTAGAACTTTTCTTGTCTGCGCGCGCTGGGGTATTTTGAATACTGCACCTCCCCTCCCCTCCCCTCTTATTTTCCCCTCTATAGGTCACGACGAAGTTCCGACTGAAGAGTGGAGTGGACATGGACCGAACCAAGTTCAATATCAGGGAAAACATAGACAAACGTTGTGAGATAGTGCGTAAAATTACAGACCACCATTGGGAACATGAAAAACTGTATGATATGATTGTGCGTGTGTACTACGATTATACGATATGAATGTGTATGCATTTCATGTTCGGGTCACTTGAAGAGAGCGTCATCGTATGATTGAGGTGCTCGTCCACCGATCAAAGGGAGGAGAATAAAGGGTCAGACAACCCATAAGATAAACTACAAAATGCTAAAGGTACGCAGCATGCATAGGAATAGAGGACAGGAAAGGAGAGGTCCCCGTGCTCGACGCAGCCCTGAGTCTCCGTCTTGATGCATGTACTGTCACACCCTATCCGGCATTTGTGTGTACGTGGTCACCGAATTTATGTCTTTTCCCCGCTTGTGTTTTCTTACATGGAACAGACCCATGCTACTCCATGTTGTGTGTGCACCAAGTGGCCTATTATCTTACCCATCTCTCTCTCTCTCGTTTTGTGTCGTATGTATGCCAAAATAGCCTACTTGATGCACACGTCTCTCTCTCTCTCTCTCTCTCTCCCTCCCCCTCTCTCTCTCTCTCTCTCTCTCTCTCTCTCTCTCTCTCTCTCTCTCTCTCACTCTCTCTCCCCCTCCCTCGCAAAAGGCTCTTTCTTGCCCTCTTTTCTTCTTGAATAAATTAACGACATACACCTCTTTGGTAAGTGTATAATTGGCCTGAACACAGTGGTGTTCGAACAAATTGACAGAAACAAAAACGACCATACTTTACCACGTTACTACCTCTCCTTTTTACAAACGTTAAGCCTAATCGGCTGAGAAGGAAAGGACAGGTAAGACGACTGATGTCTCCCAATCTGACCCTCAACACGGGGACTATATGTCAGTGGTTTTTGTTCTTAAGGGACACCATCTCCACCGCCCAGAATTACCCCTGACCAATTAGCCCGAAATAGAATGTCTAAAGCACCCTGTTCTCCCAAAGATAACTCCAGCCCTATACTAGCCGTCTCAGAGTGTCCCGAACGAAACAGCTGATGGCCCTGTTTTAAACTGATAAAGTGTCACCTACTGTATGAAAAGGATACTCGTGAACGCATGACCGTAGCACCTCGCACTTACGGGTATTACCAAACCTTGTATTATAGGGCACAGAAACTGACACCTAGAAGGCAAGACGATGGACAGGGACACCCACAGAGCCCTGCACCACAGCAGTAATTAATAGATTAGTAACACGCACCTTAACATCAGAGTTAATAGACACCAATCATATAGTAACAGATAAGAGCATTTCCGCAACTACTCAGTGGTTGGGAGAGAGAATGAAGTATGTGAATGTCTTCCCTGCCAAAATCCCTAAGACTTTCGTTTCTTATAACCTATTCAAGTATAACCCGCAGCCATCGGAAGAGAGGGGTCGGACGTGACGCACAGTCTGGCTGCGGATCATAAAGCATCTATGACATCGACCAAGGGGGAAGCGACGAAGCAAAAAGGGTGTGAGACGAGACACCATTATCAGAACGATAAGCGCGAAGGGCTACATCGAGGCCCCTGCTCACTGACCAGCGTGCCTGAAGTCTCAACCCGTCGGGCCCGATTGATGGGCCCAGTGCTGAAAGATTCTGCTCTCCTTGGTCCGCATTTTTGATCCGATCCCACGCCACCCCATACTCTCTTCCTCTTTCATTTGGACTATGACTTTGACCTACTACCGAGGAACAAAAGGCCGGCACCCTGTCTCAAAGTGCCTGTGGTGAACTGTGTTAAGGAACAGGACTGTGATCAAAGAACAGTGAGTGATCACACCCTGCCACGTGAGAAATCGGATTTGAGCTGGACCTTAGCTCCACCGCCGGTGCTCAACAGTGCCAACGAAAGAAGGACAACAATGAGAGCTTACCAGTGATAGCTCTTTATAAAACAAGGACACTGGAAAGAAGGACCCATGTCAAAGTTGAAAATCCTCTCCCAACCACCTTATTATATTAACTATCTTCTTCATGATGTTGCATCAATCACTTCCGACTGTACACTGAGAAGTTAAGAAAATGTAACTTTGTATAGTAACATTCATACAACACCAGCCATGTACACGACTATACTGCAACTTTGAATGTACTTCCTCCTCGCCTACTTTATCAAACTGTATGAGACAATGTACAAATGTGTCAGATTACTCCTGCCTACCCTTAAGACTCTGTATCTTTAAATGTATGACGAACATTGACGATACTGTAACTGAAAGGCTAACAAAGGTGAACATTGGCCGGACAAGCTGGCGAGATATGTTAAAAGGGAGGACTGTGGAAATTTAGCTTGCAAACTGAACATTATCTGCGCCATCTTGCCTCTCCCCAGCGCCACGCATAGCAAATGTACGGTCGCCATTTTAGGCACCCCACTCTCTCTCCCCGCTCACTCTCGATCGCCAGCGCTTTCCCCCGGCGCTGCGAGCATCCCCCGCGCGCCGGCCACCCCCGCTCTCTCATACAGGCCATAAACCCTCTCCTTCTGCGCGACCCTGCTACGGAACCACTTCCGACCGACAACCCATACATGGTCATGCCTCTCCTTTGATAACCCCCCTTCCTCTGCGCCCCCTTGTCCGAACTGGTCCCAGGCCATCACCTAGCCCTGCGGATGCAGTTTATTGCCCCTACTGTAAGGGAAACACCCCACATCAAAGGGATTACAGTAGATCAAAGCCCCTACCCCCTGAGACCCGGCCGGTTGCACACACCCCCGGGAATTAGCGGAATTCCCTGCTGCGCGATAGCCATCTCCTACTGTGGATGGGGTGGGAACTTCTACTGTATCTATGTGTGGGAACGGATCTGAACCGGGGCTTCAGGGGATATTCCCCCGCACATCAAGGGAATCTCAAGAATGTACTATGTGTAATAAAGCAATAAACCAGTGTATAAGAGACCAGGTCTCAGAGATGCAGTTAGAGCACCTCGTGACGATACCTTGCTGTCTGATCTGATGTGTTCTGCTCCGACGGAATAAAACCTTGTTTCCTGCCTTCCAGTCTCCGGCGCCTGCCTCTTTTATTGGTAAATTATCGAGTGGTATGAGAGGCGATTACCGCCGGGCAAATACTTGAAAGGATACCGACTGAAACTGCCGCTACCATTTAACAACTCCTGTGTATCAACTTACAGGTTGTGCTTAGTGACATGTGCCTTCAGTTGTCTGCCTCTGTGTCATTGTGGTGTGGCTTCCTTTTACGTACAAGTGGGGTGTTCATGAGTTTGAGGGTCAGCAGGACATCTGAGATGTGACTATGAGAGACAACACCTGTGTGACATATAGGTGTGTGATCACTTGACAATGCACAATGGTGTATGCAACTGTGCACTTCAGGCAGCTGGGTTACATGCTCAGCAAACTGTGATGTGCTAATGTACAGGGAGTTGTGTTCGTAGAGACTCATATGTCTGATTTGTATGATGTGGGGTCTTCTGGGTCAGGGATATGTTGTTTGCAGGGGATGGGCAAGTGCACTTGTCAGCTGCGGAGTTTGCTTTACCCCTGAGCTATGATTGTGACACAGTGCATACTGTTGTTGTCAGGATGCTCTGCCCCTGTGACAGGAGACAGTGTTGACTGACTTTCCAGGCATGCCAGTGCCATGGCATTTAACTTGCTATGAGTGATCCTGCATTATGTTCAAGTGTGCTCCATGCACCCCATTGTGGCATTGACTATAAGGACATGAGAACATCATAGTGTGTGTTGCTGGCATGCATCACAAGCATGTGAAATGAGACTCTGCCCATCCCTTCATCCTGACACCTGTACTGAGTCAGTGGCAAGAGATGTGATGTGTGTATAGTGACATACTCCTACATGTTCACTTGTATATTCAACAAATGTGTGGGTGGTGCATGTCGGCACATTGGGGTATTAGCATCCAACATGCAACAGACATATGGGTGCAAGTCCAGGAGGGATATGAGTGCCATGGTTGATGGTGAGACTGACAATTGGGTTATTCTAAACAGTGTGAGCACTTTGAGCAATGTTCAGCTGATGATGCCAGGGATTGCCCTGTGATGTGATGTACTCACTGTGGTATGTGCAGTCAGTGCAGGTGACTGATGTTGTTCTCTTTTTTCCTAATTCTATCCAGATACATCCACGGCCACAGGAGGGGACAGCTCCACGGACCAGGAGGAGCCACAGAGCCAGACTGGGACAGAAGGCGAGGAGTCGGAGGGACCCAGTGGCATGGAGGGCGAGTGGAGCCACACCGAGGAGTCCTCAGCAACATCCACCCCAGCTAAGGGCCGCAGCAGCTCGGAGGAGGACTCCCTTGTGGAGGCGGGTGTCAGCAGCCACCAAACCCCAGCTAGTGAGGCTGTCCCCGCCACCGCCCCCACCACCACCATTTTTTTATTTGTTTTTATTTTAAAGGTTTTATATAGCGCTGGCTAGACCCGGAGCTATCAGAGCACTTTACATGAGTATAAGATCATAGTTGCAGGTTACATCGTTACAAAGGTTACACAGTTATTAGAGCATGGCAACATAGTTACTTGTAAGGTCGAGATAAACAATAAGCACATATACGTAAGGGGAAAAGCAGGCAAGGGGAGAGATTCAGGGGAGGGGGTTAGGAGCAGGGGAAGTAGACAGAGAATGAAGGAGGGAAAGGGGAGGGGGGAGAGACATCATGGAAAGAGGGGGGGAGGGCGATGGGGACACAAACCGGTAAACGAGTCAAAGCTGCGTCCAACGTCCAGTAAAGCTGTGATCCCAGGGGAAGTGGTATCATTTCCCCATCTCTGTTGCGAGAGGCTCCCTTTACGCAGTGGACTCTCTCAGAGGGGTCTCTGAGACTCAAAGGCCTACATACTGGATCCTTCCCAAAAAGGAGAGAGGGAGAGCTTTGACAAGGGGGGCCATACCATACCTCAGTTGTGAGTGGCTCCCTTGGCGCTGTGGACTCTCTCAGCGGGTTCGCTGAGACTCCAGAGTATAAATATTGGATCTTTCCCCAACAAGGGGAGAAGGAGTGCTTAGTCAAAGGGCACAAAGGACAGGGGGCTAGGCAGTGTAGCAGGTAAGGGGAGAGATTCGGGGGAGAGGGGATAGGAGTGAGCGTTTTACATGAGGAACAGTAATGTTACAATTTTACATCAGTGACAAGTTACATAAGCATTAAGAAAAGCATTTAAAGAACATAGGGGACAAGGTTAATGGAGCAAGGAAGGGTAAGGGGCTAGGGTAAAGGGGTAGGAGGAAGAAAAGACATAGAGACAAGATGAGCAGCGCAGGGCAGGACTGGCACCACAGGCCACACCCCTTGTCGCGCACCCAGCATCGTGCAGCGGGGGTTAGTTAGGGCGCAAAAGTTCACAAGTGTCAGCAGGAGTTTCCGCATCCCAAGCAGCCGGCCAGACCTGCTAATTATGTGGCCATACAGGAAGCCCCGAGCCGGGAAAGGCGCGAGTGGCCAAGGCGACCGGCAGCACGCAGGCACGGGATGAAGCAATCAAGCTCGCGGGCAGGGAAGACAATCAGTAGTTTGTGCAGCACAGGGCAATGTCGACACCACAATTAGTGCTCAATGCAGTTGCCGATGTTCAGCACATTGGTGGAGGTGGAGGTGTTATACTGCGGGTCATCCAGGCCTCAGCGCACCGCGGCTCCAATGTACAGGCTGCGGTCTCGCCGCTCTCCAGGCGCCATCTTGGCATGGTGACTGGCCGGGACGTCAGGGTTCAGATCTCCTTGTGGTGTGGGAGCCTCTATTTGGGCCGGGTTCAATTGCTGTTTTTAGTCCTGATCTTTATTGTATGCGAATTTATCCAACTTTCCAGCAGCCACTCCTCTCGGACCTTGGCCAGCCATCCTAGCCCGCATAACAGGTGACCCACCAGATGTATAAGGGGGAGGGCTGTAATCTCTGCCGCGTCATATGGTGCAACGCGCGGCCTTTCTGGTTTCCTGCCCTCTCACTCCACCGGCAGTACTGGGCAAAGGAGGCTGTGTGACATTATTCGATATGACCCTTACAGGGGTGGCGCCATGAGGCCCTAGATATGTAGGCCCGTGTCCCTTCCTAGTGTGCAATGCCAGTCTATTGCCCCAGAGATGGGTCTGCGCGCATGAGGGTGAGTGGTCACGAGGGACAGTCCTGCAAGGCTATTGCGGTTAGCACATGTGTGCCCTCGGGGCTTCGCCTGGAGTCCTCCCCATACATATAAATTCCAGCGGCGTCTCAAAGCGCCCTTCCTGCAGCCTCACTCAGAGCTGTAGTGTGGCCACTGATATTCTCTTTATTAGGCACGGGGTGGCAGTGTGTGCTTTATATAATTTCTAGATGTCACATTAAGCGCGTTACCAATGACGCCACTGCCGTGACCCGATCCTCTCCTCAGGCAGCCGCGCTGGAAGGCGCTCCCCCGCTGGTCAGGACCTGCAGCCGCACCACTACAAACGCCGCCTGGCTTACCCGGTATTGTGTTGTGGCAGTCAGCAAGGCCCGGTTGCCCCGTGAGTCTGTTAAACATGGCTGCCTCCTGTTACAAGTGCCCTCCGCCTGCAGTGTGTCCTCGTGTTTGGCGCCGCCACTCTCTCCTAGATTGTGGCTAGCAGGCGCACTCGAGGTCCCGGCTCCCGCTCGGCTGGTAGGCCCTCCGGCGTCACCTCTCCTATCTGGGCAGGCCCTTGACCCACAGAGTTCAGGAGCATCGCGATCCGCTCCGCCGGTGTTCCGATGGCAGCTCACCTCATTTGAGCAGTATGCTGGCAGAATTAGTGCTTAGATTTATTTTGAAGGCTCCCTCGATCACAGAGCTCACTTAGGCAGCGGCCATCTTGCTTGGGGAAGACGCGATAAGTGAAACTATCACCACCCTCTCATCGGCTCCCATCACAGAGGTCCGTGGAGGCTCCCGTGTTTGGGAGCATGTCTCCTTTGTGCCAGGCACCACACCCCCGGCCCCTGTGTCCCCTGCTGCCCTGAGTAAGTAGTCTGTGGACTTGCTTCGACAGATCCATGTAGGGCAGACATCAATGCTGAGTGTCCTCCATGCACACACCAGTCTGTTGACACAACTGGTGTCGTTCATGGAGGGCATTTCATCTGGCATGTCGGCCCTACAGAGGACCAATCAGTCCGTGGCCTCCTCCCTGACGGCAGCAGTGTTCCTTCTCCAACAGTCCCGCACCCCTCCTACCCCTGCACCACCCATGATTCCTAGCACCCTACCTGTCCCAAGCACACACACCTGCACATTCTCACAAACCCACAGACACGGGCAGCATACAAACACCCAAACCAAGGTCTAGACATGCACACAAGCAGGTGCAGGGGACTTATACCACACTCACAGGGGATGGTTTGCAGACACACACACAGTCATCCACAACCACTCTGCAGTCCTCCGATACCTCTCCCTCCCAGCCCCCTTCCCTTGCCTCACCTGCAACCCTCTGTGACCTTGGCCTCTTCCCCACCGACCCAGCAGATCCATCTTACAAGGGGAAGTCCCCACTCACAGAGGGGAGTGCCCCTCACACCCGGACACCCTCACCCAGGCGCAGTCAGACTGAGGTCCCCACTCGCAAGTCCCCCCGGAGCCGGAAGAGCAAGACCCCACCCCGCCCCGCAGCTCCACGACGAAGTCTCTTTCCTCCATCCCCCAGGCCACATTTCCACAGGTTCCCCGCCACACCCTGCCCCAGGTTCCCCCACCCACAGATACACCATCCCCAAAATACTGAGGCCTTACCACTTGTCTTCCACCCCCGGTCAGTTTGTGCCACTGATGTGGGGACCGTGTCCCCCCTCTGTCCTGCCAACCTCATCTGAACCCAATCCGCTCCCATTGAGTTAGGCACTGCAGTGGAGTCCACGACCACCCCGTCTGACTTGGGCACTGCATTGAGGACCCAGTCCACTCCATCTGACCTGCCCTATGAATTTGTGCCAGCAAACACCCCATCTGACTTGTGTCCCACAGTTGTGACTACACACACTACTTCAGTCAGCTCCACTGCAGTTGCCAGTGACTCTCCTGCATCCACCACTCCTTCACTGCCTCCTTCTGCTGCGCCCTGATCCTGTCTCTGCAGTGCCTGGCCTGCCCCCATGTATGCCCCCCCGAGGGGATGTCCCCTGTCCTTGCCAGTGCAGGCAAACAATGTGTGACAGTTGTCACTCAAGTTAACTTCTTGTCATTTGGATATGGACTGGCCATTGGCCTTTGTTTTGACAGGACTTTGCATTTTTCATTTGCTGAATAAAGCTTTTTTCTTTATCCTTGTGAATTTGATTTAGCTGTACATTATGTCGATGATGTTTAGCATGACCTTGCAGTTGTAATGCTGGATTTCAAATGTTGAATACTGAGGTGTTGATGTGAGGTACTCCATGTGGTCCATGAAATATGTATCCTATTGTGGTTGTTATCCATATCATCCAGTGCAGCTAACGGGGTGTGTCATGATTAACAATTTGTGAACACTCTGTAAACATTTGATTTGCATGGTCACATCTGTGGCTTGCACACATGCACATATGATGTGCTTCCCATTGTCCAATTTGTCTATTTCCCTGACTGTGGGCGCATCTCCACTGGACATGTAGGTTTGGGCATCATTGGTGTAGGAGCCACTGGGTCTTCTGTGCAACTTGCTGGACATATGTATTGAGTATGTGCAGATGAATTAAGGGACACTGCTGCACCCAGGCTGTTGTGACCAGAGCCTTCATTGTGTGGTAACTGATGGCTGACTGACCAAGTGTTCTGCTGACATGACTGAGATCTGCTGTGGCTATGTTTGAAACAGCTGAGCTTCCTCAGGAACAGAGTCCCCTCAAGTGTGTTGTTCCGTGACATTGCCTGGGCCCATGGTGTGTGTTGTGTGGGCATACACAGGTAGTTTTCCCTTGATATGTTCCTGTTGTTGATGCTTGCTGAGTGGTACTGTGTTCATCCCACAACTTTGCCATGGGCTACCAGATGTGTCGGTGCATGACACACTACTGTTAATTGGTGTTTCATCATTGGGATTTGTCTGTTCTGAGTGGTGATAATGTTGGTAGATGCAGATGGGACACAGTCAGGGGTCCCCAAGGCAATTGTTTGTTCGCAATATCATGTTGTTGTCCCTAGGTGGTACCTTTCAGTGATTGAGACATGTGTATGTGTGTGTGACTGCTTCCACTTGTCCGGTTCAGGGCTGCATTGTTTGCAGGTGTCAGCATGTGTGCCTTGTGGTTCACCTTGGCTTCTGCATTGTCCTGGGACTGTGACAGGTATTCGGAAGGATACGTGAGCTTTGACGTCATGGCCTTGTACCACATACTGTGCAGTATGTCTGTCATTCACCAGGGTTGTAAACTGTCCTTGTGTGATGAGTCTGTGCACCTTAGTTCCTCCCAACATTACTGTGTTTGTCATGGGTGCATGTGCAATGTCATCTGTCCATGTGAGCTTCACAGATGCACATTGGTGCAGTTCAGGGTGTGTGGTGTTGAGGGTGGACTGATGTAAATGTTTGCATGGATGGGCCCCTAGCTCCCGTTTGTTCATGGATGACGGGCCATGCTGAGTGATTTGTGTTTGTGTGTGTGTGATGTATGTTTATGGCACAGGACACATGTCTGGGTTTCACAGTTTGTACGACATCTACCTTTGTCAGCACAGTGGACGTGTCATGCATGCTTGTGTCACCCCAATGTCTGGTCCCTAGGGATAGTGCTGTTGTGTGCCAGTCTCTTGCTGAGTTAGTTGCTATTCATTCCAGCTTGTGTCACATGTGTCTGTTGTGCTCCCTCTCATCTCACAATGCCTGATTGCCCACTAAGGGGGAACCATTGATGGTTTACTTTTGTATGGCACTGTGTCCACATCTGTCTCACTGTGGTTCAGCCCCCTCATGTATTGTGTAGTTGACTGGGGATACTGAGACACAGACACACACACATGTTGTGTCAGATGTGCAGTGTGAGGTTGCCTGTTTGTGTTTGTGCATCTGCACCAGTGCATTGGTATTGCTGTTGGGGGCCATTGTCTGGATGTTGTTTTTGTGATTTTGCCTGCTGTCCCTGTGAGTCATATCACATTATTGTGAACATTCATCCTGGTTGTTAGGTACCATTGCTGGCATGGAATGGGAGTTTGTGACCTGACACCTACAGTCTACACAGGTTGTTTTGATTTGTGTGTCTATTTTCGAGATGTGTGTATGCTTTGTGATGGTCACTTCTGCTTTTGTGTCATTGTACACTGTATACATTGTCAGCCCCCATGGGTGGTGCTTGTCTGCACATGACTGAGAGTATGTTAGGTTTTCACAGCAATGTTAGCCTCACCACATCTCTGTGGGTATGGGACACAACCACTACTTTGCCCCAAAAGTGTTCATGTGTTGAGACCGGAAATCATGCATACTGTTTGGCATGGGGAACAACCTTTACAACGCAACTTTTACAACGCACTACCTTTACAACGCATTTTTTACAACGCATAATCCATTACAACGCATGACATTACAACGCATGACACTACAACGCATTTTTAAAAACTACCTTTACAACGCATTCCATTACAACGCATACTACCATTACAACGCATACCATTACAACGCATAATATTACACTACACTATCCAACACTTACCCTACTGATGCACCCCCTGTAGTTAGAATAGTAATTTTTACCCCTATACTATCCAACACTTACCCTACTGTTGCACCCCCTGGAGTTAGAATAGTAATTTTTACCCCTATACTATCCAACACTTACCCTACTGTTGCACCCCCTAGAGTTAGAATAGTAATGTTTACCCCTATACTATCCAACACTTACCCTACTGTTGCACCCCCTGGAGTTAGAATAGTAATTTTTACCCCTATTCTATCCAACACTTTCCCTACTGTTGCACCCCCTGGAGTTAGAATAGTAATTTTTACCCCTATACTATCCAACACTTACCCTACTGTTGCACCCCCTGGAGTTAGAATAGTAATTTTTACCCCTATACTATCCAACACTTACCCTACTGTTGCACCCCCTGGAGTTAGAATAGTAATTTTTACCCCTATTCTATCCAACACTTACCCTACTGTTGCACCCCCTGGAGTTAGAATAGTAATTTTTACCCCTATACTATCCAACACTTACCCTACTGTTGCACCCCCTGGAGTTAGAATAGTAATTTTTACCCCTATACTATCCAACACTTACCCTACTGTTGCACCCCCTGGAGTTAGAATAGTAATTTTTACCCCTATACTATCCAACACTTACCCTACTGTTGCACCCCCTGGAGTTAGAATAGTAATTTTTACCCCTATACTATCCAACACTTACCCTACTGTTGCACCCCCTGGAGTTAGAATAGTAATTTTTACCCCTATTCTATCCAACACTTTCCCTACTGTTGCACCCTCTGGAGTTAGAATAGTAATTTTTACCCCTATACTATCCAACACTTACTCCACTGTTGCACCCCCTGGAGTTAGAATAGTAATTTTTACCCCTATACTATCTAATACTTACCTTAAATGTAATTTAATATTATGCGTTGTAATGGTATGCGTTGTAAAGGTAGTATGCGTTGTAATGGAAATGCGTTGTAAAGGTATTTTTTAAAAATGCGTTGTAGTGTCATGCGTTGTAATGTCATGCGTTGTAATGGATTATGCGTTATAAAAAATGCGTTGTAAGTGCATGCGTTGTAAAAGTGTGCGTTGTAACGTCATACATCCGTTTGGCATTTGCATCTTTGACCATGATGACACTTACCTTTTGGTCACTGTGATGAGGGGGGTTTTCGACCCCATCACCACAATGCTCAACATTTGCTACAGTTTGGAAGCCGACACTTAACTTTTGTTCTACAGAGTGAGGGGGTGTTATTTGTACATTGACACAGTGCTAGTGATGCTTGCCTTGTCTAGGCCACACTCAGTTTTTGGTCACACATGTGATGGTAGTTACATTGTATGTTCGAAGTCATAATTACTGTTGTGGGCATTTGACACAGACTACACACGGTTGTCATGATGTTAGGGTGGATATATTTTGCTGACATACCTAATGCTGGTGTATGATGGATGTGTGGCACATCACCCATCCTATGAGTGGGGGTGGCATTGGTGATGGGAAACATGAGCCGTATGGGTGGGAGTGGCAGTAGTGATGGGTAACATAAGCCCTATGGGTGGGGGTGACAGTGGTAATGGGCAACATAAGTCCTATGACTGGGGGTGGCAGGAGTGATGGGCAACAGGTCCCCTATGGGTGGGGGTGGCAGTAGTGATGGGCAACATAGGCCCTATGGATGGGGCTGACAGTAGTGATGGACAACATAAGTCCTATGAGTGGGGGTGGCAAGAGTGATGGGCAACAGGTCCCCTATAGGTGGGGTGGCAGTAGTGATGGGCAACATAAGCCCTATGGGTGGGGGTGGTAGTAGTGATGGGTAACATAGGCCCTATGGGTGGGGGTATCAGTTGTGATAGGCAACAGATCCCCTATGGGTGGGGGTGGCAGTAGTGATGGGCAACATAGGCCCTATGGGTGGGGGTGGCAGGAGTGATGGGCAACAGGTCCCCTATGGGTGGGGGTGGCAGTAGTGATGGGAAACAAGTCCCCTATGGGTGGGGGTGGCAGTAGTGATGGGCAACATAGGCCCTATGGGTGGGGGTGGCAGTTGTGATGGGCAACAGGTCCCCTATGGGTGGGGGTGGCAGTAGTGATGGGCAACATAGGCCCTATGGGTGGGGGTTGCAGTAGTGATGGGCAACAGGTCCCCTATGGGTGGGGGTGGCAGTAGTGATGGGCAACATAAGCCCTATTAGTGGGGGTGGCAGGAGTGATGGGAAACAGGTCCCCTATGGGTGGGGGTGGCAGTAGTGATGGGCAACAGGTCCCCTATGGGTGGGGGTGGCAGTAGTGATGGGCAACATAGGCCCTATGGGTGGGGGTGGCAGGAGTGATGGGCAACAGGTCCCCTATGGGTGGGGGTGGCAGTAATGATGGGCAACATAAGCCCTATGAGTGGGGGTGGCAGTAGTGATGGGCATTATAGGCCCAATGGGTGGGGGTGGCAGGAGTGATGGGCAACAGGTTCCCTATGGGTGTGGGTGGCAGTAATGATGGGCAACATAAGCCCTATGAGTGGGGGTGGCAGTAGTGATGGGCAACATAGGCCCAATGGGTGGGGGTGGCAAGAGTGATGGGCAACATAGGCCCTATGGGTGGGGGTGGCAGTAGTGATGAGCAACATAAGCCCTATGGGTGGGGGTGGCAGGAGTGATGGGCAACAGGTCCCCTATGGGTGGGGTTGCAGTAGTGATGGGCAACAGGTCCCCTATGGTTGAGGGTGCCAGTAGTGATGGGCAACATATGTCCTATGGGTGGGGGTGGTAACGGTGCTGGCCATGCAACCCCTATGTTGGCCTGTTGCTAGTGGCCAGAATATGGATACCCTGTGTGTGTGTGTGATATTTGCAGGTACGTGTCATTTGTTTGTGTGGTGGGTGTCTGACTTACTGTCTGTGCCATCCTATGAGTGGGGGTGGAAGGAGTGATGGGCAACAGGTCCCCTATGGGTGGGGGTGGCAGTAGTGATGGGAAACAGGTCCCCTATGGATGGGGGTGGCAGTAGTGATGGGCAACATAAGCCCTATGGGTGGGGGTGGTAGTAGTGATGGGCAACATAGGCCCTGTGGGTGGGGGTGGCAGTTGTGATGGGCAACAGGTCCCCTATGGGTGGGGGTGGCAGTAGTGATGGGAAACAGGTCTCTTATGGGTGGGGGTGGCAGTAGTGATGGGCAACATAAGCCCTATGAGTGGGGGTGGCAGTAGTGATGGGCCACTTAGGCCCTATGGGTGGGGGTGGCAGTTGTGATGGGCAACAGGTCCCCTATGGGTGGGGGTGGCAGTAGTGATGGGCAACATAGGCCCTATGGGTGGGGGTGGCAGGAGTGATGGGCAACAGGTCCCCTATGGGTGGGGGTGGCAGTAGTGATGGGCAACATAAGCCCTATTAGTGGGGGTGGCAGGAGTGATGGGAAACAGGTCCCCTATGTGTGGGGGTGGCAGTAGTGATGGGCAACAGGTCCCCTATGGGTGGGGGTGGCAGTAGTGATGGGCAACATAAGCCCTATTAGTGGGGGTGGCAGGAGTGATGGGAAACAGGTCCCCTATGGGTGGGGGTGGCAGTAGTGATGGGCAACAGGTCCCCTATGGGTGGGGGTGGCAGTAGTAATGGGCAACATAGGCCCTATGGGTGGGGGTGGCAGGGGTGATGGGCAACAGGTCCCCTATAAGTGGGGGTGGCAGTAATGATGGGCAACATAAGCTCTATGAGTGGGGGTGGCAGTAGTGATGGGCATTATAGGCCCAATGGGTGGGGGTGGCAGGAGTGATGGGCAACAGGTCCCCTATGGGTGGGGGTGGCAGTAATGATGGGCAACATAAGCCCTATGAGTGGGGGTGGCAGTAGTGATGGGCAACATAGGCCCAATGGGTGGGGGTGGCAGGAGTGATGGACAACAGGTCCCCTATGGGTTGGGGTGGCAGTAGTGATGGGCAACAGGTCCCCTATGGTTGAAGGTGCCAGTAGTGATGGGCAACATAAGCTCTTTGGGTAGGGGTGGTAGTGGTGCTGGCCATGCAACCCCTATGGTGGCCTGTTGCTAGTGGCCAGGATATGGATCCCCTGTGTGTGTGTGACATTTTGCAGGTACGTGTCATTTGTTTGTGTGGTGGGTGTCTGACTTAGTGTCTGTGCCATCCTATGAGTGGGGGTGGAAGTAGTGATGGGCAACAGGTCCCCTATGGGTGGGGGTGGCAGTAGAGATGGCAAACAGGTCCCCTATGGATGGGGGTGGCAGTAGTGATGGGCAACATAAGGCCTATGGGTGGGGGTGGTAGTAGTGATGGGCAACAATAGGCCCTATGGGTGGGGGTGGCAGTTGTGATGGGCAACAGGTCCCCTATGGGTGGGGGTGGCAGTAGTGATGGGCAACATAGGCCCTATGGGTGGGGGTGGCAGGAGTGATGGGAAACATAAGCAATATTAGTGGGGGTGGCAGGAGTGATGGGAAACAGGTCCTGTCAGGGATCGCAGGCGGTTTCCTCCCTCTCACCTGACCTTAGCTTATGTGTCTTCCTTTTTGCCCAATCAAACTCTTTCACAAGTTGATTTACCCTTAAGCTGGCGATGGTTATGGCATCGCTGAAATTCTAATATGGCCGCTAACTGCCTCTCTAACACCGCTGTTAGAATCCGGGGTCTCTGGTTGGCGCAGGTATGCACTTGCGACAAGCAGGGACCCTTTCCTCTAAGTCAGGGCGTAGGATTACCTCTTTAAAAATAACCCCTGCTCACCCTCTAGGTAACGTGGCGCGAGCAGTCAGGCTAGATTCCAGAGGGCATTAGGTTAAGCGTTGCAAGTTGTCCCACACAATAATCACCTCCCCACCACACAAAGACACAAGGCTGTATTTTTGTAAAACTATATGTCTTTATATAAAAGATTTCTTGCAGGCAGGTTGCTAAAATACAGTTCTCTTGTAAGTACTAATCCAGTTACTCTTTAAATGCTCAAACGTAGTCCACAGTTATTAAAACGGCACAGTTCTGATCAAAATAAGCTTCTTGGGGGTGTTGTGCGCTTTGTAGCGCCTCAGGTACACTTTTTACAAGGTTTTGAAGGTGTCTTGCCGTTTCTCACGCTTCTCGCGTGAGTACGCGTATGCCGGCAGTGAACCAGACGGGCCGTACCTACGTAGGTACACGGCGAACTCGATCCAGGCTTTGCTTGCCAAGCCTCAAGCTTCCCTCGTGAGCGCCGCCAATAGGTTTCAATGCTGTTCATTCCGTACAGTGGCAGGGACGCGCCGTACACGGACGGCAGCACCGGTACGGTGCGTACCAGGGCAGTACGGGTCGAACTACGGCCCTGGACACAGGTATTTCACAGGCTCAAAGCAGGATACTTCAGATGCAGGTTCGGGTTAAACAGGATAGTTCCGATGCAAATTCACGGGCAGTACGGTTCAAACTAAAGGCGGGTACGGGTCGTACCAAGGGGGCACCAGTCTTAATGATTTCAAAAGGCGGGTACAGCTCAAATCCCAAGATACTTTAGAGGCAAGTACAGTCCGTACGAAGTCAAGTACGGGCCGTATTACATGCGCAAGTCACAAAATACTTCCAAAGCAGGTACAGCTCGTACGAAGGCAAGTACGGGCCGTACTTTAGCGCGAAATATCACCAATACC
Organism: Triturus cristatus; assembly: GCF_964204655.1. NCBI lineage: Eukaryota > Metazoa > Chordata > Amphibia > Caudata > Salamandridae > Triturus > Triturus cristatus. The sequence continues at coordinate 341,059,963 of NC_140581.1, read as the reverse complement.
TGTAGTCTTCACGGGGATGGTCACGGCAGCCTCGGGTTTCCACAGGGAGGTGTCCCACGTCGCAGAGTCGTCCCTCACAGTCAGAGGGCGGCGGTGCTTCATGGCACACTGCAGAAGGTCTCAGCCACACGATGAAAGTCAGAGGAGGGGAAGTCAGCTCCGGGGCAATTCTTAGCGTGTTGCAGGGCCGACGGCTTCTCAGTAGATCAACAGGATGTCGCAGGTCCTTGCGGGGATCTCGGCGGCGCGGGGTCGCCAAGGCTCGGTGCACAGACGCTCAGGGTCCTTTCTTTGCGGTGCGAGCTACGGCTCGGAGGGGCAGGTACTTGCGGTGCTGGGACCAGCTAGGCAGGTCCTGGCGGTGCTCTTGGTAGGCCCAGGTGGCAGATGTCGCGGTGCTGAGAAAGGGGGAGAGGCACACAGGTTCTCTGGGAGTCAGCTTCAGAGAATTGCGTCCAGCCACTTCTCCTCTTCTGGGGGAAAGGTAGCGCCCACTGTTCCTGGGGCGCAGATCAGGGGGCAAGTTCACACGCAAGCCCTTGGAGATTGTTTGAAAGCGCAAGTTGAATCAAAGTCTTTTTCTTTAGTCTTTTCCTCTCCTTCCAGCAGACAGGCACCCACTGCAGGCCAGTCTCTCAGGCAGAGAGACAGTATTCCTCCTTCAGCTTCTCCAGGTCCTTCTCCTTCAGGCAGAGGTTCGTCTTGGCGCAAACAGGATCTGATTTCTTAGGAGCAGGGCTCCTTCTTTTAAAGCACAAATCTTTTGTTCTTTGTCGCCAGGGGGCCTGGGCCTGGCTCAGTCCAGTTTTGGAGCACTTTGTTGTGGTGACTCTGCTCTTTCCTTTCAGCAGCAGGGCAGAGACATCAGCCGCTCCACAGGGGGCGGAGCCGGCTTTGTGGTGGCAGAGCACAGGTCTATTCAAGAGTCAAGGTGTACTCCTCCCACCCATCCTGGTGTAATCTCTCTACCCACCACCTGGCAGCCAGCGTGTCTCCTGGAATTCCCCAGCCCTGCTCCTTCCCTGTTACTAGGCAGAACACACACACACAGTGCAGAGGCGGGCTGAAATGGCCAGGTCAGTAAATACTAACTTTCTAAAAGTAGTATTTACAAACACAGGATATTAAAATAAACTTTACTAAAAGAAGTATTTTATTATTCTGAGTTCAGGCATACTAAACATGACTTTCTACCATGCTCTATGAGTCCACTGGGATTACAGCGTGTAGTAATTCCAGCAGCCCATTCTGGCCTATGGAGAGCAGGTAGCCTTCAATAGTGAAAAACGAAAATGGCTGTAATTCACTATTAGGACATGCCACACACATCAGGGCATGTCCTACCTTATGCCTACAATGCACCCTGCCCTTGGGCCTACCAGAGGGGTGACTAATATGCAGTTAAGGGAAGGTTTAGGGACTGGCAAGTGGGTGCACTTGCGCAGTCAGCGCGACAGTACCAGACTGCGCGCAGGCTCTGCAGTGGCAGATCCTAGATACATTTTACTAGGCCGCTTCTGTGGGTGGCACAACCAGTGCTGTCAGCCCACCAGCGGTATTTGTATTTACAAGCCCTGGCACTCCTGGTGCACTTTACTAGGGGCTGACAGTAAACCAAATGAACCAATCATGGACACCAACCAATGTATACACTTTTCAAAGGGAGCACTTGCACTGTGGCACTGATTAGCAGTGGCACAGTGCCCTGAGCAGCTAACACCAACAAAACACAATGAGGCACATCAGCAAAAAGTGGAAGGGAAGCTCACGCCAAGGTGCCAGGTCTAACACGTGTCCCCTCCAGCTGATATGTGGGGGGAACTACCCTACCCCAGGGAGTTCCTCTTCACTAAGGCGGAAAAACCTGGACAGACAGTCAGCATTGGCGTGATCTGTGCCAGGGCAATGCTCCACCGTAAAGTCCATACCCTGTAGGGAGATGGACCACCTCAACAGTTTTGGGTTCTCACCCCTCATTTGCATCAACCATCTGAGCGGCCTGTGGTAGGTCTGAACCCGGAAGTGAGACCCAAACAAGTAGGGTCTTAACTTCTTCAGCGCCCAGACCACAGCAAATGCTTCTCGCTCTATCGCACTCCGCCTTTGTTCCCGTGGAAGTAACCTTCTACTAATAAAGGCTACAGGTTGGTCCCAGCCCTCCTCAGTCATCTGTGAGAGAACAGCCCCTACACCATTCTCTGATGCGTCTGTCTGCACTAGGAATACTTTGGAGAAGTCAGCAGCCAAGATCACGGGCGCCGTGCACATGGCAGTTTTCAGGGTGTCAAAGGCTTTCTGACAGGCGTCAGTCCATATCACTTTTCTGGGCTGCTTCTTCGAAGTCAGCTCTGTCAAGGGGGCAACAATGCTGCCATACCCATTGACAAACCTCCTGTAGTACCCTGTGAGTCCTAAAAAGTCCCTCACCTCTGTTTGGGTCTTTGGGGGCTCCCAAGCCAGGATGGTTTCAATCTTGGGTAGGAGGGGCGCCACCTGGCCGCTCCCCACTTGGTGTCCCAAGTACACCACTGAACCCTGCCCGATCTGACACTTGCTTGCCTTGATTGTGAGGCCTGCCTTGCGCAGTGCCATCAACACTTCCCAGAGATGTTGCAGGTGTTCTTTCCATGTGCCACTGAACACTGCGATGTCATCCAGGTATGCTGCGCTGAACTCGGTCAGTCCAGCCAACACCTGGTTGACCAACCTCTGGAAGGTGGCAGGGGCATTCTTCCTCCCAAATGGCATAACCCGGAACTGGAAATGCCCATCTGGTGTGGAGAATGCGGACCTCTCTATGGCCCCATCAGTTAAGGCGATCTGCCAGTACCCAGACGTTAGATCAAATGTGCTGAGGTACCGTGCAGCCCCTAACCGATCGAAGAGCTCATCAGCTCTGGGGATGGGGTGCGCGTCATTCTTCGTGACCGAATTGAGTCCTCCGTAGTCCACACAGAACCGGAGTTCGGGTGTGGCACCCGGCGCTGCAGCATTTGGGACCAAGACCACTGGGCTGGTCCAAGGACTGCTGGAGGACTCAACCACCCCTAGAGCAAGCATCTTTGAGACCTCCTCTTTGATGCAGGCTCTGACCCTGTCAGTTACCCTGTAAGCTTTGTGCTTCACAGGTAAGCTGTCTCCTGTATCCACATCATGGACGCACCAATCTGTGATACCAGGAACCAGGGAGAACAGTTCAGGAAACTGCCCCAGCAGCTGGCGGCAGTCATTCTGTTGCTCAGGGGTCAGGGTGGGTGAGGGGTTAACTCCATCCACTGACCCGTCTTGCTCTGAGGCTACCAAGAGGTCAGGAAGAGGCTCAGACTCCTCCTCCGTCCCATCATCGGTGGCCAAGAGCATGCCCACTTCGGACCTCTCCAAGTGGGGCTTCAGCCGATTGACATGGAGGACCCTCAAGGGGTTCCTAGGAGACTGCAAATCCACCAAGTAGGTGACAGAACTCTTGCGCTCCACAATCTCAAAGGGTCCTGTCCACTTGTCCTGGAGTGCACAAGGCTCCACAGGGGCTAGGACCCATACCTTTTGACCAGGTTGAAGCTCAACCAGAGTGGCGTTCTGGTCATACCACCGCTTCATTTCCTCCTGGCTGGCTTCCAGATTTGCCTCAGCAAGTTACCTGAAACGCCTAGTCTGGTTCCTGAAGGCCAGCAGGTAACTAAATACATTCTGGGGAGATTTCCCGAGAGATTGCTCCCAGCGTTCCTTGACCAGACTAAGAGGTCCTCGCACTGGGTGGCCATACAAAAGCTCAAAGGGACTGAACCCCAGAGACTTTTGTGGCACCTCACGGTACGCAAAGAGAAGGCATGGTAAGAGGACGTCCCACTTACGCCTCATGGGTTCCTCAAGACCCATAATCATGCCTTTTAGGGTTCGGTTGAAGCGCTCAACCAACCCATTTCCTTGGGGATGGTAAGGGGTGGTGAACTTATATGTCACACCACACTCTTGCCAAAGGGATTTCATATATTTCGATATGAAATTGGTCCCCCTGTCAGACACCACCTCTAGAGGGAATCATACTCGTGAGAAAATTCCCATCAGTGCCCGTCCCACCACGGGGGCCGTCAATGTCCTCAGAGGGATGGCTTCAGGGTACCGGGTGGCATGGTCCACCAAGACCAGGATGAACCTGTTGCCCATGGCTGTCTTGGTGTCCAGTGGCCCCACAATGTCAATCCCAACTCGCTGGAATGGGGTACTGACCACAGGGAAAGGTTGGAGTGGAGCTTTCAGCTTCCTCCCACTCTTGCCACTTGCCTGGCAAGTCTGGCATGTCCTGCAGTGAGTGTCAGAACTCCTGCGCATTTGGGGCCAATAGAAGTGGGTGACAAGCCTCTCAAAGGTCTTGTCCTGGCCCAAATGTCCTGCTAATGGAACGTCGTGAGCCAGCCCCAGTAGGAAGGCTCTGAACTTCTGGGGTACCACCAGCACACAGGCTGACCCAGGTTCAGCAACCTTAGGCTCTGAGTACAGGAGGTCGTTCTCCCAGTAGATTAAGTGAGTTCTGGACTGATCACCATTGGCCTGGGCTGCAGCCTGCTGCCGCATACCCTCTAGAGATGGGCACTCTTTCTCCTCCCTGCAGAATTCCTCCCTGGAGGGGCCTCCTTCTTGCTGCCAATGAGTCAGCTCAGGTAGGTCCCCCAGTTCGGGTATCTGTTCCCCGGTAGGCTTGAGGGCATCCCCTCAAGGTCTGCTTCCTCCTGGGCCGTGGGAACTTCAGGAGCCGGTTTCCCGTGCCTCCCTTGCCCTCTCTCTAAGGCCGGTTCCTGGGCCTCTCCCTCAGGCTCCAGGGTCCCTTCAACACCCCTACTGGCTGCCATTGGCCAGGTGGTCACACACGCCCAATCAGGTAAACCCACCATCCGCAGATGGGCTGTCTTCTCCACCTTTTCCCAAGGGGAGCTCTCCAAGTCATTCCCTAGGAGACAGTCTACAGGCATGGCAGGTCTCACCGCGACTTGCAGAGTACCAGAGACCCCCCTCCACTCAAAGGGAACTTGAGCCATTGGACAATGACTCTCTGTGTTGTCAGCATTGACAACCCGACAATAGGCATGGGGTACGACCTGCTCTTGAGATACCAGGTGCTGCCGCACTACAGTCACGCTGGCTCCTGTGTCTCTAAGAGCCTCTACCTTCTTCCCATTGACGGTCACCACTTGCCCATATTTCTTAGTGTTAGAGGCCAAGTTGGCTTGGGGGACCATCTCACTGTCTCCTAGTGAGACTAAGGTCATCTGGACGGGGTCCCACCCACCTTGGACTTCTACCTCCTCCCCAAAGGCTACTGTAGCCACTTGCCTGGGTGGAGCACCAGTGGGTGCGGGTTTCACATACTGGCGACACTTGGGATCACTGGCAAAGTGACCCAGCTCACCACATTTATAACACTGAGGGGGCCCCTTGGGAACAGGTTTACCTGTCGGGCCCCTGTCTGCTTCGGGGGTGGGGGAGGCTGAGAACATTTCTGCTGGTTCCCTTGGGTATTACTTTGGGGGCCTTTTGGAAACCCCTTCTGTTTTCCCTTGTCCCCCCCACTCTTCTGCTGGGGACCCTGCCCACCCTTGGCAGAGTCTCCCACGTGACCCTTGTGGACCCTGGTGCTGACCCAGCGGTCTGGCTCCTCTGCAAGCTTCCTAGGGTTAGTCAGCTTGCAATCTATCAGGTGTTGGCGTAGCTCAGGAAAACAATTAAGCGACAAGTGCTCCCATGCAATTAAATCAAAGAGACCTTGGTAATCATCAACTTTGCTACCCTTCATCCAGCCATCCAGTGCTCTGCAGAAAAAGGTCACATACTCCACATACGTACTCCCCGCAATCTTGGTGCACCCCCTGAACCTCTGTCTATACAATTCAGGAGTTAGCCCATATCTGGTCATTAAAGCTTCTTTCATGTGGGGGTAAGAATTCTGCATGTCAAAGGGCAAATCTAACAGTGTGTCCCGCCCTTCACTGAGGAACCGTCCCCACAACCCCGCTCCCCAATCTCTCTCAGGGACCCGGTGGGAGGACATGGCTACCTCATAGGCCCGGAACCATTGCCCTATGTCATCATTCCTGAAGAACTCTTTAACTACATATTTTGGTATGTACACCCTTGACTCTACCTGCACCGGCGTTGCGCTGCCACCAGAGGGAGTGTTGTCTAAACTTTTCTCTTTTATCGCCAGTTCCCTCATTCTGGCGTCGTGCTCCATTTGGATCTTTCTTTCTTCAAGAGCCATTTTCTTGCTCTCTAACTCCAATTGTCCTTTTAGCTTCAGCTCTGCCAATTTCATTTCATGATCCCTGGTGGCCTGTCTGTCTGCCAGCTCCCTTGGTGACAGATCTCGGCCAGCACTGTGGATGCTCTCCGCTGGCTCCACTAGGTCAACTTCCTCAGGTACACTATCCTCAGCTGCACCCCTTGATTCCATCCAAGCTCTCAGTGCCATTTTGAAATCTGTTTTGTTCGTGCATACTCTGCGTGGAACCTTGAACTTCTTGCAGAAGTGTATGAGTTGGTCTTTGGTGTATTTGTCCGCTTTCGACTCATCCCATTCCAGTTCCATTCCAGAGGCTTCAGATGCTGTATTTACTGTGCTGTTTGAGCCCGGCATGGCTTCAAACGCAAGGGATCTTCTTTACTTTGGCAAACGAAATTAAAGTTTAAAAAGTTCTGTGGTTCAAGCTACTGGACCGTCTACTGGGCAATGGTTAGTAATCACTGCGCAGACACCAAGAACGCAAATCCGTAAATCCTCACCGCTGCCACCAATGTTAGAATCCAGGGTCTCTGGTTGGTGCAGGTATGCACTTGCGACAAGCAGGGACCCTTTCCTCTAAGTCAGGGCGTAGGGTTACCTCTTTAAAAATAACCCCTGCTCACCCTCTAGGTAACGTGGCGCGAGCAGTCAGGCTAGATTCCAGAGGGCATTAGGTTAAGCGTTGCAAGTTGTCCCACACAATAATCACCTCCCCACCACACAAAGACACAAGGCTGTATTTTTGTAAAAATATATGTCTTTATATAAAAGATTTCTTGCAGGCAGGTTGCTAAAATACAGTTCTCTTGTAAGTACTAATCCAGTTACTCTTTAAATGCTCAAATGTAGTCCACAGTTATTAAAATGGCACAGTTCTGATCAAAATAAGCTTCTTGGGGGTGTTGTGCGCTTCGTAGCGCCTCAGGTACACTTTTTACAAGGTTTTGAAGGTGTCTTGCCGTTTCTCACGCTTCTCGCGTGAGTACGCGTATGCCGGCAGTGAACCAGACAGGCCGTACCTACGTAGGTACACGGCGAACTCGATCCAGGCTTTGCTTGCCAAGCCTCAAGCTTCCCTCGTGAGCGCCGCCAATAGGTTTCAATGTTGTTCGGTCCGTACAGTGGCAGGGACGCGCCGTACACAGACGGCAGCACCGGTACGGTGCGTACCAGGGCAGTACGGGTCGAACTACGGCCCTGGACACAGGTATTTCACAGGCTCAAAGCAGGATACTTCAGATGCAGGTTCGGGTCAAACAGGATAGTTCCGATGCAAATTCACGGGCAGTACGGTTCAAACTAAAGGCGGGTACGGGTCGTACCAAGGGGGCACCAGTCTTAATGATTTCAAAAGGCGGGTACGGCTCAAATCCCAAGATACTTTAGAGGCAAGTACGGTCCGTACGAAGGCAAGTACGGGCCGTATTACGTGCGCAAGTCACAAAATACTTCCAAAGCAGGTACGGCTCGTACGAAGGCAAGTACGGGCCGTACTTTAGCGCGAAATGTCACCAATACCTGTAGTCTTCACGGGGAAGGTCACGGCATCCTCGGGTTTCCACAGGGAGGTGTCCCACGTCGCAGAGTCGTCCCTCACAGTCAGAGGGCAGCGGTGCTTCATGGCACACTCGCAAAAGGTCTCAGCCACACGATGAAAGTCAGAGGAAGGGAAGGCAGCTCCGGGGCAATTCTTAGCGTGTTGCAGGGCCGACGGCTTCTCAGTAGATCAACAGGATGTCGCAGGTCCTTGCGGGGATCTCGGCGGCGCGGGGTCACCAAGGCTCGGTGCACAGACGCTCAGGGTCCTTTCTTTGCGGTGCGAGCTACGGCTCGGAGGGGCAGGTACTTGCGGTGCTGGGACCAGTTAGGCAGGTCCTGGCGGTGCTCGTGGTAGCCCCAGGTGGCAGATGTCGCGGTGCTGAGAAAGGGGGAGAGGCACACAGGTTCTCTGGGAGTCAGCTTCACAGAATTGCGTCCAGCCACTTCTCCTCTTCTGGGGGAAAGGTAGCGCCCACTGTTCCTGGGGCGCAGATCAGGGGGCAAGTTCACACGCAAGCCCTTGGAGATTGTTTGAAAGCGCAAGTTGAATCAAAGTCTTTTTCTTTAGTCTTTTCCTCTCCTTCCAGCAGACAGGCACCCACTGCAGGCCAGTCTCTCAGGCAGAGAGACAGTATTCCTTCTTCAGCTTCTCCAGGTCCTTCTCCTTCAGGCAGAGGTTCGTCTTGGCGCAAACAGGATCTGATTTCTTAGGAGCAGGGCTCCTTCTTTTAAAGCACAAATCTTTTGTTATTTGTCGCCAGGGGGCCTGGGCCTGGCTCAGTCCAGTTTTGGAGCACTTTGTTGTGGTGACTCTGCTCTTTCCTTTCAGCAGCAGGGCAGAGACATCAGCCGCTCCACAGGGGGCGGAGCCGGCTTTGTGGTGGCAGAGCACAGGTCTATTCAAGAGTCAAGGTGTACTCCTCCCACCCATCCTGGTATAATCTCTCTACCCACCACCTGGCAGCCAGCCTGTCTCCTGGAATTCCCCAGCCCTGCTCCTTCCCTGTTACTAGGCAGAACACACACGCACAGCGCAGAGGCGGACTGAAATGGCCAGGTCAGTAAATACTAACTTTCTAAAAGTAGTATTTACAAACACAGAATATTAAAATAAACTTTACTAAAAGAAGTATTTTATTATTCTGAGTTCAGGCATACTAAAAAGGACTTTCTACCATGCTCTATGAGTCCACTGGGATTACAGCGTATAGTAATTCCAGCAGCCCATTCTGGCCTATGGAGAGCAGGTAGCCTTCAATAGTGAAAAACGAAAATGACTGTAATTCACTATTAGGACATGCCACACACATCAGGGCATGTCCTACCTTATACCTACAATGCACCCTGCCCTTGGGCCTACCCGAGGGGTGACTAATTTGCAGTGGCAGATCCTAGATACATTTTACTAGGCCGCTTCTGTGGGTGGCACAACCAGTGCTGCCAGCCCACCAGCGGTATTTGTATTTACAAGCCCTGGCACTCCTGGTGCACTTTACTAGGGGCTGACAGCAAACCAAATGAACCAATCATGGACACCAATCAATGTATACACTTTTCAAAGGGAGCACTTGCACTGTGGCACTGATTAGCAGTGGCACAGTGCCCTGAGCAGCTAACAACAACAAAACACAATGAGGCACATCAGCAAAAAGTGGAAGGGAAACTCACGCCAAGGTGCCAGGTCTAACAACCGCTATTTAGCGGTCTAGTTTATAATGTTATCTCTGGTCTGGTGAAGTGCGCGCCAACGTTCTAATGCGCACTTCACCGAAGAATTCAACTGAGGAGGAGGTTTGGGGCGTCGCGCAAGTCAGTTAGGGTAGAAGCGGAAGATAAATTTAATACGCGTTTATTCCGACGGGTAAAAGGTCCAGAGTTGAGGTTAGTGTTTAAACCTTTACCTTTTGCGAAAACTCTTGAAATATATTCTCTCTCAGAATTATTATTTGGTTCCACATAAAAACCACGAACCAATATCTAGAAGCTAGAGAAACTATTGTTGCCTATAGAAAACTAAAAACGATATTCAGTCACCATATAAAAAATTAAAAGAAAAGGTTCTTCACCTTTGAGAAACAGAAAACGCTTGTTTTCAGTTATCTTCCTAATCTAGGAAAAAAGCTCAACCTGTCTTTCTAGGTATAAATTCTCAGTGAGGTTAAATATAAGAACATTAATAGGCCTCCAGCTGAGGAAGCAGTGTCTCTAAAACCCAATTCCCGGTTTTGGGATTGAATACAACTAAAGAGGTTCTAAAAGATTTATACAACGATAATACCAAGAAAAAGAAGCTAAACTACTAATGAAAGGCAATTCCATTATAGTTCAAAAATTGTGAGTACAAGAGTCGAGGGAGATAATACAATAGTATCACGGCGTTTTTGCCAACTCCACTTCGTTTGTCTCTCCCTACACTCCCCTCCCGTGGTCTTAGCCAATCGGGTGCTAGGAGGCGGAGCAAGAGGGTGGGGCTTTGGTTCAAAAGCTCGTGGTAGCGCGAGAGCGGGGAATTGTCCTCTGTGTTTTAGCGCGGATAGCCGCTTGCATTGTGCTGTAATCTGCATCTGTTTTAAAAAGAAGCTAAAATTTACCTGAAACGCTTTAAAAACTGTTGCTTTTAACTTTCACGGCGTTTTTGCCAACTCCACTTCGTTTGTCTCTCCCTACACTCCCCTCCCCTGGTCTTAGCCAATCGGGTGCTAGGAGGTGGAGCAAGAGGGTGGGGCTTTGGTTCAAATGCTCGTGGCGGCGCGGGAGCGCAGCGGACGTGCGCAGTGGGCGCGCCTAAGGCAAGCCCATTTGCGCCCATCCGCGCCCTGACGGGTACCGGGGCCACAAACCCTGGCCAAATCATCATGTATTCCTCGCCCTACTTGCGCTCGTTTGCCAAGCGCCGGTCACCCATAACTCAATTCACTAAAAATCGTCTCATAGAACACAACATCTATGCGCACTCCCCTGACCATCGCACCCCCCTCGCCCATAGCTCTCAATCCCTCATTACCAGTTCCTGTGGACGCACAACATTTACCACGCTTCGCACACTCTACCTTAACACTCGCTCTCTGGTTAAACACCAAATTGATATATTTCTGCTACTTAGCCTTGAGCAGCCGGATATTCTCCTGCTTACGGAGACCTGGCTCACCCAGGACTCGTCACCTGACATCTTAGCAGCCCTCCCCTCGGATTACTACATTCTGGCCGCAAATCGACTCCAGGGCAAAAATGGTGGTGGAGTGGCTGCTATTATCCATAAGAATCATGTTTTTACTGCCCTCAGTCCTTTGATCCTTCCAGAGGTGGAGAATTTAGTGATTAGGTTAGAGGCCGCTTCCGGTTCTATCGTCCTGGTGTTATTATATTGACCTCCTCATGCCATGCCCACCTTCCCCTTAGCCCTTAGTGAACAAATGGCTAACCTCTTTACCAACTACGCTAGCATTATGCTAATAGGCGACATGAATTATTGGTTCAATGACGCTTGCGGTGGGCCCCATGCTGCAGAACTGTCAGAACTACTGGTTAGCTTGAATTTCACTCAAAATGTTTTCGTGCCTACCCATGTCAAAGGCCACATTTTGGACCAAATTTGGACCTCAAATCTTACTCTATCTGTGCTCACTGTCTCACCCTGCATCTGGTCCGATCACCATCTCATTGACTTCACGCTCACTACTACTATCATCCCTAAGATTGTCTCAAAAGACGATGGCATATCAAGGACATGTAGCTCTATTGATAAACACGCGTTTCTCGATACTCTAGCTAGGTCCTGCCCCCCCCTCAACTCAGATGTTGATGTCATGAATACTGCCATCTCTAACTGGTTACTAAAAGCCTGTAACTCTCATGCTCCCCTCACAAAATTCACTCGCTCCCGACATTAGGATGCTCATAAGTGCTTCTCCACGGAACTCAGGAAACAGAAATTGGAGTTAAGGCAAAAAGAAAGAAAGTGGAGATCACACTATATTTTGGAGGATAAACTACAGTTTTCCGCAGCCCGCAATGACTACAAAAAACCATCCGCAAAGCTAAAGCCGCTTATTTTTCCACCAGAATTCTTAATGCCCAAAATAAATCTAAGGAGATCTTCTCCATTATCAATGATCTGTGTAATTCCGACAGAATTCACCCTGATCAGCCACCTACTCAGGCGTTTTGTAGTTCTTTGAACTCATTTTTTTGGGACAAGATCTCCACAATAAAGGCCAGTATTCCCGCCACATGCTGCTCTGACCACATTGATCTGGTCATGACTAACCCTGCTACCCTGGACCATTTTCCGGTTCTATGTCCTCAGCTCTTCTCAGAATTACTGGACCGAGTCAAGTCTGGGTCACCTAACGACTGCTGTCCCCCTCATATCCTAAAAGAGGTCCTATCTGCCCTCCCCCATGTTGTACTCCCCTTCCTAAACGAATCCCTCACCCAAGGTAAGGTTCCCCCGGCCTTTAAGAATGCGATAGTGGTCCCACTAGTAAAAAAACCCGGGGGTGACCCCCTGAATCATTCCAACTATCGCCCGATCTCTTTGCTTCCCTTTTTAGCAAAAATTCTTGAGGCCCACATCACCAAGTCCCTCTCGAACTTTATTGAACAATCCGAGTACCTGGAATAGAATCAAGCCGGGTTCCGCCCCGCACACTCCACGGAGACAGTCATCCTTACCGTGCTAGACACCCTGCGAGCAAATGCGGATAAGGGCAATCATCAGGCCCTCATCCTCTTAGATCTGTCGGCCGCATTTGACACGGTGGATCATTACATCTTATTATCCCGTGTCAAACAAGCAGGTTTCCTCCCTCTCACCTGACCTTAGCTTATGTGTCTTCCTCTTTGCCCAATCAAACTCTTTCACAAGTTGAAGTGCGCGCCAACGTTCTAATGCGCACTTCACTGAAGAATTCAACTGAGGAGGAGGTTTGGGGCGTCGCGCAAGTCAGTTAGGGTAGAAGCGGAAGATAAATTTAATACGCGTTTATTCCGACGGGTAAAAGGTCCAGAGTTGAGGTTAGTGTTTCAACCCTTACCTTTTGCGAAAACTCTTGAAATATATTCTCTCTCAGAATTATTATTTGGTTCCACATAAAAACCACGAACCAATATCGAGAAGCTAGAGAAACTATTGTTGCCTATAGAATACTAAAAACGATATTCAGTCACCATATAAAAAATTAAAAGAAAAGGTTCTTCACCTTTGAGAAACTGAAAACGCTTGTTTTCAGTTATCTTCCTAATCTAGGAAAAAAGCTCAACCTGTCTTTCTAGGTATAAATTCTCAGTGAGGTTAAATATAAGAACATTAATAGGCCTCGAGCTGAGGAAGCAGTGTCTCTAAAACCCAATTCCCGGTTTTGGGATTGAATACAATTAAAGAGGTTCTAAAAGATTTATACAATCATAATACCAAGAAAAAGAAGCTAAACTACTAATGAAAGGCTATTCCACTACAGTTCAAAAATTGTGAGTACAAGAGTCGAGGGAGATAATACAACAGTGTTCACTAGTGAATAAATACTTACCAGTGTTCCTCTGTTTAGCTGAAGATGGAAGCCGCACCTGTGGCACCTGAAGAAAGAATCAAGAGAGAAAGAGAATTAAGTGGAACCTTCTCAATTTGCTAACTACTGATTGAGAAGTAAGAAGAGAAGCATCTCACAAGCAGAAACTGGTAAGGCGAGCGAGCCAGGTCATATAGAGAGAGTAAGTTAACATTAAAGATTTAGTTACACTTCTAACGGTCATTAATGTAAATGTTTTCAGCGCTGTCAGAAGTTCAGAAAGAAGAAGAAGAAGAAACGAAGCTGACAGCGGGCTTGGAGATTTCTCTTCTCTGTCCAATTCCCCTTCCCCCATTGAAACTTACCTGTGAAGGTTTACTCAAGCCTTGCTGGAACGTTTCAATTGGGGGCATCGGAAATTAGCATCGTTCTGCTCCCGTGTGAATGGACCTGACAGGTTCCCTATGGGTGGGGGTGGCAGTAGTGATGGGCAACAGGTCCTCTATGGGTGGGGGTGGCAGTAGTGATGGGCAACATAGGCCCTATGAGTGGGGGTGGCAGCAGTGATGGGCAACATAGGCCCTATGGGTGGGGGTGGCAGGAGTGATGGACAACAGGTCCCCTATGGGTTGGGGTGGCAGGAGGGATAGGCAACAGGTCCCCTATTGGTGGGGATGGCAGTAATGATGGGCAATGTTAGCCTCACCACATCTCTGTGGGTATGGGACACAACCACTACTTTGCCCCAAAAGTGTTTCATGTGTTGGGACCGGAAATCATGCATGCTGTTTGGCATTTGCATCTTTGACCATGATGACACTTACCTATTGGTCACTGTGATGAGGGGGGTTTTCGACCCCATCACCACAATGCTCAACATTTGCTACAGTTTGGAAGCATACACTTAACTTTTGTTCTACAGAGTGAGGGGGTGTTATTTTTACATTGACACAGTGCTAGTGATGCTTGCCTTGTGTAGGCCACACTCAGTTTTTGGTCACATATGTGATGGTAGTTACATTATATGTTCGAAGTCATAATTACTGTTGTGGGCATTTGTCACAGACTACACACTGTTGTCATGATGTTAGGGTGGATGTATTTTGCTGACATACCTAAAGCTGGTTTATGATGGATGTGTGGCGCATCATCCATCCTATGAGTGGGGGTGGCATTAGTGATGGGCAACATGAGCCCTATGGGTGGGAGTGGCACTAGTGATGGGCAACATAAGCCCTATGGGCGGGGGTGGCAGTGGTGATGGGCAACAAAAGTCCTATGACTGGGGGTGACAGGAGTGATGGGCAACAGGTTCCCTATGGGTGGGTGTGGCAGTAGTGATGGGCAACATAGGCCCTATGGGTGGGGGTGACAGTAGTAATGGGCAACATAAGTCCTATGAGTGGGGGTGGCAGGAGTGATGGGCAACAGGTCCCCTATGGGTGGGGGTGGCAGTAGTGATGGGAAACAGGTCCCCTATGGTTGGGGGTGGCAGTAGTGATGGGCAACATAAGCCCTATGGGTGGGGGTGGCAGTAGTGATGGCCAACATAGGCCCTATGGGTGGGGGTTGCAGTTGTGATGGGCAACGTAAGCCCTATGGGTGGGGGTGGTAGTAGTGATGGGCAACATAGGCCCTATGGGTGGGGGTGGCAGTTGTGATGGGCAACAGGTCCCCTATGGGTGGGGGTGGCAGTAGTGATGGGCAACATAGGCCCTATGGGTGGGGGTGGCAGGAGTGATGGGCAACAGGTCCCCTATGGGTGGGGGTGGGGGTGGCAGTAGTGATGGGCAACATAAGCCCTATTAGTGGGGGTGGCAGGAGTGATGGGAAACAGGTCCCCTATGGGTGGGGGTGGCAGTAGTGATGGGCAACATGTCCTCTATGGGTGGGGGTGGCAGTAGTGATGAGCAACATAGGCCCTATGAGTGGGGGTGGCAGCAGTGATGGGCAACATAGGCCCTATGGGTGGGGGTGGCAGGAGTGATGGACAACAGGTCCCCTATGGGTTGGGGTGGCAGGAGTGATAGGCAACAGGTCCCCTATGAGTGGGGGTGGCAGTAATGATGGGCAACATAAGCCCTATGAGTGGGGGTGGCAGTAGTGATGAGCATCATAGGCCCTATGGGTGGGGGTGCAGGAGTGATGGACAACAGGTCCCCTATGGGTTGGGTGGCAGTAGTGATGGGCAACATAGGCCCTATGGGTGGAGGTGGCAGTAGTGATGAGCAACATAGGCCCTATGGGTGGGGGTGGCAGGAGTGATGGACAACAGGCCCCTCTATGGTTGAGAGTGCCAGTATTGATGGGCAACAGAAGCCCTATGGGTGGGGATGGTAGTGGTGCTGGCCATGCAACCCCTATGGTGGCTTGTTGCTAGTAGCCAGGATATGGATCCCCGTGTGTGTGTGACATTTTGCGGGTACGTGTCGTTTGTTTGTGTGGTGAGTGTCTGACTTACCATCTGTGCCGTCCGCGTCTGTTCCTGATCCGGTCATAGATGTACAGTACTGGTATGACCTGCGCGATGGGATTCATGATGTGTTTGTCTCGTACATGCTGCTTGTTGCTCCGTCTTTTACCCATTGCTAGCTGGGCCGTCTTGTAGCCGTGGATTGAGTTGTGGCGCGAATCGTACCTGATATGCTTCTTTTCCGGATGCTGTGGCGTGCCGCACGTGGTGAACCGTCCGGCGCGTCGGAAGTATGCATCATAGTTGTCCGGTCGGAAACTGCTATGGATACTGCTTCCGGGCGACTCAGTTCGGCGTTCAGAGTTACGGCTCAGACAGAGAATGAAGCTTGAATAACAGCCTACGTGTCAGTCGGCTTTTTGGCAGTTATGCGCATCGTACTTCATCAACAGGACGGACCGGCTCCGGGTACGGGTCGGTCGCAAGGTAAGGCTACGAACAGCTCTCGGAGAGCTGTCCGACCCAGATCGGAATTGACCCCTTAATATGGAAAAGCTTACTCTGAGACTTAGTGGCCCACCATCCAAATGGTCAACAAATCTAGATATAATCACAACTCAGTTAGAGACAGTCAAACACTGGAGTAGCATACTGTCTTATAGAAAATTTTAAAAAAGGCTCAAAGACAAAAGTAAGCATCTTTCCTTTAATGTCAACTTGGAACTATTTGCTAAATAGAAATTACCTCCTTCACATTCGAACAGCAGAATTAGCTCTAGAGTCTAGCTGCATCAGGTTCCTAGCAAAAAAAGTCTTTGCATTACAGGTGTAAATATACAGTTCATAGGTCACAAACCTAAATTCATCAGCAAAAGCTCTCCGCATGATAGCAAATTCAGCAATCAGAATTATGTGTAGTTGCAACAAAATGAAATTTATGAAAGCTGTAATAAATTTGATAACGAGTTGGACACACTAGATATTTTGATCCATAATCATTATTATTATATGTTGATGAATATCATTTGAACAGTTTTATCAGTTTTAAAGAACAACATTTATTTTTCTAGTAATACATTGATAGTGTAAAGTTGTGAATGCAGAATAAGACAGAGTCTACTAGTACGTAGTAATCAATGTATGATGTGCTTGTATTTCAGGAGCCACTTTTTGAAGTTAGTAATAACCCTGAAATGTTATCTCTTAGGGGACACAAGGTTATAACCGAAAGATGAATATATTAGTTTTTTATGCAAATTTATTCATATTGTGAAAACTTTAAATAATCTAAAATATTGTTAATAGAATTGGATTGAACTGAATATGACCTGTACATGTGTAGGAAAAGAATGACTTCTGTGTGTTTTTAAGCCCACCTCTTTATGGTCAACTATTATCAGCATCTTTTTAAATGTATTCTCTTCTCTTTGCTCAACATTGTGAGCATGACTGTGAAATGTTTCTCCTGTTTCTGCCTCCTCCTGTGTTTTGCTGCCAAAATATACATTTTCATTGCTATTCCCCATAGTACAGCAATTTGTGAAAAACAGAGTTGCTTTTGGTCCATCTTTTATACTTGGCACCTAGTTTCCACTGGCTTCCAGTTGGGGATAATTCCTGAGTTCAAAATCTCATTTTACAACTATTTGTTAATTGTGAATGTCTCATACATTCTATTTGCAAATTGGTGAATGATATTTGCTATTAGGTAATTGGTATTTCACATATCATACATTCCTTAATTATTTAGTAATTATGCAAACTCTTTCTTTTTTATTCTTGATACAATGGAGTTTCTTAATTTTGCTTTTGCTAACCAGCTTGCAACTTCTTTCCAAATTTAAACCTTTTGAACATGGGCCAGTAGTCACATTTTGGTTAATAAAATCCTCCAGTGGGGTAATGCTGAAAGCTGTACCCGGGCAGGGTCTACAAGGATGTATACATTCTCCACAAGGCTCCTCTGAAAAATTTTAATTCATGAAAAAGATCAATAGTTTGCCCACTGCGAGTGTGCACTCCCTCAGGAAGTCTAAGCACCTTGTCGAAATCCTCCAGAGACAGACAAATGGCTAGGGACCTAATTTGAAGTTTGGCGGGTGGCCCACCATCTACCAGAGTTTCCGACACATTTCTTCACTTCCCTAATGGACTACAATGCTCCCTATTTTGAGATTTTCACCATCCTAACAGAGACCTCTGTGCCTTCAGAAGAGCTGCCACCTAGGTGGCTCCATTGTAAGCATTGATTGCTTGCTGAGTGGATGCCACATTTTGTGTGACCGCTTAGCAAACTTTTTGCTTTACAAAAAGAAACTCCCAAACCGTGAGTTTATGTCCGCAAAAAAACCTAATAGCCTTGACACCCAGAGGAGTTTTTTCACGGAGAGTGCAAGTCACTTTTCTTTCTTCCTTCTTGGAAACTCCATGTTTTTCCTGGCAGATACAAGAAGGACATCTGACCATTCGATCTAAATAGGGCAGATGATATGATGCACTTACGAGGGTTGTTATAAGTCGCTCAGGAATGTGTATTCACTATCTGAAGCAGTGCAGTGAGGGTAATCCCGTTAGTACAAAATTTGTACTTTATGCTTCATGAGAGGTCAAGATACAATATTGTGACTATTATTTGAGCAATGCTAGAACTTTTCATGGACAACGTATCTTTACCTACACACTGATAATCACCTTTTTGGAACTAATCCCAATACTGGCATTCATTTCCTTAATGTCTAGCATATTATAATAAGCACCCAGTCCTGTGAGATAACAAAGGTATTCTTTAAGGATGACTTAGCTAATATATAAAAATAGGAGTTCTACATCAGAAAGGAACTTTTCATTGCCATATGACATTGAAGACCAGCCAGAAAACAAAGGCACTTTTTAAGTGGATGATTTAAATGCACACTGCAGCCCAAAATGACATTTAACTTTCATGCTTCTGATGCATTTTCTGCACCATCTACCATGGCCTTCCTAGAATGTTAACAAGACAGTTAGATGAAACCAGGTACCGTACACATTTTAGAGTAAAAGCACATGCATTCTTGTCATGTCGAAAGTTTAAAATGTATTTATTTATTTATATTTATTTATTTAGTGTTTTATAGAGCACAAACCAGACCCGTGAGGGTATCAGAGCGCTTTACAGAAGTAGCAGGTGAGATACAAGGACGTAGGAGGGAAAAAGTCAAAGGGATAGGGACATGTGGATACAGCATATGGTAGAACAAACAATCATAATATCCGGATACATTTTGGGGTAGGAACAACTCATTACATTAAGCTAGAGAAGCAGTCTCAACACCCAGGGGGTCTGTTCGGGAGTGCAGGGTGGGCATCATAAGGAGAAACGGCCACGGGATAATGCTGTAACGATAGGCGAAGCCAGGTTACGGGGGTGATTGTAACGTGAGCTTTAGGAGAGGAATTTGCCCATTAGGAAAGTTTGGTCCTCCTTTTTGAAGTGAGCTAGAGACGGTATTCTTCTGATGGCGGGTGGGAGTGAGTTCCATATTCTTGGGGCAGCCCCAGAGAAGGCCCGATTGTACGTTCTTTTTTTACTGAAGCGTGCCGGTTGGAGAAAAAGGTCTCTGGCAGACCTGAAGTTTCTTGTTCCTCTAGATATCACGAATTTCTGGGCGAGAAAAGCAGGGGACTTGGAATAAAGAGCCAGCTTGAGTTGGATTCTGGCCTCAAGAGGAAGCCAGTTCAGATCTTTAAGGTGGGTTGAGATATGGTCGTACTTCTTAGAGCCAGTTAGAAGTCTGGCGGCGGCGTTGAGGCAGGCTTTCATGGGTGCCAGAGAGCTCTTGGGTAAGCCTGCGAGGGTTGAGCAACCATATTCTAGCCTAGAGATGACTAGGGCCTGTATTGCAGATTTTAGATCTGGGGTGTCGAGGAATGGTTTCAGGTTTCTTAGGTAGTTCAAGTGAAATCTGGCAGTTTTGGCCATCGCGTTGATATGGCCACGCATGTTCAGGTTGCTGTCTAAGGTAATTCCAAGGGATTTGGCAGAGTCCACAATGGTAGGAGAGCAGTTTAGCGCTGAGATAGCCTTGATCCATTCTTGAATGTCTGTATTGGCGCTAGGTGGTGCAATTAAGAGGAACTCCGGTTTTTTTGCGTTGAGTTTAAGCTGGTTAGAAGTGAGCCAGTGAACAGTCAACTTCAGGGTCTCATTCAGGGAGCGAATGTCCTCTGGAGAAGATGTAGAGGTGTGTGTCGTCGGCATACATGTGGTAGGAGATATTGGCGGTGTGCAGCACCTCTGAGAGCGATTCAAGGTAAAGATTGAAGAGGGTAGGAGGCAAGGTTGATCCTTGAGGGACTCCCACCGTGATCGGAGAGGAAGCGGACAGGTTACCGTTGATCAGGACTCTCTGTGAGCGATTCTGGAGGAAGGACCTAAACCAAGCAAGATCAGTGCCATCTAGGCCCATCCTAAGATTGAGGCGATTAAGGAGAATTTCGTGGTTAACAGTGTCAAAGGCCGAGGATAGGTCCAGGAGGATCAGGAGACAGGTTTTGCCTTGATCAAGGGCTTGAAGGGCATCATCCAAAATATGGAGGAGTGTGGTTTCCGTGCTCTGCCAGGGTCTGAATCCGGATTGCAATTCATCTAGTAGGTGGAAGTTGGTGATGTGATGGCTCAACTGCTGTTGTACACATTTTTCCTGCACTAAATGTTTCTTTTCCCACTGAGCTTGTCTCTTGACAGTGGAAAAAAAGGAAAGATTAACACCTCAAGAAGCCAGACCACTATGAGTGGGAGAAAACAAACTTTGAAGAGATGTTTCTGGCCTGCTATTTGAGTTCTTTAGATAAGCTTGGACCAAATTTTGGGGATTGAGATGGAGGCAATCTCACAAAAAGTCTTCTTATGTGTCTGTCTGCAGCCGCCAATAACCTTAGAAGTTCTATTGTGGTCCACCAGTTGGCAGTAGCCTCATGAAGGATTAGACCCACTCCTGATTCACTTCTTGTTTACCTTATCATTGCTACTCTCTTAATCTGCCAACTTTCTGCTCAGAAACGATTCCAGCTAGCTTCTGGATTGCTGTAGGGATCTTCTGTTGCTCCTATTGTACTCAATGTATACTTACTTTGCTGCTCTCATTAAGTCCTCAATGTCTTGCTCTTACGACACCCAACCTATTTTACATTTGGAGTAATCTTCCCATTATCTTCACCACACTATGTCCCTGATTACGATGTCACTCGGAGTTGCCTCCGAACGAAATCACTGCAGATGGGGATCTGACCAACCTCAGGATGGCAGTTCTGACACCACAATTAGGATGCGACCATACATGGTGCGGACACTAACTTCCATTCCATTTCTCAACGGGACCTTGTGCGGCGGGCTGAAACCGCCCACAGCACAAGCTCCCATTGAAAAATGGAAGATTGTACACGCAGTGCAGGGATGTGAAGGGAGTCATAATTGCGGCTGTGGAAATGCAATCCTTTTTTTATTGAGTTTTATATAGCGCAAACTTGACCTGAAGGTATTGGGTATCAGAGCACTTTTGGACGAGCACCAGTTGCGTTACATGAGGACACATTCATTTTTGTTAGACATGGGAAGATTAAGTGATTTGCCCAGAATCACAGTACATTGCACATCCTTGCCGAGACTCAAACCTGGTTCAACAAATTTGAGGTCAACCGCCCTAGCCGTTAGGCCAACTCCTCTCCCTATACTCCTTAAGGGATTATGAGGCCTTTACGACTGGTTGACGAGCTCAATGAGCCCGACGGAAGTGAGTCGGATTCCCCGGCCAGTTTAAACACCGACCGTCGTCATTGTAATATTGTGGTCAGAGTTTAAACCTACAATGTCGGTCGGAAAGCCTCCAACCAGCAGTCAGAGGCTTCCTGACTGACATTGTAGTTAGGCCCATATGTTCCTGTATTTCAGCCATCCAATAACAGAACAGTTAAAAGCTGTTAAAGATGAATACCATTATGCTGGTGGTTCTGATTTTTATGCCGGACAACTTATGGAAATCATTTTTTCCTCTATGCCAACATGGGTTCTTCCCACTTTCTATTTCCAAAAGCCAAAAATCTTGTCGTTATGATCGGCAAGGAGTTCTCTTTCATTTTCCTAGCTTCTTCTCTTAGGAATGCCTTCACCATTCATTACTCACTAATTTGGACGATTGGGAAATCCAGGTCAGAAACCCAGCAATAACAAATTACGCAGCATTTTTTTTAAATTGAGCCGTTACGGTGCAGCACCCAAAACAAGAAAGTAAACTACAAGACAGAGAGAAACAAATGCAGAAAAGCCCGCAACTGGATCTATTTAAATGGTACCAAAGTTGGACCGTGATCTAGACTGTGGAGTGAAGGTCTAATACAAATCACAATGGATTCAGAAGGGGAAAAACGTACATGCCTGGCCAAGTCGCGTGATCTAAATTCCCTTCCCTTACAAACTGGGTCCTACCTCCAAAAAGAATAGTTGTATTATTAAAAATGCGTTCTTGGAATATCCAGGGTTCTACTGACAATGAAGACTAAATGGACACATTAAAATTCTATGACATCATAGCATTACAAGAAACCTGGGCTTTAAGCTCAACCCCATGGCTGGATTACACTGCCTATGGATCACACGCAACGCCCTCGCAAGCAGGGGGCCATGCCTAGGAAGGGGTGGGAATTTATATATATAGATATATATATATTTTTTTACAGAGTTTATATTGCGCGAACTTGACCGGAATTGGGTATCAGAGTGCTTTACATAGCACCAGTTGCATTACATGAGGACACATTAATTTTTGTTAGGCACGGGGAGATTAAGTGATTTGCCCAGAATCACAGGATGTTCAGCGTCATTGCCGAGACTCAAACCCAGTCCCCCAGATTCAACGTCGACCGCCCTAGCCGTTAGGCCAACTCCTCTCCCCAAGACATGGCAATTGAGGTATCCCCATTATGTGAAGGAAAGGGTGATTGCATATTCCTTAAAACTGGGTTTAAAAAAACCAAAACTTCCAGCCAGGAGCAGCAACCCATGATCATAGGCTGCATTTATCTAAATCTTTATCTACATCCTTCTAAGCCTAAAAGGGAAACTACGGTTAGCAGAATGCTACCAGCAGTAAGGGACCTTTACTCTGAATGCCCAGATGATGTATAGATACAAATTGGAGATTTGAATGCTAATCTAATGGAATCAGACCTAAACTCCTCCTTGGTAGCTTTGGATGATTCTATCTGATCTTTTCCAGAAATAAAAGGCAAGTATCAATGTAAAGACAAACATGGACTTAAATTGTGAGCCCATTTCAACCATCTGAGCCTTTGAATCCTAAATAAAAGATCTTCTACTGACCTACCAGCAGCCTATACTCACTTCTCTTATTCTAGGCTTGCGATCTTGAATTACATCTGGATTTTGATTGGCCACGTTCAAGCAATACAAGGCTTTGTTGTAATTCCCTCAGTGGCAAGCGTCCATGCAATTATTGCCTGTGACATATTATCTCCACAATGTCAGCGGCCAAAAATTAAAATGATTGGTGAGGAAAAAAATCTGGAACCAATAAAAAAAATAAGGTGGTCGACCGAATATACAGACAAATCAATGAAGAAGTTGAATCAACCTTGAACAGAGTAATTAAGGATAATAGTGACTCAATCTTGATAAATTCCTGGGATCACCTTCTGGAAGAGATAAGTGAAAAACTAACCACCGGTACGAAGCCAAGACCCAATAAATCACCTTCAAAAGATGATCGCCTCACAAAACAAAAACAGTTAATAGGGATAATAAAACGTAAATTTAACATGATACGGAAAACCCCCAACGACATCTATGAACACAGACTTGTCAAGCCACAGGTTACAGAAATTCCCCGGAACTGTAGGAAAGTCAGATTCTCCTACTGGAGAATGATTGAAAAAAAACATTGAAATAAAGCACATGAAATAATAAAGTCACGAGATCGGAAGCGATTTTGGAAGTGTATGAACAATTGCTTCAAATCAAACCAGCGATCCATCACCACAAATATCTTGCCCACAGCATCGTAAACCCACATTAAATCCCTCTATGTGGATCCACCAGGTGACATTACCATAAATCCTAAAATGACGGCCCTTAACAATGTACCACAGTGCACGGAGTCACAAAATCGACCCCATGACCAAACAGAAGAAACATCCAAAACAGACATACACCTTTTCAAAAAAATGTGACCACCCGGTCCAAATGGCATTCTGCCTATTGTATAAAGGCAAG
This sequence comes from Triturus cristatus, assembly GCF_964204655.1. Taxonomy (NCBI): domain Eukaryota; kingdom Metazoa; phylum Chordata; class Amphibia; order Caudata; family Salamandridae; genus Triturus; species Triturus cristatus. The sequence continues at coordinate 341,035,964 of NC_140581.1, read as the reverse complement.
GCCCAGAAATGGGGCGAAATTATGGCTCCGTAATTTTGGGAATACAGGTCGGGAAGAAACATGGAGTCATGGAGGGGCTCCCTTTTAGTGCCAATACATAAAAAGGTTTGTGATCCAATCCGGAAAATTACAGAATGATCGCACTTTTAGAAGTAGATGGGAAGTGCTATGCCAGCGCATTACTACAAGAACTGACGGCTTGGGCTGAAGAGCGTAACCTGAACCCGTACACGCAAACAGGCTTCCGTAAAGGATCTAACATTGAAAATAATCTGGTCTGTATGTCCCATTTGATTGAAACAACACTGGCAAGAATAGCGAGAGCTTTGTATTTAGCATATATCGACTTTCAAACAGCTTGGGACAGCGTGGCCTGCTCGAGACTATGCTTGAAACTGAAAAACTGGGGCATTGATAACACACTATTAAATGCACCGGTGGCCCTATACTCAAAAACCTGGGTTAAGATCAGAGTGTCCACTGACTGGTCCACGTCCCAAAAAATAAAAAACAATAAAGGATTTAAGAAAGGATGTATACTGGCCCCAATGCTCTTTAACCTGTACTTGGTGGAATTACCCTTGCATCTGGCTGAGACTTGTGCCTCTCCCCCAAACTAGCTGGAACCAAAATTCAATTGCTGCAATATGCAGATGACACCACACTGGTCGACCAAACTCTGATCAGATTGCAGGGGTTCCTCACTGCATTGTCACTATATTGTAAAGCAAATCACCTGAAAATAAACACTGCAAAAACAAAGGTGATGATAATCTTCAGGCAAATAAAGAGGAGAGTCTCATGGCACATCAATGGTAAACCCATAGAGATAGTTACAGTATATAGGTACGTGGGAGTCTGGATCAACCAAAAAGGAAGGCAGTCTGCTCATATTACCGCAATGCAAGATTTGTCGCACTCGCTGGAGGGGGCTTTTTGCAGAGTGAGGAACACCACGACCTCTCCTGATCTTACTCCCTTAATTCAAGCTATGGGTACAAAGGTTTTACCATCTGTGGCTCACGGCGCAATAACCTTTTAAGACAAGGTGCCCAATTCACAGAACTAACTTAAGACAAAATCCTAAACTTACTACCATTTTGGTATTCACAGAAGGCACTTACTCATTTTGGTATTCACAGAAGGCACTTACTCATTGACGAGTAAGCGCCCTCTGTGAATACCAAAATGAGTAACTTACTCATTTTGGTATTCACAGAAGGCACTTACTCATTGATGAGTAAGTACCTTCTGTGAATACAAAAATGGTAGTAAGTTTAGGATTCTGTTTAAGTTAGTTCTGTGAATCTGGCCCAAGATGTCATTGTGGCTGGGCCAAGGTCAGTCAGCTCCCTTTCGTGAAGTAATTTTTCTACCTACTTCCACTTCTCTTGCACAAATCTGCATGGAATTTAACTGACATCTCAAAATGGATACTAAAAGCCAGATTTATAGCATACTGTCAGCCTGGCATGACTTTTAAACACATTCGCTTGGAATACTTACAGCTCGAGAAATATGGTCCGCTCCCATACCCATAGTGGCGGCAGTTAAACTTTTAACTAAAAAAAGCGAAAATAATTTTGGCAGACTGAGATGCACCAACTCTGAAAAAATTATACTTCTGATCTATGCAGCAGTGCACATTAACCGTCTTCTCCCTTAAAGCCAATCATGAAGCGTCAATTAATGAGTCTACGGTTCAGCTTGATCCCACTAATGGCATATAAGTACTGCCAATGGTGCAAAGACATGGCAGTCACACAGTGTCAAGCATGTGGGAGAGAAGAGGAAACACTAATCCACATATTATTTATGTGTTAGAAACAACGCCCCTTGAGAATCTACTGGCTCTGCCCCATTTGGCGTATTTTAAACATGCAGACATGTTAGGCAGCTCTGGTAGAGTGCATGAAAGGCGACTCAGCACAGCTAGTGGCACGTTCTATGAAATTCCTGACAGCTGTAAGAGCTACGCTGGTCCACGACAACCCTACAGAACTATAACTCTAAATACAGTGCACATCGTTTTAACTTCCATCCTTCTACAGCTGACAACATGATGTTTAAATATTTTACTTAGATTAATAGGATAACACTACATATATTTTAACTTTTAGAACTTATGCACTTCATGCTGCTTTTTAGTGGGATTGCAAAGATTGTAATTGTGCAATAAAATTATCTATCTATCTATCTATCTATCTATCTATCTATCTATCTATCTATCTATCTATCTATCTATCTATCTATCTATCTATCTATCTATCTATCTATCTATCTATCTATCTATCTATCTATCTATCTATCTATCTATCTATCTTTCTATCTATCACTATGTGATTTCCCCATTTCAAGACTGGACTACAAGAATGCCTCCTATTCAGACCTTAAATGTCATATGATCAGCATCAAAGATGATATTGAAAGTAGATAGCAGAGGTCAAGCATTAGAATTGAACCATGCAGAGGCAGACAGAAGAAAAAACATAGACTTACATTTGGATCCACTTAGGGAATGTCAATACAATAATGATTTAAAATACAGTCTTATATGGACAAATGATGCCTATTGCTTATACTTATCTTGCTATACCTATAACCAGCTATGTCCCAAGTTCATAATGAAATAGATTGCTATTTGCTATTTTTCTATTAATTCCAACAGTATTTATCAGACATATTGACATTAAAGAAAACCAGTTCCAAGGCGGCACATTGTTACACATGCATGTATGCACTGTGATACATGAGTGTGTCTGCATCATGACCCCTGGCAGTCATTTTTTAATTATCATTCTGGCATGGCAGATGGAAACAGTAATTTTACATTTTAAAAAAGTTTAAAAAACAAGTGTACGTAAGAGTATACGGAATGGGGAGAGGAGTTGGCCTAACGGCTAGGGCAGTCGACCTCGAATCTGGGGAACCCGGTTTGAGTCTCAGCAATGACGCTGAACATCCTGTGATTCTGGGAAAATCACTTAATCTCCCCGTGCCTAAAAAAAAAATGAAACCGTACAATAGCTACCTTATTGTTTGCAGACGATACCCTCCTGGTGTCTAAAACTCCCATGGGCCTACAAAAACTTCAAAACTGTTTTAAGACTTTTTGTGATGAGAGGGGTTTGGTCATCAACACCACTAAAACAAAGTTGATGGTGTTAAATCCCCACAAATCCTTTAACGGTAACTTGGTCCTTGATAATGTTCTGCTCGAACGAGTGAGTTCCTTTGATTATCTGGGAATCAAGCTGTCCGAGGGAATGGCCTGGAAGGAACACCTAGAGAGGGCGTCCTTGAAATTCTCCCAGTTAACTGGGGCCTTGCGACGGAAGCACTGCCTTTCCTACACCAGGCCTGTAGCCCCCGTACTTAAGTTGTATAGCTGCAAGGTAGTGACTAGTGTGCTTTATGGGGCAGAACTCTGGGGCTCCACAAATGTCAACATCCTCTCAACAATAGAAAACAAGTTCCTTAGCAGTCTGGTATCACTTCCACAGAGCACTCCCCTCCTTCCCCTGAAACTTGACATGGGTGTTAAGTCTATCAATGACCAGGCGAGCTTACGCCCATTGCTCTTCAGGCATAGATTGGTCACAACCCTTGAATTGATGTCCTGCGCTGCTGTCTATACAGAAGTTTCAGCCTTGGACATAAATCATAAAATTGGGTGGTTTAAATATATAAATACCATCCGGGCAGACATAGGTATACCTGACGAGCAAGAAGGTCACCCGCCCACATACTCTAGGGACACATTAAAACCACAGTTTTGGGCATGGGTAGAACAGATGAGTTTCTTGAAAATACGCCATGGCTGTTTAACTGATGTGTTCACTGATATTAAATCAGGCAGCAGGTTAGAAAGTTACCTTGATTTTATAAAAGTGCCGGCAGATTGAAAATTGTATACTCAGTTCAGATATGGCTGTCTACCCATTAATGCTTTTACTAATACTTGGCTGACAAATATATCACAGCACAAGGGCTGTCCCTCTTGTCCATGCCCAAATGAAACAACAGGCCATGTATTCTTTGCCTGTGCTGCTTACGCCAGACCTAGAAGGAACTGGCTAACTCCGGTATGTAAACAACTTGGGACACATAGCCATAAAGATGCCCTATGCATTTTAATGTCAGATGCGAGACCACTTTATGCATGTGCTATAGAAAAATGTCTGGGTCAATTTTGGGTTACTCGCCCGATTGGTGCAAATAAAATTTACTGAGATCTAAATGACCAGACCAATCGGGCGTGTACCATGAACTAGCACTTTGGATTGTAAATAATTGGTTTTTAAACTATTATCCTAAATTTGTATCCCTCTATTAGTAACTTTGGGCATTGGTTTTAAAATGGAAGCTGTTGTGTAATTGGGTTGTATATTTGTAAAATTGACATAAAAACAAAAGTCACACAGGCACTAGCACTTTAGCTCTGTTTTAATAGGACAAAGCATTTAAATACTGAAATTCATCGAGCTTTGTGCCTTTTATGTATCCGTGTTTTTGTGTCAAGTTTATGGTGGAACTAGATCAGAAAGGACAATCAACTAATGATTGACGCTGCGCACTGTGCTAAATGTAACTATGTTACAAACAATTAATCTCATTAACAAAGTTTCAAAAAACATCAAACAATGATATTCGTTTGAACATATATTTTCAGCATATATGTAACAACAACTTCAAATTGTAGCATCATGAATGTATCAACACATTTACAAAAAACGGTAGACATCTACCATAAGCAATGCAATATTTAGGTATACCACATAATATTTCAAGAAATCACAAATAGATGATTTTGATAAGCCCAATGCATTTCGGGACTTCGCTGTCCCTTCGTCAGGGGCGTTCTGTGGAGAAAATACATATATTATATGATCGGTAGAACAAATGGTTATTGTATTTATACAAGAAGGTCACATGGTGGCAAATCGTATAGTTCACATGGTACATGGTAGTGAACCGTAAATCACACATGCGGTGAATAAACCCTCCGTTTGGTTAAAGGTAACAAATATATAAAAGAGAAATGCAGTCACCCAATAGCGTGAAGATAAAAATGATGAATGTGACTCTGAAGCGAAGCATAAAAAAAATGGAAATCCATACCAAGTGAAAGAAAGTAAAAACCATGCATGAGATAAGTCTGATGAAAATGTGGCTGTGAGATCTCACCTCAAATATTATGTGTGTGCTTCCATGAATGGAGCAAACGATGAAAACAGGCTAACTGTTGCTGTAAACCAAGAGAAACAACTCGATGAGAGCAGGTGCTTGTATTACGATAACACGAGTAAACAATGTCGAAGAAGCACAACTTACCGAAAAAAAAGGAAGTTAGTCAGCGTAAAAGTGACTGGAAAAGATATAAGAATACAATGTAATCAAAAAAGGTAAAAGATATGCCGTGCCGCTAATTAACACACAACGGAACAAAAGCAATACTCACTTATGAAAGTGCTGAGACACCTGAGTACTTTTAACAACGCGTAGTCCAAGCAATAAATCGGACTGTATGCTTAATCAATCACTCGAAGGAAACATGTGGCACCAAGTGAAATTATTGCGTCTCCGAAAACGAGCACTACAAAGTAATAACAGTGTGTGATTACGAACTCATCCTAACAAAAGAGCTTAATAGCTCGAGCAACTATAGCAAGAACACGGCTAAATGCGGTAAAAACTACTTACATGGGAAGCACAACGGAAAAAACAGGTCCGGTTCTCGCAGATAGCGTCCTGTTATCGCAACAAGATATTTACTAAAGAAAAGCGCGCTCCATTTAAACCAACCGAAATGACGACATGGAAAGGAGACTAATGGCAATTGAAAGAGGACTTACATATAACGCCATGATTGAAAGGGTAAAGTGACCAATCTACAACAGCAACAGGGCTAGGTATGGAGATCAAGAACAACTAACCAAAAAAAAACATCTGAAACAACATACGCAAAAAAGACCAGAGAATATACTCAATGACAAAAAAGAACTAAAGAAGCCAGTACGTACTCAATTAATGCAGTGTTTCGGCTGAGTGATAAAGCAGCTCTCCAGAACCATATTCACGAGACTAATACTTGGTATATGACGAATATAAAGAACCGGTAGATGAGTGACTACTAACCTCTAGAGTGAAATATATGTGAGGGGTAAATGCATAAAGTTATGTCTGGAAGGAAAATAAATACAGGGTAAAACAATGAAAGGTGAGGTAAACCAGACAAACAAATAAATGTGGAACTGTAAGAAAACGTTTAGTATAGAACAATTATTGAAAAATAAAATAAACAGATAAGATAACTTAGCATAGGTATAGCGAATGGTGAAGGGTGTTGAGATAACCCATAAGCCACAAGGAAATTGAAAGAGAACTGGAATACAGATGTACAAAGAAACTTATTGTGGAAGAATGTCAACAAAGAATAGAGAGTAATCACTGTGGTACATAGGGACCTACGCATGGCCATGCCAGTACTATGTTTATAAAAAACATGAAAGATCTAAACGATCATTAAGCCCACACGGGGCCAAGGTCTGTAGTTTCTGGATCCAGAAGAGCTCTCTGCGTAAAAGTAAATTGGTGGTGTCTACACCTGGTTTGACATCAATAGACTCAATGATCTGGAAACGAAGTTGAGAAATTGAGTGTTTTGCTTCTAGCCAATGCACAGCTAAGCTCGAGGTACTGTTCTTGTTCCTGATTCTGGATTTATGCTCAGTAATCCGTGTTTTTATTTTTCGTTCAGTTTTGCCTACATAGGTCTTGCCGCAAGGGCATTTTATACAGTAGATGACATGGGTAGTATTACAATCGCTGTTGTGTTGCAAACATATGTTTGAGCCGGACGTAGGATGAGTTAGGGTGTTCCCAGTGATGACGTTGCTACAATGGATGCATGAATGACATTTGCGAGTGCCATGATAGACAATAGGTTTGTCGGGGGTTTTAGAAAATTTCAATAGATTCCGTAAGTTTTTGCCTCTTTTGTATGCAAACAAGGGTTTTTCCAAAAAAAGGTGTTGAAAATCCTGTTCTTGTTGTAGTAACTCCCACCGTGTCAAAATGATTTTCTTGATTTTGGGTGAAGATGTGGAGAAGTTGCTAACAAATACCAATCTTGTAGAAGAGGTCTTTGGTTTCTGTTGCAATAAGTCTGTTCTTGGAGTGGACATCGCTCGTGTAAGGCATGTTTGTAGCACTTCTTTTGGATAACCTCTTGATGAAAATTTGTCAACAGTGATTTGAAGTTGGAGGGTACTATTGTCAGAGTCAGAACAAATTCGGCGAATTCTTGTAAATTGTGACAATGGCAAATTATTGATTAGATGACGTGGGTGAAAACTTGTAAAGGTCAGAAGACTGTTACGATCAGTAGGTTTGTGGAAAACTGTAGTATGGAATTGATTCGTAGATGTTTTGGTGACTTGTACGTCCAGGTAATGGATAGAATCCTTATGAATGGTGTGGGTCAACTGGATATGAGTATGATTCCTGTTGAGTGTCTCTATCATAGAAGTGAAAGACTGTATCGAATCACCCCAAATTAGGAAGATGTCATCTATGAAGCGGCAATAGAGACGTATTTTAGGCCACCATTCAGTGTTGGAAATGATATGCTCCAGTTCGTATTGGGCCATATAGATGTTCGCATAGGCAGGTGCTCCTGAAAAGCCCATCGAAGTGCCATTCAATTGGGCATAGAATTTGTCTTGATATTGGAAATAGCTGTTATGTAAACAAAACTTTAAGAGCTGCAAGATCAAAACCTTCTCAATGTTGACGTCTTCCATCTGAAATAATGCCCATTCAACCGCTTCAAGGCCGGCTGCGTGGGGGATGGAGGTGTAAAGAGCTGTGACATCTATAGTACATAAATAGATGGAATCCTGAGGTCCAATAGTGATTTGTTGAAGCAACTGTAAAAAGTGAGTGGTGTCTTTTAGATAAGATTGCCAAGATTGTACAAACTTCTGTAGGTAGTGGTCCAAAAATTTGCCAATGGGGTCAAAGATAGATTTGCATCCAGAGACTATTGGGCGAAATGGGGGGTCTTGAGGATCCTTGTGTATTTTAGGGATCATGTACAAATGAGGGCGTTGTGGGTTAGTTGATGATAGAAAAAGACGTGTATTATTATCAATCCATGTTTGTTCAAGGGCCTCATTGAGAATAGAATTAAGTAGCTCCAAAAGCAATGTTGTAGGATCGCTTGCCAATTGCAGATAGGTGTTGGTATCAGAGATGTGTGCCAATACTTTGGAGTGGTAATATTCTGTGTCCATCAACACTATAGCTCCTCCTTTGTCTGCCGGTTGAATTGTAATCAAGGGATTTTGTGATAGTTTGGACAGAATTAATCGTTCATGTTTTGACATGTTGTTGTGATGTTTGGGTTTGTAGTTGAGTTTTTCCAGATCTTTGTTGACCAATGTCTCAAAACTATCCAAAGTTTTGTGAGATGCTGGTGGCATAAAGGTGCTCTTGGGTTTGAATGGATGATGGGTAGAAATCTCATCTTGTGTGGTATCAGGTACAGCATCATTGAAGAAATGTCTTAGGCGAATGACACGCATGAATCTGTAAAATTCCCCTTGGGTTTGCAAGTGATTAGTGTGTGTCGTAGGGACAAACGAAAGTCCGCGTCCCAAAAGGGATTTTTCTTGGTTAGAAAGATTATATGATGATATGTTAATCACTAGTTCACCGTTTTGCCACTTCGTAAAGCTTTGCCGCTGCTTTCCTTTCCCTCTCCTGGTTTTTCTTGGGGGGTTGATTTGGACATGTCTTTTGTTGGAGGTGGACGTCCCTGATCCGTTACCTGTGATAAAAAAGACGACGTGGATGCTGTTGAGGTAGTAGGAATCGTGACAGTTGGTGTATGATCCCCTGGAGTAGGAGAACCAGACAGTCGGACTGGATGTGTTGAAGGCGCCGGTGTGCGGCTGGTGGTAGTGTCTTTTTCTGACGCTAGACTTTCATCTGAGGTTGTAGGTGTCTTTTTAGTGTCGAATCTCTTACGAGTGTATATCTCCGCCCACGTATAAACCTCATTAAGTTTATAGTCGATGGTATCGCGTCTATACTTGCGTAGTTTGCCTTCTTGTAACTCCCTCTCATATCCATTTAGTTTCTGGTTGAGGATCTCCAAATGTAACCTCCAAGAATCCGCTTCCATGCGAAATTCTAGTTCTGTTTTCAAGGAAGTGATTTCTTCTTCTAGATCTTTAATAGTTTTTGACAATTCTTCAATGATTAAGAGAATGAGATCTAATGAGCACTTATTAAGGATTGAGTACCATTTATCCATGAAGACTGTGTTCAAATGGAAACGAAATAGCATCGGTTTGATGGCCAGGCGTAGTCCACGCGGAATTCTCTTTGCTTTGTGATATTGAACAAGCGTAGAAGCATGAAGTCTCTGGTTAAGCTGTCTCCTGGTAATGAATTCCAGTTGGCGAAGTTGTTGAGTTATTGAACCACCATGTGAGTCCGTAATTTTCACTTCTTGTATAAGTGAATAGATTTGGGAAGCCTCATCTGAGGTATAAGCTTTAGTATTGGCTCTATTGTCCGTGATATTTGTAATCGCATCAAAAGACATGATTAACGAATGGGTGCTGCTGCTGAGACAGAAGAATAATGATGCAAAAAGAGATGAGCAGCGCACTCCTTATTTTCTAATTCAACCAAAGGTATATTCTGGATGATATAGGTGCTGCAGCGTAATGCCCGCTGTCAATCGGGCATGAAGAAACTAGATCAGAAAGGACAATCAACTAATGATTGACGCTGGATCCAGAAACTACAGACCTTGGCCCCGTGTGGGCTTAATGATCGTTTAGATCTTTCATGTTTTTTATAAACACAGTACTGGCATGGCCATGCATAGGTCCCTATGTACCACAGTGATTACTCTCTATTCTTTGTTGACATTCTTCCACAATAAGTTTCTTTGTACATCTGTATTCCAGTTCTCTTTCAATTTCCTTGTGGCTTATGGGTTATCTCAACACCCTTCACCATTCGCTATACCTATGCTAAGTTATCTTATCTGTTTATTTTATTTTTCAATAATTGTTCTATACTAAACGTTTTCTTACAGTTCCACATTTATTTGTTTGTCTGGTTTACCTCACCTTTCATTGTTTTACCCTGTATTTATTTTCCTTCCAGACATAACTTTATGCATTTACCCCTCACATATATTTCACTCTAGAGGTTAGTAGTCACTCATCTACCGGTTCTTTATATTCGTCATATACCAAGTATTAGTCTCGTGAATATGGTTCTGGAGAGCTGCTTTATCACTCAGCCGAAACACTGCATTAATTGAGTACGTACTGGCTTCTTCAGTTCTTTTTTGTCATTGAGTATATTCTCTGGTCTTTTTTGCGTATGTTGTTTCAGATGTTTTTTTTGGTTAGTTGTTCTTGATCTCCATACCTAGCCCTGTTGCTGTTTTAGATTGGTCACTTTACCCTTTCAATCATGGCGTTATATGTAAGTCCTCTTTCAATTGCCATTAGTCTCCTTTCCATGTCGTCATTTCGGTTGGTTTAAATGGAGCGCGCTTTTCTTTAGTAAATATCTTGTTGCGATAACAGGACGCTATCTGCGAGAACCGGACCTGTTTTTTCCGTTGTGCTTCCCATGTAAGTAGTTTTTACCGCATTTAGCCGTGTTCTTGCTATAGTTGCTCGAGCTATTAAGCTCTTTTGTTAGGATGAGTTCGTAATCACACACTGTTATTACTTTGTAGTGCTCGTTTTCGGAGACGCAATAATTTCACTTGGTGCCACATGTTTCCTTCGAGTGATTGATTAAGCATACAGTCCGATTTATTGCTTGGACTACGCGTTGTTAAAAGTACTCAGGTGTCTCAGCACTTTCATAAGTGAGTATGGCTTTTGTTCCGTTGTGTGTTAATTAGCGGCACGGCATATCTTTTACCTTTTTTGATTACATTGTATTCTTATATCTTTTCCAGTCACTTTTACGCTGACTAACTTCCTTTTTTTCGGTAAGTTGTGCTTCTTCGACATTGTTTACTCGTGTTATCGTAATACAAGCACCTGCTCTCATCGAGTTGTTTCTCTTGGTTTACAGCAACAGTTAGCCTGTTTTCATCGTTTGCTCCATTCATGGAAGCACACACATAATATTTGAGGTGAGATCTCACAGCCACATTTTCATCAGACTTATCTCATGCATGGTTTTTACTTTCTTTCACTTGGTATGGATTTCCATTTTTTTATGCTTCGCTTCAGAGTCACATTCATCATTTTTATCTTCACGCTATTGGGTGACTGCATTTCTCTTTTATATATTTGTTACCTTTAACCAAACGGAGGGTTTATTCACCGCATGTGTGATTTACGGTTCACTACCATGTACCATGTGAACTATACGATTTGCCACCATGTGACCTTCTTGTATAAATACAATAACCATTTGTTCTACCGATCATATAATATATGTATTTTCTCCACAGAACGCCCCTGACGAAGGGACAGCGAAGTCCCGAAATGCATTGGGCTTATCAAAATCATCTATTTGTGATTTCTTGAAATATTATGTGGTATACCTAAATATTGCATTGCTTATGGTAGATGTCTACCGTTTTTTGTAAATGTGTTGATACATTCATGATGCTACAATTTGAAGTTGTTGTTACATATATGCTGAAAATATATGTTCAAACGAATATCATTGTTTGATGTTTTTTGAAACTTTGTTAATGAGATTAATTGTTTGTAACATAGTTACATTTAGCACAGTGCGCAGCGTCAATCATTAGTTGATTGTCCTTTCTGATCTAGTTTCTTCATGCCCGATTGACAGCGGGCATTACGCTGCAGCACCTATATCATCCAGAATATACCTTTGGTTGAATTAGAAAATAAGGAGTGCGCTGCTCATCTCTTTTTGCATCATTATTCTTCTGTCTCAGCAGCAGCACCCATTCGTTAATCATGTCTTTTGATGCGATTACAAATATCACGGACAATAGAGCCAATACTAAAGCTTATACCTCAGATGAGGCTTCCCAAATCTATTCACTTATACAAGAAGTGAAAATTACGGACTCACATGGTGGTTCAATAACTCAACAACTTCGCCAACTGGAATTCATTACCAGGAGACAGCTTAACCAGAGACTTCATGCTTCTACGCTTGTTCAATATCACAAAGCAAAGAGAATTCCGCGTGGACTACGCCTGGCCATCAAACCGATGCTATTTCGTTTCCATTTGAACACAGTCTTCATGGATAAATGGTACTCAATCCTTAATAAGTGCTCATTAGATCTCATTCTCTTAATCATTGAAGAATTGTCAAAAACTATTAAAGATCTAGAAGAAGAAATCACTTCCTTGAAAACAGAACTAGAATTTCGCATGGAAGCGGATTCTTGGAGGTTACATTTGGAGATCCTCAACCAGAAACTAGATGGATATGAGAGGGAGTTACAAGAAGGCAAACTACGCAAGTATAGACGCGATACCATCGACTATAAACTTAATGAGGTTTATACGTGGGCGGAGATATACACTCGTAAGAGATTCGACACTAAAAAGACACCTACAACCTCAGATGAAAGTCTAGCGTCAGAAAAAGACACTACCACCAGCCGCACACCGGCGCCTTCAACACATCCAGTCCGACTGTCTGGTTCTCCTACTCCAGGGGATCATACACCAACTGTCACGATTCCTACTACCTCAACAGCATCCACGTCGTCTTTTTTATCACAGGTAACGGATCAGGGACGTCCACCTCCAACAAAAGACATGTCCAAATCAACCCCCCAAGAAAAACCAGGAGAGGGAAAGGAAAGCAGCGGCAAAGCTTTACGAAGTGGCAAAACGGTGAACTAGTGATTAACATATCATCATATAATCTTTCTAACCAAGAAAAATCCCTTTTGGGACGCGGACTTTCGTTTGTCCCTACGACACACACTAATCACTTGCAAACCCAAGGGGAATTTTACAGATTCATGCGTGTCATTCGCCTAAGACATTTCTTCAATGATGCTGTACCTGATACCACACAAGATGAGATTTCTACCCATCATCCATTCAAACCCAAGAGCACCTTTATGCCACCAGCATCTCACAAAACTTTGGATAGTTTTGAGACATTGGTCAACAAAGATCTGGAAAAACTCAACTACAAACCCAAACATCACAACAACATGTCAAAACATGAACGATTAATTCTGTCCAAACTATCACAAAATCCCTTGATTACAATTCAACCGGCAGACAAAGGAGGAGCTATAGTGTTGATGGACACAGAATATTACCACTCCAAAGTATTGGCACACATCTCTGATACCAACACCTATCTGCAATTGGCAAGCGATCCTACAACATTGCTTTTGGAGCTACTTAATTCTATTCTCAATGAGGCCCTTGAACAAACATGGATTGATAATAATACACGTCTTTTTCTATCATCAACTAACCCACAACGCCCTCATTTGTACATGATCCCTAAAATACACAAGGATCCTCAAGACCCCCCATTTCGCCCAATAGTCTCTGGATGCAAATCTATCTTTGACCCCATTGGCAAATTTTTGGACCACTACCTACAGAAGTTTGTACAATCTTGGCAATCTTATCTAAAAGACACCACTCACTTTTTACAGTTGCTTCAACAAATCACTATTGGACCTCAGGATTCCATCTATTTATGTACTATAGATGTCACAGCTCTTTACACCTCCATCCCCCACGCAGCCGGCCTTGAAGCGGTTGAATGGGCATTATTTCAGATGGAAGACGTCAACATTGAGAAGGTTTTGATCTTGCAGCTCTTAAAGTTTTGTTTACATAACAGCTATTTCCAATATCAAGACAAATTCTATGCCCAATTGAATGGCACTTCGATGGGCTTTTCAGGAGCACCTGCCTATGCGAACATCTATATGGCCCAATACGAACTGGAGCATATCATTTCCAACACTGAATGGTGGCCTAAAATACGTCTCTATTGCCGCTTCATAGATGACATCTTCCTAATTTGGGGTGATTCGATACAGTCTTTCACTTCTATGATAGAGACACTCAACAGGAATCATACTCATATCCAGTTGACCCACACCATTCATAAGGATTCTATCCATTACCTGGACGTACAAGTCACCAAAACATCTACGAATCAATTCCATACTACAGTTTTCCACAAACCTACTGATCGTAACAGTCTTCTGACCTTTACAAGTTTTCACCCACGTCATCTAATCAATAATTTGCCATTGTCACAATTTACAAGAATTCGCCGAATTTGTTCTGACTCTGACAATAGTACCCTCCAACTTCAAATCACTGTTGACAAATTTTCATCAAGAGGTTATCCAAAAGAAGTGCTACAAACATGCCTTACACGAGCGATGTCCACTCCAAGAACAGACTTATTGCAACAGAAACCAAAGACCTCTTCTACAAGATTGGTATTTGTTAGCAACTTCTCCACATCTTCACCCAAAATCAAGAAAATCATTTTGACACGGTGGGAGTTACTACAACAAGAACAGGATTTTCAACACCTTTTTTTGGAAAAACCCTTGTTTGCATACAAAAGAGGCAAAAACTTACGGAATCTATTGAAATTTTCTAAAACCCCCGACAAACCTATTGTCTATCATGGCACTCGCAAATGTCATTCATGCATCCATTGTAGCAACGTCATCACTGGGAACACCCTAACTCATCCTACGTCCGGCTCAAACATATGTTTGCAACACAACAGCGATTGTAATACTACCCATGTCATCTACTGTATAAAATGCCCTTGCGGCAAGGCCTATGTAGGCAAAACTGAACGAAAAATAAAAACACGGATTACTGAGCATAAATCCAGAATCAGGAACAAGAACAGTACCTCGAGCTTAGCTATGCATTGGCTAGAAGCAAAACACTCAATTTCTCAACTTCGTTTCCAGATCATTGAGTCTATTGATGTCAAACCAGGTGTAGACACCACCAATTTACTTTTACGCAGAGAGCTCTTCTGGATCCAGAAACTACAGACCTTGGCCCCGTGTGGGCTTAATGATCGTTTAGATCTTTCATGTTTTTTATAAACACAGTACTGGCATGGCCATGCGTAGGTCCCTATGTACCACAGTGATTACTCTCTATTCTTTGTTGACATTCTTCCACAATAAGTTTCTTTGTACATCTGTATTCCAGTTCTCTTTCAATTTCCTTGTGGCTTATGGGTTATCTCAACACCCTTCACCATTCGCTATACCTATGCTAAGTTATCTTATCTGTTTATTTTATTTTTCAATAATTGTTCTATACTAAACGTTTTCTTACAGTTCCACATTTATTTGTTTGTCTGGTTTACCTCACCTTTCATTGTTTTACCCTGTATTTATTTTCCTTCCAGACATAACTTTATGCATTTACCCCTCACATATATTTCACTCTAGAGGTTAGTAGTCACTCATCTACCGGTTCTTTATATTCGTCATATACCAAGTATTAGTCTCATGAATATGGTTCTGCAGAGCTGCTTTATCACTCAGCCGAAACACTGCATTAATTGAGTACGTACTGGCTTCTTTAGTTCTTTTTTGTCATTGAGTATATTCTCAGGTCTGTTTTGCGTATGTTGTTTCAGATGTTTTTTTTGGTTAGTTGTTCTTGATCTCCATACCTAGCCCTGTTGCTGTTTTAGATTGGTCACTTTACCCTTTCAATCATGGCGTTATATGTAAGTCCTCTTTCAATTGCCATTAGTCTCCTTTCCATGTCGTCATTTCGGTTGGTTTAAATGGAGCGCGCTTTTCTTTAGTAAATATCTTGTTGCGATAACAGGACGCTATCTGCGAGAACCGGACCTGTTTTTTCCGTTGTGCTTCCCATGTAAGTAGTTTTTACCGCATTTAGCCGTGTTCTTGCTATAGTTGCTCGAGCTATTAAGCTCTTTTGTTAGGATGAGTTCGTAATCACACACTGTTATTACTTTGTAGTGCTCGTTTTCGGAGACGCAATAATTTCACTTGGTGCCACATGTTTCCTTCGAGTGATTGATTAAGCATACAGTCCGATTTATTGCTTGGACTACGCGTTGTTAAAAGTACTCAGGTGTCTCAGCACTTTCATAAGTGAGTATGGCTTTTGTTCCGTTGTGTGTTAATTAGCGGCACGGCATATCTTTTACCTTTTTTGATTACATTGTATTCTTATATCTTTTCCAGTCACTTTTACGCTGACTAACTTCCTTTTTTTTCGGTAAGTTGTGCTTCTTCGACATTGTTTACTCGTGTTATCGTAATACAAGCACCTGCTCTCATCGAGTTGTTTCTCTTGGTTTACAGCAACAGTTAGCCTGTTTTCATCGTTTGCTCCATTCATGGAAGCACACACATAATATTTGAGGTGAGATCTCACAGCCACATTTTCATCAGACTTATCTCATGCATGGTTTTTACTTTCTTTCACTTGGTATGGATTTCCATTTTTTTAATGCTTCGCTTCAGAGTCACATTCATCATTTTTATCTTCACGCTATTGGGTGACTGCATTTCTCTTTTATATATTTGTTACCTTTAACCAAACGGAGGGTTTATTCACCGCATGTGTGATTTACGGTTCACTACCATGTACCATGTGAACTATACGATTTGCCACCATGTGACCTTCTTGTATAAATACAATAACCATTTGTTCTACCGATCATATAATATATGTATTTTCTCCACAGAACGCCCCTGACGAAGGGACAGCGAAGTCCCGAAATGCATTGGGCTTATCAAAATCATCTATTTGTGATTTCTTGAAATATTATGTGGTATACCTAAATATTGCATTGCTTATGGTAGATGTCTACCGTTTTTTGTAAATGTGTTGATACATTCATGATGCTACAATTTGAAGTTGTTGTTACATATATGCTGAAAATATATGTTCAAACGAATATCATTGTTTGATGTTTTTTGAAACTTTGTTAATGAGATTAATTGTTTGTAACATAGTTACATTTAGCACAGTGCGCAGCGTCAATCATTAGTTGATTGTCCTTTCTGATCTAGTTTCTTCATGCCCGATTGACAGCGGGCATCACGCTGCAGCACCTATATCATCCAGAATATACCTTTGGTTGAATTAGAAAATAAGGAGTGCGCTGCTCATCTCTTTTTGCAAGTTTATGGTGGATGCATATTTGTTTTTAAATAACTCCAAGAGTCTGTATAGGGAATATTTTATAGTACCTTTTATCTTGTTTATTCTCCTATAATATAATGTGCTTGCTTCTTTTATGGTACTGTAAAACCGATATAAATGATAATGAATGTGTCCTCATGTAACATAGCTGGTGCTATGTAAAGTGCTCTGATACCTGATTCGGGTCAAATTCGGCTTATATAAATCTCCATAAATTTTTTGGGGGGAAAAGCAATTGGGCCAGAAGCACTTTGCAGCTGCTGGCCCCTTGTATCATCTGGAAAAACACAAAATAACAATAAGTATAAAAAATTAAAAGCATTTACAATGGGAAGGGTAACAGAGTATTGTGTACCATAGAGAAGAGTTAAAAAGAGAATGAGGGTGTAAGGGCAAAGGACAAACTGGAGATGACAAACTCATGTACTCCCATGGAATGTTCATTACAAACGAAAGTCCTCAAGTAAGCAGTGAAGTCATTCCATCAGGATACTGTGAGGCTGAGGTACTCCTGAGCAATATAAGCAGAAGAATAGGGAGGATATTCATCTAATCAAGAGCAGAGAACAGAAATAGACAAAAAAGCAATCCAATCATGGGAAATGGACTGATCCAAAGCCCACTCTGAGTATATCTTATATGGGAAACAACAGTTCTACCTACAAAACGTTAGAGCTCTTGGTTGTTGAGACCTAATGACCCATTTGGTCATTTGAAAAGTCTGCAGTTAGTAAGCACCTGCTTGAGTTTAGAGAAGAACCTTCCTCAATGGTTTGGACCAACACATTGTTTGCGCAATTATAACCAAAGAAGGACTCCATAGTCTGCATTATAACTAGGAAGGGTGATAAATTCCACTCCACCGGCAGAGTTTGCAGAGTTTTGCCCACTCCACGTTAGGCTTGTAACGCAGAGTTCTGGCAATACTCCTCCAACCGCCGCACAACAGAGTTTTTTCTCACGTGTGGTCGTCAATGTTAAGTTGGCAAGTGCAAGCAAGAATTTGCATCCCCTAGTACGATTTTCGGGTGCTAGAACACCACCTGGGGAGATTATCTCAACGCGGGAGATCACAGCAGGTCACAACTGTTCGCTTTGAGACAGCTGCCGCTGAAGTATAAAATCTACTTGAGTGGCAGAAAGAAGCAGCACCCTCTGGTGTGCCACGTGGTGTCATTCACGCTGATTTTAAAGTGAAGTACAAGCTCCCAGCACTAAAAATCAGTGAGATATACTGAATTCCACCCGCTCCTGGAACTCGATTAAATCTTGCACAGTTTTTATGTAACTCTCTGGAATTCTACGAGTTCCACCCATCCCTAATCATAATTTTCTCTGAGAGTGGTACCTGTTCACTTGTTTTTTATTTCATAAAATAACAAGGCCACCTGTGACCAGTCTTAAATTTTGTGGGACTGTGTCACATTTGAGAGCTAATTAGTTTGTTACAAGTTTTGTCTAGATCGTGCATTTGCTATAAAATCATTTTAATGTCAACATTTTCAGTTTTGTTGTTTTATTCAATATGCAGTTGTCACTCCTGTAATAATAAGAAGTTATTTGGCATTTAATGACAATTCCTAAATGTAAATAGAGATTAGGAGTAATATGTATTACCACAAATAACTTTGGGGCATATTATCAAGAACCGGCGTTAAAATTATCGCCGCTTTAGCGGCAGAAAACTGCCGCTAAAGCGGCGATAATGGGCTTGATAATATGCCCTTGAGAATTCCCATCGAAGCCCATGTTCTGGTGTCAACATGGGCTTCTATTGGAATTCTCTGCGGCATATTATCAAGCCCATTATCGCCGCTTTAGCGGCAGTTTCCTCCCGCTAAAGCGGCGATAATTTTAACGCCGGCCTTGATAATATGCCCCTTTGTGTTGAGTTCCTAGCTACATTTTAGACAGATTTAGGATTTGCCATGCAAAATAAGATGTAACAGGGTATACATTGATTGTGCTGCTCACTTTTGTCCATTTCTAACTGTTTAATCTCTTTTTTATGTGTTGTTTAAAGACAGCTTTAGACAGCTTAAGCCATGTATTGTTGAAGACCTGTTGTGCACAATACAATACACAGAGAGTGGGCCTTAAGTTCAACTAATGCTTATTTCTGTTTTCATGTCGTTCTCTGTTCTCTGCTCCTTATATATTCAATGTATTTATTTACTTTTATCCCTTCCTGGAATATTGCTGTTTTCCATTCTTCCTGATGAGTTGTATATTTCTATTGCTAATGTGAAATAATGGTTGCAATTTACAATCAGGTTGTTTGTGACCAGTAAAACGTTTTATGAACGGGACTCTCTAGTAGTAGCCCAGTTCATAACATTCCAATTAGGGGTCGGTTGAGTATTAATGAGGAAGGTTGCAAACTGCAGCTCACTCTAATTGGTGGCAAGCACAGAGAGGGTGGCCTTCCAGGTTCAGTAGACCACCATGCCTTGCCTTTTAATAAATTAAAAACATCTTTAAAAAATACAGTCTGTTTTCCTTAACAGAAACAGTGGATGTGAAGAGGGCTGTGTTGCTGCCACAACAGGATGGCTCCACCTCCTACTAAGCGTCTTGGCCCCAGACCCCGTGTTAGACCTGGCATCTTTGGAGTGGTGTTCCCTGACTTTTTTGCCTCTACCCCCTGTATTTTTGACGCTATGCTGGATTTCGTTTTTGCTGGTTTAGATGCTTTGGGCACTTTGCCACTGCTGATCAGTGTCAAAGTGCAGGTGCTCCCTATGTAAATTCTTATTGTAATTGGTTATCCATGATTGGCATATTTGTGTTACCAGGAAGTCCCTAGTAAAGTGCACCTAGTGTGCCAGGGCTGGTGATTCAAATGCTACTAGTGGGCCTGCAAAAACAACAATTGATGGACAGAATGCAGAACAATGTCATACATTCACCCCAGTACAGAGATCTGGGCCTAAATCCATCGTTTTTTTGCTCACCATGCCATTCCAGTTTGAACTCAGCCATATGCAAATCAGTCTTGACCCTGTGCCCCATGGGAACAGTCCAGCCCGAACTGCCAAGCCAGGTCCTCCCTGGACTGGAAACAAGCATCCTAGGACCGGTTTCGGGCTTTCAGCCCTCGTCAGCCAGGATAGCTTGATTCCAGTGGCATGGAGAGCAAGGGACTCACGTCTGAGCATACCCTTCCCACTCGGGGTGACAAATGCAAAAACAACAATTGATGGACAGAATGCAGAACAATGTCATACATTCACCCCAGTACAGAGATCTGGGCCTAAATCCATCGTTTTTTTGCTCACCATGCCATTCCAGTTTGAACTCAGCCATATGCAAATCAGTCTTGACCCTGTGCCCCATGGGAACAGTCCAGCCCGAACTGCCAAGCCAGGTCCTCCCTGGACTGGAAACAAGCATCCTAGGACCGGTTTCGGGCTTTCAGCCCTCGTCAGCCAGGATAGCTTGATTCCAGTGGCATGGAGAGCAAGGGACTCACGTCTGAGCATACCCTTCCCACTCGGGGTGACAAATGCAAAAACAACAATTGATGGACAGAATGCAGAACAATGTCATACATTCACCCCAGTACAGAGATCTGGGCCTAAATCCATCGTTTTGTTGCTCACCATGCCATTCCAGTTTGAACTCAGCCATATGCAAATCAGTCTTGACCCTGTGCCCCATGGGAACAGTCCAGCCCGAACTGCCAAGCCAGGTCCTCCCTGGACTGGAAACAAGCATCCTAGGACCGGTTTCGGGCTTTCAGCCCTCGTCAGCCAGGATAGCTTGATTCCAGTGGCATGGAGAGCAAGGGACTCACGTCTGAGCATACCCTTCCCACTCGGGGTGACAAATGCAAAAACAACAATTGATGGACAGAATGCAGAACAATGTCATACATTCACCCCAGTACAGAGATCTGGGCCTAAATCCATCGTTTTTTTGCTCACCATGCCATTCCAGTTTGAACTCAGCCATATGCAAATCAGTCTTGACCCTGTGCCCCATGGGAACAGTCCAGCCCGAACTGCCAAGCCAGGTCCTCCCTGGACTGGAAACAAGCATCCTAGGACCGGTTTCGGGCTTTCAGCCCTCGTCAGCCAGGATAGCTTGATTCCAGTGGCATGGAGAGCAAGGGACTCACGTCTGAGCATACCCTTCCCACTCGGGGTGACAAATGCAAAAACAACAATTGATGGACAGAATGCAGAACAATGTCATACATTCACCCCAGTACAGAGATCTGGGCCTAAATCCATCGTTTTTTTGCTCACCATGCCATTCCAGTTTGAACTCAGCCATATGCAAATCAGTCTTGACCCTGTGCCCCATGGGAACAGTCCAGCCCGAACTGCCAAGCCAGGTCCTCCCTGGACTGGAAACAAGCATCCTAGGACCGGTTTCGGGCTTTCAGCCCTCGTCAGCCAGGATAGCTTGATTCCAGTGGCATGGAGAGCAAGGGACTCACGTCTGAGCATACCCTTCCCACTCGGGGTGACAAATGCAAAAACAACAATTGATGGACAGAATGCAGAACAATGTCATACATTCACCCCAGTACAGAGATCTGGGCCTAAATCCATCGTTTTTTTGCTCACCATGCCATTCCAGTTTGAACTCAGCCATATGCAAATCGGTCTTGACCCTGTGCCCCATGGGAACAGTCCAGCCCGAACTGCCAAGCCAGGTCCTCCCTGGACTGGAAACAAGCATCCTAGGACCGGTTTCGGGCTTTCAGCCCTCGTCAGCCAGGATAGCTTGATTCCAGTGGCATGGAGAGCAAGGGACTCACGTCTGAGCATACCCTTCCCACTCGGGGTGACAAATGCAAAAACAACAATTGATGGACAGAATGCAGAACAATGTCATACATTCACCCCAGTACAGAGATCTGGGCCTAAATCCATCGTTTTTTTGCTCACCATGCCATTCCAGTTTGAACTCAGCCATATGCAAATCAGTCTTGACCCTGTGCCCCATGGGAACAGTCCAGCCCGAACTGCCAAGCCAGGTCCTCCCTGGACTGGAAACAAGCATCCTAGGACCGGTTTCGGGCTTTCAGCCCTCGTCAGCCAGGATAGCTTGATTCCAGTGGCATGGAGAGCAAGGGACTCACGTCTGAGCATACCCTTCCCACTCGGGGTGACAAATGCAAAAACAACAATTGATGGACAGAATGCAGAACAATGTCATACATTCACCCCAGTACAGAGATCTGGGCCTAAATCCATCGTTTTTTTGCTCACCATGCCATTCCAGTTTGAACTCAGCCATATGCAAATCAGTCTTGACCCTGTGCCCCATGGGAACAGTCCAGCCCGAACTGCCAAGCCAGGTCCTCCCTGGACTGGAAACAAGCATCCTAGGACCGGTTTCGGGCTTTCAGCCCTCGTCAGCCAGGATAGCTTGATTCCAGTGGCATGGAGAGCAAGGGACTCACGTCTGAGCATACCCTTCCCACTCGGGGTGACAAATGCAAAAACAACAATTGATGGACAGAATGCAGAACAATGTCATACATTCACCCCAGTACAGAGATCTGGGTTTGTTGTAACGCTTTTCGCCCTAAGTGGGATGGGTATTCCCAGACGTGGGACCCGTGCTCACTACGCCACTGGAGTCAAGCTATCCTGGCTGATGACGGCTGATAGCCAGAAACCGGTCCTAGGATACTTGATTCCGGTCCAGGGAAGACATGGCTTGGCAGTTCGGGCTGGACTGTTCCCATGAGGCACAGGGTCAAGACTGATTTGCATATGGCCATGTCTAAACTGGGGTGGTGTAGTGGGCAAAAGAATGATGGATTCAACCCAGATCTCTTGACTGGGGGAGAATGTCTGCATTGTCAGCATTCCGTCCATCATTTGTTTGTTGTAACGCTTTTCGCCCTAAGTGGGATGGGTATTCCCAGACGTGGGACCCGTGCTCACTACGCCACTGGAGTCAAGCTATCCTGGCTGTTGACGGCTGATAGCCAGAAACCGGTCCTAGGATACTTGATTCCGGTCCAGGGAAGACATGGCTTGGCAGTTCGGGCTGGACTGTTCCCATGAGGCACAGGGTCAAGACTGATTTGCATATGGCCATGTCTAAACTGGGGTGGTGTAGTGGGCAAAAGAATGATGGATTCAACCCAGATCTCTTGACTGGGGGAGAATGTCTGCATTGTCAGCATTCCGTCCATCATTTGTTTGTTGTAACACTAGTGGGCCTGCAGCACTGATTGTGCCACCCACATGAGTAGCCCTAAAATGGTGTCTCTGGCCTGCCACCGGTGCCTGGGTGCAGTTGCTAACTGCCATGCTGTCCTGACCAGTGTCACTGGCCAGGCCTAAACCTTCCCTTTCTATACACATTGGACACCCCTATGGAAGGCCCTAGGTACCCCCCTGGGCAGGGTGCAATGTATGTGAAAGGTAGAGCATGTACTAGTGTGGGTGACATGCTCTGGTAGTGAATTACAGCCATTTTCGTTTTTCACTATTGCAAGGCTGCCTGTTCTCCATAGGCCAGAATGAGCAGTTTGATTATTACATCTTATAATCCTAAACTGACTCAGGGAACATGGTAGAAATTCGGGTTTAGTATGCCTGAACTCAGAATGATAAAATACATCTTTCAGTGAAGTTGGTTTTAACATTCTGTGTTTGAAAATACCAGTTTCAGAAAGTAGGTATTTTCTTGTCTAACAATCCAAACCTGCCTTTGCTAGGCTGTGTATTCCTTGTCTGGAGTTTGAGTGACAGGGGCTGGGGTATTCCAGTGGGCTGGGGAATTCCTGGAGACAGGGTGAGCCAGCACAGGGCTGAATAGAGAGATCTGCATCTAGATGGGAGGGAGGAGTTGCACCTGGGACCTGAATAGGACAGTGCCTGCCCCCCACAGTGCTGGCTCCACCCCCTGTGGTGCGTCTGATGTCTCTGCCCTGCACTGTGAAAGGAGAGAAGGAATCATGTCAACAAAGTGCTCCAGGGCTGTGCTTTCCCTCCACAATGCTGGCTCCACCTCCTGTGGGGCGTCTGATGTTTCTGCCCTGCACTATGAAAGGAAAGACGGAGTCATGTAAACAGAGTGCTCCAGAACTGGTTTGGACTGAGCAAAGGCCCCTCTGCCCTCAGGAACAAGGGATTTTGGGGTATAAATATTGGGACCCTGATTCCAAGAATTTAGATCATCCTGGAATCAAGAAGGAACCTCTTCCAAGGAGAAAGCTGGAAGACTGAAGAGGAAGGACTGACCTGCTGTAAGGCTGACCTGCAGTTGCTTTGCTGCCAAGGAGAGGGGAAGGACTTTGCTGTGTGCTGTGTCCCCTGGCTTGAAGGAATCTCCAAGGGTCTGAGTAGAGCTGGCCTCCTGTTAAGAAGTCCCAGGAACAAAAGGACTTCACCCCCAACTTCCCCCTGAACTCTGCTGTGTGAGTTCTTCACTTCCTAGAGTGCTTGATCCAATTGTGGGGCCTCTGGTAGTTGTGCCTGCTGTTGGGAAGCTGACCAAGAGAAAAGAAGTAAAAGATCTGCAACTTTTTCACGCACCGCCGGCTTAGCGAGAAAATTTCCGTTGCCGCAAAGATCGTCGCAGCGCCTGTCGCCGCTGCAACGTCAACGCCGCGCTCATCTTCGGAGCGCATCGCCCCCACAGCTGGAAGATTCCCGTCGCTGCGAGTATCGTCGCAGAGCCTGCCGCCACTGAGAGAGATCGTCGCACCGCTCGTTAGCGGGCCGCATTTCATCGCTGCGAACATCGTCGCAGAACCATTGAAGATCGTCGCATCATGCCTTTGAGAGTAAATTTCTACCGGAGAAGCTACACCTTGGAATCCATACAAGTATCGTCTCACTCCCTATACAGAGTACAGACCGGATTCGTTGCACACGCCCGCTGCATGCAGCGGGGTAGTCGCATCGCTTCCCCAGGGTCTCAGGACTGACGCTGATGCTTGTTTTTTTATGCCTGAGCACCGCTAGGAACTTTTATCGCATCACCAGGTACTGTTGGCTAAAATCGACGCTAATGTGGATTATTTTGTCGCTAAGCTAAGAACTCTTTTGAAACCATATTCTTGAACTGTGTATGTTGGATTTTTGTCGTTTTGGTCTTGTGTAGTTTATATAAAAGTACTTTATTTATCTACACTGGTGTGGAGTCCATTTGTGGTGTTTTCACTGTGTTACTGTGAGTGTTGGTACAAATACTTTACACATTGCCTTTGATAAGCCTGTCTGCTCGTGCCAAGCTACCAAGAGGGTGAGCAGGGGTTATCTAAAGAGTGTATCCCCCTTACCTTGACTGGAAGTAAGGGTCCCTATTTGGACAGTGGTACCTACCTCTGCCAACTAGAGACCCCCAAATCTAACACCCCCACTATCAAAGGCCTTTATATTCCCACATCCTAATATGGCAGACGTTGCCTGCCAGGCACCGCCACCATATTAGTGGCCCTGCTCCGCCCTCCAGGCAATTGTTATGATTGCCACCGGCGGAAAAACGCTGGACGGACTTTGCATCCCCCACGATACCCGCCGTCATCGTAATATGGTGGTGGGTAAATCTCATTGCGATGGCAGAACGCTCGCCACCGCCGTCCCGGCAGTTCATTATGCCAGAAGCATAGCAGTGCGAGTGCCTCCGATCTTAGCCATATGCCTGTCAGAAAAGCCAGGTTTTCAGCAGAGACTTAAAGTTCACATAGGAAGTCGAGCCTCTGATGGTGGGGGGCAAGGAATTTCAAAAGTTGGGGGCAAGCATGGAGAATCTGGATCCTCCCAATCTCATCCTGTTGAATTTAGGGACCTCTAATAGCTTTTGGAGCGCACACCTCAGGGTTCTAATTTCGAATCCTACGTGTGTACCATGTCCTGACACTGAAAGGCTGCCAAATGCGTTTTTCACTTTGCTAGGCCATCTTGCCCATAGGACAGAATGGGGAATGCTGTGTCCCATGGTTCCAGCCTAGCTTCCCATAGGCATAAGATGGATGGATGGAGTTTAGTGTGCCTGAACTCAGAATTTGATAACACATCTTTTTGTGAAGATGGTTTCTAAATTGTGTGCTTAGAAACAATGTTATTAAAAGTTGCTGGTTTCTTGTCTTAAACCATCTTGTGTGCTTCTGCCTGGTTGTATATTGCCTGCCTGGGTTTAGATGAGACAGGGTCTGTGAAGTGTCCTGTCCCCAGGGAGGAGAAGGTGGGACAGCAACAGCCTGGGCCTGCATTTGATGTAGGGGGAGGAGTAGCCCCCTGGATGTGAAGAGGGCTGTGTTGCTGCCACAACAGGATGGCTCCACCTCCTGCTGAGTGTCTGGGCTCCAGACTCCCACTATCAAATGAAGTAGGTGTGCCCTGGCAGAAAGGCACCCAGAACTGGTTTGGACTGGGCTCAGAGGCCCCTGAACACAAAGACTTCAAAGGCATTTAGGGGTATAAATGTAAGAGCTGAAACCCCTGAACTCAAGACTGCAATCCATACTGAAAAAGGATTGTACCTACTTTGTGATCAAGAGGAACCTCTGACACGGAGGAACAGCTGAAGAGACTGAACAGAAGGACTGCCCTTGATGTGTGTTCTGGGGCTGACCTGCAGTTTGCTGGTTTGACTAAGGAGAGGACAAGGGACTTTGCTGTGTGCTGTGTCCCCCTGCTTGTGAGGACGTTGCTGTGTGCTGTGTCCTGAAGTAGGGTGTCTCCAAGTTCCCAAGGAGAGCTGGTCACCCCTGTTGTTGAATCTCAGAAACACAAAAGTTTCCAACTGTGTCTCAGTGAAGCTGTGTGCGTGCTGCTCTTGCACGCCTGAGACTGCTGTGTGATCCGTGGTACTGTTCACGAGGTGCCCATGATCACATTGCCCCCGCAGCGTGAAACATTGTCCATGTTGCTGTATAGCTGTTTGTGGCCAGAGCCGTCATTGTAACTGAGGCTGCGAGTAAAGATCGCCGCCGCAAGCCTGAGCCGCAATGTGATAATGGGGTCCTTGTAACTATGGACTGTGTCTCATCGATGCTGTGTGCGTGGTGCTCTTGCATGCCTGAGACTGCTGTGTGGTCCGTGGTACTGTTTATGAGGTGCCCTGGGATCGCATTGCCCCTGCAGCGTGAAACATCGTCCACGCTGCTGTATTGCTGTTTGTGGCCCGAGCCGTCATCGTAACTGAGGCTGTGAGTGAAGATCACCGCTGCTGGCCCAAGCCGCAACGTGCTAAAGGATTGATTGAAGCTAAGGAAGCTACAAGGTGAAAGGGATCGTGATCGCTGTTCGTCGAAAGGAATCTGCCCAAGATCATCAACGACGGAGAAGGCAGCGCCATAATCTGTCCGGCTACAGTGCCATCTGGCAACAGAGCCGTAACATGATTGGAATCGCCCAGCAGGACGTCCGACGAGCGGGAAGAGAGAGAGAGAGGCAGCACACGCCCCCAGGTAAGGCTTGAACTCTGGTCGGGATCCGCAAGCATGTGTGGCCTGGGGAGGCATGCCGGAGGAGTACAGGAGTGCTCCGAGCTCTCTCCCGCTACATCGTGTTAGACGTGCTGAGTCCCCAAGCGGCCCGGACCTGCCCAACAGGACGGGGCCGCCCCTGTAAGTCTATGACCATTGTCACTGCTGTTGGGGCCTAGTAGGGAGCCTGAGTTGACCATGCAGATTGCATTATTATTGCATTACGAACTGTCTGAACATTGCACCGCGAATCGCATTATTATTGTATTACGAACTGCCTGATTCTTGCATCACGAACTGCATTATTATTGCATTACAAACTGCCTGATTCTTCCATTATGAATCGCATTATTATTACATTACGAACTGCCTGATTCTTGCATTAAGGACTGTTCTATTATTACATGACAAACTGCATAGCCTTGCATTAGGATTGCATTGGAGAGCGTAAATTGCTCATTAATACCGCAAGAACCTACAAGTGATTGCTGGCCTAGTAACCGGACAAGTGAATTATCACAAATATGCATATGTTGGTTTACCATTGTTTGGTCTCATCGTATTCCTTTTAATAAACATACTGTTATTTTTATGAAACAAGTGTGGTGTCCATTTGTGATGTTATCACTGTGTTATTGGGGGTGTGGTTGAAATACTTTACACATTGCCTTGGAGATAAGCCGGCTGCTCGTGCCAAGCTACCAGGGGGTGAGCAGGGGTTATCTAAAGGTGAGTCCCTCCTTACCCTGACTAGAAGCAAGGGTACCTATTTGGACTAAGGTACCTACCTCAGCCAACTAAACACCCTTAGTTCTAACAGCCAGGTAGAGTTGTTCCATTTATGCAGTTTATTCATCACATTCTCAGTTTTATCTGACTTCAGCTGATGACAATTCATCCAGTCATGGATGCAGAGCACGGTTCTCTAAAAAAACTCAATGGATTTCAGGAAGTCATCAACATTGAAGAGTAGCAGCTTGTCATCTGCATAATGATTTAGCTTCAATAGAGACAGCATTTGATGTGAATGCAACATAAATAAGAAGACCTATGCCTGTGTTAAAAGTAGGAAAGCACTTTGCACATCCAGGAATAATATTGAACCCCATATAAAAAAAAAAAAAATAGTGAGTTGCTAAAAGACAATGAAGAACAGAAATGAGGAAGAAAAAATGTACTTAGTCCATGCTCCAAGGAAGAGCTAACACAAGAAAGGAAGGGAAGCCTATGGGTGCTAAGCAATCAAAAGACCGTAAATGAGAGTGACATACAAACAACTAATGATATGCTGTTGATGGGTTGTAAGTCCACTGATTTGTAAAGAATATGTCTCGCAGCACAGTGTGTCAGCGATACCTAAAACGTAAGTCAACAGTTAATAGGAGATGAATGGAAGAACAGCAACAAGGATGTGGCATATTGACCAGAGCTGTTGACCTTGGAGCTGGTGAACCAGGTTTGAGTCTTCACACTGTTTTAACATCCCGTGTTTCTGGGCAAATCACTTAATCTCCCTGTGCCAAACAAAAATGAATGTGTCCTTGTGTAATGTAACTAGTGCTCGTGTAAGGCACTCCAATACCTTTGGGTCGAGTTTGCACTATATAAAACAGTAAAAAAAAATCTGAATATCTATTTCAAAACAGCTAGTGATGTCATTAAATGGACTGTATGAATTTTAAGCTTAGATGAGAGAGAAATACAAGATTGGTACTCAAGTATCAGAAATAATTGGTACATAAGAATCTTCACACGCATAATGGTGGTAAATATGCATACAATAATAGGCAGGACTACCTGTTGAATCCAGAGTAACCATAGGGAGGGAACTCAAAAGGATACATGAAGAAATAAAGGAAGAGCTTTTGTTGAGAGAAATAACAAGTATGTTAACAGGAATGAGCGGGAGGTAGGCTATAGTCCTGGCCTCTTGATATACCTCCGTAAAAAAATGATTGTTCAGAGATTTTCATTTTTGAATTGTATTTTTGTATCATTAGAGAAATAATTCAGCTTGGGTAGACATTGCTAATCCAGACTTAATTTTTATAGATTACATTTTTTTAAATGGTGGATGTGTTGCAGTGATGATGTAATATTTCAAGAACCATGAAACCTATATACTTCATTTAGGTGTCATAACATAGGTTTTCCAAAATTGTGGCTCCATAAGGATGTTATTTAGCCGTCATATTGGTAATTTATTTTAATATTGTTAATGTTTCATGTTTTCTGTTGATTCAAATTTGTAAACATGAGCGAAGCAGATCGTAGCAGAGGATCTTTGCCTCCTGATAGAGTGTTGCTAACTACAAAATCTGAGGACTGCTTCAACAAAGAAAAATGTGTCATATGCCAAACTAATCAAAAAGAAAAGCTAACATCAACTGCAGCTGGACAGAAGAGAGTTAGAGATGCTGCAGAAAGACAGCAAGACAAATTTCACAAAAGATTGAAACTGATGGGTGAACAGGCTGTAATATGTTAACATTGTAACAACAAGTGCTACTACTAGTATACAATGGAAAAAATCCTGAAAACAATTCAGCAAATGATAGCAGTAACCAGAGAATCACAACAAGAACCCAGGTCTTATAAGAAAATGACGACAACCATACCCAATGCCCATCCACTTAGAAGATTGATGGCTACCCCTCGTTCCACCTCCAACAACTGATCAAAAAGCAGAGGATCTTCAATGTGTTATCTGTGGTTTAGCCAGAACAAGGGCCAAATGGATTGACGAAAGAACAAAGTACAGAGTATGTGAGTCTCAAAGGGCAATCATGTTTTTATATGCAGCTAGTTTCTTCCAAGATTAAATTTTCAGCTGAGCAGCTGATCTAAACAGCGTGGTGAATGTATTTGCAGTGGATTTGTATGCCCACCTAAACTACATGTGTGCATACATTCAAAAATAGGAAAGTACAAAGTATGCTCCCAGCAGCAACGTAACCGCTAGTCTTCAGTTAAGTTTGCACTCTTTGAGAAAGCAAATGAAGTTTTAAAGCCACTCTTGAGTGCTGGCTACGGGGTCACACACAGTAAGATCAGAGAAATAATGGTCAACATTGATGTAACTGTATTGATCCATAATAATGAAATTAAGAATATTCAAGTGAGAACGTGCAATGATAGAATTTGGTTTTGTCAGTCTCACAAAAGAATGAGCCACTTATAGTGTTCTCATCTGATTTGACTGCTGAAGTTCTTACTGCCAAAATAAGTTCACAGGATGAAGTAAAATCAGCAAGAACTATTTTAAGAAGCGACGTGAAAGACTTAGATTTTGGACTTTATGACAAATTTAGTGATGCGCCAGATCTCCGCAAATCATTGGAGGCAACAAGGAAGCTTACTGTTGTCTTAATATTTTTTACATCATTGTTTGACATCAGCAAAGCAAAACTGTTACAAACTAAGATTCTTGAGTTTAGAACAGAGGCCAACAACATTGATTTTGGCTTTGAAGATATAAGCAAAGAAGTGGAAGACAATCTCATGAACCTACAGGTTTATGCTTTGTAAATGTACAGCCTTTTCCAAGTCATGTTTTATGAATTACATCACGGCAAAAAGAAAACTCTGCTACACATGGTTACTGCCCACGCAATCTATGACAAGTGCAAAGGTAGAGACCTGATCACTTCAACGAATAGGATTGATGTATCAACAAGTTTTAATTACGTAGTACGGGGCAGGAACTTGTTAGCATCTCCTGCTGAAAAATCTTGTGACTCTGACAGCACACCACTTCCAAGTCACTTTCCCCGAAAGGATTTACAATTGCTGCTCTTGATAATTTTGATTTTGAAGACAGATTTTCTTTGTCTGAAACATCCAGAATACATGATACTGCCATGGTGCTTTTTTCAAGACCGTACCAATAAAGTAGCTTCTGGAAAACAAGCTGTTTCAGCTGCAGGCATAAACAAACAAAGCTGCAAACGTATAACCCAACTGCCTTGCCAACATGTGGAAAATCACTAAAAGTCATCAACACGTCCCAGTCCACCAGAAAAATTCAAAGTGGCTGAGGACATCGATCTTCTTCTTCCTGATGCTGCAGTCCACAAAGCTGAATTTATCATATGGCTTATTTGGTGCGGACTGAATGATGAAGAAAAGCCAGTTCCTCCATGGCCTGGTATTCATGATCTGATCTCCCAGAATACCGGCCCATTTAAAAAGGTTGGGTTTTTACCAGTAATACCATCTCCTGTCACAAACTACGCAACAGTATACACAGCTCTATAAGATTTCCAAAATGTGCGTGCTCAGCATGAAGACCAGCATTTCCTGCCAATTTTCTGCGATGGCAGTATTTTTCGTATTGTAGATGACATTTGCTGACATCTGCATGAGCAATCCAGTAGATTCTGATGATCTTCATCCAATGATTTGCGTTTTCCACATGACAAAAGATGTGTTACAGTATGGAGGAAGTTATCTCATTGGATGTGGCAAGGATGATGCACTTATTGAGTTTGAAATGTGTGGGTGCAAAACTGTCCATTCAATATTGAGCAGAACTCATTATGTTTGTTCGTTGCAAGGTATGCTCATCCTATATGAGGCTTAGGAAACATTGCGTTGGAATGCTTTCTGGTACATGAATGACAGATTAGGTTTTGCATATCCTATCTCAGAAGTAAACAAGGCACTTAATTCAAAAGACATAATGCAAAGCCAGGCAATGTTCAATAGTCAGTTCAAAATCAGAAAACCTAAAAACGAAGTTCTAAGAGTGTGTCAAAGAAAGTGAAGAAAAATCAAAACTTTGCAAGTACCGGGGAAATGTTTTACACATGATAACTCTAATGAAAAACTTGGTACATGCTGATCAGGAGGGTGATTGGGAGCTGCATGTGAAGACAATGGAATCACGGATTAATGTATTTCGCGGATTTGATTGCATAACCTACCTGAGATATGGGACCTGGTATCTGGAAAGTGTGAAGAAGCTAGAGATGGAAAAGCCATACCTCTACAGAAAATTAATCCAAAGACATTTTGTGGTGAAAGACTGAGAGGGAATGTTCAATGCTGTGACTCCAGATATTTACCTGGGGCTGGCAATTCAGAGATCACAGAAAAGCTAAAAGGGAATTTTTAGTCAGACAAAAAGTGAATTTGTTGCTTAATGGCAGCTAGTTTACCAAGAAGTCCTTTCTATTTATAATATTTTCAGAGAGATGACAAATTCAAAATTATTGGACCATTGTGAAACAGCTCCTCACCTGAACTTGTGGGAAAGAGAGGGGAATGTTTTAATAAACAATTTGAAAGCCTTCTGCATTTCATGCAGCAGCACGGAAACCCAAACACCTTTGAAATGACTGTGTCTGTGTAGCTACACAACTTCGTGACCAAACAATATACGGATAAAGATTTAAAGGCCTGTCTACTGGATGTCCTGGATCATGGATCGAAACTATACACAGAACTGTATTGAAAGAGCTAAAGCTGTGTGACTTAATCACTAAAGCTAAACTTACATCCTTTAATTGCCATAGTAAGAGTTTCATCTAACCAGCCACTACAAAACAGGTTACAATATAAAAACTTTCGCAAGCACATAGATAGATGGATGTAGCAAAAGAAAGGGGTGAATTTATCAAGGACATTCTGTCGCATGATCTTCTTTCAACAAACACATTATTTGGTGGAGATGCTGCAACCAAACTAGTGAATCACAAACTAGCACAAGAGCTTTCAAAAAAACTTTCACCTGAATAATTTCAATTTGAAAAGGTGTCCTCATTGAAAGCTGCTGTTGTTGTGGACTATATGTCCCAATTGCAAATGGTCAACATTCAATCCATGCAAAACATCAGAGAGGTTGTTCAGATTGTTCTACAGATATCCAAGTCAGTGTGCACCTTGCAAGAACTGCACATTGTCTTTGACAGTCATCTTCAACTGTCTGTCAAAGAATGTGAGAGAATCAGACGAATGTCTACAAGTGGAACAATTGGCCTTGCCTGCATCAAACATTCGACACCTATACCTGTGTAACTTGATAAATGCAGGTCATCAACATTGAACAAGATGAACTTGGAGATGTTAACTCGCCAAAACATTGCTGATGCTTCAGTGAACCCTGGATTTCCAATTATTGCTAGTGGAATGATTATCAATATGTAGTTGGTGACTGCAGAGATATATTCAAAAGGTACAGGCCATATTGTTTAGGAACATAACAGAACTTTGGAGGAATCTGACCTTCATGTTGTGCCCCTTGTTGAGTGGGCTGTTTGAAATGGTTCCCTTGAGTCATTGTACTGTCAAATTACACAGATGTTAATATTGTGCTACTTAGGTTTGTTTCAATGTACATAAGTAAAGGATTGTCAGAGTTATTGATATGTTATGGAACAGGCAAGAAAACTTACTTAATCCTGCTTCATATTCTGTACAGGAAACTTGACAAAGAGATGCCCAGTGTTCTTATCAAGGCACATATTCTTATGGGTGATGATACTATGAGCAAAATTGGAACCGATCTTGGAGCTCTAACTTCTGAACCTATGAAGTTTCTAAAAAGGATTTGCTGACACAGAAGAAGAATGTGACTTTAAAGAGTACAAAAATACCTTGTGCGTGTGTGGAAAAAGAGTTCTGAGGGTCACACATTTCACGATCTTCTGTACAGTGAGTTCAGGAGATCAGTCCCACAAAGTGACCCTCCACCGACATCATATTCTGTGCATGGACACATTAAAAGAGCGTTCTACTTGATCAGAAGATGTGTAAATGTTTTGGATCATGCATATGTAGAGAAAGATCCATGTGAATTTGTTTGGAAAGATATTGACGGGGTGCTAAAACGTACGAAATTTCTAAATCCTTTAGCTACAGAACATACATGTACATGTACTTGTAAAACCTGTGCTACAAAATCGATATGCTCTTCTCAAATGTTCAACTTTCTGCAGATGTATCACAAGCAATTGCCAAAACAAATAAATAAAGTGAACAATGAAAATGTGTCTAATACAGGAGTGATAAACATTATTTTTTCATATTCAGATCATGAACATAGTTTTGTGTATACATAAATGGATTAAAAACCATTATTATGTGTTTCATTTCTATATATGTCTCTTCTTTCCTCTATCATAGACGCCATTTTGGAACATAGCAGAAGGGTTGTTCTGTGGAGATTTTCTGTCTCTATAAGACTACTTGACCCACAAAACCTATGTTTTGACACCAAATTGAAGTATATAGGTGTCATGATTCCTAAAACATGACATTATCACTGCAACAAATCTGCAATTTTTAAAAATGTCGTCCAGAGAAACTCGACCCAGATCAGCACTGTCTATCCTATTTAAATTACTTCTCTAATGATCTGAAAACACAAATCAAAAATGAAAATCTCTGGACAACAATTTTTTAAGAAGGTAGTATCAAGAGGAAGGGAATGGCCTTTGGGGAGAGGAGTTGGCCCAACGGCTAGGGCGGTCGACCTTGAATCTGGGGTTACTGGGTTTGAGTCTCGTCAATGACGGGAAACATCCTGTGATTCTGGGCAAATCATGTAATCTCCCCGTGCCTAACAAAAATGAATGTGTCCTCATGTAAAGCAACTGATGGAACACAACTGGTGCTATGTAAAGCGCTCTGATACCTGATACCTTCGGAACAAGTTCGCGCTATATAAAACTCTGTAAAATAAAAAAACTAAAAATAATATTATTACTAAGAGAACCGGCAAGATGCTGCAGTCTGAATGGTCATATCGGTACTGCAAAGAAACACTAATGAAAGAAGATAGAGAAAAGAGCTTAGGGGGTCAGATGGGCACCATTTGGCAAGAGAGTTATGAAGTTCAAATGGTGTGAGGTAAAACTTCAATAGACTTTTCAATCGTTGAATATTGATATGTTTTTCATAGAACTTTATTGTAGACCTTGCGTTGGGGGCACGGGAAATGTTTAGGTTTTTGTAAGGAAAATTAGCTGTACTAATGCACAATTCAACTGAGGTAATCTCTCATGTTTATATTTTTTCTAATGAGAAAGTTGTAAAATGTGCTTGAAATGCATAAACAAAAACATAAATTATAAATAAATACATTATTTTTGTATAACAATGGAATATGGTGAACCCAATTATTAGCGATAGAAGGCATTTTAAAAGGATCGTACTGCAGGCGTGTGGCATGGTGGCAGATGGCAAGTGAAATTGTTCTCAAACATAGAAATGTAGTAATGTGCACCAGGGGACATGTTATGACAAAATGGAGACTGAAGCCTCACAGTGATGTCTTACAAGCACTCAGGATGCTTTAAAAAATCGAACAGAGTGATTCAAAATAAGAATTTCCATGCATTCTATTATTATCGGGTCCTCGATCTATAGATTGCCTCATGAAGCCGCCAGGATGCTGAGTTAATAAGACAGAAAACAAGCCAAGCATTGACCGAATTATGAAATGAAATAAAAAATACATCCCAGGAGTTCATATTCTGTTAAAGTTCCGCTGTCAGTCAATTAAACTTCCTGGCTAGCTGATGAGACAAAATGCCGCGGGGATCTTTGTGCTATCTCAGCAGAGGGGGTTTGTTCCTGTCGCTGGCAGATTGCAGACGCACGAGAACTCAGTTAAAAGACTAGAGCAGGTAGAACAGCAGCGAAGGGGTCTGCATCAGATAAACTGACGTCTGTGACAGATAGCTCCCTTTACAGTGGAGTCACTAAACCTGCTCTCCTTTCTCACGGGAATCATCGGCGACTATTACAGTATCCCTAATGCAGCCGCTAAGAAGCCATTTTAGAGCCATTCAGAGACTGAAACTGGATCACGGTTACAGTCAAAAGACAAAGTCTTAAATAGCCCCGCGTCTGAGGTCAGTTTCCCTTATCACTATTCTTTTACAACTAAAATCCGGTGTTTTATTTATTAGGTACCACCATAGCCTTTGTGAAGGGAAACTAATTTACCCCATTTTACTCTAGGTAAGTTGCAGAAATGTCACTACACTGTCTGACAAAAGAGCTCTGCTTGGAAATAAGCCTGCTATAAAATGCACGGGTGCAATAAAGAAGAAAATATATTCTCATAAGAATTTTTGGAATGTTGAACGCTCTTAAATCACGTTCATGATATATTCAATTGTATATAACATCGTCAACTGGATACACAAGTACATGTAACCTCCAATGCACACTCTAGCTGTTCCCTTACACTACTAAAGTCGAGCTTAATTTACTAGAATATAAAATAAAAGGAAATGTTAGACGATAAATAAGAAATTAAAAAGAAATGTGCAGTCACAGAGCTCTCTTTCAGCAGTTGCCTCCTATTGAACTAAATAGGTAATAGGCGACCCGCTGCTAAATGACAGGGGTGCAAACAGAACTACGACTGTACTTACTCCAGTGCAATGTGTTAAGTGCACAAGGCGGACCTTTCAATGGCTTCAAAGCTAACATTTTCTAACATAAAGTAGCAAAACGACTCATAATTGGAGGTGCTCTTTGGTCTGAAATGTTTACTCTTTGTGAATGTGTATAATGGTACTAGAATGTGTTAACAATTAGAAAACTTTTAAAACATAAATAAATGCTTCTGAGACTTACTTGCATACTTATGTAGGCTGGTCATGGTGTTGAAAGCACCTTGTCTCTAAATCATAGCAAAAGTGTTGCTGAAGAATACAGGTAAGAATGAATACCCCTGGCAATATTCCAGACGTGGGTCCCTTGCTCACTTTGCCGCTGGATTCAAGCTAACCTGGCTGATGAGGGGTGTTACTCAGAAACCGGTCCCAGGATGGTTGTTTTTGGTCCAGGAAAGACTTGGCTTGGCAGTTCGGGCTGGACTGTTCCCATGAGGCACAGGGTCAAGACTGATTTGCATATAGCTGGGTCCGGACTGGGGTGGCGAAGTGAGCTAAAGAACGATGATGGATTCGACCCAGATTTTTGACTGGGGGTGATTGTCTGAAAAGTTTCAGCACTCCGTCCATCATCTCCTTGTGTTTGCTCCAATATTCCAGAGAGGCCACTGGTACATCAGGGCTACTGCTAGAAAATCAAAAAAGTCATTTTCTATTGAAGAGCTGGAAACACATATAGAATGACTGACAGAAATAGTTTGGTAATGCATAAACTTGGTAGCTAAACAGTTAAACCTGTCTGGTCAAAGTCCCAAACCATGAGAAATGCCCGTTGACACTGTATCTCTCCATGTGTCTTCTGTATAAATGCTCAAATAAGAGATCACATTGTAGATGTGTGCTCTCTAACACATTTTAATCATATTAAATAAGTATAGTAGTGAACTGCGACCACTGCCATGCAAATATATGCCTGCTAGAGACGGCTTGGTGGGAGATGAACTTAACTCTGACCTGTGGTACCATGGATGTGTCTAACAATGGAACAGGCCCTCAACAGCAGGTAACTTTCTTCCTGAAACATGAAGTGCATGAAAGTGAGGTGGGTCTTAGACCTAAGAAAGACTGATGACAAGTTTAAGAATTAATAGTTGAACAGTCTAGTACTGGGGAGACGTGGGGGACCTGTACTAGTCGTTACATACCATCTTCAACCTGGGCCGGACTGGTCGTGGCAGGCATCGGGCATTTTCCAGGGAGGCTGGAAGGGTGGGGGCTAGTTTTGCAGTAGTGGAGGCCGTTTTTTTGTTACTGGTGGCCAGTTTTGCAACGGTGCTGCAATATCAGCTTCCAATAACAAAAGAAGCAGTGCGAGGCTGGTTCTACAAAATTGCCAGGGCTGCTTTGAGTTCCCAGTCCGGACCTCTCTTCAACTTTTTCAAGTATACTAGTTTTGGTGGAGCAAGTTCCTCAGACTTTGAAAGGTGTTTGTTGGTCTTGAAATTTAATTGTACAAGAATTCGGGCTTTTCTTTAGGTTCTGATGCCTTATACGGGGACCCTTTCAGAAAAGGTTCAAATTCGTAAAACAAAAGACCATTTTCATTTTGCTACAAGCTTTTCTCTTCCAGAAAGTCACTTAGGGGCTCATTACGATGGTGGAAGGCCCGCCACCGACAGCTGGTTGGTGGTGGGCCTTCTGCCATCGTACTGCTGTTTTCCCACCGCCATATCATGATGGCGGGGGGAATCGATGGGTATGCATGGCAGACATAACTACCGTCTGCCATGGTGATGACAGGCGGTCCTTTTCCAACCGCCTGTCGGAACTGTAACATAGCCCAACATTGCGGCGGTGCCTTGCAGCCACTGCCGTAGGGATTAG
Organism: Triturus cristatus; assembly: GCF_964204655.1. NCBI lineage: Eukaryota > Metazoa > Chordata > Amphibia > Caudata > Salamandridae > Triturus > Triturus cristatus. The sequence continues at coordinate 340,997,121 of NC_140581.1, read as the reverse complement.
GATATCCCTTTCATCCATTCGTTTTGAGGCGGCGATACCGCAGCAAAACGAATGGCGGAAATTGATTTGGGGGCCCGTAGCGGGCCCCTCTTGATCCCTGGGACTGGGTCAGGGGCACTGGGGGACACCTATGGTGCCCCCCTACATATCCCAGCACCATGTGGTAGGCACCGCATGGTAACTGCCACATAGTGCAGGGATATGCAAGTACCTTTCATTTTGCATTGTGGCAGGGGCTGCTGAACGCATCCCCACCACAATGCAAAATATAGGTGATGTGACCGCCATGGTGGCGGTTGCATCGTAATTTGGAGTGTGGGGAGGCCGCCTCATCGGCGGCCAGTCCCAAATCCGAAACGATGGTGGGCGGACGGAAATCCGTCCACCATCGTATACTTTTGTCTGTCACCCTCAGTTGGACAGGTATGTCTAGATGTGGGTCCCATGCACACTGTGTCACTGGAAGCTATACCTGGCTAATGAACCTTAAGCAGGCTCAAACCAGTCCTGGATTGTTGATGTTCTGATTTTGGGAGGATCAGGCCTGGCAATTCCGGCTGGACTGTTCCCATTAAAGCAGAATCAAGACTGATTTGCATATGGCTAGGTCTAATCTGAGGTGGCATGGTGTGCAAAAGAACAATGGACTGGGTTGCTGCCCGAGTAATGCTAGTTGCTGAGATAAATTCAAGCATTCCATCCATTACTTTTTGTGGTTTATTATGATGTAACCAGAACCACAACATGTAATATTCGATCATAAACATAGTTATCTGTCATGAAGTTCAACAGTTTTGGTTATAGATATGCAGATCTATATTATATTCAGATTGTTTTGTATTTGGATTAGACGTTAAACTCCCAAAATTTTATAGATCTACAAACCAAGTCCTCGGAAGGCTTCAATTCCAATGAAGAATTAGGTACGTATCTGAAACTAGAAACATACACAGTTTTGAATAGCAGCTGCTAGTATGTATGCAATTTTCCTTCATTGAACAATAATTCCAGAACCCTTAAATCATACAAGTGTACAATTAGCTTTCATTGTGTGTATATATATCTATATATGATCACCTTAATATAAACAATCTTGTATGATTGGGAGTTTGTCTCATTTGGAATCCAATATCAGACTTAATTAGCTGGCATGCCCTCAGATGTGTCACACCATGTGGCCACTTGGGTGTAGAGAGAACCAGTATGGCCAATAGGATAACAGCTATTAAATAAACAATGTGTATACCATTCAGTCACCTATGCCCACTGGAGGAAGAATCTGAAAATTATTTGGCCTACCTCCGTTTTTAGCAAAAATGAATAAATAAAATCAGAATGACACATAGAGCACTGGATATATTATAAACTGCTATGTTGTGAGGAAACAACCAATGAGTAACTAATTACCTTATGATGTAAAGGATCACATAACATGTTTGTGAGGAAAAATATATATATGCAGAAATATAGAAAGTAAAAGTTACACAAGGATGAATTTATGTGTTTACGATTGAACTTCTATGTCTATGAAAGATCAGGACTAGTATTTTTTTCTATATTTCATAAACATACATTTGGTTTGATGGTATTGTCCGAATCGGAAGTGATCAAGGCTCGGTCAGAGTTGAAACATGTTTTCCTGTGGCTACACATTAAATCTATTTGCACCAAAGTGCACGTCTTGTCTTTCTTGGTTAGAAGGATTAAAATTACAATATTGAACATATTTAATATATTGAATATAATAAGACAATTGTGTTCACCACTCTGTAGTTATAATTAGGACCACATTTCCATAGGAAATTACATTTGTTGGCTTGCCAATAACTTAAGAATTGTTTGAGGAATTTTTACAAATCTTTCCTGTAAAAACTCTTATCCACCTCAGCTCCTTCCTAGAAAGTTTCAGGTTGATCTGTCAAGCAGGGACTGAGAAAAAGGGAGGGTCCCAAAACACGGTTTCCATATGAGGTTTTCCATAAGAAATCTAGGCACAGCTACAGCCAAAACAGCTGAATGGAATTATATCAAACTTGGCTAAATCTTATTCCTGAAAGCATGCTTTTTGTTATTTGATGTGAATCTGTTCAGTAGTTTTTGAGAAATGAAGGTTCAGAATTTAAGTATATATCACGCCACGGAGGATCTGTGGGGCAGACCCATCTAAATATAAGATCTAATTGGCTGCCAGCACATCAACTAAGATGTGGCGGAAGACATTTTGAGACTCAGGGTATCAGCCCCCTGTCCATGAAAAAGCATTACAAAAACATATAGGAGGGCAGGGTAGGAATACACTGACCCCCTCGAGAAAGTGGGGGGCCACAGAGGGATCTCCACAGGGGCCAAGAACAACATTTGTTTTTATGGCATTATGGATACCCTTGCTCCTGCCCTTTTCTTTTTTAAGCCACTAGGGGTGGATCATGGCCCAGGAGGTTGGTGTAACGTATTCTTTTGGGAAGGGGGAGTGCAGCACCCCTCCCTAAACTTTTTTTAGGCTTTGGAGACCCAATCCCCTGGGGCTGCCTTTATTCTTATAGGGATGGGGCCATGTGTCTTCCCTGAGCCTTTTTTACACCCGCGGATCTCATTTATTTTGGAGGGATGGTTTGATGCCCCTCCTAGTCAAACCGTAGTAAGTCCCAGTGGAACTACAGACCCTGAGGACAATTTTGTTTTTTGGGGGAGAAGTTGCATGCCATATACCCCACGCACTTCTGCTAGCCTAACGAAGTAGGGTAGGATGCAGGGCATGGCCTGTGATGACACTGTTCCACCAAACTGCTGGCAGCAGCTTTGTATTTTCAATGCCTCTCGGTCCCTACTACCTATGCCCTGGGTTCAGACACTTGTTTTAGTGGCTCTTCTTGCCTGCGGAATTTCTTTTTGCACTGTGCAAAAGTTATGAATCATATCTGATTCACAAATAATTCACAAAATGACAGTCAAATCTGCCATTTAAAATGGCTACTAATGTAATAAATAATAATACCAGAATGGCTTTCAAATTCCGAATTATATGCTAATTTCAATGTTTTTGAGTTTTCCATGGCCTACTTCACTCATCTGTGGTCAGTTCTGTTGAGGGAGGCTTTCCCATGTATGAGGATTTTTTCCCACAGTGTAGAAATTGCAAATCAGATTGTATTTGCAATTTTCAAGATGGTGGGGAAAAGATTTCAGGCAGCCAATTACTTTTGGCAAAAACAAATCAAAATATGATTGCTAGGAGTTGTGAATCACCATTCACAATTTTATAAAGCATAGCTATGCAAACGTGTTAACCCTTTCAAGCTCACCCTGCACCTTTTTTAAACACGTATATCTCAAGCAATGCTGGACGGATTGGCCCCAAACAACAAAAGCATGGAAATTTGAGTAAAGGTCGACTTTCATGATAAGTTTAGTTTACAATTGTTAAGCTCTTTTGGCTGTAAGTGCGAAAACAATTTTTAATGAGAAATATAGAAACACTTTTATTTTCAACAACGTTTGACTTAATGTTCCCCACACGGATCTGCATAAAAATTGCAGCTAAAATGCCACTTTAAATTTAAAAAAAAAAATAACACTTACATTTTCTCGTTCTGGTTAGGACCATAACCCATACCTTCCACGAAAGCCATGCAAATAATAACACAGACAGTAAATGCAAAATCTATGACCTCACAATATGTATACCAAACAATAAGTACAAATAAAAGCACAAGATAGTTAAATAAAAATACGCACACAAACCAGATAATAATAGTACATTCACAGTTGTCTCTTTCATAGTGTTAATAGAAATATAATATCTGGTAAATTATTTATGTTATTTCTAGTTTCATCTGTCAAATCCATGGTCAGACCTTGAGCATGGACATGAGATTTACAACTCTGCACAGATGCAGATTTACAAAATAATGGTATTTGCAAAGGTTTTCAAGACTACGCCTGGAAACCTGAGACAGTCACAGGGATGATGAGGTATTCAAAAAATTGACCTATGTTAATGGCGGTATTTCTATTTACATAATTGCACATAATGTACAATAGTGAATGAGGAAATGCCTTCCCATGTGTTCAATTAAACTTTTCTTAATATTTCTATGTGTCCAGGGGGAAAATTTCCCTGGGTACCATATTTCCTTAGAGTCCAAAATTATGGGGTAGTTTTTGTTCTCATTGACAACTAGGAAAGACATTCTCTCCTGCCCGTTACAGGAGT